>NC_092411.1:192491126-193101844 GCF_040894005.1 Engystomops pustulosus | reverse complement strand
TGCATATCATTCAAAGGCTTATTGGACATAGGTTAACATGTAAACCGTTGTAAACACAAAAACAATAACCATAACAACACCCATCTCTATGAAGAACTATCTAAGAACACACTTTCTCTCGCTACATATTAACACCACGACCAGAACATGTCCATAAAGTTATATGTAACACCAAAAACACACACCTGTTCTGGAATAAAGTTTTTATTTCCCACCATCCTCCATTATTTACACCTATGTTATGGCATTCTCACTCAATTTCTTATGAAGCGCAGAGGGTTCTGTTATTGTGCGGCTAATACATTGGCGCACATCTAAGAGTTTTCTGTTACCTCATTAGCTTGGTTAATGGATATATAGTGATTATTTGGGTCACCATTGTGTAAGGGACCAAACAATCATACATCTATGTGACAGATTTTCTGCAAAACTTGTTTGGTGTTCCCTGTGGATTTGACGTTCTCTTTGCTGCATATTTTGGTGAATATATTGGTGTGGGGTCTGTATGATTTCCTCACACCTTGCTGTTTTAGGAAAGTTCTTTATATAAGTATTCTGGATTTGTACATATTTGAGAGGAAATTTTGAATGTTAATTGCCAAATGCATTGCCTGGTTGTATGCTTTCAAAATTATATAGGTTTTGTGGTGCCTTTACTTTTTATTCTGTTTTATTGCTATATTTTGCAGGTTGTGACTGTCTTAAAATTTCTACCTGAAAAGCAGATATTAATATTACTAGTTATTACAGTTTTCGTGATATTACGTCAATTTATTTATCTGAACATATCAATAGGGCACATTTGTGAACTCTACACATGTCCATTGTAGGGGGTCAACTCAAATGGCAACTTCAGTAACAGTCCAGGTAGCGGTTTTATTTCTTTTCAAAACAGTTTAACGAAACAAAACAGCTTGCTTCAGCATATAACAGAAAATACAGTCCATATAAACAGGCTTGACTCACAGTCCTTTGTAGGTTGTGTCTCCATCCAGCAGCATAACCACACAATGTCACTATTGCTGGTCCTTGGCTGTGTAACACTTCCAGCTCTGCATGCAGTATAGCAGACTCCCAGACCGCAAAAGCTGGCCCGGATCAACTGCATTAAGCAGCTTTGCTACTCTAACAAATGTCAGAAATCTAAGGTTCCTGACTAAATATTAACCGGCTCACTTCACTGAGGCCAGGCACCTCGGTGACACATATCTGCCATCAATAATGGCCCCTTGTACCTTCTCACACCAACTATTACATTTAGGAGACGTGAAGGTAAATATTTTCTGTTTGGAACAAATTTTTTGCCATCAAAGTCAGATTTTAAGTATTTTTTATAAAATGTTTCAGTTGGAATCAAAATTGCATGTAGGTGCCTCTGTCTATAAACTCTTAAATGCAATTTTGAAAATGGGGCAAGTGTCTGCTTTCAATAAATATGTGGTTTGTTGGGTTTACTTTGATTCTTTTTGCTGTAATTTTTATTTTTTTTTAAACGTCAAAATGGTAAAAATTGCTCTGGACAATAACATGACAAAATATCCAGAAATGCCGGGCGGTGAAAGGGTTTATACCTCTTGGTTGACTTCTCGGGTGAAGATGCTTATCATCTATCTCCTGTCAATATATCTATCTGTATAGTAATCTATCTCCTATAATCTGAGCATTTATATATCTCGCTTTTTCTCTATATATTTATTAATCAATCTTCTATTTCTCTTCTACTGTATTTATCTCTCATATCTATCTACTGTATATATCATCTTCTTTATAGTTTTGCATCTAGAAATCTCTATCATCTTTCATATTTATATTCTATCATAATAATAATTTCTTTATTTATATAGCGCACACAGATTACACAGCGCCGCACAGAGCCTGCCAAATCGGTCCCTGTCCCTAATGGGCTTCACAGTCTACTCAACCTACCAGTAATTTTTTGGAGTGTGGGAGGAAACCCATACAAACACAGAGAGAACATACAAACTCTTTGCAGATGTTGACCAGCGCTGCAAGGCTGTAGTGCTATCCACTGAGCCACCGTGCTGTCCATCAATCTCCCTATCATCTATCTCCTATAAAATTCTCCAATATTACAGTTTGTTTTACCATACCAAAGGGAGCCTCTTGCTGACTGTGACTGGTCATAAAATAGTTTTATTTTGGGGCCCTACTTTTAGTTTTGCCCAGGGCCCCACTTTGTCTAGAACCGGCCCTAATGATACTACTAACATAAACTACAATGTCTCACGAGAAAACAATCTCAAAATCACAGGGATATCTTAGATTGTTGAAAAGTTATTACAACAGAAGAGACTTCTCTGTCTGCACCTTCTCCAATAAAAGTTCTTGTGAATCTTGGAACTCAATTTCTGCTACTGGGACAGGGGTAGGTGGATGGACAGAATCCCAGCTAGTAGAGGCATTGTACAACGTGACTGACTGCTGCATGACTTGTAGCTGAAATGCATTGCTGCCTTAAAGAGTAGATGCCATTTTTTGTTCTGATTATTCTTTAGGTCGAATATACACTCACCGGCCACTTTATTAGGTACACCTGTCCAACTGCTCGTTAACACTTAATTTCTAATCAGCCAATCACATGGCGGCAACTCAGTGCATTTAGGCATGTAGACATGGTCAAGACAATCTCCTACAGTTCAAACCGAGCATCAGTGTGGGGAAGAAAGGTGATTTGAGTGCCTTTGAACGGGTTTAAGTGCCAGAAGGGCTGGTCTAAGTATTTCAGAAACTGATGATCTACTGGGATTTTCACTCACAACCATCTCTAGGGTTTACAGAGAATGGTCCGAAACAGAAAAAACATCCAGTGAGCGGCAGTTCTGTGGGCGGAAATGCCTTGTTGATGCCAGAGGTCAGAGGAGAATGGGCAGACTGGTTCGAGCTGATAGAAAGGCAACAGTGACTCAAATCGCCACCTGTTACAACCAAGGTAGGCAGAAGAGCATCTCTGAATGCACAGTACGTCTAACTTTGAGGCAGATGGGCTACAGCAGCAGAAGACCACACCGGGTGCCACTCCTTTCAGCTAAGAACAGGAAACTGAGGCTACAATTTGCACAAGCTCATCAAAATTGGACAGTAGAAGATTGGAAAAACGTTGCCTGGTCTGATGAGTCTCGATTTATGCTGCGACATTCGGATGGTAGGGTCAGAATTTGGCGTCAACAACATGAAAGCATGGATCCATCCTGCCTTGTATCAACGGTTCAGGCTGGTGGTGGTGGTGTCACGGTGTGGGGAATATTTTCTTGGCACTCTTTGGGCCCCTTGGTACCAATTGAGCATCGTTGCAACGCCACAGCCTACCTGAGTATTGTTGCTGACCATGTCCATCCCTTTTTGACCACAATGTACCCAACATCTGAATGCTACTTTCAGCAGGATAATGCGCCATGTCATAAAGCTGGAATCATCTCAGACTGGTTTCTTGAACATGACAATGAGTTCACTGTACTCAAATGGCCTCCACAGTCACCAGAACTCAATCCAATAGAGCATCTTTGGGATGTGGTGGAACGGGAGATTCGCATCATGGATGTGCAGCCGACAAATCTGCGGCAACTGTGTGATGCCATCATGTCAATATGGACCAAAATCTCTGAGGAATGCTTCCAGCACCTTGTTGAATCTATGCCACAAAGAACTGAGGCAGTTCTGAAGGCAAAAGGTCCAACCCGTTACTAGCATGGTGTACCTAATAAAGTGGCTGGTGAGTGTAGTGTATGTATGCTGCAAAGTTTTATTTTACCTTCTGCTAATAGTCTCCCTTGTAAACTTGATCCGTCAACTCAGTATAGCCTACTCCTTCTCCTAAATTGCCATTGTTAGGGTCGGATCTGTCTTCTGTTCTTTCTATAAAGATCCAGTGCCTGGCCATTCACCCTGCAGTGTGCAGTCTACTGGATCCTATGTCAGTCAATCCCTGCTTATTATGAGAAAATAAGACTACTGTATTCAAGAAATATCTAGCAGGCTTTAAAACACAATTTATGCTTAAAATGTACATGTCTATAACGTGCATCTCAGGAAAAACTGTAAACTTGTACTGTAGAAATTGGTCCTGGTAAAATGGCAAAATCTGCATTGAGACTGTGGGGCACATAAACTAAAGGCTGTGTGCCAGTTTTCTGTCAGACTGCATGTTCTTTTCCATGCAAACTGCTCGCACAGGTATTTAAGAAGTGTCTGCACCACATTTGTGTCGCACACGGCTGCATTGGTCATCATTTTACACAAATTTCTGCACTGAAGGGGACGTTATGGTGCTCAGTCGGACCGTGCGCCACATTTACCATGCAAAGTCAGACAGAATTGTGTCGCACGGCTCATGTTAACCCCTTAACCCCTTGTTTTTGCATTTACATATTTCACTCCTCACCTTTAAAAATCGATAGCGTTTTTATTTTTCCATTTAAATAGCTGTGTGATGGCTTGTTTTTTGCATAACAAATTGCACTTTATAGTGACTGTATTTAAAATTCCATCACGGAAAGCGGGAACAAATTCCAAATGCAGTAAAATTGGTTAAATTGGTGAAATGCACCATTTTCTTGTGAGCTTGGATTTTACAGCTTTCACCAAATGACATGTCTACTTTATTCTTTTGGTTGGTGCAATCACCGGGATACCACATTTGTATAGGTTTTATAATTTTTTTTTTACATTTACAAAAATGAAACTTTTTCTGTGGGTGGTGTCATTTTTTGCGACTTTTGATGATGTTTTCAATGCTTCTATTTTTAGGACTGTACGGCCTTTTGATCACTTTTTATTGAATTTTTTTTATTTTTCAAAAAGTCAAAAAAGTGGCAATTTTAACTTTGGGCGCTATTTTCCGTTATTAAAAGTTATTATATTTTGATAGGTCGGGCATTTTGGGATGCAGTGATACATAACATGTTTATGAATTTTACTGTTTATTTATATCTATATGACTTCTAGGGAAAGGGGGTGATTTGAATTTTTTAATATAATTTTTTATTTTTAACTTTTTTTGTATACTATTATTTAGACCCCCTAGTGATCTTTATCCCTAGGTTGTCTGATTTATCCTACAATATGTTGGCATATTACAGTAGGACATTCACCTCCTCATTCATTACAATGTGCGAATCGCACACTGTCATGAATAGGTTAAAACCAGACAGCTTCTGGTTTATGGAAGACCTGAGGCTGTCAGGGCAACAGATCACACCCACCCGATGGCATGATGAGGAAGGGACAATCTTCATGACTTTTTGAAGCTGCCGGCAAAGCTGGGGATTAACACCTATCGTGGTTGTTACCGGTAAGTGTATGCAGAAATATGCAGCTCTGCCCGCGAGTCCTCTCCATTTACATTTACGTGTCGTTAAGGGGTTAAAGACAGGGACTTCGCAAGGTCAAAAGATCCGTGCCCCCATTACAGGGGTGCTGTGTGTGAGGACATTACTGAGGGACATTACAGGGGGGCTGTGTGAGGACATTACTGAGGGACATTACAGGGGGGCTGTTTGTGGGGCATATTACTGAGGGACATTACTGAGGGAAATGACAGGGGATCTGTGTGGGGACATAACTGAGGGACATTGCAGGCGGACATCACAGAGGGGCTGTGTTTGGGGACATTACTGATGGACATTACAGGGGGGCTGTGTGTGGGGACATCACTGAGGGAAATGACAGGGGGATCTGTGTGGGTACATTACTGAGGGACATTACTGGGGGACATTACAAGGGGACATTACAGGGGGATCTGTGTGGGGACATTACTGAGGGACATTACAGGGGGCTGTGTGTGAGGACAATACTGGGGACATTATAGGAGGCTGTGTGTGGGGACACTACATGGGGCTGTGTGTGGAGGACATTACTGGGAGATATTACAGGGGGCTGTGCAGGACATTACAGGGGGATGTTTGTGGGGTACATTACTGAGGGACATTACTGGGGCAATGTGTGGTGGACATTACAGGGGGACATAACTGGGATCATTACAGGGGCTGTGTTGGACATTACAGGGGGTTGTGTGTGGGGACATTACTGAAGGACCTTACTGGGGAGATGTGTGGGGATATTACTGGGGAAATGTGTGGTGGACATAGCAGGGGGACTATTTGGGGGACATTACTGTGGGGATTTGTGGGGAACATTTCAAGGGGCTGTGTGAGGACATTACTGGGGGACTGTGGGGACATTTCTTGGGGCGTGTTCACACATGGCAGTAGGACGGCCGCGGTTTGATCTCACATGATTTTCCAGTGAAACTCAAGTGATTGATAACAGGCACCTCCAGAGAACCAAGATTTCAGGACAATGAAGGACATAAGATTTCTGTGTAGTGAACTCCACAGGAAGGACATATGGCTAAAGAGGAGACGTGGTGGTTCCGGGCATAATAGTGGACATGTCGCCTGCAGTCACTGGATGTAACAAGTAGGGATTTCTCTTGTGGTTTCTGTAGCTGTATATACCCTCAGTAACGTTGTTATTGGCACAGCCACCTGTGAGGGGGGTTCAGGAGCAGGTACTACTGAAATTGCGATACAAATGCATTGGGGCCCGGATCTTTTACCACCCTATCAACTCCCCTGGTTAAAGGGGCACCAAAAAAAGAGTGGTGCACTCTGTGGGCAGTGCAGACTGCGTCAAATTCGTTAAGAACGATCACCAGAAAGCCTGGTTCTGGCGCCCTCTGCGCAGTTTGCACTGTTCTAGGTCAATGTGTCCCTGTATGTTTTTCTGTGCTTCCATCAGTTTTTTCCAAGTCCATTGTTCTCCCACACTCTACAAAACTAATATAGAATATGCTAAGACTAAAAGCATGCTAATTGTACTCCATTAAAGGGGCTTTCCAACCAATCAAGTTAGGTCCTGTGCACAGGATAGGGCCAAACTTGCCGATCGGTGGGGGTCTCAGTTGTGGGGGACACAGTGTTCGGCAATTTCTGTCAACTTCATAGAGATGAATGGTACATCACCGCCGTTGATGTACCACCTCCGGGAGCGATGTACCACCACCTCGCCACCTCCGGGAGCGATGAGGGGTTTGACAGAGGTACCTCAGACCATGTTGGACCCCCCTTCTCTTGATCTGTGGGGGTCTAATCACTGAGACCCCCACCAATCAGCAAGTTAGGTCCTATCAAGTTTGGTCCTTTCCACCTTTCTTTTCTGAACAAAACCTTAAGAGACTTAGACTGTTAGACCATTATTACAGCAAGCACCTTTCCTAGTTCGGCTGCATTAATGTGTTGCAAATGTAAATTGTTCCCAACATTTTATATCTTTTCCACACATTTCCTATCTCCACCAAAGTCCTTTTCTCAGCGTCTACACTCAGCTTATGGGCGTTTTGTTTGTGGAGGTCCAGAACTCGATGCTAGAAGCTCACAAGATTCAAAGAGAAAGGAGATGGGGATTTAAAACTTTTTTTCACATGGCCAAAGTTTTTCTACAGATATTTGATTGGCAATTTCATCTCAATGAATCAATAGGTAGGAGTGGGAGCAGAACTTCTGCCTTCCAATCTATGCAACCTGCCTTGGCTTTCTCCATCCAATAGGCCTTTACAGATCCAGGATTCCCCTCTCACAACGGCTTTACTTGCCACATGGTAAAACTGCCTCAACAAAAGTGTACTGTTCACTAGACAGGGTCCCCTCGTGCAAATTTTCCAGAATTCCGCTTTTCCACTGGACTGTCCATAAAAAAATCTTTCTGCTTGTCCACCTCTGAGAATGTACGAATCCAAGATGTCCTGCAAGGCCCCTTTGGTCTGAAATGAAAGAGGCCAATCCAGATATTCCAATGAAGTAGTCTGGTATTCTTGACAGCTTTCTACTTTCTTGGCAATCCTGGAAGACTTTTTAGAGTTCCCAGTCATTTCTTAACCTTCTGAGATAGGTGTCTTTCTGTTGGTTTCAGACCATTAACCCCCCCCCCCCCCTTTCGGTGGAACAAGTTGTTGGTTTCTCCCTGCTCCATTATGTGTAATCTTGTTTTGCTTTATTGGTGATGGTGGTTTAGCCACATGTACTAAATAAAGATTATACATCAAATATTCTTCCTTTTATTAAATACTTTAAAACAGAAGCAGTCAGGATAGATGGGAACAGGTGGTGTTACAGAAGCAACATCTGTTTCATGCCACTACAGCACTTTTTTCTAGCTGTAACAACTCCACAGAACTGTCCACAGTGAAGTATACTAAATGTGTTATAAAAACTTGGATTAAATCAGAAATGTTTGATAATTATCCGCTGTCTTGTATAATGATTAACCTCCCAATATTTCTCCTTGGTAAGGTTTGATACTTTAAAATATAATTATCTTGACATGTAAAGAGAGCGGAAGGTGATTCAAGGCTTATGTCAACACTCCAAAGCAGAGTTCAGAGGGTCTAAATGTAATTTCTCCTAGTTCCACTGCCTTGCAGTTGTCAAGTAAGGAAACAAACCCATGTTTGGGCAGAAACCATGTTAATGAACAATCTTTGCATGGTTATATCAAGGCCTCTCATATCAACGCATGAATAAGCCTGGGATGTTATCCAGTGGTGCAGAAAGTGGGGAATCTAGTTATAGTACTTCTGATGACATAATTTGCCTTAGTTGTAGCCCCCCAAGAAAGACTCCTGCCCAATCACTTTATATACAGGTGCACCCTTGTAGGGGTAACTGATGTAAATTATCACTAGTACCAGGCTGACACTGTACTTCCTACTGTTTAAATGGTGAGTATAGTTTGGAAATGTGATATTTCTCATATGTTTACCACTACCTGGAAGTACTGTATACAGACAGCCTAAGGCTGCAGACAGCCGTGGAAATGCTACAGTCTGTGATGTGCAACCATAATTTTTTCTATTGTGCTCACTCTTATATAGTACATAAAGATAAAAAAAATCTCAAAATATCACATTAATGTGTTTAGGAGCCAAGTAAGTAATTCTGTCTAAATTGACCTATAAAGGATTTGAGGCACACATGCCTCATGTCATAAACATACTTATATGTATCTAAATTGTCAGCTAAAAAAGATGCATTTTAGTATTTTGTTTTTTGTTTACCATGTCCATTTGAGGTCCATTTGAGTCATTTCCAGCTCATGTACAAAATTTTGCTATGGGAATTTACAAACTTGAATTATTGTGCCAGGATAAAGTTATCGTTGACGTCCAGCTACCAATTCTATCCTAACAACATAGGTTGGAAAGAATCCACTACAAATATTCAGTAATCCATGTAAGGTTAAAGGAAGTCTGCCTTCCAAATAAACTCAAACACCGCTTTGTGGTCACAAACTGATGAAGCAATGCAGGGAAAATCATCATTGTCTACATATGCAAATCAGCCTGCAAGTGAATCAGAGCCAGACCCGACTTGGCATGACTCTGGCAGAGGTTGAAAATGTAGTAATATAAGACTGCTGAGGACCGTTATGATAAAACACAGCCCCTGTAAAGAACCCCAAAATGACATCAATTCAGTTAGGGCTCCTTCACATTGGCGTGGTGCTCAGCTTAAGTTGCGCATCCGTAGTGTTTTGTCTCTGTTGTGTCTCCATGACTCTGTGATGCATTTGTTTTGTCTCCATGTCCGCAAAAAAAACTCAAGGTTTAACATTGCTTTGACAACATCACACCTAGATTTTCAGCCTCATCAGTCAAAAAAAACAAATGTTGTATCTATTTTTTTTTTTTTTTGCGGACCCATAGACTTCTATTGTCTTTGTGATCCGCATCAGTAAAAGAAATAGGACATGTTTCATAATTATTTCCACTGACAACGAATCAGTGAAAATACAAGCCAATGTGAAAACACCCATAGAAATCAATGGCTTTGGGAGGGATCTGTGGAAATCACTGTACCACAGACGTGAAAAACAATGCCAATGTGAAAGAGCCCTTATTTTGGGCCAAAATCAGAAATTGGGCAGAATTGGGCACATTTACTAAGGGCTATGCGTCAGATTTCTGTCAGACTTTGCACATTATTTTAGGTGCAAACTGCTTGCACAGGTATTTAAGAAGTGTCGGCTCCACAATCGTGTCATAAGCGACCCTTTTGTTGCATTGCTGCACTAGGCATCATGCGACACAAATTAGAGGCGTTCCAGTGCTCAGCCGGACTGTGGGCCAGGTTTATCATGCTAAGTCCGACAGAATTGTGTTGCAAGCCATATGTTAAAGGTGCACCAAAAAGAGTTGGTGCACTCTGTCGTGGAAGTGCAAGATTCATGAAGATTCAGGAAGAAATCCTGAATCTGGCACACTCTGCACTATACACAGGCAAACTAGATTTAGTGCAGTTTGCCCTGTTCTTAGTAAATGTGCCCCAATATGTCCAAGTCTTATAATAGCTTACCTCTGTATAATCACTGGAAACACTTGCACGTACAAGTATTTGAAATGTTCACTAAATGTGATCAGTGTTCTTTTATAATTAACTAATTTACATTTTTATTCTGTGCTTTAGACTTTATGCAATTTATGAAATGCTATTTTACTCATGTTAAAATATTCACATAGGATTACACAAAGGCTGTGATATTTAGGAAATTGTGTGTTCTCTAATTTGATCTCCAGTATATACCAGCAGTAAATAACTCCAAATATATATATATACACTCACCGGCCACTTTATTAGGTACACCTTTCCAACTGCTCGTTAACACTTAATTTCTAATCAGCCAATCACATGGCGGCAACTCAGTGCATTTAGGCATGTAGACATGGTCAAGACAATCTCCTGCAGTTCAAAGTGAGCATCAGTATGGGGAAGAAAGGTGATTTGTGTGCCTTTGAACGTGGCATGGTTGTTGGTGCCAGAAGGGCTGGTTTAAGTATTTCAGAAACTGCTGATCTACTGGGATTTTCATGCACAACCATCTCTAGGTCCGAAAAAGAAAAAAAATCCAGTGAGCGGCAGTTCTGTGGGCGGAAATGCCTTGTTGATGCCAGAGGTCAGAGGAGAATGGGCAGACTGGTACGAGCTGATAGAAAGGCAACAATGACTCAAATCGCCACCCGTTACAACCAAGGTAGGCAGAAGAGCATCTCTGAACGTACAGTACGTCGAACTTTGAGGCAGATGGGCTACAGCAGCAGAAGACCACACCGGGGGCCACTCCTTTCAGCTAAGAACAGGAAACTGAGGCTACAATTTGCACAAGCTCATCGAAATTGGACAGTAGAAGATTGGAAAAACGTTGCCTGGTCTGATGAGTCTCGATTTCTGCTGCGACATTCGGATGGTAGGGTCAGAATTTGGCGTCAACAACATGAAAGCTTGGATCCATCCTGCCTTGTATCAACGGTTCAGGCTGGTGGTGGTGGTGTCATGGTGTGGGGAATATTTTCTTGGCCCTCTTTGGTCCCCTTGGTACCAATTGAGCATCGTTGCAACGCCACAGCCTACCTGAGTATTGTTGCTGACCATGTCCATCCCTTTATGACCACAATGTACCCAACATCTGATGGCTACTTTCAGCAGGATAATGCGCCATGTCATAAAGCTGGAATCATCTCAGACTGGTTTCTTGAACATGACAATGAGTTCACTGCACTCAAATGGCCTCCACAGTCACCAGATCTCAATCCAATAGAGCATCTTTGGGATGTGGTGGAATGGGAGATTCGCATCATGGATATGCAGCCGACAAATCTGTGGCAACTGTGTGATGCCATTATGTCAATATGGACCAAAATCTCCGAGGAATGCTTCCAGCACCTTGTTGAATCTATGCCACAAAGAATTGAGGCAGTTCTGAAGGCAAAAGGGGGTCCAACCCGTTACTAGCATGGTGTACCTAATAAAGTGGCCAGTGAGTGTATATATATGTATATATATATAAATATATATATGTTGAATTTGTATGTAAGCTGGGACTGTATATTTTATAATTGTAACCATGTTGGGTTGTCATAAGAACCAGGACAATAACGCATAATTGCAGACACCTTGCAGACACCCATTGTAGCATGGGACTAAGGTACAGTAAATTAGAGTAAATTACCATCATCCAGAATCAGGTGTTCTTAAGTCGGGGACTGCCTGTACTGCATAACTTATATGCTTGTGTTGGCCTGGTTCATCCTTGTCTCTAACTTCTCTGCATTCAGTTGGCAATACTTCATCAGGTAGAGGACATCATTGCAACTTCTTCGAGCCATGACTTATTACTGCAGAATTTGCCACCCTGGTGACTTTGGGCGCTGGAGAACAACTCCACACTCTGTCCCTAAAACAATCACAGTCAACATGTCCCCTAGATAACAGGCATTCATCAAAATGACAACAATGTGCCCCTGTATATACAGATAATACACTATAACACCTAAGTATATTAAAATATACACTGCTGTATCGTATCTCGATCATTAATTCATAATTGACCCTAGCATCTAATTTAGATTGCAAAGCTGCCACATTATAAATTTGGTTAGCACAGCACCCCCAGGGTATATGTAGCGGAGAACATGCCCCCCAGTACAAATGTAGCCCAGCACTTGCCCGCCAGGTATACATGTATTACAGTACATGCCTCCAGTATACAGGTAGCCTAGCACATGCCCTTACTATACAGGTAGACCAGCACATGCCCCCTGCATATATGTGCGTGATAATACTGCTGTCATGCTCTTTATGATCAGGTGGCCTCACTGATTAGTTGGTGGCACTACCTAGGTGACACAGAGTGCACAGGAAGTGGTAACATCTTTCTGAATGCGTCCAGTAAACAGTGGTATGTGCGTCTTATAGACGTGAGCCGCTAAATGTTCTTTGTAATCCTCGGGTTGACCCTCTTAAAGTTTCTTAAGCTATTACTTCTCTCCACCAAATTTCTTCTCAAAATCTGTAGAAATAAGAGTGCTATAACATCCTGATTTGAATTTCTTTCTGTTACTCTAAGAATACCCTTACTATTATGGTGCATTGAACAGCTTGTAAATAGTTTAGTTCAGTAATCCTGGAAAACCTGTTTGGTGCCAGGCCAGGGTTACAAACTGTAACTGTTCCAGCTCCTGGTTCCAGTGATGCAACTTTGCAGTGTTCTCCAGGTCTTCACTACCTCCAGCCCATTATATCACTTCTTTGTAACAACTCTCTCTGTCCCAAGAATATTCTATGACCCACAGCACATCTGACTAGACCAGGGGTGCTGAAGATTATAAGACTGTGAAGCTGAAATTGGGTGCTTGAGCTTCTCCCAGGGCTTTTTTCAGGATTTCTGAAAATGCAGTTGGGCCTACTTCTTTGCTGCAGAGTGAAAGCTTACTCAATTGTCATGGAGCTCTAACTCCCAGTCAGAGATAACTCACATTCCACCAGTTTAACTCCTTAGTGACGCGGCCTGAAAAGGCTCTAGTGACTGGGCATTTTTAGCGAATTTTCATTTGCGGCGGCTTACCGGCCATAACTTTTTTTTTTGTGCTCTCAGACCTCCTGCTGCTGCCACCACCTCCAGAATTTGTCACTGTGCCACTCTATGACCTCATGCTTCTGCCGCCACATCCACACTCTGTCATTGTGCCACACTGTGGCCCTCCATGTTGCTGCTACCACCAGAATTTGTCATTGTGCCACTCTCTGACTTCATGCTGCTGGCGCCACCTCCGCACTCTTTAATTGTGCCACACTGTGGCCTACCATGTTGCTGCCAGCTCCAGAATTTGTCATTTTGCCACTCTCTGACCTCATGCTGCTGGCGCCACCTCCGCACTCTTTAATTGTGCCACACTGTGGCCTACTATGTTGCTGCCACCACCAGAATTTGTCATTGTGCCACTCTGTAGTCTTTTGCTGCTGCTACTGCTGCCGCCCACCTACACACAGTGTGATTGTGCTACTCTCTGACCTCCTGCTGCTGGTGCTGCCACCACCCCCACACTCTGTCATTGTGCCACACTGTCATTGCTGCCACCACCAGAATTTGTCATTGTGCCACTCTCTGACCTCATGCTGCTGCTGCCACCTCCACACTCTATCATTGTGCCACACTGTGACCTACCATGTTGTTGCCAGCTCCAGAATTTGTCATTGTGCCACTCTCTGATCTCATGATGCTGCTGCCGCCACCTCCACACTCTGTCATTCTGCCACTCTGTGGCCTACCACGTTGCTGCCACCTCCATAATTTGTCATTGTGCCACTTCTCATGCTACTGCCAACTGACCACTGTCTCCCTGGAACTCCCTCTGATTTCCATAATTCTGTTTGCAACTAAGTTTGGTTTACCCCTTCATTTCATCTGTCAGAAGGAATGAAAAGTTTCAAGATTGATAGCCAAAAGCAGGAGTGGATACAGAACACAGAGGGCATGCAAATATCCCATTTACTGGTCATCTCTGTTTTGGATCAACTCCTGTTTGTTTTTGGCTTTAGCAATACTGATGGATTATTGGCCAATTGAAAGCAGACACTGACGGATGAAAAGAAGGGCAAAATGATCAGTGATCAATGCAAAATTACTGCCGACCACCTCTCCATTCTTTTTTGGGGGGGGGGGGTTCTACATGTATCGGCGTTTAACAGAACAGGTTCTGTCATAATATATGGAATCATCTGATGTCAGTGTAAAAAGAGTGCACTCTTTGATGTTATAGTGGTATCTTGGCCCTTAGCTCAGTCCTTTCAAGCTGGCACAGACGTTACCTTCTCAGGCTGCGTTCTCGCTTCACTTATTTGGTGAAGTTGGCCCCTGTAAGTGCCCATAGAAATGAAGAGTCAAGAGATTCTAAGAGCGGCTGCTATCATGTGTGTGCCATACTAAAACACAGCATTGTTTGAAGACAAAACCACGCTCCCTATGCATATTTGAGCATGGCACAACGTTCTACAACACCCTATAGGCTCCCTGCAGCCAGAAAATACCAGTTTTTTTAATGTGATTCGCCATGATTTGAGCCGGGTCGAATCGAATTTTGCCGGAAAATTCCGTGAACTCATCGAATTTAGTTTTTGAAAAATTTGCCAATCTCTAATATTTGTTATCCCTGTGATCAATTTCACCAGACTTTTTTTTCCAGCTTTTCAGTAGATTGCTTAGAATATTAAATGATGCCACTAAAAAGTACAATTAGTCCAGCAGGTAACAAACCCTTACACATCTCTGTAAACCTCAAAATAAAAAAGTTATTGTTTTTGAAATGAGGGGAGTAAAAAACAGAAATGCAAAAATGAGTCCTGTAAGGGTTAACCTTTAGAGTCTGCAGCAACTTTCAGTTTTTGATAAATAGAAAGAAAGGATGTGATGGCACTCACCGGTGGTGAAAAAGTCTTCTTTTATTGGTGCAGGGTAAAATACAGGGAGGCACGCAGTGCCGCTGAGCCGACGGGCCGTTTCGCGCCACTCGGCGCTTTCTCCAGGCTATGACAGCGCATGCGCGCCTCTCGCCGGAAATAGGGAGAAGGCGGAAGCCCGCACGCGCTGTCATGGAAACAGCAAAACAATCTGGTGATACTGTACACTCCGCTTCTGTTCGTAAAGGAAGAAACAAAGGTACCTCCATCGCCGTAATTAACAACAACAGGTTGATACAATATATAGGCGATAAGACCAACGAGGTATCAATAGTAATAAGTTCATATAAGGAACCAGCGGAATGCACAGTAAAAAATGTGAAGTTAAAAGATGCAAAAAGCGATACAAACAATTTAAAAACACACATTAAGGGACTCCCACATGTCATAAAGGGATACATCAAGCACTGAATGTGACTCTTACTACAAAAAGACCTTCATTTCATTACGATCGTTGAGGCCCAGGACGCCCATAGCTTCAAACTTCATGATGCACCTACTTTCTCGGCGTAATAAGTTTAGGGCACGATCCCCTCCATCTGGGGTACTTTCCACCCTCTCTATACCAGCGAACCTGAGGACATCTGCATTCCCATTATGTTGTAGTCTCACATGTTCAATCAGGCGTGGGCAGCCGACACCAGTGGTAATAGACCTTTTGTGCTCCCTAAAACGGGTGAACATACTTCTAACCGTTTTACCGATATAATATCTCTGGCACGGACAAAACACAATATAGACGACAAAAGTCGTCCTACATGTGATGAAGGCCTTAACTTCTTGGGTGACTCCTCCAAAAGAAATATTTTTAACTTGGCTGTTAAAGTCGCAATAGCGACATGTTCCGCATTTGAAGTTTCCCCTAGGGGCACATTGTGAAAGCCAAGTGCTCCGGGGGGAAGAGTATCTACTGCGGACCAGCTTGTCACGTAGAGTCGTGCACCTTCTAAAGGCTATCATGGGTCTCTGTGTGGTCAGTTGATTCAACTGGGGATCCTGCTTAAGAATATGCCAATGTTTATTAATGGCTGTTTTTATGGCGGTTTCGCATGGACCGTAATCAAAAGTAAACACGAAGCGTCTATTTTTTTCTTCTTCTACTTCTCTATTCTTATGGGTACCTCTTTTCCCCTTTAGCAATCTTTCTCGTGGTACCTTTTCTGCTTTGCATAGTGCCCTATCTATCAGGGGTTTGGGGTACCCACGTTCGACCAGTCTTAACCTTAGCTGCTCCGCCTGCATATGGAAACCACTATCCTCACTGTTCAATCTCCTAAGCCGCAAGAACTGGCTATAGGGTAAGCCTTCCTTGGTATGTTGCGGGTGGTAACTTGTGTAGTGGAGAAGTGAATTTGTGGCTGTAGGTTTTCTGTGAGCTGTGGTACACAGATAGCCATTTTGAACAGAAACCTTTACGTCCAAAAATTCAAGTTCCAAGCCGCCGAATGCTGCCGTAAACCTCATGTTCATCTGATTCGTTTGGTTAAGATAGGTTACGAAGTCCGAAAAGGACTGTCTGTCACCCTCCCATACGATGAAGACATCGTCCACATATCTGTGGAAAGCCTTTATCTTCATGGCATATGGGTTGTCCAGAGAAAATATATAGCGGCCTTCAAAACAGGCCAAAAATATATTGGCGAGGGTACAAGCAACATGGGTACCCATAGCCGTTCCCGTATTCTGGACAAACCACTTGCCATCGAAGGTAAAGGCGTTGTGTGACAGTATTAGGCGGAGTCCCTCACATACAAACTCAATATAAGCATCCTTCTGTCCGGCATTGATCAAAACATCCCGTACACTCTCTACTCCCTGTGGGATACGGGTGTATAGACTTTCGACATCAATTGATGCCAGTTGATAACCATCTTGCCAGTGTATGTTGCGAACGAATGAACCGAAAGATGTAAAATCTCTGGTTTATCCTGAAGCTCCCAAAAATATAACCAAGGGCGAGTTGCATGCCTTAAACTGGCTAAAAACTCGCACTGATATATTAGTGAAGCCGGCGGACAAGGGGGGCAATGTGGTCTTGATGACCAGAGATTATTATGTGGGGGAGGCTATGCGGCAACTAGGGGATAAGTCTACCTATACCCCCCTCGACCACAACCCTACTCTCAAATTTCAAACACGGTTGCGCAACTTCTTAAGGTGGAGCGTCAGTAATAACATTCTGTCTGAATCCACCGCTGAGAAACTACTTCCTGCATATCCCAAGTACCCGTGTTGGTACTTCATCCCGAAGGTACACAAAACCCTTAGAAACCCTCCCGGTCGTCCAATAGTTGCGGGCATCGGCTCACTCTTTGAGCCCCTGTCCCAATTTTTGGATTGGCTGTTACGCCCACTCCTTCCTGATATTCCTTCCTACCTCAAGGACACTAACGCCTTCTTAGAAGTCGTTCGCAACATACACTGGCAAGATGGTTATCAACTGGCATCAATTGATGTCGAAAGTCTATACACCCGTATCCCACAGCTCTTGGGAGTAGAGAGTGTACGGGATGTTTTGATCAATGCCGGACAGAAGGATGCTTATATTGAGTTTGTATGTGAGGGACTCCGCCTAATACTGTCACACAACGCCTTTACCTTCGATGGCAAGTGGTTTGTCCAGAATACGGGAACGGCTATGGGTACCCCTGTTGCTTGTACCCTCGCCAATATATTTTTGGCCTGTTTTGAAGGCCGCTATATATTTTCTCTGGACAACCCATATGCCATGAAGATAAAGGCTTTCCACAGATATGTGGACGATGTCTTCATCGTATGGGAGGGTGACAGACAGTCCTTTTCGGACTTCGTAACCTATCTTAACCAATCGAATCAGATGAACATGAGGTTTACGGCAGCATTCGGCGGCTTGGAACTTGAATTTTTGGACGTAAAGGTTTCTGTTCAAAATGGCTATCTGTGTACCACTGCTCACAGAAAACCTACAGCCACAAATTCACTTCTCCACTACACAAGTTACCACCCGCAACATACCAAGGAAGGCTTATCCTATAGCCAGTTCTTGCGGCTTAGGAGATTGAACAGTGAGGATAGTGGTTTCCATATGCAGGCGGAGCAGCTAAGGTTAAGACTGGTCGAACGTGGGTACCCCAAACCCCTGATAGATAGGGCACTATGCAAAGCAGAAAAGGTACCACGAGAAAGATTGCTAAAGGGGAAAAGAGGTACCCATAAGAATAGAGAAGTAGAAGAAGAAAAAAATAGACGCTTCGTGTTTACTTTTGATTACGGTCCATGCGAAACCGCCATAAAAACAGCCATTAATAAACATTGGCATATTCTTAAGCAGGATCCCCAGTTGAATCAACTGACCACACAGAGACCCATGATAGCCTTTAGAAGGTGCACGACTCTACGTGACAAGCTGGTCCGCAGTAGATACTCTTCCCCCCGGAGCACTTGGCTTTCACAATGTGCCCCTAGGGGAAACTTCAAATGCGGAACATGTCGCTATTGCGACTTTAACAGCCAAGTTAAAAATATTTCTTTTGGAGGAGTCACCCAAGAAGTTAAGGCCTTCATCACATGTAGGACGACTTTTGTCGTCTATATTGTGTTTTGTCCGTGCCAGAGATATTATATCGGTAAAACGGTTAGAAGTATGTTCACCCGTTTTAGGGAGCACAAAAGGTCTATTACCACTGGTGTCGGCTGCCCACGCCTGATTGAACATGTGAGACTACAACATAATGGGAATGCAGATGTCCTCAGGTTCGCTGGTATAGAGAGGGTGGAAAGTACCCCAGATGGAGGGGATCGTGCCCTAAACTTATTACGCCGAGAAAGTAGGTGCATCATGAAGTTTGAAGCTATGGGCGTCCTGGGCCTCAACGATCGTAATGAAATGAAGGTCTTTTTGTAGTAAGAGTCACATTCAGTGCTTGATGTATCCCTTTATGACATGTGGGAGTCCCTTAATGTGTGTTTTTAAATTGTTTGTATCGCTTTTTGCATCTTTTAACTTCACATTTTTTACTGTGCATTCCGCTGGTTCCTTATATGAACTTATTACTATTGATACCTCGTTGGTCTTATCGCCTATATATTGTATCAACCTGTTGTTGTTAATTACGGCGATGGAGGTACCTTTGTTTCTTCCTTTACGAACAGAAGTGGAGTGTACAGTATCACCAGATTGTTTTGCTGTTTCCATGACAGCGCGTGCGGGCTTCCGCCTTCTCCCTATTTCCGGCGAGAGGCGCGCATGCGCTGTCATAGCCTGGAGAAAGCGCCGAGTGGCGCGAAACGGCCCGTCGGCTCAGCGGCACTGCGTGCCTCCCTGTATTTTACCCTGCACCAATAAAAGAAGACTTTTTCACCACCGGTGAGTGCCATCACATCCTTTCTTTCTATTTATCGGACTATTGCTGTCTTTGAGATTGAGCACCACCACGGTATAGTCATCTGCCTGTATACATACCCCCTGTCCACTCCACTGCGTTGTGCTATCTGGACTAGGTGTCTGCGCGGTGCCCGCGCTTCCTTCTGCCGTTGTCAACTTTCAGTTTTTGTGTTCCCTTTTTTTATCCCTACCGTTCAAAGGCCGTATCTTTTATATTTTTCAGTTTAAAGAGCTGTTTATTAGGGCTTGTTTTCTACAGGACAAATAGTACTTCCTAGTGGCACTGTTCCAACTGTAACATTCCATGCAATGTATGTGGAAGCTGGAAATACATTCCAGTTACAATGTGGTGGAATAGACAAAAAAAAGTTGCACCATTTTGTTACAGGCTTCATGTTTACAGCTTTCTATGTATAATTAAAGTGACATATCCTCTTTATTTTTTAGGTCAGTATGATCACAGACACAACTATGTATATAATTTTATGTCTTAAATAAAAAAAAGTGCAACATCCCAGCCAATGCATGGGCAGAGGTGTAGTAGCAAATAAGCCCCTTGTACCATCCAGTACATATATAGGTAATTGTGCAGCGGTAGATACTGCCTGGATAGGCAATGGTTAATGTTATTTAATGTTATCATCCAATGATGTTCCACTATTGTAACTGGAGTGTCATTGGAGAGTGAGATCACCCGACCAGGGATTAACAAAACCCTTAGTCAGGGGAGGAGTTACCTCTCTTAGGCCCAGCTCTCAACACATGAGGATCTTTCTTTAGGCCCAGCTCCTGATAGAGGAGCACCACCTCAGAGCACAAGCTCTTACTACAGGCATCCTAGGCCTCAGCATATCAACTACACACTGAGTGACAGAGACAGTGTGTGCCTCACACATTAAGTGAGCTCACATAGAACAACCAGGATTAAAGCTGTAGCTTCCAGCATTGGACACAGCTACATGCCAGCCTGCACCTGCATCCAGGCTGGTGACCCAACTCCTAAGGTTCCCTCTCCAAGATCACTCCAGTGATCTGCCTTTGTACAGAATCGTTTGGCCTGTTGCTGCTGTTGTTTTGAATAAAGAACTGTAAGTTACTTTTAAGCACAACATTGCCTCCGTCTGGTCCCTGCTACGGCTGTATCACCATCAAGGGCGCCCTCATCCACACATACTACAGACTCTAAGGGTTGCCCCAGGAAGAACCAATACCACAGCCTCTCACTTATCTAATGTCTTGCACTCACCACCCTCTGGAGACCTGCCAGGCTACAGGACAGCCCTCCGGTCCCCATACCAAGCACCGTGACACTAGTGTGCCTAGGCTGCAATCGGTATCCTGGGCACCAGTTGACTCCAGGCCCCAAGAAAAGGCTTGGCCCCGGTGGGGGATGTTGCAAAAGCTTTACAAAGACAAATTATGTTTGTATGGACATATTCTAACACAGGTGTTTCCGATATTAAGAGGGCTTAGACCATGACCCCTCTCCATACAACCTTAACTGCGTTATGCATTATGCATAATTAATGCATAATTATGCATAATGCAGTTAACTGCATAACAACCTTAGCTGCATTATACATTAAACATACAGTTATGTCCAGGTCTTGCACCAAACATGAGATTCTTTACCATGGGTCACCATAGCAGGAAAATGCCTAAAAATGGCCTGTAGGCCGTCATCAGGCCCTTAGGAACTTAGCTTAATAGGATTATTGGAATTATTTCTCCAAAACAGACAATACAGGTAGTCCCCAGGTTACATAGGTTTGTTCTTAAGTTAAATTTGTATCTCTTTGACAGTTGGATTTTTAAAATGTTGGATTGTTAAAAACCAGGATTAACAATAAAGCTTCATTGCAGACACCATTACTAACTGTTATAGCTGTTTATTGTAGCCTAAAGCTAAAGTACAGTAAATTGCCAACTTCCAGAGGTCTGTTTGTAACTAGGGGTCATCTGTAAGTTGAGTTTTCTTAAGTAGGGGACCGCCTGTATACTGCAATTAAGGTTTTATGCAAGCAGATGATACACAGAAACTAGAATGGTTACAAAAGTACGGTATTTGGATTTTGCGCAAATTTACAAAAAATATTTCAGAGTCTAACTTTTGGTAGTGTCGCTGGTAACAATAGGTGGTGACCTGCACCCAACCTATAATATGGATCTCCTTAGAGGGAGCCACTGAAAGCAACATAATAAGTAAATATGATACCTGGATACCTAAATATGATAATCGGAATGTACATAAAACAATACAGCAATTGTACCTATATTACGCTCCTAGGTCTGAACATGTGTCTACACTTCAACTACAATCACTCTCGGTATAGTAATGTATGTTCAAATGATGTGGGCGTATGTTAGTACCTGTATGGAAGCTGTAGTCACCTCCTCAGTCGAAGTATAGTATTCGGAAGATGAAGGTGTAAAGTTCCTTTGTACATCCACAAAATAATCCTTCAGGTTGCTGTATCCCAGAAACAATCCACTGGTAGGAGAGTTTTTGCAGATTTGACAGTGTTAGGCTACATTCACACTGCCGCCATTCCGTAGCACGGCGGGCACACGGCAGCGCGGGGAGAGGAGGTGAGCGCTACTCACCCCCCTCCCCTCTCCATAGGGATGTATGGTCACGGCGCCGTAATACAGGAAAAGATAGGACATATCCTATCTTTTTCCTGGGAACGGAGCGGTACGGTGCCACACGTGCGCCCATTGCCGTCTATGGGGGGCGTATATCGGCTGTATATATACGTTGGCCATATATACGTCCCCCTTGCGGCAGTGTGAATGTAGCCTTAGTTGCATGCAGAGTGAAGCCGCGGCTGGCGGTTAACATTCCGTACACAGTCCTGGTAGATTCCGGAGGGTGCCATCACCAGGCTACAATGAGACCAGAGGGACAAATTTCCTCCAACACGTTTCGAAGACTTATGCTGTCTTCTTCATCAGGGCTTCGTGTCACTGTGAGTATAACGTGCTTTATAGTAATGACAAGTCTTATTAGTGGAGTGATTGCAGATGTGTACGTGTATATGTTTTTTGGATATATCTTTTGTCACAAATGTACTAATGTCACCTAAAACTATATCTTCAATTATAAAAGTATATAAAAAATATAGAAAATAGAAAACGAACAATAATAATAAAAACACCATTTATAAACTAAAGAAATATAAAATCATTTTTTATATGTTTTTTCTTTTATATACCATATATTCTACTATGTGCACCGTTAATTTTTCTTTTATTGCATCATCGCTTGGTCTTCTTGGCGCATACATATTCATTACCTTAGCGTTGTTGTCCGTGGTTTCTCCTGTCCGCTGGCTTCCACAGGCGCACTTTGTGTCTGGGGATCGTTCCTGGACCCCTCTTGTGATGTCTCAATCGCTGGCCATCATGCCCGAGATCCCGTTTTGTCTCGCGAGATCTCGCTACACAGTTCGTTCTATCTCACTCACACTCCGACGTCCACCAGGTGTCGCTGCTGCGCTGAAGTCCGCCGAGGCCCGCCGGAATGCACTGGAGTTCACCGGCCTATTCCTGGCGAAGGTAAGCGCGAGTCCAGCAACACTTTTTTTTTTTTAAATGCGGCGGTTTTTCCGAATCCGTCGGGTTTTCGTTCGGCCAGGCCCCCTGATTTCCGTTGCGTGCGTGCCGGCGCCAATGCGACACAATCCGATCACGTGCGCCAAAATCCCGGGCCAATTCAGGGAAAATCGGCCCAAATCGGAAATATTCGGGTAACACGTCTGGAAAACGCGAATCGGGCCCTTAGTAAATGACCCCCTATGTCTTAGGCCTAGGAGATGTGTTTACATATATTTATGTGCTGTTCTCTGCTGTTCCCATGAGAGTCTATAGTATCGTTCTATACCTATTATATACTCTACCTCTAGGCATTACTTATTGTTATGCACTAGTTTTTAATTGGTTCTGTTTTGCTGCTATACTATCATGATTATGATAAAAATAAAGTCTATGTTTGAAACATATAGTGTACATTTGTTTCTTCTGCTGTTGTCTTCAAAACTTCAAAACTATGTGCGCTGGAATCGGCACACAGTATGATGTCAGTGAGCTGCTGACGTCACGATTCCTGCGACGGACGGTGCTGAGACACAAAGAAGATACCAGAGCATCAATTGATTGAAGAGAACCTGGCTGGGGAGGGGGTCGGAAGGTGAGTACACAGTTTTGTTTATCTTTGCAGGCTACATACTACAGGGGCTAGCAGGCTATATACTCCAGGGGCTGGCAGGCTATATACTCCAGGGCAGACAGGCTATATACTACAGGCACTGGCAGGCTATATACTACAGGAGCTGGCTAGCTATATACTCCAGGAGCTGGCAGGCTATATACTCCAGGGGGCTGGCTGGCTATATACTACAGTGGCTAGCAGGCTATATACTCCAGGGGATGGCAGGCTATATACTCCAGGGGCTGGCAGGATATATACTCCTGGGGCTGGCAGCAAATATACTCCAGGGGCTGGCAGGCTTTATACTACAGAGGCTGGCAGGCTATATACTCCAGGGGCTGGCAGCCTATATACTACAGGCGCTGGCAGGCTATATACTCCAGGAGCTGGCTAGCTATATACTCCAGGGGCTGGTAGGCTATATACTTCAGGGGCTGGCTGGCTATATACTTCAGGGGCTAGCAGGCTATATACTCCAGGGGATGGCAGGCTATTTACTCCAGGGGATGGCAGGCTATATACTCCAGAGGCTGGCAGGATATATACTCCAGGGGCTGGCAGGATATATACTCCAGGGGCTGGCAGGCTTTATACTACAGGGGCTGGCAGGCTATATACTACAGGAGACTGGCAGGCTATATACTACATGGGGCACGCAGGGACCATATGACTACATTTATGAGAAATTATCTTCACACAGGGACATTTTTTTGAATAACATCTAATTGCAGAAATGTTTATGTATGGTAGATTACTTAAAGGAAACCTACCATTTCAAATGGTCGGTGTAAGCTGTAAACACCGAGGACCAGCTCAGGGTGAGCTGGTGCCGGTGCTTAGTTTCGTTAGTGTTATAAACCGCGGTATCGCGGTTTTAACACTTTTTAAACTTTATAGCAGAAACTGCTTCGGCGCTGCGTGCGCACGATCGTGCGCGCGCCTACATAGGAAATGCCGCAGGCGTTGCGCGCGCACGGTCGCGCGCAGCGCCGAAGCAGCTTCTGCTATAAAGTTTAAAAAGTGTTAAAACCGCGATACCGCGGTTTATAACACTAACGAAACTAAGCACCGGCACCAGCTCACCCTGAGCTGGTGCTCGGTGTTTACAGCTTACACCGACGATTTGAAATGGTAGGTTTCCTTTAAACTAAATGTGAATGCCCAGACGAGAATACTCTTTTAAGTCCTATCGGGGACAAGGTGTTGGCTTGCTGGGAATCTGGTCCTCTGGTGTTGATATATTGATGATGTGGTATTTGTGTGGTTGCCACCTTCCAATATGGCTAGATGCCATACCGAAAAGCCAATACTTGCGTCATCATAGCAATTGCACAGATCTTGAAACATTTAAGGAAGAAGCTAAAACATTGCAACAAAAATTCAAGAATAAAGGATATAATGAAACTCTTCTTAAAAATACTGAAATACTATTGCAAGTATACAAAGATCAGAGGTATTGAAAGATAGGAAAAAGGTAGAAGAGAATATTAACAACAAAAATGATACAGCTAGTTCCTAGAAGTTCCTATCATAACTTAATACACACAAGATCGAGAAATTTTCAAACGTATTGTATATCGCCATTGGAATATACTGTACCAGGATAAAATAATAGGTCAGCATTTATCAAAAAAACCCAAAAATTTATTTTTAAAAAAGCCAAAAACATTGGAACTTTAGTTGCTCCGACCATAAAGAGGGACAATACTATAATACTTATCAAAAAGAATTTTTTAAATTAAATGTTTTTTTTCCATGCACACATTGGGGCAGATTTACTTACCCTGTCCTGAGCGATCCCGCAGTGCGTTGTCTGAAGAGGATTCGGGTCTGCCGCGATTCACTACGATCGAGTTCCTGCATCCGTCGCTTCTGCGCCGTTGAAGAACACCCTTTATCAAAACACTACAAAACAATTTGAAGGTTCACAATTTTTGCAATAGAAAAAGAATCCACCGTAGCTGAAGAGGAGTAAACAACATCTTGCAGATGTCACTGGCGGAGAGTAAATGGATTTTTTTACTCAACACCTTGGCCCCGACAGGACTTAACAAAGAAATAGAACTCTTTGCATTTATGTAGGAGATACCTGTGACCTTTTTGATTTTTTATGTATATATATAAAAGAAAAAAACATATAAAAAATGATTTTATATTTCTTTAGTTTATAAATTGTGTTTTTATTATTTTTGTTTGTTTTCTATTTTCTATACTTTTTCTATACTTTTATAATTAAAGAATAAAAAGTGATTAAGTTTTAGGTGACATTAATACATTTCTGACAAACAATAGATATATCCAAAAAAAACATATACACGTACACATCTACAATCACTCCACTGATCAGGCTTGTCATTACTATAAAGCATGTTATACTCACAGTGACATGAAGCCCTGACGAAGCATTAGTCTTTGAAACTAGTTGGGGGAAATTTGTCCTTCTGGACTTACCGTAGCCTGGTGTCATCACTGTACGGAATCTACCAGGACTGTGTACAGAATGTTAGCCGCCGGTCGGTGCTTCACTCTGCGTGCTACAAACACTGTCAAGTCTGCAAAAACTCCCCTACCAGTGGATTGTTTCTGGGATACAGCAACCTGAAGGATTCTTTTGTGGATGTACAAAGGAACTTTACACCTTCATCAAAGGGCCAGATAGGAGTCAGATAGGCTTGGTGGGTGAAATGCAACTCTATTATCCGATTATTAACATATGGAGACAATCTGAGGTAAGTGGGTCACAACTCAGTAATATCCTCTTCAACTAGGGTTGGGATGCCACCTTTCCATCAGTCTATGATTGATAGTGGGGAACTAGCCAGTTTCTTTAGTGTAAGGTGGGTATATATCAGCTACCTGGGTCTCTGTGTCTTAATTCCTATTAACGCATATGAACAGAGGGGGAGGAAGGAATTGGGTTTCAAAAGCATGCCTCAATTGGAGATATTTATAAAAGAATGATCTGTCTAGCTAATATCTCTGCTGCAAGAGTGTACTAATACCGTTAGCGCACCAAGCCAAACCTTCCAATGGCTGCAGATGTGGGAGGGAAGGGTTGCGCCACACTGCAGTCTCCGCTATAACATCCAAGAGGCTGGCCAAAGTATTAGCAGCTTGCCAAACTGGCCAATTTATGTAGGTGTAGCAATGGCAAAATTCAGTCTCGGGGAGGCTCCTATACTGATGCCCCTGTAATTCAGATCTTGTCTAAATTTAATGGCTAGTGCCTCCATTGGAAGGGTGCACAATGAAGGAGACAGGGAGCACCCTTTTCAAGTACCACGGTGAAGGTGAAAGGCAGGTGAAAGTTTAACAGATATTTTGTAAAAACATATTTGGCAAATACAATACTTTGTCTATAGCAACCTGTCCCCTGAGAAAAATACCACTCAGGCTTCTTTTAAGAGTAACTTGACTCTCATAAAGCATCATATAACTACTGACAGTCTGGAATAGAAAGTCTGTCCCGTGTCATATCCCACTTACCTGCTGATAAGTATCCCATGACTATGATGTTCAGAGAAGGGTATGATGTTCTCTGCAAGGTAAGCCACTCATCCACTTCAGCCGGCAATGTAAAGAAGATGACTGTCTCCCTTGACCACTCGCAGACTGACAGGGTATACTATTGAATAATGTACATTCTTATCTCAAAGCGTGCACTTACCATCTGTAAAGGTCACTTGCTGTTTCTGTAGATCTACAGAAAAGTCTGGAAAAATGGAGATATTGGCATTGTCCATTCAGATATTTGGGTCTCTGCGTGCTTGTTGAAGTATCTGATCCCGATCTTTACAGTTCCAAAGATGAGCCAGCAGGGGTCGTGGGGAGTTGCCAGGTGATGTAGGGTATGCTGGAACCCTGTGTGCCCTCCTAATTGTGAAAGCTGGTCAGAATTGTGCAACTGGAAACAGTTCTTTAATCCAGTGGTTTCAACCAGCATGCAAATACTAAAAAAAACAGGCCATTTGGCCGGCTGATTTCAACATAGTTGAAACATTTTTTCAGGACGGGACGGGGGGCTATGAGCACTGCTGGGCTAATTTCATTAGGGGACACTGTTGGGGGCATTTCAATAGCTGGGATGCACTGCTATGGGCATTTCATTAGGGGAGAGCACTGCTGGGGGCGTTTCATTAATGGTTGAGCACTGCTGGGTGCATTTCATTAATTGGGGTAATGAAGAAGTACTGCTGGAGGCATTCATTTAAACAGGGTGCACTGCTGGGGTGTTTTGCTTTTTTTTTGGCTATTTTGCTATTAAAAAAAGTCTCAAAAAAGTTGCATTGAAGGAACTTTTCACTGCTAAAAAGTCTCACATGACTATTTGCACGTTTTGATTAATCTGGCATAAACATAGAACTACTAGTATTGTAAGGGAGTGAACTATTCAAAGTAGGTTGCCAAATAAAGATAGTATAACAAATCTGGCCATGTCAATTGTGAAGGTAACACCAGTTATCATTAGCTGATACTACGTCCTTTAGAGTAGCAGAACTGAGTTAGCAGAAGAAGTTTATCAGTGGCGCACCTAGTGAAGCAGCCATATTTCAGGATATAGACTGAGGGGGTTATTTATCATTGGTTTTCCTGGTCTATTTTGGCGTGATAAGGTCCTGAAGTAGTCGCATTGAGGGTTTTTAAGACTTTTCACTGCTAAAAAGTCTCACAGTACTATTTCCACCTCTTCATTTATTATTATTATTATTATTATTCATTAATCTGGTGAAAACATAGAACTACAGCTAGTGCAACATTGTGCAAAGCCAGTTTCATGACTTTTTTTTCACAAAAAATCTCAAAGTCACTCCAGTCCCCTGATGGTGCATGTACTGGGCATGTACCTATGCATTTTGAGACTTTTTTGTGACTTTTTGAATTAAAATCCCAGACAGACCATAGGATCATTTATTAATGAATATGATGGGCAGCAGAGCTCCAAAAGTAGACACAGAACTGTCCCAAGAAGTCTGCCTAATGATAAATGACCCCCTATATCCTGTAATACTGCTGCATCGCTAGGCACAGTCTATACTCTGAAATATTGCTGCTTCACTAAGCACAGTGGGGGGCATTTATTATCGACTTTCAAACAGAAAACTGGCTGAATTTTTTTTCTCTTTTTTTTCTTATTTATGAAGTGTCAGTGACACAATTTTAATGGTTTTCCAACCCTCATGACTTGTTCTGTTTATGGGTTCAAACTTGTGTTGCTGCTTCTGAATCTGGCACTTTTATGGCTCTTCTGCTTTTTTTGTCGCGCTGTGCACTTTTGTCAAACAGTGCACCTTCTTCAGGGTTAAAACGAAGTGTGGGCTGGAATTGTGGCACACGCAACTTTTTGTAGCGCAGCTGCGCTGGCTTCCATGCGACACAAATGAATAATAATTTAGGGGGTGTGGCATCGGACAGTCCGACGGATTCGGACTGAGCGCCGTATTTAACTCTTTGAATAGAGTCGCATGCCCTATGTTAAAGATGCACCACAAAAAGATGGTGAACCCTGTCGGGGAACGGGGAAGTGACAGATTCATGATTTCAGGTGCACGATCTTAGTGAATCACCACACGCTGCATTATTTCAGTGAAATCCAGTGACCTGTTAAGTAACTGTGCCCCTATGTCTAGCAATGCAGCAGTATTTCGGGATATAGACTGTGTCTAGCAATACACCAGTATTTCAGGCTGTGTCTATAGCGCAATAAATGCTTTCTTGGCCAAACAGTTCACACCACTAGGCACTGGAGAGTTTTAATTACTCCCTCATTATGGCAGAATGAGGTCTGCCTAAGAGAAAGTTCCAGTAATAATAAAGGATTCACTCGACTGCTGGTGAGGGTAGTCCACATCCGCAGCGTCAGCAAAGAAGAAGAAGGTCCCACAGGTCCGCCCGTACAACGCGGGTGATCACAACTGCTGGATGGAGGCTCCGACTGCCATTGCCAGAATCGCAGCACTACTGTTTACTGATGCGTCGTTCGTGAACGATGTGAACCGGCTTACTGGCTCACTTCACCCTGCAATCTGGTTAAAAGTGGAGTGGGGCCGGGTGAGTGACTGGCCTGCATATTTAATAGGGAGCCGTTCAGGAGCCTTATACACACAAATTGCTCTCAATTGTATCACTATTTTTTCTTTGGTGTATAATTGAGACTTTTGGCAGGTCTATTTTGAACCTTAAGTATGATCATGTCTTTTTTTTGTGATGCATGTTTAGTTTTTCCTCCTCTGGTACAACTTTTGGCTTTGTTTTCATACTTTTTGTTGCAAATGTCTCAAATTTGCATGGACACAAGCCATGTGAGGGGATTATGTGCAGGAGTGGATAAAACTGTAAATTTTAGATTTGACAAGATTAACAAGATGTTAACACCCACGTTAACAGTTAACAAATGTGTGTGTTAATACAGTGTTAATGTATGTGTTAACATTGTGCTTTTGCATGCATTTTGTAAACTCCATGTTAACAGCCATTTAATTATGCTCTTCTCAACTGTTGTGATGCGTTTTAAAATGCCACATGTGACCTCACCCATAGAAGTAACCAACAAGTTTCAATAAAATGTGAATACAAAAATTTATGAACTACCGTATATACTTGTGTATAAGCCGAGTTTTTCAGCACAAAAAATGTGCTGAAAAACCTCCCCTCGGCTTATACACGAGTCAATAAAAAACAAAAAACCTTCCATACTCACCCTCCAGAGGCTCGATGGTCCGTGTGGCTCCCAGTGTTCGGCGGCTCCTCTTCTGTCTTCCTGCGGCTGGTCTTCGGTCTTCTCTCTTCTCTGTGTTGTATCAGCCGGCAGATACGCGTCCACGGGATCTGCCGGCTGGTGCACAATATCATTGATGACGTCTTCAGCGGTGACACCGTCATGTGATATTGTGCGCCAGCCGGCAGATCGTGTGGACGCGTATCTGCCGGCCGATACAACACAGAGAAGACAGGAGACCGGCCGCGGGGAATGGAGCATCAGGGAGCCGCCTGCCAGTGATTATGGAAGGTTTTTTTTTTTAAATGTGCTTGACGAACGGGGCTGGCAGTATAATTTAAGGGGGCTGGCTAGCTGTATACTTTAAGGGGGCTGGCAGGGTGTATACTTAAGGGGGCTGGCAGGCTGTATACTTTAAGGGGGCTGGCAGGCTGTATACTTTAAGGGGGCTGGCAGGGTGTGTACTTAAGGGGGCTGGCAGGGTGTATACTTAAGGGGGCTGGCAGGCTGTATACTTTAAGGGGGCTGGCAGGCTGTATACTTTAAGGGGGCTGGCAGGCTGTATACTTTAGGGGGCTGGCAGGCTGTATAGTTAAGGGCGCTGGCAGGCTGTATACTTAAGGGGGATGGATGGCTATGTACTTCTGGGGGTGGATGGCTATGTACTACTGGGGGCTGGATGGCTATAAAATGTGAGGCTGAGACCAATGCATTTTCCACCCTCGGCTTATACTCGAGTCAATAGGTTTTCCCAGTTTTTGGTGCTAAAATTAGGGGCCTCGGCTTATACTCGGGTCGGCTTATACTCGAGTATAAACGGTAAAAAAATAAATCAGCCCAAATTTTCAATGCCCAACAGGTTTATGTGCAAAATTTTAAACCTTTCAGGAGTAAGTGTGAAGGTGTTTTTCCCCAGAAATCAATAGCTCTTGGGATGTAAAACAACTTTGCCTATTATCTTTGTATCTATATTCAGTAGTTTCTTTGCTATCCTCTCAGATTACCTTTGTAGTGCAATTGCTACCTCCTCACCATGTGCTGATAAGCCCTATCAATGCATGCTTTGTTTACACAATGGGGGTCGCTATTTTTAGTCAAGTTTCGCGAATATTTCCGATTTGCACCGTCTTTCCCTGAATTGCCGCGGGTTTTTGGCGCATGCAATCGGATTGTGGCGCATCGGCGCCAGCATGCATGCGACAGAAATCAGGGGCGTTGCCAACGGAAAAACAGACGGATTCGGAAAAACCGCGGAATTAAAAAAAAATAGTGTCGCTTGACACGCGCTTACCTGCACCAGGAATAGGATAGTGAACTCCGGCAGACTTCAGCGCAGCAGCGACACCTGGTGGACATCGGGCGCACTACCTTAGTGAATCGCCGGAAGACCCGAATCCTCAACTGAGAACGCGCCGCTGGATCACGACAGGACCGGGTAAGTAAATGTGCCCCTATGTTTCTGGGTTGGTTTCATGGGAGGGGAGGAGGTCATGTGACTGAGCCCTCTGCAGAGCTGGATGTGTCGAAAACAGTGAATGCAGCAGAACTGGATGTGTGAATGCAGATGTCTCCTGCACAGAATAGTGAAGTACAAGATCTCCCTGTTCCCTATCACTTCCAGGACCATTCTTATACATGCGTTCACAGAGTTGATCATGCATGTATTAGAGAGAAATAGTTTGGGAGCCTTTAGCCAAGGAGAAATAAAGCTGTGAGTTCTCTATGAGAAGCTACTCACACTCATTCCTTCTGCAGGAGCCTTCAGTTAAGTGATCTCTGAGACAACAATAAGATAAGTATAGTATCATCCAAAGATTCATGACATCCATTAGAAATCCCCGGAATGTTCCTCTGGTGCAATGTTCTATTACCTTGGCTAATTTCAAAGGTTTCTTTCTATTCATTAAAACTACATTCTTTGCAAATCTCCTTTGCTTTTTAATGTCTTAAATCTATTTAAAAAAGTATTTATTATGTACTATTGAGCTCTTGCTACACATAAAATTTCATGGGAACAAGGTTAAAATTTTTCTTCTTTATGTCATCCTGCAAAATCCACTGCAAACTTTACATCAGATAGGACTTAGCAAATAACTTAACTGGTGTGTTTCGTCCTAAGCTGACTTATTAATGGTCATACCCTAAACAAACACTTCTGGTATTTAAATAGACACTCAAAGTGTTGACCACGGGGTATGACCACGAATAAGTCTAGTTCTAGGTCTAGTTATTTGTTATGTCCTATCTGATGTAATCTTTGCATTGGATTTTACAAAATGAAATGAAGAAAATTTTTAACCTTGCTTCGGTGGAAGTGCTGTAGTGTTTCCATTTTATGTGTTGCAACGTTGGACTTCCGATATCATCTCCGGATTATCTGCTGGAGTGGTGAGCTGGATTCAGTTTTTGTATGTTGAGCTCTTGCTATGCAACTTTTTGAAGCTCATGAAGGGATATGCATAGATCCCATGAAGTCCCCCATAAGCCATCTGTGAAAAATTATTAATATTGTGAAAATTGTCTAGTAGAGGTTTTAAACAGAAACTCTTTAAAGTCATGATGCTTGTGTCAATGGATGCAGTATGCAAATATTAGCTTTACTGTTAATGATTTCTGTGCTAAGCAGTTTGGAATGTGGAATTTTGGGAACTCTACTTAACCTTATCCTGTGTTCTTTTCACCATCTGGGTTTTTTCAAAATCAGCATTGGAAAAAAAAGCAATACTTTACTGTTACAATTGCCTAGACTCTGTTTTGAAGAGAATAGACATTTGCAGTAACAATATGCCGGATGACTGATATATACATGGCTAAAATAATATACACACGTGGACAAAATTGCTGGTACCCCTTTGTTTAATGAAAAAAAACCCACAAAGGTCATAGAAATTGAAATCTTGAAAACTTGAATCTGACAAAAGTAAAAAAATTAAAATTGAAAATTACCAAATGAAAGACAGCCATTGCTTTTCAACCATGCTTCAACAACATTTTAAAAAATAAATAAAACTCATGAAACAGGCCTGGATAGAAATGATAGTATACCTGAAAAAATATAAGCAAAGGGACATGTTAAATCATGGTTTATCCACTGAAAAGCATAACTGGCATATACAGTACAATCTTTTAATCAGTCAGCTGACCTGTATAAAGGGCTACAGCTACTGACTGTGCAGTTTGTTGACATGGTGTGTACCGCTCTCAACATAGAGCAGAGGAAGCACAAGGCAAGAGTTGTCTGAGGAGCTTAGAAAATAAATCATACACAAGCATGTTGAAGGTAAAGGTTATAAAACCATCTCCAAGCAGCTTGATGTTCCTGTGTTTACAGTTGCACATATTATTCAGAAATGTACGATCTATGGCACTGAGGCCAACCTCCCTGGATAAGAGGAATGGTAAAAAAAGAGCCCAGAAAAACGTCTAAAGAGAGTCTGAAGATAATCTAAAGATTAAAGGTGAGCTTCACGCTCAAGGAAAATCATTGTCAAATCACGCCATCCATCATTGTTTGAGCCAAGTGGACTTGGGAGTGAAATCAGAGATGACCAAAGAGGACACAATTGCTGAAAACACATCAGCTCTATGTTCACAGACAGAAAATTAAAGCATATCTTCAAAAAGAACACTGTCACTACTGTGAACTGTGTGGTTCTATTACGTACTGGGGCTGTTTTTCTGCATCTGAATCTGTGCAGGGTATAATGAAATTTCAAGACTATCAAGGGATTCTAGAGAGAAATGTGCTGCCCAGTGTCAGAAAGCTTGGTCTCAGTCACATGTCATGGATCTTGCAACAGCATAATGACCTAAAACACACATCTAAAAACAGCCAAGAATGGAAAACATTGGACTATTCTGAAGTGGCCTTCAATGAACCCTTACCAAAGTCCTATTGAGCATCTTTGGAAGGAGCTGAAACATGCCATCTGGTAAAGGCCCCTTCACACCCCAGACAACAGATTGCTCATTAAAGTGGACCAAAATATGTGTTGAGAATTGCAGAAGTCTCATTGGCAGTTAAAGAAATCGTTTGATTCCAGAGATTGCCTCAAAAGGTTGTGCAACAAAATATTTACTTAATGGTAACAGCATTTCTGTCCAGGCCTGTTTCATGAGAGTTATTTAAAAAAAATTCAGTTCAAACCTAGGTGAAAAACAATGTCTGCCTTTCAATTGTTTATTTTTATAGAAATTTTATGTATTTTGACTTTTGTAAAAATCAAGTTATTTTTGTGACCATTTACAAGGAGATTTTCATGATATTTTCCCATATGTTTTATTATTATTTTTAGACCTGAGGAAGCACTTAAAGAAGGTGCGAAACACGTTGTATTGTTTTCACTTGTCTTCTGGAAATAAACGGATCCTACTTTGTATGAAAAGAACGTGACAACGCCATTCATATACGTCCACACCGACGCACCACTATACATTAGGGAGGGGCCAGTAAGTAGGTAGGTGACAACTTGGATTGCTCAGCTTAGGGCTCATTGTCCTGTCTGTTATCCTGTTACCTCTTGCCACCCCACCTTACACCCAAGCTCCAGATCTCCACCATTTACATGCCTCCCCATTAAAATGCCCATCTAATGTGCTCCTCCTCCTGCTTTGTATGATACCATTATCCCTCCTTTGAGTTTCCATGTCCCAGCTTCCCATGTACTGCAGGTATTTTTCCCTCCCAGCCCGCAGTTTTACAAGCATAAATATCATGTCTCAGTTTCCCCAGTCCCCAGCCTTATACCCTTAGTACATACAAAACCAGTTCTCCTCTACATACAAATATACAATCCCAGTTCTCTCAATCCACTCATTTGCATGATTGTAAAAAGCCTTTTTTCCTAATAACTAGGGCACAAGAAGCTAAAAGAAGAGCAAATCCTACCAGAGGGGGCGCACACCAGCATGCCAGTGTGCTTAAATTATAAAAATACTAAACCTTGTTTAGTAGTTCACCCTGGAACTACTTTAACCCTTTAAGGACCCAGCCCTTTTTTGTTTTTTCATTTTCATTTTTCATTCCTCACCATCAAAAATCTATGACTTTAACTTTTACACGCAAAGAGCTCTGTGATGGCTTGTTTTTTGCATAACAAATTGCACTTCATAGTAACGGTATTTAATATTCCGTGTTGTGTACTGGAAAGCAGGAAAAAAAATTCCAAACGCAGTGAAATTGGTGAAAAAAACGCATTTGCCGCGTGTTCTTGGGGGCTTGGATTTTACGGCTTTCACTACGCGCCCCAAATTACATGTCTACTTTATTATTTGGGTCGGTACGATCACAGGGATACCAAATTTGTATAGGTTTTATAATATTTTCATACATTTTCAAAAATTAAAACCTCCTGTACAATTTTTTTTTTATTTTGCCATATTCTGGCGCTAATAACTTTTTCATCCTTTGGTGTATGGAGCTGTGGGTATTGTCATTTTTTGCAACTTTCGATGATGTTTTCAATGCTTCTAATTTTAAGACTGTACGACCTTTTGATCAGTTTTTATTTAATTTTTATATTTCTCTAAATCATAAAAAAAGTGCCATTGTTGGCGCTATTTTCCGCTATGGGGTTAAACACAGTAGATCAGACATTTACGGATGCGGTGATACCTAACTTGTTTATTATTTACTTGAATTTTTTTATATATATATATATATATATATATATATAGGAAGAAAGGGGTGAGGGCGGCACAGTAAAGCAATCGGATTAAAATCCAGGTGGGTGCAAGCTCTATGGGCCCGACTCGAGGCTCCAAACGGATCCAAAGAAGACAACAGGAGAGCAGCACTCCGTGGTGATCAGTATTTATTCATACACCAGTGGTAGTACAATGCGACATTTCGGCTAACTCCATGTAGCCATTTTCAAGCTTGAAAATGGCTACATGGAGTTAGCCGAAACGTCGCATTGTACTACCACTGGTGTATGAATAAATACTGATCACCACGGAGTGCTGCTCTCCTGTTGTCTTCTTTATATATATATATATATATATATATATATATATATATATATATATACACTCACCGGCCACTTTATTAGGTACACCATGCTAGTAACGGGTTGGACACCCTTTTGCCTTCAGAACTGCCTCAATTCTTCGTGGCATAGATTCAACAAGGTGCTGGAAGCATTCCTCAGAGATTTTGCTCCATATTGACATGATGGCATCACACAGATGCCGCAGATTTGTCGGCTGCACATCCATGATGTGAATCTCCCGTTCCACCACATCCCAAAGATGCTCTATTGGATTGAGATCTGGTGACTGTGGAGGCCATTTGAGTACAGTGAACTCATTGTCATGTTCAAGAAACCAGTCTGAGATGATTCCAGCTTTATGACATGGCGCATTATCCTGCTGAAAGTAGCCATCAGATGTTGGGTACATTGTGGTCAAAAAGGGATGGACATGGTCAGCAACAATACTCAGGTAGGCTGTGGCGTTGCAACGATGCTCAATTGGTACCAAGGGGCCCAAAGAGTGCCAAGAAAATATTCCCCACACCATGACACCACCACCACCAGCCTGAACCGTTGATACAAGGCAGGATGGATCCATGCTTTCATGTTGTTGACGCCAAATTCTGACCCTACCATCAGAATGTCGCAGCAGAAATCGAGACTCATTAGACCAGGCAACGTTTTTCCAATCTTCTACTGTCCAATTTCGATGAGCTTGTGCAAATTGTAGCCTCAGTTTCCTGTTCTTAGCTGAAATGAGTGGCACCCGGTGTGGTCTTCTACTGCTGTAGCCCATCTGCCTCAAAGTTCGACGTACTGTGCATTCAGAGATGCTCTTCTGCCTACCTTGGTTGTAACGGGTGGCGATTTGAGTCACTGTTGCCTTTCTATCAGCTCGAACCAGTCTGCCCATTCTCCTCTGACCTCTGGCATCAACAAGGCATTTCCGCCCACAGAACTGCCGCTCAATGGATGTTTTTTCTTTTTCGGACCATTCTCTGTAAACCCTAGAGATGGTTGTGCGTGAAAATCCCAGTAGATCAGCAGTTTCTGAAATACTCAGACCAGCCCTCCTGGCACCAACAACCATGCTACGTTCAAAGGCACTCAAATCACCTTTCTTCCCCTTACTGATGCTCAGTTTGAACTGCAGGAGATTGTCTTGACCATGTCTATATGCCTAAATGCACTGAGTTGCCGCCATGTGATTGGCTGATTAGAAATTAAGTGTTAACGAGCAGTTGGACAGGTGTACCTAATAAAGTGGCCGGTGAGTGTATATATATATATATATATATATATATATATATATATATATATATATAATTTTATTTTTTTTTAATTCTTTTTTTTTATTATTATTATTTTTTTTTTCTTTTTTTTTTTTACTATTTTTTAAACCCCCTAGGGTACTTTAACTCTAGCTTGTCTGATTGATCCTACCATATATGAATCGAACATTGTAATCAATGGGTCAAAACGAGATAGCCTTGGGTCTTTGAAAGATCCGAGGCTGTCATGGCAACCATCACCATTACTGATTGTGGGTGTTACTCGTAAGTATTTTCTGCAATATGCAGCAATGACTTACCGGCTATGGAGAGGGCTCAGCCCATGAGCCCTTTCCATGCACCCGCAGCCTACCCGTAACGTACTATTACGTCACTGGTCGTTAAAGGCTTAAGGAAAGCAGAAGTTATATTTTAATCAAAAATTACAAGTTCATGGGAACCTGTCATCAGGAGCCCTTTTTCTAGCTCCCCTATGTCCCCATAGGGAATAGTGTGCACATTGCCAAAGAGTTTTTATAGTGAAACTGTCTTTTTCCGAAAAAAAGATGTTAGATCAAAGTTTACATTTCTGTATACGGAGCTGTGTCCCTAGTCTCATGGGAGTGGCCAGTGCGAAGTGACGGGGGAAGGAGGTGTGGTGGATATGGGAGTTTGAAATTTGAAATCAATGCATGATGTAGCAGTTTCCTGAGGTGTGGGAATCACTCCTCACTGGCTCAAAGGTAAACTTTGATCCAACTTATCTTTTTTTTTCGGAAAAAAAACTCCTTGGCAATGTGCACACTATTCTCTATGGAAACATGGGGGAGCCAGAAAAAGGGATCCTGATGACAGGTTCCCTTTAATAAATAAGTAACATTAAATATTAAATACATTTTATTATCTCTTACAGACAAAATTTAACATGAATATTTATTGTAAACGCATGGTTTATGCTACTTCTTTAATCAGTTATTATGCTTGTTTTGTATTAACTACATTTATGTTATAGCTAAGTACCATAAAGTGGTAATTTAAAAGTTTAAAACATTCCAAGATGTTGAGTGTGTATTAAGATTACAAAATGAATGTGAACATTTCCCAGACATGCTATTTGCAACCCACTAGTGTTATAATTTGATGCAAATATTATTCCTTTAGCAATAGCTAGTCACACAGCAGATGCTAATGAAAGGTACAATGTAACATATCTTTTTTTCTGTAAAACCAATTTTTTATACAAAAAAACTATGGCAGTGTATGTACTATGCTCTGTGGGGACTGGGGGAGTGCTAAAAATGGGTCTCCTGGTGACAGGTTCCCTTTAAACACATATTTTAATTATTTTAGTGCCTCATCTTGTGGAGTGGTGATGCCTTGGAATCAAGAAATTGAGACTACATTGGAGGCCTGGAGGAATAATGAGGTTCTTAAGTTACAGTGTGTGAAGGAGGAAGGCATGTTGAAAAGAATAAACTGTCGGAAAGCAGGTGGTCTGGATGGGATCCTTACTCGAGTCTTAAGGGTTTGTGCAACTAAGTTAAGTGGTGTGTTAACTCAGTTATTTAACCATAGTCTTCATGAATAGTGTATCCCTAGAATATGAAATATATATATTATATTGCAGATTTTGGTGAGTAAGATGAATGACTATCAAGCAACTGTTTTGATGTCCCACATCATGAAGACTTTGGAGCATCTGATTCATTTGCAGAATATAACAGCACCTTACATGGCTAACTTATAGATATCTTGACATAGATTTGGATAAAGATTTGAATTGAAATTTTAAGTCTAATAAGTTGTACAGAAAAGATTTGTTCCAATTATTTTTCCTGTGCAAATTGAGTTTGTTTGATGTTTGCAGGAAGCTCCTTCAAATGTTTTCTGAAACTGTTCTGGCCAGTGCTATTTTATATTGTAAGGTCTGTTTTTGAAGTGGAATGAGCATTAGGGATATAAAAAAATTGGATAAAGTGATCATAAGGGCCAGTAGTGTTGTTGGCACTAAACTTTAATATTTTACCAGTGTGACTGAACAAAGGATACTGATGAAATTTAATGGCATTACTAGCAATCCAGCCGATCAGATTGGAGAAGCACAGTACATATTATCATTCCCTCTTCTCTCCTCTCTGCCATTTCCTGCTCCAGAGTGTGAGGTGAAGGGGAGACTCCTCTGATCGAGAGCTACAGCTTCTATCTGCTGGATTATCTCTTTATATAATGGTGTAGGGAAAGCTGTGGGAGAGATAAGAGTGTAGGTGTTTTATTATTGCAAAGCTCCTGGCAGCACATGAGTGCTTGCTGGGAGCCGCCTGAGGAGAATCAGCAGAGAGAGGGTGAGGTTGATATGTGAATGTACGATCCGTCTTCAGCACGGAGAAGATGGAGAGAGCATAACAACAGCCATCTATGGGGATCACTGATGGGGGCTGATAGCAGGGGAGTTAGGTGTATAGAAGAGCAAAGAGCAAGATTCAGGTATCTAATCCAATTGCAGTAGGGCTTTAAATTACATGTTCTACAACATATCAAAAGTTTTTTTTTAAATGATGGTTACTCTTTAAGTCTTCTCTGGTAAATAGGATTGCACCATACAATCTATACTGGTTAAATAACTTTTACTGATTTTTAAAATGATGTACCTTTCCAATATATTTCCTAATCCCTTTACATTTTATAGCACTACCTTGGTTTCTATCCACTGCCTCTTACAATCAAATTTATACTACCAATCAATACCTTCTAATCATATCAAAATTAGCTAAAAGGAACACAAGTGATCTCATACCCCACCCAACATACCTATTCCCTCCCTAGCCCCTCCTTCTGGCCAGACAACTGTATCAAGTTTCCACTCTACACAGCCTTATAGTTTCACTTTCAATACCTATATGCATAGCCATAGGTAATTACAATTTAGATACACTTTGCAACATCATTTATTTCCTTAATGTCAGTACCTATTCCTTACTGATTTATCCTGCTTCTCCCAGCATTCATAAAATACATCCTTAGAAATAATTCTTAATTTAGCTGGAAATATGAGGGGATATTTGATGAAAGACTGACTTTTTTTGTCTGATATAAAAAATTTGAAAACAATAAGAAATGTCCCTGTATCTTCTAAAAATAATGCCTTAGTCTTTGGAATAGAATACAATGACAGATTACAAAGAATGGATTTTTCAGCAACTACACAACTAAAGAGAAACACCATTGCAATGTATGAATACTTGAATTGGCAGTACAGAGATCTTTCCAAAGATCTTTTATAGGTTCTACCATTGCCATCGATGCCTTTCTGAAGAGCAATAATATTACATCCTATTGGGAAAAAGCTTTTTTTTAAGTAGTTTCTGTTTATCCTGGGAGATATTCTGATCACCATGTTAGGGGTCTGGAAGGTCTTTAGTGTTTTGGTCCAATTGGTATCAGTCTTGCAGGGTTTTTTTGTTTGCCTTCCTCTGGGTCAACAAAGTATAATGAAGAATTATTAGGTTAGAGTTGATGGACCGATTTACTATGATGCTATGATAACAGTTTTGCTATTAATGTCTTGGTTTACCTCCAATAATGATTTAGATTGAATAATGTTGTTTGCCGATAGTGTTCATAATTCAACATTGGACTAAACTAATAATATCATTTTTTTCTTCTCCCTAAGGAAAGCTATATGTTTTATATTACAGTGCGTGTATTGCCCCTCCAGCATTAACACTATATTTTGTAGAGATGGATTGTCTTTTTGGAGTTGTTGTACCTCTTTTGGCATCAAGCATATAACCCTCTAGTGAGCTAACCTTTTTCTGTTTCTCATTATATTGTTCTTTTAGTTTCCTAATTGTAGTCTTAATTATTGATATGTCTACTCTAACCTTCTTAGCGTTAGTTGCCACCTCCAGGTAGATATTTATCATAAGTGTCTTACAACAGAACTGTTCTAGTTATTCATGGCAACCAATCAAAGCTCAGCTTAGATTTTCCCACAGCTGTTTATAAAATAAGAGCTAAGTTCTGATTGGTTTCCATGGCCAACTAGAACAGTTCTGTTCTAAGACAACTATGATAAATCTCTAAACATGTATCTATCTTGGAGGTGACAACTAATGTTAAGAAGGTTAGGGTAGACATATAAATAATTAGACTGTATTTAGGAAACTAAAAGAGCAAATAATTTTATCTCATTTGCTCATTTATATGTCATATTAAACAACAATAAAAATGTATCTATTTTACTGGCGTTTCTGCCCTCTCATATGGCTCACTGATTTCCTTTGTCCATTCACCCAATCTACTCACGGACAGCGCTTTTCCATTCCCAAAACAACTAGTCCTTCTTGCACTGTATCCATGCCTCCAGCCCTCACATACGCAGAGGAAGCTGCAGCTCCAGGTGGTGAACGTCATCCCCTGTGTCATTTTGGTGGCAGGGGTTAGTTCCAGAGAATCTTCTATACTCACATCATGCATTCTCTTCTTCATTGATCAAGCCGTAAATCAGAATGTACTGAAGCACTATTTAACTTCCTTATATTTGGTTCTGCTATAATTTGGTAACTACAGATGTAGCTATGGTTAAACTTGACTTTTTCCATTGCTTTCAAAGGGTTATTCTCATCTGGACATTCACATTCAGTTTTATTAATCTGCCATATATAAACATTTCTTCAATTAGATGTTATTAAAAAAAATTTACCTGTGTGAAAATAATTTCTTATAAATGTAGTGATATGGTTCCTTAGAAACAAGACTGTGTCCTTCGATACGGCCACCTCTGCTGGAATGATTGCACAAGGAAACAAAAAGTTTCTAAATATTAAATGTCCAAGAAGTTACTCCATGTCCCTACTCCTCCGTCCTGTGGTAATAATCTCTGAAGCGAGGTGGTCAGGCAGGGCTCAATAGCGCATATCTGGCCACCGCTGCCAAAATATGAGGTGGTCGTATCCGGGGAAGCTATCTTATTTCTAAGGGACCATAAGACTACATTTATGAGAAAATATCTTCACACAGGAACATTTTTTTAATAACATCCAATTGAAGAAATGTTTACATATGACAAATGAATTTAATTAAATGTGAATGCACCAATGGGAATACCCCTTTAATATTATGTCAAGCCAAAACAAAGCACAGGGATGCATTTAATCAGATACAGGTTATCTATGATCGCTACATCTAAATAAACATGTCGGTTATCTTTCTCAACTTCCTTATATTACATTATTAGCTAAGCAAACAGCAATTTTTCAAAGAAGTTTGGTGTGATATATAGGTTTATATGATTTGGAGTAAGACTTTTGTGTAAAGAGCAGTGTGAATCCTTAATGGACTACCAAGAGTAAGAGTCCTGGTTACCCTTTTTACAGGTGCACACATTAATAGAGGAAATGCTGTCAATTAGGTTGTGAAAAGGCAGAATCCTCTAATATCAGTAATTTTTAGGATTTGTTCTGCATGTTCTTTACATTACAAGAAAGTAATGTCAATTGCAAGTTTTTAATACAGGACACTATAATATAATCCATCATGTGATAAACTAAACTAGAAAAAACCTGTGATGCCCCAGGCTATTGGCATTAATACACATTCTTGACACTCATTATGTAAGTGCAGATCAATGTTGCAAAATAGTTTTTTCAAAATTCTAGTAAATTAATCTTAACACACCTCAAAGTAGATGTGCCTAGTTGCTGAGAACTCTCTAGCACTAAGTTTGGTCATCATCAACATATGTTAACATTTTCAATTGTTACCAGAGCTAGAAGTAGTAAAACAATGTGGAAAGAAGAAACAAATAAACTGAAGCAAACAAAGAGACAAAGAAAAGAAGAAACTGCCTCAAAACTGTAGATTCCAGAATAGAGCATATTTATTATTAAAAATTTAATAGAATTGTGGCACTGATTATTAATCTTTGACCCTTGACCCTTAACAAACTATAGTGTGCATTGCTTTACAATAAAGGGGATTGAAGCCACAACAAAATGGGAGCTAATTTTGCTGCCATGAATTAAGACAATACATAGGTTAATCTTAGATGACCTTAAACCTGACCAAATTTAATTTAAAGTCACAATTGGATGTTAAGTCTTTGTTACAGTTAAGGTTTTACTCTTATTCAATTTGTATTGCCATAATACAGGGGTGGACCCATAATGAGGGACAGCATCAGGGGCACAGTCATCGTTTGCAAAGCAGGAGTAGCTACTTTAACACCTTGGGGCATATTTATCAGGACCTCTGCGCACCGCCAGTGGCGCAGAGGCCCTGAAATAATCGCAAATGCTAGCTTATTGCTAGCTTTTGCGATTATTTTCCCCAATCCGCCACTTTCACGCCAGTGGGGCGTGAAGGGGTGTGAAGGGGGGGCACGGCCGGCCGAGCGGGGGGCGCGGCCGGATGGGAGTGGGCCGGCGCGGGGCGTTACTGTCTCCGCGCCTGCGCACTCGCTGCTGCCGGCTACTTTTCATAGTAGCCGGCCTGGCGTAGGATAAACGCTGCGCAACTGGCAGCCCGATACATCAAGAGGCAGAAGCCTCTTGATGTATCGGGCTGCGAATTCGCAGCGGCGGGGCGATCATACGCTGGTGCTCATGATAAATATCCCCCCATGTGCTCAACAATGATCACTATAATATTACTGTGCAGCGTAATTAAGGATATAGGGAAATGCCCACAGGCTGAGTCCCCTCCCTACATGGGAGGTGCTGACTGTATTAACACCCAACATGTAACACCCTTAATTGGTTTTGGCACAGATTGCAAGTATCAACATTTCAATTGCCTCACTCATTGCCTCATTTGTTGGCCATGGCAACAATAGAATTTATCATGTTACAAAAAATGTGAAAACATCTGCACAACAATGCAGCATTTAAAGGGGATATTCCCATGAAGAAAAGCTTCTTAAATGTACTTAAGATAACAAAATAACACATTCTCTAATTCGCTGTTATTAACAAAAATACAGCATTTCACTGATATAAGTCCAACCTGTCTCTATCAGTCCTACTGTATACAATTTCAGTTGCCCCTAGACACGACCCCTTAACTTCTGACTTATGGTTGGGGAAACCAAGTTGGATTTCTGTGGAGCTGAGTTTCTTTCTCTCTGCTCCCTGTGTTCTAGACCCTCTCAGCTGCAGTGCAGGATGGAGCTCACACTGACACATACACAGACTTCCTGCCGGCAGCAGCATGAGAAGAGCTATAAGCTACAGACAGATAGGTTCTTTATCAGGGTAGTAATCACAGGAGATCTAGTATGTTGTGGAATAACAGAGGTGTAGGAGAGCTGACTGTCATTGTATGTAATAGGCATCTCATGGATAGATCTCTGATCTGTCTCATCTCTCTTTCTATGTGTCAAATACTAGTACAATGTTCAGAAGCTAAATGAAAGTGTATATAAACCTGTACCCTGATAATCAAACCACACAGTCAGCTCAGAGAACTAGATGAATCATAATGTGTCTGTTTAGAGAGTCCCTGCCCACTCTCTGGAATTTTACTTGCAGTAAAACTAAGTAAAAATGTAAAGGGTACGACGAACCCACTACTCTACTGCTGAATATCCTCCCGATCCCCACTGCGAAAGCCAAAAAGTCGCTAGTGGGTTTCGTGTTAATAGCGGCCAGGGCTCTGATACCACGCTTATGGAAATCCACTAGGGTCCCAACCTGCTTTGAACTCCTCTCGGAGATTTCGCTTTTACATAGGATGGAAGAGCTCACAGCAGACACTCATCACATGACCAAACAGCAAATTAAAACCTGGGGACCATGGCTTGACTAAAGAAACTCACAGGACTTTCTCTCCTTCACGTAATTAAATAGCTAAAAAGATTTTCTCTAGCTGATACTAGCCTCCCCTTCTTCCCTATACTTTCCCTCCCTCCCTCCTTAGTGATGGGGTTTTTCCTCCCCAACAACAAAAGGGAACTATAGGAGTATAGGCAATGATTAGACATTTAATAGTCTCTATGATGAGATGCTATGATCTTACAATAGCACTCCACAAAGATGGTGCTTTGATTCCACGGATGCCATATCCTTGACAAGGCTACATCAACTATATTAAATTGATATTTGCTTATGTAAACTGTTAACTACATGCGTACTAAACATTTTATGACTTGATTAAATGCACTATTGTTAGTCCTGGGCAGCTGCGCCTGCGTGCGCGAGGGGCGCTCGTATCTTCCTGTTTCTGTACAATTTCTGTGCCTTACAATGTCGATTCTTGTTGTACCACATATCTTGTTCAATAAAAGAATGATACAAAAATGTAAAGGGTTAAAAATTATCTTTATTTTGTTAACATACTAGGAGGTTAAGATTTGAGAATTTTTTTTTCATGGAAAAAACCCCTTTAAATCCCCCCGCTCCTATGAGGTGTAGAATTTAGTTTCTGGTGGAGGAGATACACCTAATTCATTAAGAGGCATATGCTTCCTAATACATTAGGCACATGTTGACTCCACTGGGCTGTGGAGGTTGATGAAGAAGTGCATGTCTAGATAAATATCCCCCTGTGTATTGCATATGATTCCAAAAATTATTTCACAAGACACACAACAAAGTTCCTTTCATTATAAATAATACAACTGTAAGGTATGCCATGAGTGAATTGCTGCCAATGTGAGTGTGTTGAAAGATACGCTCCAGAATTTCCTTAGCTGTCTTAACTATAGTAACACAAAGTAAACTATGTAAATCTGACAAGCAACATAAGTGTATTTCCCGTAGGAGTTGACTCTGTAAAGAGGGTTGCATTTTGTAACTATCACTGTAAACGTGTTGTCATCTGAAATGAATTATGATCATCATAGGAGCATAAAAGAAAGAAGCAAAGCTATATAAAAGCACACAGAGAGCAAGCTGACAGAAGGGTGTACAGAATTCTTATCAACTCAACTAACTATGCAGGACAAATTCCCATCCTCATCTGTATTTATTTTGCTTCAGCTTTCAGCACTGCTGATCATCTTCATGGGTAAGAGATCATTATGTGCCTATATTTTTAATAGCTTATTAAATTGTCTTTTGTCTTTGATCTTTCCTAACCAAAAGGGAGTCCGGTGGACATAAATCAGCTGCACTATTTTGCAAAAAGGGTTAAATAGCTATGCATAACCTGTATCACATACTTACCTTTATGTATTTAATGCAGTGATCTTATGATCTAGCACAGGCGATAACAGTTTTATTGCATACATATCTTCATAGGGGTCTTCTGTATAAATAGGCATAATATGTATAGACGGTGATACTTATAATGTAAGTCCTTTTCTACTATTTCCCCTGACTTGTATCACCTGACCTTATCTGAACCTCCAGCAGCAAAACAGATCTGTCATTAAAACCCACACCTTTTTATAAATGTACTGTCTAAGCAAAGTTGTAAAGGGAGCAACAGAAAACAGGAACTTGCTAAGATCAAAAGATACAGTCCAACATTGTTGATCCAGAGGAAGACAAGAAACCATATGTGACAGGTATCAATTACCCAGTTGCTAGGTATATCATATATAGGCAAGGGTTCAGCTCATCAATGGATCATTGTTGTGTTCTATTCCCCAAATTTAATATACTACTGTTTTATAGCCTTGATGCTATTGTGAATTGCTGATGGATAACTTTGATTCCAGAAGTTTATGCCTTTACTTACTTTCAAACACTTTCAAGCATCAATAAGCAATGTATCTCTACGCAATATGCAAGTGATAAAATGATCATGCTTCAAATTTCATTTTAAGGCTACAAGGCTAGGGCTACACCTCTCTGTAGTGATACATGGAGCACGGCACCATATTACGGCGAAAGACAGGACATGTCCTTTCGTCCTCCCAGCTACGGAGCGGTATGTTGCGGCACTTGTACTGCACCATACCTTTCCTGTACGATACCGTGTGCCATTGTTGGCTATGGGGATGTATATACGCCGTATATACATCGGCCATATATAAGTCCCCCATACATGTGTGTGAATGTAGCCTAATAAGGTTCATAAAAAGTCTCCACTTAGAAGAAAATCATTTGGGCTATTTATTTTAACAGCATAGTCTGTTCATATGTTCACTAAATGTGAGGATTTAGACTAGCTTTAGAATAGTCTAAACAGATGAGTAGAACTGGTTACATATTCTTTTGGTGAAAATTACTTACATGGCAATGTATTAAAACACAATGTTTGTTTTTTACTCTGCATATTATTATTATTATTTTATTATTATTATTATTATTGTTATTATTATTATTATGGCTCCCTGTGTATATATCACAGTGACAAGTTACTTATAACAGTTTTATATTCACATCATTTATTTCTTTTCTGTAAAATACTATTACAAATTTAATTTTTTTTTGACAATATAAATAATAAAAACTTATTCCTCAAACAGGTATGACTGAGGCAGTGGATCTGCGTTGTCAATGTATCAAAACTGTCAGTGTCCAAAAACCCATTGATAAAAGACAAGTTCTGAATATTGAACTTATCAAAAGTGGTCCTTATTGCTCCGAAGTAGAAGTCATGTGAGTATTGAATAACATGTTAGATTGGTTGTCTATAAACATACTTAACTAACTACACTATATACATATACACTGCTTAAAAAGATAAAGGGAACACTTAAACAACCCAATGTAGGCAATAAGCAAGGCAACCCCTATAAAGGAGTGGTTCTGTAGGTGGCAGATCAACTGCTCTCATCCTTTTTAACTGCTATTTTGGTTGCTTTTGCATTTTGTCATTTCTCTGAAACCAAAGGGTAATACAAGATGGTGTCTACAACCCACAGAAATCGCTAAGGTAGTGCGTCTCCTCCAATATGACACATTGACGCTAGCTGTGGCAAGGTTTACTGTAGGAGGGCAACAACCCAGCAGCAGGACCGCTACTTCCACTTTGTGCAAGGAGGAAAGATGCTGGCGGCATTTAAAAGACGGCGGTGCATGGTTACCATGACAGCTTCGAGTCTTCGTCAGACCTGAGGCTGCATGGTTTCTGCAGTTTCGTTACGAGCCAGTGGCAGAAATGCCATATACTGCAATACAGTAGTATTGCAGTATATGGTAGAAATGATCAGACCATCAAAGGTTAATGTACACTAGAGGGTCTAAAAAACAGTAAAAAAAAGTTCTAAAAATAATTTAAAAATGTGAAAAACCTAAAGGTTCAAATCCCTGAATGTCCGAAACGTGAATTTTACACCATTTTACTTCACATATAAAAGGGAATAAAAAGTAACCAAAATGTCCCACAGACCTCAATATGGTAGCAATGAAACCGTCCACTCAAAAATGACACCTAACACAGCTCCGTGCACTAAAATATGAAAAATGTATTAGCGTCAGAAAATGGCAAAAAGTTTTTTTTTCTTTGTTGTACACATTCATTTAATTTTTGAAAATGTTTTAAAACACAATAAAACCTGTATAAATTTGGTATCACCGTGATTGTACCAAAGGGTTAATTTTCCCACAGATGTTTATAAAATAAAGTTCGGCTCTGATACGTTGCCAAGAGAAACTAGAACAATTCTGCTCTTAGACACTTCTGATAAATATCCCCTTATTTGTGTATAAGAGTTGTAAAATCTGTGTGAATGAGTGTATAAATGCGAGTGTGTAAGATTGTAGAAATGAGTGAAGAACAGTGGAGCACATATAATAAGGCCCTTGCGCCAGTTTTCTTTCAGACTTTGCATGTTCTTTTTAGTGCTGATACCTTGCACAGGTATTTAAGAAGTGTCGGCGCCACAATTGTGTCGCAAGCAACCCTTTTGTGGAGCGACTGCACTAGGCATCATGCGACTCAAATTAGGGGGTGTTCCGCTGCTCATTCGGACCGTGCGCCAGATTTAACATGCAAAGTCCAATCCGATGTGTCGCATGCCTCATGTTAAAGCTGCACCAAAAAAAAGTGATGCACTCTGTCAGAGCAGTACAGGGAGCACCAGATTCATGAAGAACATGATCCAGAAATCCTGAATTTAGCACCGTCTGCACACTACACAGGCAAAATGCATTTAGTGCAGTTTGCACTGTTGCTAGTAAATGTGCCCCATTGTCTACGTATAGTATATAAATGTGTTTGTTTATGAGTTTATAAATGTGTGGGATTCTAACTTGCATAACTTGCTATATATATTTCATTTTCACTGTTAGCTTGCAACAAAACCGCTGATCATTGATTTAATTTAATTTCCTGTATTACATGTAATAGTGTTATATTTGTAAATTATTTTAAAAAAAAAGTGCAATTAAGTTCCATGGATGGTTCCAAATAACCATCCATGCCATACATCAATTAAGTAATGATCTTACAAAGTGACAAAAATTTTAAACTACAGACTGTTTGAAGTGAACCTGTCACCATGAAAATGCAATGTGATGACAAACTATATAATATAGAACAGGAGACTATATATAGTCTTTGGGGAAAAGATCCTGTATAATCTGCCATTTGTTCATTCATTACTTTTGTTCTTTCTTTCAACAAAATAACTTTTAGCCCCTACCGTTCAAGACTAACAAATCTCATTAATTTAATAGATCTCCTCTTTAAAAGCTGCAGAACTTATTATGATTTATTGTTTAAATATTTCGTTTTTTAAATAAAATATAATCCCTTATTAAATCATTTCTTTAGAAGTATCAGCAAATGTCACAGAAAAACCAAGCCTTATGCCATAGAGAAACCTGATTAAAATTTGAATGTATTTTATGTTTTTTGCAGCGTTACACTTAAAAATGGGCAGAAAAACTGTTTAGATCCAGAAATCAAGTGGGTAAAACGTTTGATCAAGAACATTTTTAAGAAAAAGGTATTATTCTTTTTGTTTAAAAAATTGATGAAAGAATATTGCAATGCCATACATCTAATCAGGCATTATGAATTACAATCAGGTTGCATGGCATGTTGTAGCTGCTACATTATACAAAGTTTTATAATCACAAGTTTTATCTTAATACTGGGTTCTATTCTGTCTTATATTTTAAAGCTGATATAGAATCTGATTCAGAAAATCAGGGAGACACAATGCACACTATAGAGAGTATAATCGCAAAACTACATAGTAATGTGCTTATTGGGAATGTAATGGCTTTTGGCCAATATGGTGAAACTATGTAAACAGTTAAAAGTATTAGTGCTCACTCCTACCGGTCTCCAAATGGTATAGTACAGGCCAATCATGATTCACCATCTCCAGTCTAACATCAGGAAAAAAGGATTATGCTCCAAAAGACCTCCACTTCATCCTGTCTTTGGATGCCATAAAGGCGTGCCACAGGGTGGAGTGGGGTTTCCTCTGGGAAGCTATGGGAAAATTTGGGTTAGAATCAGTTATATTTTATTTGACTTGCGGTACCCAACAGAGATACCCCTTATCTCCACTCCTATTTGCCATTTATGTAGAAGCACTAGCCCAGAAAATAAAAAAGGAAGTATTCAGGGTGGGGAATATAAAACATGGCTATATGCTGATGATTTGGTATTATACCTACGCAATTCTCCTGACTGTATTCCTATTTCCATACAGGTAGTGGAGGATAAGTTCTGTAATGTTGGTATTGAAGTTTCTAGTAAAACGGGAGAAATTTACAAACTGAACCTTCTTCCCTTCTGAGGGGGAAAATAGGGTGTTGGAGTGGGCTTCTTCTCTCACAGGCAGATAGAGTAGGGCTTATAAAGATGGTCATTCTTCCCCATCACCAATATGAATTGATGAATCTTATTTTAAGTTGATAGAATCAATTCTGAATGTCTTATTATAGGGAAGAAAGAAAGTTAGAATGAAGATGGAATATCTTTTTAGGCCCGATGGGAAGGAAGGTTTAGGGGGGTTTTTTGGAGCTATTTCCTTGCAGCGAAGTTGGGTCGCATGGTTAGTTGGAGAGACTCAGTAGTCATTAATGTTGGTCACATTGACCCGATTTAATGTGGCATCCATCTTTGAATTTTTGGAAATGCCCTTGGCAGAAGAATAGAGTTTTTAGAAGTGGACTTTATGTAACACTCTGGTTAAATCCTGAAAGGCCTATAAAAAAACACTACAAATATAGGGCTACATTAATGGTACCCTCTTATGGTTCAACACTAAATTGGCTGAGGTTAGTAAATTACCAGACAGGGTTTTTGGTGTAATTTGGGGATCAGATACTTAACACAGATATGGGCACATCCTGTCTTTTTCTTAACAACAAAGTACTTAAAAAATGGGAACGGATTCATTATTTTCAACTATTTCACACTTTAAAATGTGATGTTGGGATAACATGATTGTTTGACTTTGATAAAAACTTTGGGGAGCCATAGGAAAATGATCTCTAAGGTATACGAGTATTTGGTATCTAGTTTGGCAAGTTTTATTGTGCACAAGTCTAAAAGTAAATGGAAAATGGATATAGGACCGATTGGTGAATTGGATTAAGATGCATAGGGACACTAAGAAAGGATTGCTTAACTGGAATTACACTTGTATTCACTTTAATGTTGTGCATCAAATATATTTCATACCAATGAATCTTTCTAAAATGGGGATTAGGGTGTATTCCATATGTTGGAAATGTCATTGTTTAGATGCTGATTTTTTACATTTGGTAAGGTTGTGTACGGATTTATTGAAAATTTGGCAGTGGGTATTTAGTATTGTCTCTGAGGTTCTCTAGGTAAACCAGCTACCGTATATTCATACAGCCATTTTTGGCGTGTTGAAATATGAAGATATTGCCTCCCAGTATGGAAATTTGCTTTTTGATCTGGTGAATCCCAGTTACGTCTCAGCTAGGGATCATGAGTGTGGCCACGCTGCGGAGTGCTTACCACTATATTAGTCACTCTGCACATTTGATACCCCTTAGTGACCCCATAACAGAGGCCAATGTATCTAACTGTTAATGTCCTCATTTCACCGATGTAGACCCTCTGATGAATCCCATGTATGAAGAAATGCAGGGTGTTTGTTGGTTTTTAATGCATATCCAATAAAAAGTTACGAATTTTAGTTATCTCACTTGACTGGCTGGTATAAGATTAACCCTTTATAGATTCGTGGTATAAGATCTCACTGCAAGTTAAACATTTTGAGAAGATTTTGTTTTAAAAAAAAAATACAACTTAGTAATTTATAACATAATTTTTACTTCTATGTTAAAAGTGTAAAAACACAAGATGTGACGTACTGATGGATTGAACAAATCTTCTGCACATGGTAACAGTCTAAAAAAAAAGAGAAACATGAGCGTATAAGAACCGAGTGATCTCCTATAATGTGCAGGACTGTAATCATGCTATGATATGCTATATGGAGGGCTTCAGGATTGAGACGAATGAATCATCCATATTGCTCTATTTGGATATAGATATGTATATACATATACTAATATGTAGATATTAGTTCATGTCTTGATGAACTTGATGAACAATGGTTAAACTTGATGGACAAGTGTCTTTTTTCAACCGTAAAAACTATGATATAAACTATGTCATCATACAAGGTAAATGTCAATGTGGCAGTCCAGTATAGGTAAAGTAGGACTACATCAGTGTGGAGTATACAGGTAAATAAGAAAAAAATACTGGTGATAGAGATTATCAAGTTGTAGTTTTTTCAATATTTAAAGTGATATCAGGTTAGATCCATTACTGAATTGACTTCCTCTATGCTATTTCTTGAAGATTTTGTTTAATAAGAATAGGCAGGAGCGGAATTTTTTGGTCAATTTGGCATTAAGGAGAACAGAAGAAAAAAAATTTTTTTTCTTCTTTCCACCAGCGGACCCAAGGGGTGGGTTGTAGGGAATGTGTATAATTGTTGCCTCAGCAAACAGTCAGGAGGGCTTTGTGACGGTAGAAGAGATTTTGGGGACAAATTGTAACCACTAATTTTATTTTTGTAATATAAAGTTGTGAGGTGGGTCATTAGATGTGTCTCTGAGATTGTTTACTTTGGCTACAATTGATCTTTGAATATGTATTGGATAATGATAGGTATAATGTATGGACATTTTTTAATGTATTATATGAATGTATGCAGGAATATTCTCCTATTTTTTAAATCTGTTTGTACTTAATAAAATGTATAAATAAATAAAAAATTACTGAGTAAATGAAAAATGCAACTGGTGCTTCAAAATAAAACAACCTTTTATTACGTTTAGGCAACAGAAAATAAAAAAAAATTTCTGGCTCAGTTTAGCGATGACCAAAAATAGTAGAAAATGTTTAGTACTTTCTTAATGTCTCTTCATGTCATATTTTCACAGAGCATGAAGAATAAAGTTAAGCTACAAAAAAAGGATTAACATGAACCGCTGCATGCAAACTTTCAAGACATAACGGCAACATATAATAGAAGAAATCTTCATTTTGTGGTCAAAATATAAGAGCTTTTAGCTTGTTTTGCCGTTATAGTATATTGTAATAATATTCTGTTTTTGCATAAATAATGTTTGGAAAGTCATATAGACTCTTGAAAGAAAATAAAAAAAACTTTTGTGTTAATTATGGTAATATATACCTAGTGTATAGAGGAGGTAAATTAAAAGTGACAACCAATATGCTGCACTTACAGTAGTTACAATAATTTTATATGTAATATGTATATATTTTTATTACAGTTTTTGTAGTTGTACAGTTGTACAGGCGGTCCCCTACTTAAGGACAACCAACTTACAGACATCCCATAGTTACAGACAGACCCCTCTGATCTCTGGTGAAGAGTCTCTGAATGCTTTACTATAGGCCCAGACTGCAATGATCAGCTGTAAGGTGTCTGTAATGAAGCTTTATTGATAATCCTTGGTCCCATAAAAGCAAAAAAAGTTTAAACTCCACTGAGGCCAAAACTTTTTTTGTTTGGTCTACAATTATAAAATATACAGTTTCGACTTACATACAAATTCAACTTAAGAACAAACCTTCGGACCCTATCTTGTACGTAACCCGGGGACTGCCTGTACTCAGTTTTGTATTGTCTGCTTTAATGTGTTTGTTTCAGCTGCTCTCCTGCCCTTGTTCTCTAGTGGTTGAACATGCTTATACTTTATGCATTATCAATTGTTTGTCCTATACATTATTCAAGAGCATAAATGTATAAACAGAGTGCTAAATGTTACATTTTTTTATTCTTAATATGGTGCAGTTTATTTTTTTACATGTGTGTGTATATATATATATATATATGTTGAATTATTGAATTTTCAATTAAATACTTTTTAATTGAAAGGGGTATTTAATAGTAATATTCTTGTTGTCCACCAAAATTGCACTGGAGTAGAGTCGAATCCTAATCCTGACACAATAACAACGTAAAAGATTATCCTTACTCACTAGTATATAGATAATTTGGACAGTCTATGTTATTGATTTCATTGGAAATTATCTTTAGGTTTTGCTAAGACAGTTTGAACAGGTGAAGGTCGCTGTGTTAAAAACAACCCACCTACATCACAGTATTCAGCAGCAAGGCTTTAGAACCCACAGAGCAAGTCAAATTAAAGAGACTCCTATTCACTGCTAAAACCTCCACTACACTATAATAGTATTTAAATTGATTTAAAAAAACTAAAAGTATAAAAGATTTGTTTTTCCCAGGTGTAGACTGAAAATTGTGTGGAAATGAATATTAAAGGAAACCTACCACTTAGAATGGCAGGGGTAAGCAGTAAGTACTGAGCACCAGCTCAGGGTGAGCTGGTGCCGGTACTTCCTTTCGTTAGTGTTATAAACCGCTGTATCGAGGTTTTAACACTTTTTAAACTCTAGAGCAGAAGAGGCTTCGGCGCAGCGTGCACACGATCGTGCGCGCGCCAACATAGGAAATGCCGGAGACGTTGCGTGAGCACGGTCGCGCGCAGCGCCGAAGCCTCTTCTGCTCTACAGTTTAAAAAGTGTTAAAACCGCAATACAGCGGTTTATAACACTAACGAAAGTAAGTACCGGCACCAGCTCACCCTGAGCTGATGCTCGGTACTTACTGCTTACCCCTGCCATTCTAAGTGGTAGGTTTCCTTTAAGGACAGGATATCTGCTTTCAGTAGGGGGATGTAAATAAGGAAAACTTTAAAAATGCATAAAAAATCAACAATCTACATTATATGCTACTTATTAAGGTTCTTTACAGGGGTTTTCAGAGGTGCTGGGATTTCTTCACATAAATCTGCTCTATTATAAAAGGTTATTTCTAGAGCATTTACCATAAACAACAATGGCATTCCTCAATTGATGTGAAATTGCTGTAAGTCATTTGTGAGCCAAGTTAAAATTCAATAAAGTTATTGATATTAAGATGTTTTTTCTTGGAAAAGGGTCCCTGAGAGAATGCCTTTAGTACCCCCTTTCCCATCTCACACATTTGCACTTACATATCTACTGCACTGCAATTGATATATAGCTATGAGCACAATGGGGTAGTCTTAAATGACCACATATATCAAGAATTTTAGGAAGCTATAAAAATGTGTACAACAATAGCGGCACAGCCTCTGAGAATAAGGAAACGACTCAGTGGGAGACGCCTGGAGACGATTTAGGAGGCATGTACTTGCTCTTTTTTCGGAGGTACAGGTCCTGAAGCCTTACGTTTGAACCGGAAACTGTAGACATCGGTTCATTTTGTAATCTATAAAGTTTATCATGTAAGTGACTCTTTAGTTGGAGGTCCAAATCAAGCTGGAATGCGTCCAGTTGATATGTGGGACAGAAGGATATCCACTTCTGTAGAAGGGACATCTGGGCTGGACTTATGGTTGTTTAGGAAATGTTTATTACTAGAGAAGAATCCTGACCTGTGAGTGCGTGGTCATCGGTGGGCCTAGTAGCTGACCACCGACTCCCTCTCCACGTCTTTCACCTCTGTTAATTGGACATTGGTATAAAAAAGGACCTCATCTACATCACTCTTTAAAAATATCAATCCCCACACAACGGCTATAGGTCATATTCATCAACATTATGCGGACATGGAATAATACTCCTTACAGGTTATTTGTATGCAGTGTCCATCCTCAGATGGAAGTATTTGTCCCTGGTTTGTTGGATGTACTGATATATCTGCAACTTACTTGCTTATCATCAATAAAACATGTTATGTCATATGAACTGATGTGAGCGTTAAATGTAATCGTTATGCATTGTTTAGGTGCAATTTAGGGCATTTATTACTGAAAAAGTAGTGAATATTTATTCACTGTTCAACATTTGATACTTAGTTAATATATCTAGTTCGATCTAATTGGATCTAGTTAATGTATAAAGTGTAATTGTAACATTCTGGTTCCTGCCTGGTTCTAGGCAAAGAACCAACTGGACAGTGCTTGCAGTTCAACAATTCTACCCCCCATTACCACGACTTTGGTTAAATAAAAGTACTTGGCTTGGCTAAGAATTTAGGTGCTTTTTACTGGTCTGGTGAATGATTCCCAATGTAATAACTGGTGGAAGTGAAAGCAGACATGATGGAAATAGATAGTAAAAAGCAAAAATAAAAAAGTGGTAGCAAAGTATCAGATAAAGTTAGATGAAGAGACAAGGATTTCAGAGCATAAAACATTGTGCAATAGAAGTAAGGCAATGCCAAGTATGCTGAACTCTGGGGTAGAAGTATGCCTAATAATACAACCGAAGGGTTAGGTAACAATAGCCAGCAAGCATCAGGATGTGTACAGATTCCAATAGCTCAATAGATTCCTAAAGTTCAATAGCTATTAGAGAAGCAAATTCATGTACTATTATATGTATGCTATTGTATGTATTGGCAGGATGGCACATTCCATCTCAGCACTGGTGTGGATGGAGAAGAAATGGCACTTGAGCATGGACAAAAAGGTCCTCATGTTAACTGCCCAAACTTGGTAAAGTGGATATTTAGTAAACTCTTAGAGACTAGAACTATTTGGGCATTAAAAGCATCATGACTTTTCTGTAAGAAGCCATCATCATGTAACTGCCTATAAGTTCTATGAGCTACAAACAAACTGTAACATCATGTAATGCAATTATAAAGCCAGAGAATATGCACTCGCACAAGTGATGCAGAAGTTAAGGCAAAAATATCCATATGACTATGTTTCTACTCTGTATTGTCTTATTTTATTTGTATATGTCCCCTATGATTTGTAAAGCGTTATGGATTATGATGGCTCTATATAAATAAAGATTAATATTATATTCAGGAAGGAATACAGGACAAAAGATATTAACATTTTAAAGATGCTGCCATTTTCTTCCAACCTTTAAAAACCTTCTATAACTTATTCATTCACTTTACAGAGCTGCATTAGGCTTAGTCTGTGGAACAACTAATTGTGTGACTGTGTACTAAGTGTAGTGGCAAAATTCAATATTCCATGCAATGAATCCTTGAAATTCCAAATCTGTGACATTGATTAAAAAAGCAGGACCCAATTTTTTTACCAGCTTTATTTTACAGGTCCCCTTTATTTTTTGGTCATTGAAATCACAAATATTTTAAAATTGTTGCATTCAAAATACCTTATGTGATGAGGATGGCTCGGATTTTAATAGGCCCCCTAATATGCAATACTTTTCCCTGACAATTGCTTTCTTTAAATTGTGGGACAGTATCTTTAATAAAAGCAGTCTGTCCTCCAAGCAGGGTCCCCTTACACTGATTTTCCAGAAAAAATATGCAATCATGTTTTATTTTAATGTTGTTTGTTACTGTTGAGTGTACCTTATTTTCCCCCCACCCCTTTTTCCTTTTCCTCCTATAAAAATCAAGAAAATCAAATAAAGACATATTAAACATAAATGCAGGGTATGTACAGCAACTTATGCTATAGTTCAGGTGATATTTCAAATTCAAAAAAATACAAAAGACATCCATCTTTATGTGGATATTGCCTGTACTGTCTCCTATAGATTTTTGAGGTGTTAAAGGAAATCTGACATTAGGATACTACTTACTTGATAGCACCAGGCAGTAGATTCGCCAAATCTAATTCATCCCTATACACCTTGTACTATTTTCTAAAACATTGCTTGTTTTAATACTTTATTTTATTTATATGCGAGTTAGCTGTAGAGGCCACTTTGGATGTGGAGTAGCCGCTATGAGCTCCCGGGACTTAGGCTACTCTATTCCCAGAGTAGCCCTGTAGATCTACCTCCCTGCATGTCCATACCGCCTGTGAACGTGCCTGCAAGGCCCATGCAGGTGTAGTGGCTCCTGGCATGTCACCAGCTTTGGGAGGAGCCCTCCCGCCTACCACTAAGACTGATTTCAACACAAGTCCAGAAAAAGGGTATGCAGTGCTTGCACTTGTGCCTAGCTTAATCCTGCATTAGACTAGCTTTGAGCATAAAGGTGCAGGGATGCTAATGATAATATGTAGGAATAGTGATTCCTCTTGTTTCTAAATATGCATCAAAATACTCTATTTAACTTTAGCATGCCTTATTTATTCTCCTTTTTTTTTTAAAAGGAATGCATGTGAAATACTGTACTCATTGAATAAAACCCATCCTCTAAATTAAGTCAATAGGAGAGGGACACTCCTCACAAAAAGTTAGGACGAGTTGGCTTTTGGGTGAAATATATGGGAAAGGTAAACAGTAATGGTGGTAGCTTTACAATAAAGATGCAACTATAACTTGATGCAAGGCTTACTCAGCTGTTGTTTAGGAGCTCCTCGAAGCGAAATGTGCACAGAAGTGGTCTGAAGCGAGGCATATGTTATCCAAAATAAGGAAGGATACTCCAACACTTCTATGGTATCTGCGGTAAAATAATTACTTCGTTATTGAGTGTCAGAGGATGCAGCCATAGAAGAAACAGCACATTTGTTGAAACGCATCAGTTATTTTTATAGCTGAAAGTCTGTATGTTTTAACTCTGGCAACTCCATTTGACGTTCATCAGTCTCTAGCAGCCGATCCCTAATAATGAGATCTCAATGATTTTGTGCATTGTCATTGATAAAGATGTAATTGGGACTGTCCATGCAGAGGCCCATTGACTGGATTAATGACGTTATTCAAGTGGTATGGGCTTGTGATTGTACCATTCACATAATGTAGGTCAGATCTGTATTGACTAGACACACCTGGCCACACTGAAACACGCTACTTGACGTCGCTAACACTATTGGTAGCTATCATTTCTGCTCAGTGTAAATCAGTGAACAACACTGAACTGCACTGGTCCCTAGTGCATTGTAGATGCAGGTCTAGCACACAGACCATGCTGATGTCAATGGTTTAGAATGGTCCCATGTGACATTTAGGTTCCTCTCACTTCCCTTAAATGTGCCTGGTGTTGTATGAAATTCACAGTATAGCTCTTATTGTCATATGAAGCATGTGATGAAGAAGAAGCGAGCCTTGGCTCCCCATCTTAAGAACACTAGACTTACAGATGACCCCTAGTTACAAACTGCCCTCTCTGCTCATTGTGACCTCTAGGGAAGCTTTCTGAATGCTGGTAATTTACTGAACTACCCCCCAGGCTGCAATAATCAACTATAAGAGCTATCAAATGTGTCTGTAATGAAGAGTTATTGTTAATCCTTCTTCCCATAACAGGCCAAAATTTTAAAATCCTATTGTCACAGGGATGATAAAAATATGCTGTCTGTAGTTACACTTATAAAATATACCAATTCTGTAGCAAACAGTGCCACCCAGTGCTCCCCTCACAAGCACCGCATAATATCTGTTCACAAACACTCCAGGATGAAAAAGATCAGAAGGAGTTAAGCAACAGAAACTATTTAGTTAACTACAATGTTACATGGAATTACCATAAAACCTAAATTCTTTTTTATTCCGTCAATATGGTAAAGCAGATGTCCATTATTAATAGAGAACATTCAATGCATGCTTTGAAATGCGTTCCAATTAAATGAAAAATTGTTATTTATACTGTATTGAGGAAAGGAAACTTCGGCAAAAAATTATCCAAATACAGGGTGCTTAGTGACATCTGCTGGATAATATAAAAACAGCAATATAATATTTTCCGTTAAACACAAATATGGTCTCACAAAAAGATGAAAATTACACTTGCTAGTTATTGAATTTTCCCTGTTGCCTCCACAGTGGCAATCCCAGGAGTAATCCCCCACCCCTGGAACAGGAAACAAATACCAGAACCCTAAAAAATGGCCCCTCCTCTAACTCACCCGTTAAAATTCAGAGAACCTTATCAGGATACATACAGAACATTTTATTACAATTACACCTTTTTCTTTATAAACCATAAATAAAATATTCCACATTGGGGCTAAAGAGGAAATACAATTACTGATAAATATAATTTTCATCTTTCCCCCCATACCTCCACAGTGAAACACCAGGAGGACTAACAGAATAAATATTCCTAGGGAGGGAGTACAGCAGATAACACTTTAGGTCCAAATGATAACTCATAATTAGCTAAATCGTGTAGTATTAGAAAAGCATGTCTGAATTAGCCCAGGTAGCAGCTCTGCAGATATGATTTAAAGGGAACCTACCACTACGAATCTACCTATAAAGGTAGATCGGGTGGTAGGTGGATCAATAGGACGTGAGGATAGCCCTTTTAAGGGCTAATCCTCACATCCCCGCGCTGTTTTGTGAACTTATATTATCGCTGTATGCTAATTTTGTTATTAGCCACGCCCCAGTAGCCACTTTACCCCTCCTACCCACAATCTTCGGATCGCAGCCGCATAACAAAATTAGCATAAAGCGATAATATAAGTTCACAAAACAGCACAGGTTTTTAAAAGGGCTATCCTCACGTCCTATTGATCCACCTACCACCCGATCTACCTTTATAGGTAGATTCGTGGTGGTAGGTTCCCTTTAAGGAAGCTTATTCAAACTCTTCCCAAGATACTGATGTTGCTTAAATAGAATGGGCCTTTAATCCTAGTGGGACCATTTGTTCCCTAATCTGCTAACAGGTGGCAATAGTAGATTAATTGCTACGAGCTATAGATGCTTTACTTAAAACACTACCCATATTCTTTACCTGGAATTGTATAAGAAGGTGGTCAGAAGATCTAAACGCTCAAGAAAACATATAGGTACAGGCAGTCCCTGGGTTATGTACAAGATACGTTCTGTAGGTTTGTTCTTAACTCGATTTTGTATGTAAGTCGAAACTGTATATTTTTTAATTGTAACCGCCAACCAAATTTTTTTTGGTCTTGGTGACAACTGATTTTTAAAAATGTTGGATTGTCATAAGAACCAGGATTAACAATAAAGCTTCATTGCAGACACCTTTAATAACTATTAATGCTGTTTATTGTAGTCTAAGGCTAAAGTACAGTAAATTACCAACATCTGGAGGTCCGCTTGTAACTAGGGGTCATATGTAAGTCGGGTGTTCTTAAGTAGGGGACCGCCTCTACATACAATGAATGAAATTGTTATTTCTTTCTTATTCTTTTTCAGAAATTGGATTAGGACAAGAGGAAAGCTTATACACTGCTTATACACTGCTCAAAAAAATAAAAAGAACACTTAAACAACCCAATGTAACTCCAAGTTATATATACTATCCACTTAGGAAGCAACACTGATTGACTATCAATTTCACATGCTGTTGTGCAGATGGAATACACAACAGGTGGTTCTGCACCAAAATCTGATTGCGTGTGACACAATCCCCAGTTAAATACCTATCACAGGGGCACAAATCCCGAAAATTGCGATCCGCGGACCCTCAGTAAATAAGCCCCAGTATATTGACAAATTGTATAATTTTTCATTACACAAACAATATCAATTACTTTCTTGAACTGGACAACCCCTTTAAAGACATTTCATCAAAGTTGAATCAGTCTGCAGTGTGTTTATCCACTTTAATCCAGGCCTCCATTGGTTAATACATTTGATTTGATTTCCATTTTTTTTGTGTTTTTGTTGTCAGCACATTCAACTTTGTACAGAGGAAAGTATTCAATGAAAATATTTCATTCATTCAAATCTACAATGTTTTGAGTGTTCCCTTTATTTTTTGAGCAATCTCCTGCTGACAATGGAGCCTTGACCGCAGGAAGGAAAGAGAGATCATGTTTAAGAGTTATACAGTCCTCAAAACCTTAAAGTGGTTTGCCCATGAAAGTTCTCAAATTTGAATCCCCTAGTGATGTTTACACAAAACTAATTTTTAACCACTTACTTTACAATTTTACTCAGTTTTATTGTTGTTTTAGCTCCTATTACTCAGTGATGGCTAGTGTAAGATTCCAGAGTGCGGACACATTATAATCCATGTAGTGCTGTGAGATTATGTGTGATGACAATGTGCTTAGGTTATCAGGGTACAGGTTTATATACACTTTTATTTAGTTTATGAACATTGAGTAGTATCTAACACATAGAACACATGAGCTATATGCATCTCATGGCTCTCATCTCTGACCTGTCCAATGGTCAAAGATGAGAGCCATGAGATGCATATAACACACAAATACACTCTCAACCCTGCTACATCTGAGTAAAAACATACTTGAGTTTTTGTACGTATGCCAGGGTCTTAGGAAGTTAGCCAGTGGTTGTGTCTGTTGAAATGTCTTGCAATTTTTAAGGTGCAAAATGATGTACAACTGACCCAACACTTAGTTCTTATATGCACCTAAAAAGTTGCAGAAAAACAATTTGAGATAAAGAATAAAGATATGTATCACTTCATCCAACTTTAAAAAGTTGCAAAGGAAAACAAATGATATGTGCTCCATAGAGAGCTCCCCTGATTAAGGCTTTATCTTATCTATAGCTTGTAGAGTAAGTTTCTGCACACTGCTGCTTGCCAGGAGGAAGTGTGTGAGATTGTCTTGTAATGCAAGGGCAAGAGGCAGAGAGGAGAACCAGACCATAAGAAGAACCTGCCATGGACATAATAAGAAAATTTACCATTGTATCCCGGGCAACCGGAATAGTGTACACCAAGACTGACAGAGACAGGTTGGAATTATATCTGTGAGATGTTGCATTCTTGTTAACAACATTGAATTAGAGAATGTGTTATTTTGTTATCCTGAGTAAAGTGTCTTGTCTTCATGGGAATACCCCTCTAAAGTATGGGGACTTACATGAAAAGGTCTGTATTTCTCCCACACTGTAGTAATGGCCAACAAGAACGCTAATTTAACCCCTACGGGCCTATTTTGGCCTCTAGGACGCGGCCCCATTTTTCAAATCGGCCATGTCACTATAAGTGCTTATAGCTTTGGAACGCTCTAACATATCCAGGGGATTTTGTTATTGTTTTATCGTGACACATTGCACTTCAAATCAGTTACAAAATCTGGATGATATGTTCTCTGTTTAGTCATGAAAAAAATGGAAATTTGGCAAAATTATTGAATCCTTCTTTATTTTCAAAGTTCTACTTTTGATGCAGATAGTCATAGCACCCAAATAAATTCATAACTTACATTTCCCAAATGTCTGCTTTATGTTGGCATGATTTTTTAAGATTCCACATATTTTACTAGAATGTTATGAGATTTAGAATTTGGGGCCATTTTTCTAATTTCTCATTGGAAAATCTCCAAACCCTATATTTATAGGGACCTGCACAATTTTCAAATGACTGTGAGAAGCCTAAAAAATAGCTAGACTCGAAAATTAGCCCATTATGCAAACTACACACCTTAACATATGAAAAAGCACTTTTAAGAAGTTTGTTAACCCTTTAGGTGTTTTATAGCGGTTAAAACAAAATGGAGGTGTGGTCTACAAATGGTAATATTTTTGGACAAAAATTTGTTATGGGCGGAAAATGCAACATTCACGGTAACTGCTGTATGGGCACATGGCCGGGCGTAGAATGGAAGGAGGCGCCATCCAGAGCAGATTTACAATGTCAAATTGTACAAGCTATAATTTTTTTCTTTTTTTATGTGAACATTTTTTTTTTTTTTTTTACCACATGAGATGCACTTTCTTGGTACATAATTTTGGGACATCTATAGCTAATTGATAAGATTTTATTAACTCTTTGTAGGTGGAGAAAATGAAAATCATCAATTTTAGTTTTTTTTGGCTGTTCACTACACCATAAAATAATGTATTATTCTTTTTAAAGGGTATTCATTAAAAATTCTTGTTTCGGAAGGGTTTTTTTTTTCTAACGGGGTTCATTGTGCTGGTCCAGTAAGGATTCTATTTTATTATAGACCAGTGATGGCGAACCTTTTAGAGACCGAGTGCCCAAACTACAACCGAAATCCCCTTATTTACTCTGAAGTACCAACATGAAATTTTAAGCAATAACTTATTGCTTTCTGTTCTTTCACATCTTTCAATTGTATTGGCATCCTGAGGCCACCAGTTAAAAGAAGGAGGGCAAATTCAGATTATCATTGTAGCTTCTCTCCAGGGTCTCTCTGTAAAGGAACAATAATCAGGTCCAGCAAGATGACCTCCAAATAATGCAGTTCTGTCAAAATCTTCTCTCTTTTCCCGCAGTTCCAATCAGCCAATGAAGTGTCGAATAGCACTGAGAGCAGCATCCCTTAATTTGCCTGGGACTGCAGGAAGATTCAATGTTTGGTGAACTCTGTCATGGGGTGATGGCCTGAGTGCCCATAGAAAGAGCTCCCGTGCCATAGGTTCGCCACCACTGTTATAGACTGTCACAGACACAACGATACCAAATATGTGGGGGGTTCACTGAATAAAAAATAATATGGAGAAAATCTTGTTCATTTTAGCATCACTGTTTTATTTTTCGGCTGACAAATCTGGTTGAGGGCTTATTATTTTGTATGAAAAGTTGTTCTTTTTAGTGGTCTTATTTTAGAACATTTTTTTAAGGGTATCAATTAAAAATGATCTATTTTCAGAACTTTTTTGACAGGTCTTTTTTTCTGGCGTTTCCCGTGCAGGTCCAGTAACAATTTTGTTTTATTCTACAAATTGTTACAGACTCAACAATACAGGCGGTCCCCTACTTAAGGGCACCCAACCCCTAGTTAAAGACGGACCCCTCTGCCCCCTATGAACTCTGGTGAAGCTCTCTGGACTGCAATGATCAGCTGTAAGGTGTCTGTAATGAAGCTTTATTGATAATCCTTGATACCATTACAGCAAAAAAATTTTTTTAACTCCAATTGTCACTGGGGAAAAAAAAATATAAAAATAAAAACTGTCTAGAACTACAATTATAAAATATAAAGTTTGGACTTGCATACAAATTCAACTTCAGAACAAGCCTATGGACCCTATCTTGTATGAAGCCCGGGGACTACCTGTACCGTGTGGGTGCATATTTTATACTTTATTAAGTGTTTGTATGGGAAAGTGACATTTTAGAGGCTTATATTTTTATTTTAATGTGTAACCGTCGTTTCAAAAAACTTTTGATATGTTGCAGGGCAGGTAATGTTAAGCCCTTTTGCAATTGGATTAGTTACCCGAATCTTGCTCCTTCCTCTTGTATTCTGCAGACTTCCCCTAGATGTCAGCAATCTCTCAGATGGCTGTTACTATGGACATTCCGTCTTCAGAAAGGAGAGACACGCCCACATCTCTCTCCCTGCTCACAGCTGATCACCTCATGTCTACAGCACTCAGTCATGTGCAGCCAGGAGCCCTCACTAATGTAGTAGCCAAACACCTACATGTATCTCTCCCTCAGCTTTCCCTACACTTGTGTATAATCACATAATCCACACAGACAGAAACTGCAGCCTCCCCCCATCACCTCACACAAGGAAATGGCAGGAGACACTCTCCAAGTCTGCAAGCTGTGCCCTCATGTGCATGAGTGAGTGACACTAGATAGAGACATAGATAGATATGATATAGATAGATAGAAGATAGATAGAGAGACAGATAGATATGAGAAAGATGATAGGTAGATATGGGATAAATAGCTAGATAATATATAGATAGGATATACATAGATAGATATTAGCTAGAAAGATAGATAGGATATACATAGATAGCTATGATCCCATTGGTCAGCAGCAGGCACTTGTGATGAGGTGACAGGAGGCAGGTCCCGCCCCTCCATCTTGCTGATTGTAGGTTTTTTGAGAGCTGGAAACCATGGTTGCAAAAGACATACTAAATGAGGACCGAGAGGCAAAATACTTTGAGGAATGATTCCCTGGGACACCTGGAATTATGTATTTTAGTTTTTTTTTGCTCAGAATGACGGTTACACTTTAATGTTTTCATTTTTTTTTTTTTACTCTGATCGCTGGTTCAAGTCCAATACACTACTCTACAATACTAATTCATTTATAATCCAAAATTACCCTTTAGAGAGAAGACACTAATACAATACACAGGTAGTTAATCTTAAAATGTCAAAATCTTTATTATTACTACAATGCATATTACAATTTTTTGTACAAAGACAAAGATGTGGCCTCAACGTTGAGGATGTCCACAGGATACAACACAATATTGAGTGGCAAGACACAGAAACAAAAAGGGCGGTCTAACACCGGACGATGTGGAGCTGATACATATGTATATATAGTATACCGTAGTGAGCTGGATGCCAGAGGGAATGAACCCTGTAGAAGCTGTCAAAGGTATATACCGTGTGCACAGCATAAAGGTGGCTGCTGGGATGTAGATCCAGTACACAAGGGCCCCTTAATAAAGCTACCAGTTCTTACCTATTGTTAGTAATATTGCTCCACCGTCCGGGAAGACCACCTCCCCGGCGCGTTTCCGCTCTAACTGAGCCTTCGTCTGGGGGTGAACCAGCTCCACATCGTCCGGTTAGACCACCCTTTTTGTTTCTGTGTCTCGCCACTCAATATTGTTTATTCCTGTGGACATCCTCAACGTTGAGGCCACATCTTTGTCTACCTGTGTATTGTATTAGTGTCTTCTCTCTGAAGGGTAATTTTGGATTATATTTGAGTATTTTGTCCAGCACTAGGTGCGTGATTATTAAGCAGGGGGCCCATTTCATGTTAGCAGACAGGACACATATGCTATGTGATTTTGATCTAGGCCTCCTTTGTACCTGAGCCCACTCATCAGATTATAATACTAATTCATTGTAGAGCAGTGTAAACTGTCTGGCATGCGCAGACAGTTTAGTCAGTCCCAGAAGTGGTCTGACTGTGAGAGCCATCGGGTAGCCGCAGGGCACTCAACAGTCCTCCCAGAAGAGCAACCCCAGTAAGCTGCACGGGGGGGGGGGGGATGGAGTTCACGGGGATGGGGTCCAATTCTTAGGCGTGTAAGGGGTAAACACTTGTGATCGGAGCGGGCTCTGCCCCTGAGTGTCAGAGCGTGGTGTCAGCTGTAATATACAGCTGCAAAAATGCTAAAATTTCAATAAACCAAAAAATATACCACTAAAGGTGAAGTACAACATGTCACACAAAAAAAATCACCTTGTTAAGTTAAAGCCTTGTAAAGTTATAATCTCAAAGTGAAACATGGAAGATTTGGGGGGGAAAAAAAAAAATGGGCTAGGTCCCATAAGATGCAAATGAGTTGGGTTCTTAGGTGGTTAAAGTAAAACTGACAAATTCTGATGAGCTCTTGTACATAGCCATCCTCTGCTTCTACTGGAGTCTATTTAAAAAAGAAAAAAAAAACCCTCAGTACTCGCCTTTCCAATGCCCCCTGCTGGTCCTCTTCTTGTTTGCCGTAGGCAGCCAGGAACAGGCCCATGCAAGATGGTGACACGTGCACATACCATGATGTCAGCGAGAGGTGCTGGGCACAATAGAGCAGGCTATATACTAGGGGGCATGGGCTGCCTGGCTATCTCCTAGGTCAGTGATGGCGAACCTTTTAGAGCCTCAGTGCCCAAACTTCAACACCAAGCCACTTATTTATTGCAAAGTTGCAAGCGCAACAATTTAAGCAGTAATTTATTTCTCCTTGTTCATTGACAACTTTCAATTCTTCAGCTTTTCAAGGACACCAATGCAGTTGAAAGGAGGAGGGCAAATTCATCTATCATTGTAGTAAGGTTCTGCAGGCAGATTCTTTGAGTCCTGTCTGGTGAACTTCATTCTGGGGCGGTGGCCTGGGTGCCCACAGAAAGGGCTCATATTGCTGCCTCTGGCACCCATGCCATAGGTTCGCCACCACTGTCCTAGGTGGAGGCTATGACCAATGCATTTCCCATATAGGCTTATATTCCAATTTATAGGTTTTCCCAGTTTTTGTTAAAATTTGTTACCTCAGCTTATACTCGAGAATATATGGTAGTTAACTTGTCAAAAATATTTCTGCAAGATGTTGTACCTTTTCCCATATAATGGTACTTGTGTATGGTAGATAATGACTCTACTGAGAGTATGTCACCAGATTTGAGGTGGATAAATTAGTAGCATGTCCATTGCTGCTGGAGTTTACAACAGAAACATGGCGTCCCCGGTCCTGTCCAACACAGCATTCTGCAGATATTGAAACAAGTAGAGGGCACCTTTCTTTACTACATATGCACAACACTGTGAGGTGAACAGGATTGGAGTCACAGGATGGGAACCCCAAGCCAAAGCACAAGCTGGTTTTGAGGCCCTGCACCAGACTTCTGTCTATATATAGATATTTTTTTTTTTTGGTACTCAAAATTTTGCAATCCTGCATATAATATATTATATTGGAAACTGCAATCCCATAATGATAAATCCTTTAAAGTGACCAACAGAAAACTTTACACAAACTCACTACCCCAATATCTAGTACATCTAATCCTCCATGCCATTTCTTGGATATTCGTTGAAATTGGCACGACCTTTCAACAACGAATATGGGAGCGGTTATGATAAAGGGTGTGTGCATATACTAACAGCTGCACAACCTCCTCTATCTGCCAAGACAGAAGGACATGGAACATCACAAAAAGTCCTAAAGCTTGTCACAAAACAGTCACAAACTGCGGGTGAACCTATTAGATTCTTGTCCTTACCCTGATAATGTTTTGTGATAGTTGGCAACCCCTTTAAACTTCTGAATCAGAATATAATGGAGACAATCCAAGTATTTTTACTTTTAAATACAAAATTTCATACAGTGTTTTTTAAATCTTTAAAAAACAAAAACATTTTACAACTTTTACAAAACAAGGTAGTAAAAAATTAGGTCAATTTCATTGACGGCAGTAATATTTCAAGTGGGATTATCATAGAGTAATGAGAACACAGTTTAATGAAACAACACGGTTGTCTGCCAGTAGGGCATGATCTTTTCAGATAGAGAAACAAACCCGCCCCCTCCCTCAAAAAGAAAACAAAAAAAAACAAAAACAAACACCTTTCAATAACATGACTATCATTAGCAGCGGCTCTTAGTCATTTTCTGGAAGATGTAATTTAGTTCACTTTTAAACCATACAACATCTGCACCTTCCACAGTTAATCCATAGTTTATGGTGTATTATAGCTATGGTGATCATTAACTACATGAAGCCTTACTGTTGCATTTGCAAAAGGTAATCCAATCCAATATTTTAACCATGGCACCTGCTGTCACATAATTACATAATATACACATACACAATTAAAAACATGTTGATACAAGACTGAAATTAAAAATCACAATTAGCATAAATAGTAAGTGCTGATGTAGTCGGAGCTCAAGTTGAATAGCAAAGCGGTGTTCTCTAAATTTTTCCTCACAAAAAAGAAAAAGAAGATTCTCCAAGAGACAATATTAATAGAAGTTATGCATGTCACTCCATTTACAATTAAAAAGAAAAACACAGGAGGAGAGGGGAGTTTGAGTCTTCAGAGCAAGAGCAAGTTCATCTTCTGAAAGTTATAGTATACTTAGAAATTCTTTAACCTGCAAAGAAAAAGGAGAACATATCGTTTACTACGATGCCAAAATTAACTCTTTTACGAATTTATTTTTTGTTTTTTTATAAAAGTGGTTGCCCAGGGTTTTAAAAACATGGCTGCTTTCCACCAAAAACAGTAGTCCCACCTTAACCCTCTGCAGTGCATAGTTTTATAACCAAGCTCCATTAATACTAGCTGAGCTGAAATATTAGCACAAACAACGGTCACAGTCTTGGAAAGACAGACATGTTTTTCCCAGCAATGGACAAACCTTTTAATGGCTCAAACATACACCTATTACATAAATTAGTTTGTTTAGTTGTCAAGGACTAAAGTTGCCCAATGTGTTGTTTGATTAGGAAAGGCCCCTTTTTCTTTGCTTTAGGCCAAATACACACTGCCGTATGGGGGACATCTATATGGCCAATATATACGCCCCCCCATAGATGGCAATGGGAGCACGCCGCCCTACGGGAAAGGTACGGTGTAACACACGTGCAGCACCGTACCCAGTGAAAACAAGGACATGTCCTATCTTTTCTTGGCATATTGCGCCGTGTGCCATATATCCCTATGGAGAGGGGCGAGGGTGAGCAGCGCTCACCACCTTTCCCCGCCGTTCTACAGTACGGCGGGCAACGGCAATGTGAATGTGCCCCTAAAAATGTATGTTTCACACATAGCCCTATAATTTATATAACCTTTAAATGCCAAGAAATGCATATACAAGAATATCCCAATATTGCCAATACAGTTGGGATACAATGGTGTTTATTCACACAAGTGACTTTTCACTGAACCCATTTTTGCTTATGGAGACATACAGATTTGATTCTTCTTCACTGATGCCTTACGGAACTATTCTTTTCAGTCGGCCTTTTCACACTTCAGTCCCCCCCCTCCCCCACCCAGTGATCCAATGTTATCAGTAAACGCAAAAAAAACAGGTTCTAAAATGATCACTGAAAAAAAAAAAAAAAAAAAAAACGGAAATGTGAAGAGCCCATTGGAAAGAATGGTTCAATAGAGTATCAGTGAAGGGGGAAAAAAAAAACACTGAAGCCAGGAAGAGAAAACTAATCTGTATGTATCCGTAAGCCAAATTGGGTTCAGAAAAAAATAAAATAAATAAATCACTGAATGTGAAACCACCCCAAGTTTGATCTGAGACACCTTCTTTACGGTATTTAACTATTAACCCCTTACCGACATGTGACGTAATAGTACGTCACATGTCGGGTCCCGGTACATGGAGAGGGCTCGCGGGCCGAGCCCTCTCCATAGCCGGTAAGTCTTTGCTGCATATTGCAGCAAAGGCTTACCGGTAACACCCGCGATCGGCGCCGCCATCTTTACATGACATCATCCCGTGACATCATCGGGGAGCGGCGATCCGTCGCCATGGTAGCTTCGGGTCTCACGAAGACCCGAAGCTACTTCGGGTTAACCCATTCATTACCATGTGCTGTCAGCACATGGTAATGTATGAGCAATAAAATCCCCATATACTGCCATACTGTACAGTATATGATAGGATCGTACAGACACCCTAGGGTTAAAGTACCCTAGGGAGTCTGAAAAATAGTAAAAATAAAAAGTTTTAAAAAAAAAATTATAATAAAAAAACCTAAAAATTCAAATCACCCCCCTTTCCCTAGAATTGATATAAATATAAATAAACAGTAAAAATCATAAACACATTAGGTATCACCGCGTCCGAAAATGCCCGATCTATCAAAATATAATGGTTTTTCACTGCGTTTAACCCCGTAACGGAAAAACGCGCCCAAAGTCGAAAATGCCACTTTTTTGTCATTTAAAATTTTTTTTAAAATTCTATAAAAAGTGATCAAAAGTCATACAGTCCTAAAAATGATAACATTGTAAACGTCATCAAAATCTGCAAAAAAAGACACCACCCACAGCTCCATACACCAAAGTATGAAAAAGTTATTAGCCCCAGAAGATGGCAAAATCCCCCAAAAAAATTTTGTACAGGAGGTTTTAATGTTTTTAAATGTATGAAAACATTATAAAACCTATACAAAATTTGGTATCCCCGTAATCGTACCAACCCAAAGAATAAAGTAGACATGTCATTTTGGGCGCACAGTGAAATCCGTAAAATCCAAGCCCACAAGAATACGGCACAAATGCGGGTTTTTTTTTACCAATTTCACAGCATTTGGAATTTTTTTTCCCGCTTCCCGGTACACGGCATGGAATATTAAATACCAGCATTTTGAAGTGTAATTTGTTACGCAGAAAATAAGCCATCACACAGCTCTGTACATGGAAAAATAAAAAAAGTTTCAGATTTTTGAATGTGGGGAGTGAAAAATGAAAACGCAAAATCGAAAAGGGCCGCGGCGGGAAGGGGTTAAGCATGTGCTTTTTGTACGAAAGAAAAAAAAAAAAAAAGTGGTTGCAGTACTTTTTTTCACGTTTGAATAAAACGGGATTTTAACCCCTTAAGGACGCAGGGTTTTTCCGCTCATTTCTCGCTCTCAAACTTCAAAAATCCATAACTTTTTCATTTTTACAGTGTACAGACCTGTGTGAGGGCTTATTTTGTGCGTAACAAATTTTACTTTCCCATAATGTTGTTTATTTTAACATGCCGTGTACTGCGAAGCTGAAAACAAATTCCAAATGTGGAAAAACTGAAAAAAAAAAAAAAAACGTCACGTTCTTGTGGGCTCAGTTTTTTCGACTTTGACTGTGCACTCAAAATAACACGTCAGCTTTATTCTTTGGTTCGGTGCGATCGCGGTGATGCCAAATTTATATAGGTTTTATTGTGTTTTAATACATTTTCAAAAATTAAACGAATGTGTACAAAAAAGCAAAATTTTTTTTGCCATCTTCAGACGCTAATAACTTTTTCATACTTTGGCGCACGGAGCTGTGTGAGGTGTCATTTTTTGCGAAATGATGCAACGTTTTCATTGCTACCATTTTGAGGTCTGTGCGACATTTTGATCATTTTTTATGTGATGTAAAAAGGTGTAAAAGTCGCATTTCGGACATTTGGGCGCCATTTCCCGCCTCGGAGGTCACCGCCGGCCGTAACCGCTTTTATATTTGGATAGATCGGGCATTTTGGGACGCGGCGATACCTAATATGTTTGTGATTTTTACTGTTTATTATGTTTTAAACTTTTTTTTTCTTTTTTTTTTCCACTATTTTTTAGACCATCTAGGGTACATTAACCCTAGATGGTCAGATCGTTCCTACCATATACTGCAATACTTCTGTATTGCAATATATGGCATTTTTGCACACTATACATTACAATGAGCCACAGGCTCATTGTAATGGATATGCAGAAGCCATGTATCCTCGGGTCAAACGGAGACCCGAGGGTACCATGGCAACCGATCGCCGCCCCCCGTCTTTTAAATGCCGCCGGCAGAGGCAACGGAGGGGCAACGACCGCGGTTATTAGCGGTGGGGGGTTTTCTGCAATATGCAAAAACCCCCATCTTTGTATGAAGAGGACTCAGCCCGTGAGCCCTCTTCATACACTTCTTATACCTCTGCGCCGTAGAGCTACGGCGCAGAGCGTTAAGGGGTTAACAGATGTTAAAACCACCATTCTTTACTTTTTTAATGGAGGTTAGGACAGTAGCCTCAACCTAGCCTTAGGGTGCATTTCCAATGGCTGTGTGATCGCCCGGACTAGATCCCGGGCGAGCGAGTGCTCTTTAGCCCTGCTCCCTCCACAGGCAGACGCTGCAGCCACATCACAAATCTGACAAAGTTTAGGAAAAGTCCAATACTTTATGGTGAAGCGATTACCTCATGTGCCAACTGCACTGTGACCAGGTGCCATAGAGGTCTATGGAGACCATGATCTGGTAGTGAATAATGCAACCGGATTACAGCCCCCATAACGGCTGTCTGAATGAGGCCTTACATTGTGTTAAATAAAACATTCTTAAATGTGGGATGTATTCTACCATACCTTTTCTATAAGGCATTCTTGTTTCTGTTTATCATCCTTAAAATCTTCATTTACATCTAGTGTCAAAATGGGGACATCTTGTAAATATGCAAAATCAGTCCTGTAAAGCACAATTATGATTATTAGAATCTATCTAGTTAAAAAGGCAATTGGTTGTATAAAGAAAATCAAAGTAAAGAAGTTCAAAAAAATAAAAAATTTGTCTGTGTGACATCTTGTTGAATTAATATTTGTGTGCAGGGATAGTTGATTGGTGGTAGACTACATTATCAAGAAAAAGAGTAATTTATCATCATCTACCAGCATTCTGCAAGCTCTAATGGCGGGTACGAGGCAGAGAGGGGCTCAGATGATGTTAGCCTGAGTACCTCCGGCTTATTTGCATATTATTTTTCTTGATAATGCGACTGTTAAAGGATACAAAAGAATTACAGATACCGGCTCAGGAGGAAACAACAAGTATGTGAGTAACAGTCTACCATCAGTCAGTATGAGAGCCTTTAAAACATCAAGCAGTCACACCTGCCTTGCCAAATAAAGTTAAAATGCCAGGAGCTGGCAATTTTTACACAGCTTTACTAGCCAGACGTGGGAATATGCTTACCTCATATTTCTGTGATGGAGCCAGCTTTCATGTTTATAATGAAGCTTCTCCAGATATTCCATAGGAATTCCTTGTTCTTCCTCTCTTCCACGACAATAAATTCTCTTAAGGCAATTCTAGATAATAAATAAATCAATAACGTTCAATAAATGATTTTGGGAACTTTAGAGACATTTAAGCATGAAGTAGTGATGCTGCAGCCTTGCTGCAACTTGTGGCCAGTAGTCCTGTGGGGAGGCAGGGGCCACCAGCATCACATAGTCTAAGCATTGCCCTGGAGCTGCATTCAACGCAGAAGTAAAGCCTACTGTCCACATTTTATAAACCAAATAAACCAGTGTGATGAGGATGTGCTGAAAACTAACTCTGCTTATGCTTGACTCTTATGGAGGGAAAAAAAAAAACAAAAACCACCTGTCGCACACACCAAGATGTCAGCCATTTACCGACATCATATAGTGTGTAGCCGCCATCGGCACCCACTATGTTGTCAGCAAGCTGCTGATGTCATGGTATATGCAACAGCAACGCTTTGGGACCCGAAGACAGAGCTTTAGAAGACAGAAGAGGACCTGTGGTGGGTTTCAGAAAAGTGAGCACATGTTTTTTATTAGGCTGGGCATACTGGGCTATATACAAAAGGGGCACATGCTGGCTAGCTAAATACTGTGTGTAGGCTGTGACCAATGCATTTCACACCCTAGGCTTATACTCCAGTCAATAAGTTTTCCCAGGTTTTTGTGTTAAATTAGGTACTTCAGCTTATACTCGAGTATATACAGTAACTGAAAAGTTGCCAAGAAACTTTGTGTTGGAAATTGCACTTTTTAAGCGACACATTTGTTTTTATTTTATTTACAGAATATACTCAAGTATAAGCCAAGGCACTTAATTTTGCCACAAAAAGTGTCCCTCTTTAAAGTAGAATGTTCAGCAGAGCTACAGGCAGAGAGCATAGATGTGCCTCTGACTGCACAGCCTGGCCTCCGGAAGATGCGGGGAGAAAAGAACGCCAGGGGTGAGAGCCAAGTAGTTTTTTCTTAATACTCAAGTAGAAGCCAAGTGGGGTTTTTTTTTCCAACACAAATATTGTGCTGAAAAACTTGGCTTGAGTATATACGGTAGTATATTTTTAGTAGTTCCCCTGAAAGTGAATGACACTTACCTCAGGTGCTGCACGGAGATAGACTATGCCATCCAGTTGAAGATCGGCACCAAACTGAGAATTCATCCATTCATGCCAGTCCTGATAAACTGTCCACTCCGTTTCATTCATACACTCTGCCTCATACAAATTAGAAGCAAAAATGTATCTGAAAAAGAGGGAAATGATGATTACTGCAAGTACAACATATAAGATAAAGAAACTAGGGAACTTGTAGCTCCGTTTCATTTACTCAGTATCCTGTGTTAACAAAAGTGAAATTGGTACAAAGACCCTGCTACTTTTCATTTTGCAGCTACATTTAGATTGAGCTTTTAATCTATTTATTCAGTGTGGATACACAGTTGAAAAACCGCAGTGTCACGCAATAGAACATCGACCAGGACCTCGACCCCCAACACACTCAGTGTTATTGGTTTATTAACATATTTTTTAAAGTTAATTTGAGAAGGAAGGAGGCCATGAATAACAAATACGATCACAATCAAAGTGCCTGGATCTATCAGTAAGTGTTCCTGGTTTATCATCGCTTTGATGATGAATTTCCTTTAATGCCAGCATATTTTAAATTTTTTCAGTAGATTAAACCCCTCTCAAAGTAGGATTATGAAACCTCTAAAGGCAGTGTGCATATTCTTCCAGAACGTTATTGTTCTGGAAGATTTTCAAACCGCATAAATATGTGAACATGAAATGAACACAAGTCTTTTGACCCCTTACTGACATGTTACGTCACATGTCGGGTCCCGGTGCATGGAGAAGGCTCGCGGGCCGAGCCCTCTCCATAGCCGGTAAGTCTTTGCTGCATATTGCAGCAAAGGCTTACCGGTAACACCCGCGGCTTCAAAAAGACGGTGGCGCGTGGTGGCCGCCATCTTTCTGAGGATCGTCGCTCCCTGTGACGTTATCGGGGAGCGGTGATCCGTCGCCATGGTAGCTTCGGGTCTCACGAAGACCCGAAGCTACTTCGGGTTAACCCCTTCAGTGCAATGTGCTATCAGCACATTGTAATGTATGAGTAGTAAAATACACATACTGCCATACTGTAGTATGGCAGTATATGATACGATCGTACAGACACCCTGGGGTTAAAGTACCTTAGGGAGTCTGAAAAATAGTAAAAATAAAAAAGTTAAAAAAAAATAATATATATAATAAAAAAACCCTAAAAATTCAAATCACCCCCTTTCCGTAGAACTGATATAAATATAAATAAATAGTAAAAATCATAAACACATTAGGTATCACCACGCCCGAAAATGCCCGATCTATCCAAATATGATAACGGTTTTTCACTGCGTTTAACCCTTAACGGAAAATAGCGTCCAAAGTCGCACTTTTTTGCCATTTAAAAAAAAATTCTATAAAAAGTGATCAAAAGGTCATACAGTCCTAAAAATGATAACATTGTAAACGTCATCAAAATCCGCAAAAAAAGGCACCACCCACAGCTCCATACAAGTATGAAAAAGTTATTGGCGCCAGAAGATGGCAAAATCCCCCCAAAAATTTTGTACAGATTAAATTTTTTTTAAATGTATGAAAACATTATAAAACCTATACAAATTTGGTATCCCCGTAATCATACCGACCCAAAGAATAAAGTAGACATCTCATTTGGGGCACACAGTGAAATCCGTAAAATTCAAGCCCACAAGAATACGGCACAAATGCGCTTTTTTTTTTTTTTTTTTACCAATTTCACTGCATTTGGAATTTTTTTGAATGTGGTGAATGAAAAATGAAAACGCAAAAAGGCTGCGGCGGGAAGGGGTTAAACATACGAACTGGATGCAACATTATAGCGCATTACCTATCACTGTAGACTGAACGCTCAAAAAAGAGCACGGGGTTTTCAGCTTCTCTCAGCTTCCCTCCGAAGGCTTTCAACTGCGCACGAATACGGCTCAGACAAGCATAGGACTGAAAGGTGAAGGACCAGCGTTCTGGTTTTTCATACATCATCTGGAGAAGATTGCCACCACTTTTCTGTGATGTGGTGAGTTCCTATTTTTCAACATGAGAATTGTGTAAAAAAAAAAATTATTAAAGGTGTATTCCCACAAAGACAAGTTTCTTAAATGGATTCAGGATATACTCAGCAAGATTCATCACTGTGTCTGATGATAAATCTGGTGCAGTATAAAACTGTCAATGTGGATGATCTCCAGTCATGTCTGTTAGAGCATTGGCAACTGCTAAGACTATATTTTTGCTGCTCAAATCGAGTTAAATAGACAGTGGCTGCACACGAGTGGCACACACGCTTCACTCCCACGGTTTCCAATATACATGTGGTCCCATAGATGGGACCTGCAGCCATTTATGACTTATCCACAGATATGCATGTCATCAGGGACACATCACCATCTGTCCATACATGGTCTCTACATCTCCACACAAGGTCCCTATTTAATTCAATTAAATATTTTTTTGCCCTGCCTGGGATTTGAGCCTACAACCTCCACACTCCACCTTCCATTGAGATACAGGACAGAGCCTCTATCCACTATGGGCATATTTTATGTAACCAAGACCTTCACTGTGACACAGGCTCCATGCACTGGTATATAGAGAGGGATGTTCTCAGATATTGTTAAATATTGAGATTATTATTATAATTATTATGGTGATTATAACATTTTAAGAATATAATACAGTTAAATTAAAGGAATAAAAATTTATAAGACAAAAAATAAGGGCTTATTCAGACAGGCGTGTCTGCTGTTCCTCTGCAAAAAATGCAGACTTGATGTCTGATCAGTCCATACTGTAGCCATAAGTCATCGGTTATTTTTACATATGCAAAAAAAGCTGATGGTTTCTAATCTTGCCCTGCCCAGTTGGTTGCCTAGCAATATTTGAAGAAATAACACCGCATACGGATGTCTTGCATGTGCCGTCCATTGTTTTGAGAATCCATTGCCTTGTACGTGGTCTGCATGCGAGACGAAAAAATGCATACTGCTATTTTTTTTTTAATGTCTGCACATCCATTAAACAAATGGACATGTGAACAGACCCATAGGAAACAGTGGGTCAGTTTGCCCTCCGCTTAAAAAAAAAAAAAAAAAAAGCTAGGACATCAAAAACACTCATCTACTTGAGCCCTAAATTATACTATTTGATATACTATTTTATATTAACATTACCAGGACAATCTTTACTACACTTAGGCCCCTTCCACACTTGCGTTGCAGATCACGTCAGAGTTTGATCAGTGAAAAACGCACATTTTGCATCAGAGTGCAATCAGTTTTCAGTCAGAGTTTGTTCAGTGTCTCAGTTTTTCACGTGCGTTTTCAATGCAATTTCAATGCGTTTTTCACACGCGTGAAAGGACTCAGGACTGAGCTCTATCTTTTCTATGGCAATTGCTGCGTGAAAAACGCATTGCACTTGCAAGTGTCTCAGAGTGCAATGCGTTTTTGAGGCATCTCCATAGACTTGTATGGTGCGTTTTTCACGCGTGTGACTTGCAAAAGTAGAGCCTGCCGAGATTTAAACGCGTGTTAAAAAAAACGCGTGTGTGTGCGTGAAAAAAAATGCAAGTCTCAAAAGGCCCATTGATTACAATGGGTCAGAGTGCAATGCAAGTTCTGCGCGTCAAAAGCATGCGCAGAAAACACGCATGAAAAACGCAAGTGTGGAAGGGGCCTAATACTACACTGTCATAAAGCACTAAATCATCTCCTGGCAAATCACTGCTGACCGTTGCTGATCACATGTTTCAATGGAAATGCGATCAGACTGAGCCCCGCCCCCAGACGGTTACATTGCACTTCTTAATGTAATGTAAACGCCATATGTCACTGCACCCTAAACATTCAGATAATACTTAAAATTTTCTTGAAGGTATCATATAGTCGGTATCGAGTATCACAACAGTCTTCTGGGTATCATATCAGACTCAAAATTCTGGTATCGGTGAAACCCTAGCGTAAACTCTATGTTACACTTATTTATAAGAAACGCACCTGAAATTCATCTTGACTGCTCTGAACATTGCACCATCTTGCTATTGGTTCAGGAACAACTTCCCAGTCCTCATTGCATTTCTTGAGGATATTGACAAACGTAGATTTACCTGCAGCTGGAGAAGACATTGACAATTTTTAACACAAATGTTGCTGGGTAGCAGAGCAATTACAGTATAAGTCAACATGAATGGATGGTCTGCACACACAGGAAGAAGTCAGTGCTGCATTTTAACAAAAACTAGTTTGGAGACGTCACTATTTTGCTGCCTCTGGGGTTACAACATGTTTGTTCTCTTTAATAAACTGTCAGATAAATCTGGTGGCAGCTGTGTCCTGAGTGACTGGAAGCATGTCTGGCTGACTGCACATCTCACATGGTTCATTGCACAGGCAGGGGTGTCATTTGTTTATACACTTCAGAGGTCTTGGATGTCAGAAATCTCATCAGAATATTGCAAACCCGTGCTGTATTCATTATTTTACATGGTATTGAAATTAAACATTTCTAAACAACTGTAAAATTTGAGCTCCTCTCCCCAGCATTAACCCCTTACCAACACGTGACATATTAGCACCTCACACGCCAGCTGCAAGTGTATGGAGGTTGAGCCCTCTCCATACTAGGTGGATATTTGCTGCATATTGCAGCAACACCACCAGCAACACCCATGATTGGTGGCAACAATAATCACTGGTGTTAACTCTTCGATTACCACAGCATCATATAGGCGAGATTGTCATGCCCCATGACGTTATCGCAATATTTTAATAAATGATCAGCAAAATCCCCATATATTGCCATATTGTAGGGTTAAAGTACATATGGAGTCTGAAAAGTAGCAAAACAAAAAAAAAAGTAGAAAAACAAAAATTCAAATCGCCCCTTTCCCTAGAACCAGTATAAAAAGAAACTGTAGTAATCATAAACACTTTAGGTATCGCCGCATCCCAAAATGTCCTATCACAATATAATAACGAATTCCCGGTGTTTAACCCCATAGTGGTAAATAGTGCTCAAAACGCCGCTTTTTCGTCATTTTGCAACATATAATTTTTTTTTTTTACATTGTATTAAAACCTATATAAATTTATAATCCCTGTGATTGTACCGATCCAAAGAATAAAGTAGACAATGTCTTGTGTACTACCTAGAGCCTACGCCAGGTTCAGGCAACAGCTACAGTACATAAGAACTGAACCAGACATGTATCAAGAGGCCATAGCCATATTTGGTGCAGGGCCAACACCAAGCAATGAAATTACAGAGAAGCAGGGACTCCATTACTGGGATTCTCCCTTCCCTGGAACAGTTGGTCTGTAAAATCTGGTCAGCACAGAGTTCATGTTTCATGGACCACGTGCGTGCTTGTGTTTCAGCCCTAAAGAATTCCACCCAAGTATAACCTACAAACTGTACAAAGCCACCTACAGTATATCTATGCGCTTGTACTCAATATGCCTGCCAATATACATGTCCTGTGTGTAGCCTCCAGCATACACCGGCGCATGATAAATCCCCCCGCCCCGGTCTGTGCGTCACCTACATTTCCCAGAGCACACAAGGCTGTCAGATGGGGAAATAATATTAGGAAGAGCAATGTTTTCCAATGAGAGCCACGGAGACTATGGACCATCACACAGCTCCACCACATGCATCAGTATAAAGGGTTCCCATCATAAGAGGGGTGGGGGGTAGATTTAGATAGCCCATGTGTAATAGATAGGGACGACACAGTGTGCTAAACCTAATGTTATGCGAATAATACACGTGAGAAAATCTATACCATAATACAATTAACTTCAGTGTTAAAAACAAAATTGTTAAAAAAATATGACACACATTTTCCCTATAATTTATTATTTTTTTTGTATCTTTTGTATCCATCCCCTACCGCCGGAGTAATAGAGATGTGGGCTGTTCTGTATAATCCAAGCTGCAGTCGGTGCCCCACTGTCCGGCATCTTCTGTAGAAGATTATACAGGGAATCTATGCCCGGGACTATTGTACAGTCAGCAGGTGCCCGCCTTCTCCCAGTCACACGTCTTACCGATATTGCCCTCTATAGAGATGCGCTTCACTTTGCTCCTCTTGCCCGGGGATGACGTAGCAGAGGAGGGTGATGGAGGAAGGTCGGAGCAGCTTCTCTTCGGTGGGGTGGCCATAGTGGAGTACACACTGCAGTGACGGCAGACAGGATCTGAATGTCCCGCGCGTTGTGTCTTTGAGTTTTGGCGCCGCTAGAAGGGCGGAGTTGGGAAATATTATAGGACCTTTCAAAATCTCCAGTCCGGACCAATCAGGAGCGACAAATTACCCGGGATCAGCGGAGTCACTGACTCAACTGACAGCGAAGAACCAATAGGACGACAGGAGGACGTCACTGGGTGACAGGAGCCGCAGCCTGAGGTGAACTGTCACCCCCGGTGCCCGGGAAGAAGTAATGCGGGCGCATTGTATTGTGTGTTTGCGAAGCTATTGCAGAGATATTTGGGTGACAACCTGGGAATTTTAACTCGTGTGAAATATATATATATATATATATATATTTTTTTTTTTTAAGATGCCATAGTATAACTATGTTCTTCTGAGAAAAGAGTACTTCTGCCTTTGCATTTGGGCTTTGTCTTTGAGGGGTTCATATTGTCACAATATGGAATAATAACTACAAGGAAATGGAAACTATTTGTTCTATACTTTGTATAATAACAATGTTTTCTTTCTTTTTTTTTAGGGCTACTTTTAAAATCACCAATTTTTTTACATTTTGGCAGATTCAGTAAGGCTGCTTGCACGCCACACTGAAAAACGCCCCCATAGATGGCTATGGCGCCTGGTGGCGGTATTGTGACCACCCATGTGTGGTACTGTACCAGCATGCTCTATCTTTTCCTGCGTTTACGGCCATACATGGCTACGGAGAGGGGAGGGGTGAGTGTGTTGCTGTAGCCTGGACGAGGATACTGCAGTGTGGAGGCCTAACCTGTTTGCATTGGTTGTCTGGGATCAGGGTTGTTTTGGCCCAAGGTGACACAGCTGAAATCTGTAGCAGGTGTGCTGCTGTAATACAAGTACACTTATTCAGTAGTGAGTGTGGCCTCCACATGCCTTTATGTTCTCCCTACAATTCCTGGGCCTGCTATGATGAGGCAATGGATGTTCTCCTGAGGGATTACCTCCCAGATCGGGATTAAAGCATCAGTCACCTCCTGGACAGTCTGTGGTGTAATATGGTGTTGGTGGATGGAAAAGACATGGGGCACATTTACTAAGAACAGTGCAAACCTCACTGCAGGGGGCGCCAGGTTCAGGATTTCTGGCACACGTTTTTCATGAATCTGGCGCCCTCTGCACTGCTCCAATATTGCACAACTTTTTTTTTTTTGGTGGTCCTTTAACATGGGGCATGTGACACAATTCTGTTGGAGTTTGCATGTTAAATCTGATGTACGGTCCGACTGAGCACCGGAACGCCCCCTTCAGTGCAGAAATGTGGCGCAGGGGTTTTCCCGCAAAGAAAAGTTAGGCCCTATGCACGAGATAGGACCTAACTTGCTGATCAGTGGGGTCTCAGCACAGATCATAAAAAGAAGGGGTCCGATGGGGTCCCACTTGCTTCCTTCGGACCCATCGTCGCTCCGTCAGATTAATGAAGCAGATGGCTGCACATGACCGTTCTGCTTCATTAATCTCTATAGAGCTGATGGAAAATTGCTGAACGCTGCGCTCGACAATCTCCCTCAGCTCCATAGAGAATAATCAAGCAGAACGGTCAAAGATAGGGGAAAGATATATATATATATAGTTCAAGAAAAGAAGCAGCACTCCAATAGTGAATCAAAGCAGGGTGATCTTTATTTCAAGGATGCGACGTTTCGGTGAGTGTCCACCTTGTTCACCCTGCTTTGATTCACTATCGGAGTGCTGCTGCTTCTCTTGAACTACATTAGGATCCTATGCCACGGATTGTACGGATTTTGCACCTGGCTATACAGGTTGTGCTGCCTTGGATCTATCTATCGGACATGTCCCAATGAGCGCATTGCCGTCTATGGGGGATGTACACTCACCGGCCACTTTATTAGGTACACCATGCTAGTAACGGGTTAGACCCCCTTTTGCCTTCAGAACTGCCTCAATTCTTCGTGGCATAGATTAAACAAGGTGCTGGAAGCATTCCTCAGAGATTTTGGTCCATATTGACATGATGGCATCACACAGTTGCCGCAGATTTGTCGGCTGCACATCCATGATGCGAATCTCCCGTTCCACCACATCCCAAAGATGCTCTATTGGATTGAGATCTGGTGACTGTGGAGGCCATTTGAGTACAGTGAACTCATTGTCATGTTCAAGATACCAGTCTGAGATGATTCCAGCTTTATGACATGGCGCATTATCCTGCTGAAAATAGCCATCAGATGTTGGGTACATTGTGGTCATAAAGGGATGGACATGGCCAGCAACAATACTCAGGTAGGCTGTGGCGTTGCAACGATGCTCAATTGGTACCAAGGGGCCCAAAGAGTGCCAAGAAAATATTCCCCACACCATGACACCACCACCAGCCTGAACCGTTGATACAAGGCAGGATGGATCCATGCTTTCATGTTGTTGACGCCAAATTCTGACCCTACCATCCGAATGTCGCAGCAGAAATCGAGACTCATCAGACCAAGCAACGTTTTTCCAATCTTCTACTGTCCAATTTCGATGAGCTTGTGCAAATTGTAGCCTAAGTTTCCTGTTCTTAGCTGAAAGGAGTGGCACCCGGTGTGGTCTTCTGCTGCTGTAGCCCATCTGCCTCAAAGTTCGATGTACTGTGCGTTCAGAGATGCTCTTCTGCCTACCTTGGTTGTAACGGGTGGCGATTTGAGTCACTGTTGCCTTTCTATCAGCTCGAACCAGTCTGCCCATTCTCCTCTGACCTCTGGCATCAACAAGGCATTTCTGCCCACAGAACTGCCGCTCACTGGATGTTTTTTCTTTTTCGGACCATTCTCTGTAAACCCTAGAGATGGTTGTGCGTGAAAATCCCAGTAGATCTGCAGTTTCTGAAATACTCAGACCAGCCCTTCTGGCACCAACAACCATGCCACGTTCAAAGGCACTCAAATCACCTTTCTTCCTCATACTGATGCTCGGTTTGAACTGCAGGAGATTGTCTTGACCATGTCTACAGTTGCCGCCATGTGATTGGCTGATTAGAAATTAAGTGTTAACGAGCAGTTGGACAGGTGTACCTAATAAAGTGGCCGGTGAGTGTATATACGCCGTATATACAGCAGTGTAAATGCAGCCTTACAGAGCATTTACATGTCTTCTATCTCATCATAGCTATCATAGTACATACATGTCATAATATCTTCCATTGTTTACATATCACATGTCCCGTGTATGTCTTGTACGTCCATCACATGTACACAGCCTATCTAAGTGTAGTATATCAGTCAGCCCCCTGAAGGCCCATGAGATGTCTGCTCACCTGGCGGCACAACTTCCATTCCTCTCGTTCTTCCTCCTCCATCTTCACTAACACCAGACCTCCTCTTCCTGTCCCATAACAACACAGCCGTGAAGCAAGCGACACAGCAGAGGAGTGCCTTATGGCACTGTGGTTACAGCTTCTTCATTCACTGCAGTAGTGACTAGTATGAGGACCACGGGAAACTCTGGCGCACTGCTGACATGGATCACTGCATCATGTGTCCTGCTGAGCAGTCCGGCGCACGCTGCGATCTGCTTCTGATATTTCCCTTTTTTACCAGCGCACTACAGGAAATAATTGCCAAGCGTACTTTTATGCTAATCATTTCAATGCTGCAGCTGGAATTGATTGCAAGTGTTCGGGCCCTTTTACACGATGCGTTGCGTTTTTGACACATTCCAAAGACTTCAGCCTTGATCACATGCTAAGGTTACATTGCGTTGCCACTGCATCTGATGAATCACAATGTAACCTCATCATGTGATCAAGGCTGAAGCTTTTGGAATGCGTGAAAAACGCATCAAAAAACGTGACACAACGCATCATGTGAAAATGCCTTACGTGGCATTTGCAATGCGTTTTTAACTCTTAGGCTACATTCACACTGCCGTTGCCCGCCCGTACCGTAGCGGGCAACGGCAGTGCACGGGGAGAGGAGGAGGAGGAGTTGAGCGCAGCTCACCCCCGCCCCTCTCCATAGGAAGTAATGGGGCACTGCGCCGTATTACGGCAAAAGATAGGACAGGTCCTATCTTTTTCCGGGTACGGAGCGGTACGGTCCGCAATTGTGCTGCACCGTACCGCCCATTTACGTGTATGGAGGACGTATATCGGCCGTATATACCTCGGCCGTATATACGTCCTCCATACGTTAGTTTGAATGTAGCCTTACTATGTATGTGGCTGGTTTGAAAGCATTTTTCTTCATTGCTGGAAGTGTAAGCACCTGTGTTAACATTGTCACAGCTGCTTACATTTTCAGCAATGAAGAAAACTGCTTTCAAACCAGCCAAACATGTAAGAGTGATGCCACACACAGCGTTTTGAACCCCTTTTTGGTCTGTTTTTAAGTAATCCGTTAAAAACGCTTCCGTTTTTGACCATTTTCAATCAAGATAATTGGTAAAACCTGTAAAAAAAAAATGGACTTCTTAAAAAACGGACCAAAAACGGGTTTGAAGCGCCATGTCTGGCATCACCCTCAAAACACATGCGTTTTAAATGTATTGTAAATGCCATATGTGACTGCACCCTAAGTATCTGTCTGGTTATAGAGTAACTCAATGTTTAAGAGCATTTGGACTACAGGGATCAAACCTCTCGCTAACAGAAAGAATAAAAAGGCTAGACTCACCTTTGGTAAGGAGCATGTTGTGGACCACTTCTCCTCTGTAACTGTAAAGCAGTTCCTTGAAACAGAAAACATTGAAACAATGAAATGACCAGGCCAGAGCCCTGATCTATAGCCAATAGAAAACCACCTAAAAATCCTCAGTGACAAATGTATGGCCAAGAAACCCACAACAGTCACAGACATGTGAAAGAGACTCAAAGAAGACTGGAACAGATCTACCACTGCAGTGTGAGAAACTCATGGTGTCCTGTGGCTGCAGATGTGCTGAAGTAATTCACAGCAAAGGCCTGTGCACGTCCTACTGATTGGTGACTGTTATGACCTTCAGAAAATGTCATTATCTTTCTCTGTGGTACAGTCATTGCAGTTCTCCAATTATGATCATCAGGCTTTTTTGCAAAATAAAGGTTTTATGTTGATATACTTTGGTTATTTTGTATAACATTGTTCTTGTGGCATGGTGTACCCCTTCCAAAAATTATCATCAAATGTTAATATCACTCCACACCAATACTGACCCACCAGTCACGATGAAGGATGTTGCAGTCAGATTTTGCTCTCCACAGCGTCTACAGACTGTCACATGTGCTCAGTATGAACCTGCTTTCATCGGAGAAGTGCACAGGGCACCAGTGGAGAATTTGCCAATTTGGTGTTCTCTGGCAAGTGCCAAGCATCCTCTACGGTGTTGGGCTGTGAGTACAACCCCCATCTGTGGACGTCGGGCCCTCATACCATCCTCATGGAGTCAGTTAATAACCATTTGTGCAGACTCATGCGCATTTATGGCTGTTGGAGGTCATTTTGCAGGGCTCTGGCAGTGCTCCTTTTATTCCTCCATGCACAAAGGCGGAGGTAACGGTCCTGCTGCTGGGTTGTTGTCTCCTACAATCCCCTTCATGTCTCCTGGTAGCATCTCCAGCACCTGGACATTATGCCGACAGACAGCAAACCTTCTGGCCACAGCTCGCATTGATGTGCCATCCTGGATGAGCTGCACTACCTGAGCCACTTGTGTGGGTTATAGACTGTGGTCGCGGTCACACGTTCCACTAGTGTTGCATTACGTTTATTACACGACACTAGCGCACAGGGGGTGAGCCTCAGCCCGATCACATGTGATCGGTAACCAGGCCCCCTGGAAACGCATACGTTATCAGGTCGTTATGAACTAGCTAGCGGACCGTGTGACCGTGGCCTGTCTCATGCTACCATGAGTTTGAAAGCACCACCAACAAAACTGACCAAAACATTAGCCAGAAAGCATAGGTACTGGGAAGTGGTCTTTGGTCCCCACCTACAAAACCACTCCTTTAGTGCATGGTAACACAGTGAGTTTTGCTTGCATTTTAATTACATTTTGAAACACAATACAATAGCTGAGGAGAGGCGATTTGCCTAATTACATCACTGTAACACATTTGCGTTTACAAAAAGCATGCTTTAACATCATGTTTACATTGCATTATGTAAATGCAAATGTTAACAGTAATGTAATTAGCTGTAATGGGTTTCAAAACGCAATAAAAATGCAATGTGTGACTTCCCCCCCCTTAGTGTCTTGCTAATTGCCAATATTTTTCCACCTGCTGACAATTCCATTGGCACAACAGCATGTGGAAGCTCTTAGGTCGGGCAAATATGATTCTTCTCATCCCATTTTCACATGAGGTGAGTCTAGTTTAGAGGTTGTAGGGGTAGTGTCACTTCAGAAGCCCCCATCTGCGGTTCTTTAGTACCTATAAATGCTACTGGATGCATATAAAAATGCAAATCAAAAATCTAATCAAGCTTTTGATACTGTGAGCTAGAGCCGGACATATGGGCAGTTAGATAATTGGCTGGAGCTATATCTTTAACTGCATCTCACGTTTCCAACTTTGTATTGATCTTTCTGATTGATCTCTGGTTCTGTAACTCACAAAGCCATAGGCCTGATGTGATCTGAAAGATGAGATTCTTATTTTTAACCCCTACGGGACTCAGCCTCTTTTGGCCTTAAGAACGCGGCCCCATTTTTCAAATCTGCCCTGTGTCACTATAAGTCAGTGATGGCGAACCTTTTAGAGACCGAGTGCCCAAACTACAACCAAAACCCACTTAATTACCGTGAAGTGCTGGCATGGCATTTTAAGCTGCAACTTATTGCTACCTGTTCTTCCACATCTTTCAATTGTATCAGCCCCATGAGACCACTAATACAGTTGAAGGAAGGAGGACAAATTCAGACTATCATTGTAGCTTCTTTCCAGGGTCTCTCTGTTTAGGAAGAATGGTGGGCCCACTAGGATGATCTCCAAAGATAATGCACTTCTCACTTTTCAAGCAGTTCCAAACAGTCAATGAAGTGTCGCTGTGAAATAGTGCTGAGCGCAGCATCTCATAAGTTGCCTAGGACTGCAGGAAGATTTAATGGATTTGGTGAACTCTGTCCTAGGTTGATGGCCTGAGTGCCCACAGAAAGGGCTCTGAGTGCCACCTCTGGCACCCGTGCCATAGGTTCGCCATCACTGCTATAAGTGGTTATAGCTTTGGAACGCTATGAGATATCCAGGGGATTTTGAGATTGTTTTCTTGTGACACATTGTACTTCAAATTAGTTTAAAAATTTGGATGAAATCTTTTGCGTTTAGTTATGAAAAAAACAAAATTTGGCAAAAATTTGGAAAAATTCTTTATTTTCAACGTTCTAAATTCTCTACTTTTGATGCAGATAGTCAAAGCACCCAAATAAATTCATAACTTACATTTCCCTAATGTCTGCTTTATGTTGGATGTTTTTTTAATATTCCACATATTTTACTAGAATGTTATGAGGCTCAGAATTTAGGTATCATTTTTCACATTTTTTATAAAATCACCAAAACCTGTATTTAGATGGACCTGCTCAACTTCTAATTGACACGGAGAGGCCTAAATAATAGTGAGACTCGTAAATTACCCCATAATGGAAACTTCACCCCTCAATGTATGAAAAAACACTTTTAAGAAGTTTGTTAACCCTTTAGGTGTTTTATAGGGGTTAAAACAAAATGGAGGTGCAGTCTGCAAATTGTAATATTTTTTCACAATACACTCATTTTGGGTGGAAAATTAAACATTTACAATGGATTAAATGAAAAAAGGCTCCACACAGTTTGATACCCAATTTCTCCCGAGTACACCGATACTCCATATGTGGTGGTAACCTGCTGTATGGGCGCACGGCCGGGCATAGAAGGGAAGGAGGCGCCTTGCAGATCAGATTTGCTATGTCACATTGTACAGGCTATAATTTTTTTGTTTTTTTATTGTGGACCTGTAGGGGCTTATTTCTTTTGCCACATGAGATGCACTTTTCTGGCACGTAATTTTGGGGCATCTATAGCTAATTTGTGAGATTTTATTAACTCTTTGTTGGTGGAGGAAATGAAAATCATCAATTTTTAGGAAAATTGTTATGTTTTTTTTTTTTTGGTCGTTAACCATACCATAAAAATAGTATATTATTTTTATTCTATGGGTCGCCACGATTACGAAAAGACCTCATTTATATAGATTTTTTTATTTTTTCCCATTTTTACTGAATAAAAAGTAATTTGGCAAAAATGTTGTTAATTTTAGCATCACCATCTTTTCATGCATAACTTTTTTATTTTTCGGCTGACAAATCTGGTTAAGGGCTTATTTTTTGCTAGAAGAGTTGCTCTTTTGAGTGGGATTATTTTAGAGTGCATAACATTTTTTAAATAATTTTTTTAGAGCATTTTTTTATAGGGTATTAATTAAAAATGATCTTTTTTCGGAACGTTTTTGCATATTTTTTTCTCCGGCGTTTAACGTGTGGGTCCAGTAACGATTCTGTTTTATTATACAGATTGTTACAGAAGCGGCAATACCAAATATGCGGGGGTTTTTTTTTTGCGTTTTTTTATACTTTATTAAGTGTTTTATGGGAAAGTGACATTTTAGGGGCTTATATTTTAATGTACCGTATATACTCGAGTATAAGCCGACCCAAGTATAAGCCGAGGCCCCTAATTTTAACACAAAATACTGGGAAAGCCTATTGACTCGAGTATAAGCCGAGGGTGGGAAATGCATGGGTCACAGCCTCCCCAGTATATAGCCAGCCAGCTCCTGCCCCAGTGTATATAGCCAGCCCCTGCCCCAGTGTATATAGCCAGCCAGCCCCTGCCCCAGTGTATATAACCTGCCAGACCCTGCCCCAGTGTATATAGCCTGCCAGACCCTGCCCCAGTGTATATAGCCTGCCAGACCCTGCCCCAGTGTATATAGCCTGCTGCAGCTGGCGGACAGATCGCACAGAAGATATGCAGGGGTATTTATTTTTTGACTCGAGTATAAGCAGAGTTTGGGTTTTTCAGCACATTTTTTGTGCTGAAAAACTAGGCTTATACTCGAGTATATAAGGTATTTATTCTAATGTGTAGTGTTCAGTGTTTTTCACTTTTTTTTTACTTATACATACTTGAACTTAAACCAGCGATGCTCTGATTGCAGGTTCAAGTTCAATACACTGCTCTACAATACTATTTTATTGTAGAGCAGTGTAATCTGTCTGGCATGCTTGCACATGCACAGACAGTTTGCAGTCAGACCCGGAAGGGATGCAAAATTAGGATGCAAAATTGCTGTTTCTGTTGGGTATCATCCTGCAGGGGGCATTGCAAAGGTTTATTTCTGCACTGTGATCTGCAGCAATAAGGGACAGTTCCTCTAACTTCTGTGGATCGTAAATCAGTTTTCCACTGCAGAATTCTTCATAAATGCCATACACTTCACAACTACTGTATTAAAATGCGGATTTACTGAGAAGAAATGCCACTTGGGGAATCTGCAGGTGATACACTACCTGCTTTCAGTCCGGATAAAACCCTTTTAGTGGAAGGGATCCCGACCATAGTTTTGTTATGTGGTCCAGCCTTCTCTAGTTACACCCCTTTGGATAAGCATGTACCTGTCACTCCATTCAGTTGCATATAAGAGTAACAGGAATTGAAAAGCACTTCACATAAGAAATCTATGCGACGCTCCCCTAAAGGCAGTTTTTTCTTGTTCTGTCGATCCACCATCATGCTCCAGATTGCTGGGGTTCTCTTCTCATGATCTGTGGGAGTCTCAGCTGCAGGAACTTTACTTATCAGCTTGCTATCCCCCGGAGACAATCCCTTTAAGCGGCCATGTTGCACAACTGTGTTGCACTGTGTTCACTGACAGAAGTGAACGGAGTTGTGTTGCAGCCTCAAATAAGTTACCACTATGACTCTCAGTCACAAAATAGTCCAGCAGTGCTTTGCAGAATCCTGAAGAATGTATAACACAGAAAACTAACAAAGCGTTTACAGGAGTTCTATAGGTTTATTCAACAATAAAAGTTCTGCAAAACATATATTGCATTTGAAGTAATGTTTCAATATAATGGACATATCTTTACCAGTAAGTGCAATATCAGTTATTTCAGAGAGTAAAAAAATATATGTTGATCCCTTAAATTGGAACTAAACCTACTGTATGTGATAAGAATATCAGTAGAGAGGTGTGACCAAGGCTGGTTTGTTGCTCATTGACTACAGGGAAAGCTGAGGTCAGCAATTGCCCATGCAATACGTTATATTAATTTTCAATTGTTATTTCTATGCAATTTATAGGTTCCTATGCATTTGATAGAATGAGTCTCTTTTATTGATCTTCATTGAGGGTAAACTTATGTCTCACTGTGTTGCGTTTAGTTCCCCTTTAAGAAAATGGAATAAGTGTTCAAGTAGAACATCTACCCAGGACACAATGTAGCAGTGTATCTAGCTTACTGATTGACATGTGGTTCCGCCTGAGTTTCTCAACCTATATTACTCCACAGCAGCACCAGGAAATATAAAAGCAGTCATTTCTAGTGATTGTTTAATGACATCAGATACTGGAAATATGGCTTTTAGTTGATGTAAGGTTTCCAGATTTCTTGCCATGGTGTTAATGATGTTGATATGTTCTCCTGTTTGCTCTATCAAGCAATTCCATTACAAAAAGAGCCCTCTGTATAATTAGCGTTAATACTTCCATTCCAATGTCAAATACTGTAATAAAATTGACAATTAAAGGCCACAAAGCCAAGTGTTTCTTTGCAGTATTAGTAAGGCTGGGTTTACATCTCGTTTTTTGCCTACGTTGTAAGAACACATCACGACGAGGATTCCGAAGTGTCCGTACAATATATGGCACAGAAGTATTGAAGTGTATGCCTATACAGTGGGATACGTTGCCCCCACTCCCCCCTGAATGCGGTGGAGGAGTGTACATCGGCAGCAGCCAGTGATTGACTGCTTAACGGGGTGAACAATGGTGTTCCCCCAGTGATGTCACTCCTAATCAGCAGGGCTCTGTGGAGAGATGCAATACGCTGCATCCGCTCCCCAGCGCCATCCATTGCTCACAAGTCGCTCTGGCAGAGGCTACAGCATGAAAAGACTTAGCTTGCTACAGCTTTCCATCCTACATTTGTGGGCGTACAGGATGTTTAGTGGCCAAACAGAGGCAACAACTATGCCGCAGTCTGACGCTATTTGTCAATGTATACATTAAGCGTATAAGTAGGGTGTTTTCCTGGCATAATCGATTAGCATATACAAATAACGTGATGTGAACCCAGTCTTAGATTCTTAGATGGAAGTTTGTTTTATACATATTACAACTTCTATAATACATGTGCACGAATATAACAAGGCTCCTCTCGCAGTATCTGGTCTGTAAACTTTCTCTTTTTAAGGCTATATGTACACAAATATATAATTTGTGTTGTATCTGCAATTCAAAACACAGCACACACGGCCTTTGTTTCCACATTCAGTCGACAGTCCAAGCTGCAAATTTTAGAGCAAATCCTAATCGTGATCATGTTTGCGGCTGGAGTCGTCTTTTCCATGGTCACTGGGGGACTGTGGCTCGAGAATGCATACATTTGTGTACAAGTAGGCCAAGACTGAGGCTACCTGGTGATTTTGGATGCATCACCCATCATCTCATGAAAGATCACTTGCTCAATCAGTTTCATTGCATGAAATGTGAGTGTATGGGCACTAAAACCATGATAGTTGCAAAATAATGAATCACTTTCTTCTATTTCTTGTGACAAACTGTTGCAACAACCCCAATCATTTGCAGGACTTGTAATGTTGCAGGGCCATGTAACCATAATCACTGCCCAATGAGTACCAGTTGAAATAACGATATTATCAGCAGTCATGGTTGTTCCTACAACTGATCTACAACTACTAGCTAGGTTCAACTTTACAGATACTACACACTCTATAGAGATATGCATATTAGAAAAAATTACCCACAACCTGGCTTTTTTGTTGGGGGTCCTTAAATATAGGCTAATTTCTGCCTGGAATACCAGCTAATTAGTCAAACAGGTTAAATGACACTTTCTTAAATTGCCTTGTTGACTGATTTAACCGTGTACAGTCCCTGGGAATGAATGAGCCTACCAGAGCTTGTTCAGCCAGTTATTATCTTATGTAAAAGGCAATGGTCTCTCCATTGAATTCAATAACTTTTAAATAACGGGGTTCAGAGTTAATGGTGCCTAGAAGTGGAGCTATATTAGTGGCTTAAGTCATTTAAGTGTTCGGGTACTCATTCAGGTTTGTTATAAATCTACATCAAAGAAGGTCTTTCAGAATAGTGTTCATTCTTTTACAGAAGCCCTTGATAGTATAGATTACATGTTTTTTTTACTTTTTGTTGTATGCTTTGTTTCCTGGCATCTAACCAGCCATCATGGCTCAACAGTTTTTCATTTTAAATCCCCATTTATTTTCTTAAACTTCCCAAATATTGCTATACAAATGAAAGTAATTGTTCTATGTGCACTTTTTAAGCATTACATTCCTATGGTTGGTTACCTGCTACTTGTGACCGATCCAAACCACAAAAGAACGCAGGATTTTCTACATTAAAACTCTCAACTCAACTTTTTCTTCATTAGGTGAAGGAAATGCATCAGCTTAAGGCATACATTATTGAAACCTGTGCGAGCATCAAGATTGATGTGAAAATGTTGCCTTACATCTGAAATTTACACACATCAGCACTGTAAACTACAGAGACTTAATCTCAACTCATTTACAGAACGTGAAAATGTGTTCATAGTGTTTGGCTTATACCGATTCCTATGGGTAAAACAAAATGTCCTACACATAAGATCTGATGTTCCATTTGGCCACTAACTACACTAGCTAGGAAATCAGCAAGCATTCATGTCATAATGTACAATATCTTGAGTGGTTGAGTAGAAAGTGAGGCGTATTTAAATTAGGCACAATATACATAACAACCTCATCAGTGCAGTAAAGGCTGTGCAAAGTATTACAGGGGTACAGCAGATTCCTTCTCCTCTGAAACTGCATATGTAAAATACAATCAACTGGAATCACTAGAAGGCAAGAAAATAGTTACATCACATTCCCTCTGTAAGCACACACGCAAAAATAATAAAATAAAAATCAGATTTTGGCTGTTATAAATGGAACATAAATGATAAAACAAAGCTTGCTTGAATGAAAGGCATCTGTGCACTTGTGGCTAGGATCTTATCTGTCCTTGGATGTCAGCTTTTCAATAAGTTCTTGCAGAGGAGCTTGTTCTCTTCTGTCAATTAAGTTGAACTCCTGCGAATAGTGAAATATTACATTAGATTATGCCATTGTTGTAGCTCCTCATATTGCAGGATGCTTGGAATTTTTAGGCTGGAGGAAAATCTGCAGAGTATCACAGTAGCATTAAAGTGAATCTGATTTGGAAAAAATCATGGAGACCATGGGGGATATTTATCACGGCTTCCGCACCACTTGCTGCTGCGTTTACGTGTAAACACATTTGCTATGAGGAGTAACTCCTTCCTGCTCAAACACTTGGATTGCATTTCTAAATGCAATTCAAGCATAGCTTGTGAACACAACCTCAGGCCGTGGTCAGACATTCTGTTAGCGTCACGTTCATAAACGCTGCACAGGCGGCCAGATACCTGCCGAAGCAACGTGTGCAGCCTCATTAAAAGTGCCTCCTGCTCTACAGTTATTGGCCCCCTCATGGAAATATTGTGGAATAAAAATCAAGTAAAAAAAAAAAAAAAAAAAATTCACCTAGCGTTCCCTCACAGCTGCCATCTATTCTGGCTACTTTTTTTCAGCGTGGCAAGTGTGGACATATGCAAATAAGAAGCATCATATTGTGCACATATTTTGCAGCCAGAGATCGCTTTAATGCCTCACCATGCGTCACAGACGCACAGGCGCCATTACCCCCCAAAATAATTGTCATGCATAAAAGTACGCTGCAGAGGTGGGAAATATTATAAGTAGGATTGCAGGCGTGCACTGGAACGCTGAGCAGGAAATGTGATGAAGTGTCCACAAGACAAATAACATCGCTGTGACCTGGTGCCATGGCTGCCAGCACTTCTGATAGCTTCCTCTGGACTGCAGCCAGGAGAGGTGCACTCTCCTCTCTACACGACCAGAGCTGCAGGCGGACCACAGGTACACTGATGCCCTCCACGTGTGCCAGTCGTTGCCTGCCCTCCTGTTGTCGGAATGGGGCGCTATATTCTTATACAGGCAGTCCCCGGGTTACATACAAGATAGGGTCCGGAGGTTTGTTCTTAAGTTGAATTTGTATGCAAGTCGAAACTGTATATTGTATCATTTAAGTACTAGACAATTCTTTTTCTTTCGTCCCAGTGACAATTGGAGTTTCAAAATTTTTGCTGTAATTGGGCAAAGGATTATCAATAAAGCTTCATTACAGACAACTTACAGCTGATAATTGCAGCCTGGGACTATAGTAACATCCAGAGACATCACCAGAGGTCACAGTGGGAAGAGGGGTCTGTCTGTAAGTCGGGTGTCCTTAAGAAGGGGACCGCCTGTATACAGTGCAGGAAGTGGCTTTGAAGTCTCATATATAATATTGAACACACATCGTACAGGCTATTCTTATATATAATGTGTAAAAAGAGATCTGTATTATTTTTAGGGTACATGTGACCTTTCTAGCCCAGAACATGGCTTTCGAGAGTAACTATTTGCTGCCTGCCTGTAACTTTGAAACATCTCCTTCCAGAGTGCCATCACAGTTGCTACCATACTCATTTTCATCTTCCAGAGCAACTCCACTGCTTCCTGGCTGTGATTTTCAGTCAGAGACCCAGATCTGTGAAGTTACCTCAGCTGGTAAGAGTTGATTTTCGCTCACCCCTGATATTATTGTTGTAGGTCATTGAGAGCACTCTAGCACCAATTTCGCTTTGGCTTCTAGAGTGTAAGGCAGCGGTCACAGGTGCCACTAGCGCTGCGTTTTATAAGGCAACCATAGCGCACAGGGGATGGGCCTTCTCCCGTTATGCATTTCCAGGGAAAAGCGTGCGAGTGGTAACCAGACCCCAGTGTCTTGTATTGCTAGTAATAGTAAAAAAAATAGATACAAATACTCGCCTTTAATCTCGACACACTGGGATTACCTAAAGAAGAAACTTGTAATTAGCAGCCTGGAGTGCGGGGTCATGTCTGGAGCTCCAGGCTGCTAATTATAAGTTTCTTTTCTAGGTGATCCCGGTGTTTCGACCACCACTGGGATCGGGATGAAGAGGAGTGTAGGTGAGTATTTGTATCTGTTTTTTACTATTTGTCACTGCTTTTTTTTTCATTGCCTTTAAGCAATCCAAGACACTGGGGTCCGGTTACCAATCGCACGCTTTTCCCTGGAAATGCATATGTAATGGGAACAAGGCCCACCCTCCATGCGTTATGGTTGTGCTATGAAACACAACGCCAGTGGCACATGTGACCGTGGCCTATCCCTTTGCTGTCTGCCAGCCTGTGACTTTGATGCATCTCCTTCTAGCTTCCAGAGTGCCATCCACTGCTGCTACTGAACTCATCATCTTCTAAAGCCCCTCCCACAGCTTGCAGGCTGCGACCCTGCCTTCATTTTTAGTCAGAGACTCAGATCTTATTAGTTAGGGTGATGTCACACATGGCGTTTTTAGGCCGTTTATGGGCCGTTTTTAGTAAAAACCACATGCCTTAAAAAAAAATGTCCGTTTTTAATTGCACAAATTTGGGAAACCGGACAAAAACGCATGCGTTTTCAAAAGACAGAGGCCTTTTTTAACGCATGCGGTTTTTACGATCTGAAAATGCACCCACTAAAAACGGCCTAAAAACGCCATGTGTGATATCACCCTAAGGGTTGATTTTCTCCCACCCCTGAAACTATTTGTTGTTGGTCATTGAGGTTCATTGTGTTCACTCAGCATTTCTGTAGAGTTTTGAAACACAAAAGCTGTGGGGTAAGGCCTTGTCCGATCGCAGATGTGTTTCCACTAAAACACTTGCAATCAGAAATGAGGACCATGTGTTTTGCAAACAATAATCTGAAGCGTTTACGTGTAAACACATTTGCTATGAGGAGTAACTCCTTCCTGCTCAAACACTTCGATTGCATTTCTAAATGCAATTCAAGCATAGCTTGTGAACACAACCTCAGGCCGTGGTCAGACATTCTGTTAGCGTCACGTTCACAGAGGGTGGGCCTCGGCTCGATCGCATGTGCGTTTCCCGGGAAACGCATGCGATCGATAACCCAATCACATGCGTTTCCCTGGAAACGCATATGCGATCGAGCCACGGCCTGCCACGGCTTAGAGTTACGTTAGCTAGAAGCCATGTCTAAAAAGCAATGTTTGTATTTTTTTTTACCTCCAGATTAGTAAAGGAGTCGGTTAAAAAACAAGTGAGCTTGATAAAATATTTCAATAAGAACACCAACACCAGCAGACCTGACCTTAGTCAAAATACTGAAAAGGATTTTGGATGAGTCAGTTCCTATTACCTTTAGTAGTAATAGTGACTGTTGTGATATAGTAAGTCCTCCAGAGCCTTCAAGTGATAACATTGCGGACTCTGAGAAACCCTTGTCTAATAAAAAAAAAAAAAAACTAATTTTTATCCAAGTGGCTACATGAATTCGCATGGATGAAATTCAATGAAAAAAAAGGGTCTTTTTGTTGGGATTACCAGCGAGCAAATATGAAAGCGGTAATGGCGACAAATGTTGCTGTTAACTTGCAGCGATCTACATATTTATGGCAGGAAGAGGCAGTGGAGCATATGGCGTCTTTATTATCTGTAGCACAAAATACTGTGCCCAAACATTCATGGTAGCATCCTCAGAAGAAACTCCTGGAGAAATGGCCATATATAGAACATTGTATAATATGGCAAAAGAAGAAATGCCTCAGTCTAAGGCTATATTCACACTGCCGTTGCCCGCCCGTACCGTACCGTAGCGGGCAACGGCAGTGCACGGGGAGAGGAGGAGGAGGTGAGCGCAGCTCACCCCCGCCCCTCTCCATAGGAAGTTATGGCGCACGGCGCCGTACTACGGGTAAAGACAGGTCCTATCTTTTTCCCGGGTACGGAGCGGTACAGTGCCGCACCGTACCGCTCCCGTAGGGCGCCGTGCGCCCATTGCAGTCTATGGAGGACATATATCGCCTGTATATACCTCCTCCATACGGTAGTGTGAATGTAGCCTAAATTCAAGCCCATAAAATCATTAGGGAATAATGATATTAAAGAAAAGCACATTACCCGTCATCACTGTACGCTTACAGAGATAGTCTGTATTGTCTGAAACAATTGCATCAGACATAGATAAGGAAATCAAAAGAAGGACATGTATTTCTCTATTAATTGATGAATCCACTGACATTGCTGTGCATCATAAAATGATACTTTATGTCAAAATAATTAATGACCAGACACACTTTTGGGCAAATTTACAGTTACATGGAGAGTGTTCTGCAGATGCCATTGTAAATGTTTTAAAAATATTTTTGGATAAAAGGGGTGTCTCCCTTAGTAAAATTTTAGGCCTTGCTACTGATCGTTCAGAAGTAATGATAGGCAGATACAATGGAGTAAGAAAAAAAAAAACTGAGGGGAATGTGTCCTTTAACGACTTGCCCTTTTTTAGTTTTTTCACTTCCATTTTTCACTCCCCACCTTCAAAAATCTATAACTTTTTTATTTTTCCACATAAAGAGCTCTGTTATGGCTTATTTTCTGCGTAACAAATCGCACTTCGTAGTGACGGGATTCAATATTCCATGGCGTGTACTGGGAAGCGGGAAAAAATGCAGTGAAAATGGTGAAAAAACACATTTGCAACATTTTCTTATGGGCTTGGATTTAACAGCTTTCACTGTGTGCCACAAATGACATGTCTACTTTATTCTTTGGGTCGGTATGATTAAGGGGATACCAAATTTGTACAGGTTTTATAATGTTTTCATACATTTAAAAAAATTAAAACCTCCTGTACAAATTTTTTTTTTTTGATTTTGCGGCAATAACTTTTTCATACTTTGGTCTATGGAGCTGTGGGTGGTGTCATTTTTTGCGACTTTTGATGGCGTTTTCATTGCTATCATTTTTAGGACTGTGCGACCTTTTGATCACTTTTTATAAATTTTTTTATATTTTCCAAAATGGCAAAAAAAATGTCAATTTTGACTTTGGACGCTATTTTCCGTTACGGGGTTAAACGCAGTGAAAAACCGTTATTATATTTTGATAGATCGTCCATTTTCGGAAGCGGCGATACCTAATGTGTTTATGATTTTTACTGTTTATTAATATTAATATCAGTTCTAGGGAAAGGGGGGTGATTTGAATTTTTAGGTTTTTTTATTATAATTTTTTTTTTTACCCTAGGTTGTCTGATCGATCCTACCATATACTGCCATACTGCAATATGGCAGTATATGGGGATTTTACTCCTGATTCATTAAAATGTGCTGATAGCACATTGTAATGAATGGGTTAAAACGAGACAGCTTCGGGCCTTCGTGAGACCCGAAGCTGTCATGGCAACGGATCACCGCTCCCCGTGACGTCATGGGGGAGCGGCGATCCGCGGCAAGATGGCGCCTCCGGCCAAAATCTCTCTCCATCTCATAGTCAGGGTATTCTGTTTCTTTATCCCATAACGGTTTGCATGTACTTTATGTATATTGTTTTGTAACCCTAATCTGACAAGTTTGTTTTTGAGTGTATTGTACCTTCATAAATAGTGTTAGCCTTAATAAGCATTACCAGGTTCTTTAACATAGCATATTTGGTGACTGCAAGTTTTGTGTGAATTACCAGTGTGCATGGTCTGCGTGGATGAGATGCCCACAGCCTTCTTAGTAGAAGTAAATTGTGGGTAGTTTTAGTGATATTGTCTGGTTGCCCAGTGCTTACGGGCAAATTTAGTACAGGCAGTCCCCTACTTAAGAACACCGACTTACAGGTGACCCCGAGTTACAAACGGAGCTCTGGTAATTGGTAATTTCCTGTTCTTTAGCCTTAGGCTACAATGAACAGCTGTAACAGTTACCAAGGGTGTCTACAATTAAAATTTATTGTTACTCCTAGTTCTTATGACAACCCAAAAGTTTTAAAATCCAATTGTCACAGAGACCAAAACATTTTTATCTAGAGTTACAATTATAAAATATACAATTCCGACTTGCATACAAATTCTACTTAAGAACAAACCTAAAGAACCCATCTTGTACGTAACCCGGGGATCGCTTGTCTAGCGAAGCCATTTTGCATACATGGGCGGAGCTTAAGGGCTAAATTCTGGGACTCCACAGAGTAGGTGAATCCTGTGATTGAACTTGAGAGTGGGGGTTCGCCACAGGAATCATCAACCAGGGGTCTTTAATTACCTTTTGTGGAAAATCATAACAAAATGGTATGGGAAATGCCACCAATGGGAGTTTGGGGCTGAACCAATTGTTAGAAGGACATAATAAATTAATACCTGGACAAAAAATATAAAGTGCTTGAATGATGTGTTGAGATGCGCCTCCTCCTGCAACTGGATAACTGAATCAAAGTGCTGGTGATAGATGTGAGCATACACTCGGAAAAGTCGCTTTAATATTGTTTTGGCTACGGACATAAAGTTTTTCGGAAACGGTACACCTAGAACAAATTATAATTATGCAATGTTACCATAGCCAAACAAAAAAAATCATGACCATTAGTGGCTCAGCTGTTCAGAATATACTTATATACAATAACATTTGTTTAGTGGCATTAGTGTTATTATTAACAGATTATTTTTTTTACAGAAGAATCTATGCGTTTGTCAGCCCTTTAAAGGAAATCTACCACCCGGATTAAGGTTTGTAAAGCAATCACACTTAAATGCTGGTGTGCAACCCCCTCTGGCAGGATCCGCTTTCCTTTTAGCATCTTATGCCCTGAATTTTACAAAAAAGGCTTTTAGAATTATGCAAGCGAGCCTGAGGGGCTACAGGGTCCATAGATAACAATTGGGCCTGGAGCCCCTCAGGCGCATTTGCATAATTTCTAAAGCCTCTTTTTCTTAAAAACAAGTGCATATGAAGCTTAAAAGAAGTTCAGATCCTGCTGGAGAGGGCACACGCCAGTATGTAAATGTGCTTGGTTTACAATCCTTCATCCTGGTGGTAAATGATAATATAACAATCAAAGTGATATTGTTGAATACATTATTTAGTTTTTTTATCCAATATTGTAGCAAGTGGCACTTAAAGAGTAACTGTAAAGGTTTATTTCACAAATCAATAGTCCTTGAGATGTAAAACAACTTTACCTCAGAGCTACAATGGCTACTTTCTCTCACTGTGCTGACAAGCCCTGGATTCCGCACTATAAACAAATCTACAAACTGGAAGGTTTCATGGAAGGGGAGGGGCTGCTTCTCCCTTCTCACAGAGAAGGAGGTCATGTGACAGAGCTCTCTCTGTGTAAGTAGCAGAGCTGAAGGTATTTAGTGGATACAGAGATCTCCTGCACAGAATAATGAGGTACAAGATCTCCCCAGTTCCTTATCAGTCTCTCTATCCCAGTCTGATTCTACAGAACTTTCTCTGTCCCTCTCTGCACCTTATGCTGAAGCCTTGTCAGTGGCACTTTGTGCTCTGTGCAGATAAGCCATTAACCCTTAGTGCAAACACAGCACTAGACTTCATCTAACTGGTTTACTTATGATTTCTTTCACTTATTACATGTTCCTTGCCCCTAGATGTGATGAAAGTTTTCAGGCTAGTCCCCAAATACATCCTGTGTGTGAACTGTGCCTTGTGTACTTTGAGAGAGAACACAAGGCATCATGGGATTTGTGGGTAAGATAACAGGCCTCGGCTTGAGGGCATAGACAGAAAGAAATTAATTCTCGCTCACTTCACCTGAGGTGAGAAAGATTTTAGTCAAACATTTTAGTCAAATATTATAAAGGACATCCATCACCAGGATCAAGGATTGTAAACCAAGCACACCAACATACTATGGTGTGCCCCCTCTGGCATGATCCACTATTCTTTAAGCTTCATGTGCCCTTGGCTTTAAAAATATGCAAATGAGCCTTGGGGGCTGCAGGCTAATAACAACTAACTTAACAAAAAGCCTTTTTTCATAAAAACCAGGGCATAAGAAGCTAAAATAAGAAAAGATACTGCAAGAGGAGGGCACACACCAGTAAGTTTGTGTGAATGGTTTACAATCCTTGATCCTGATGGTAGATGTCCTGTAAGAGTTGACCGAAAAAGCACATACATCTTTACGCAATTTATGTGTCGTGCATCTGATTCTATTCTTTCCTGCACTGGATTACAAAATTGAAAAAACTTAAAAAAAAAAACAAAAAAAAAAAAAAACACTTCAATAGTGTATATTTTATAGACTGGTACCTAAATCTTTAGCATATCCTGGATTCTTAACACATTTATTTAACGCCATCCACATGTACTGGGAACATCAGCAATCAGTCAGCATGTCAGTTTTCCAAAAGACTTACTTAAAAAGCAAAGACACCATCAATGTGAAGTTCTTACCTATTTTTGAGGGGAAAAGGGTTTCATCATCAAGCTGGTCCTGTACCCAAGTCATTAGGTAATCAATATACTTGGGAGCAGAGCACTTAATAGGCTTCTTTATATTAGTCCCATCTGCCCAGTGATATTCATATCTATAAAAAAAAATATTTTTCATAAACAAGAGTAGAATCAGTTTTATTTCAGTTTAAAAAGGGGCTGCCTAGCTATAATAAAATGACTAAGGGTAAGTTCACACCTGCCATACTCCATTACACATTCCGTTATAGAAAACATTACAAAATAGGAAAGGTGGAAGGAAAGTCCAATATTCCAGTGGCTTCTGCCAAACATAGTGGATAAAAGTATACGGTTTAAGTTAACTTGCACAACTTAACTGTAAAACTAAGCCCAAGTTTCACCTAACTGATCCCCTGTTGTTCTCCCCCCGTTGGTTTCTGTTTTCATGCCCCTGTGACCACATGCTGCAGTCAGTCACTAACTGTAATGCAAGAACCACAGATTGGCTGCATCAATCACATTTTCATGTCAACATGCCTACTGCTTTAGAGTGGCCAGTGGGAGACCCTAGAAGCATGAAAATTGGAACACGTTATTACCATTTTTAAATATTAAGGTATAAAGCATTTCAAGTGTCCTATAAAAATGTATGTGATTGAATATCCACTTTAATTGAAAATCTGTAAACATTACATTTTTGTACAATAAATATGCCCATTTGTGTTACAACTGTAATGCATAGATCACCAATTGATGCAAACGCCTACCAAGCAAAATGATAATTCACATAAAGTCTGTTAAAAAACTGTCAAAGGTCTGAGGGGATTATACCCGTATCTCCCATTGGCAAGTTTTTCAACCATTGTGTACAGGGAGCTTAATATAGCAGCAGTTTACTCAGGACCGGCGCCAGCACTGGGCATACCTGGGCAAGTGCCGGGGTCCACATAAAGTGGTACATAAGGAATCCATAGGGGGTAGGGGTCTGTATCTATAGGGGGCGAAGAAGGCTTTATATAAAATAATCATGAGTGGGCTGTATGCAGGGCCGGCTCAAGGTTTTAGTGGGCCCCTGGACGACAGAGCCTTAGTGGGCCCCTCCTTGGACCGCCCTCCTGTGGCCACACTGCGCCCCCTCCCCCAGCGGACACACTGACCCTGGGGACACACTGATCCAAGGCGGACACACTGATCCCCCCCTGCGGACACACTGAACCCCCCGCTCCCCTGCGGACACACTGAACCCCCCGCCCCCCTGCGGACACACTGAACCCCCCCCCCCCCCCCTGTGGACACAATGACCCCCCCCTGCTGAGACACTAACACCACCCCCCTTCTCCCCCTGTATACACACTGACCCCCCCTCTGGAAAAGAAAGAATTCACCTTTCCTGGTTCCCCCGGAGCAGCGCCTGCAGTCTTCGGCCTGGGCCTACCGTACGTGTCGGCTCTGAAGCCGGCACACGTGACCCGATGACGTCATCATGTGCGCCGGCTTCAAAGCCATCGCATACCCTGCGGAGCGCCGCATCGTGGGAACTGGGACAGGCGAGTTGTAGATTCTGCCTCTATGCTGCGCTCCCGACCAGCGCAGCATAGAGGCAGAAAAGTGATCAATCCCTGGTGATCAATTGTACCAGTGTCTTATAACAACAGTGGTACAATTGATCCGGGGGCCCGAGTGGGCCCCTCCAGTACCCCGGCACTTGCCCGGGTTGGCCGGGTGCTGGCGGCGGGCCTGGCTGTATGGCATGATACATTAGGGAATATTTAAGGGAACAGGAGACTGTTTTAATTCCTGAATTTTTCATGCCGTCATGCGAGTTCACTGCAAAGGGCTCTGTTGCCCAGGGGCCTACTAAAACCTGGAGTCGACACTTAGTGTAGTAGATAGAGTCAGTGAAATAAGCAATCTGCACATACCTTATATACTAATGCACAGACCTATGGTACTTTCCTCTCTATTGCTCATATAAATTGGTTGTTGAAAAAGCCCTGATTCCCCACTACCATTCTGCACCATTCTAGGCACAACCCAGGACAGAGGTGATACGGTTTCATAAGAAAGAGCAGATGGTACTGCCTAATAGACACCCTCTTTTATCGTGGCATTGGAAGAAGCACTGTGGATTGTGGCCGTTGAACAAAAAAAAATAAAAGACAATATTAACATTTTTAGGCCTTGATAACAATTGTTATGCTTTGGAGGAAACAGCTGCTGTGTAATGTTTTCAGAATAGACAACGCACTTCATGACAGACAGAGAATTTGATTTATGGGCTTATTTTCCATGTCAATTGAGACCAGACTGAATAACTAACTAACGGTTATAAAGGGCAGCTGTCGTCAAGATAGCATAGAAGCCTTGTTAGCATATGTACACACAGAAAATAGCAGTGACCTACGTTTATGCAATGGATTGGAACTTACAGCAAAGTCAGACTTCTAAAGGCAAATGCAATGTTTAAGGATGAGTACTTCTTACCCAAACCTGATGGGTCCCCAATCCTATGCATTTGTACAATTGTTCATAGATCTAAGATCTTCGTGCATCTAAATAATTCTACTGCTTTTTAATCATTTCTTTAACGGACATCGGTTTGACTTATGGTGGATGATAGCACTTAAAGGCTTGCCGTGTGATGCTTTTCCTGGAACTGTTTGTAGTAAGAGCAGGAACAGCAACAGGAAAAAGACTTAAAAAATTATGTACATGTGCTGGAGGAGCCTTTCGGCTTTGCAGCCTTTTAATTTATTCACGCCCCACAATGCTAGTCCTGCCAGCTGTGAGGAGCTTGGAGACAGCTTACGTCCCATTCTCTCCAAGCCCTGGTTCTCTGATGTAACTAGGCCAGATTAGCGTGCATCGGAATAATTCCACTGTTTTTTAATTATTTCTTTAACATTACCTGGCTCCCTGCCAGCAGTGGGTAGTGAGTACCCAAAGAGGAAGGAGGAGTTCAAACAAGAATTGCTTGCAGTGGCAAAGTGGGGTAAGGAAGTAGGGGGAGAGGCGATGAGTGAGGAGGAGAGGAATTGTAGCATTTGAACTGCGCCCCCTCGGGACTGAACACAAGCTTCTAGCAGGTAGCCGGGTAATGTTAAAGAAATAATTAAAAAGCAGTGGAATTATGCCTATGTACAACAAAGGCATTTTTGAAATCAACATTCCAGACGCTATTGGTAGCAGTCATGTAAAAATGACCTTTCTACAATAATAACAATTCTTTAATTTATATAGCACACACAGATTCCGCAGCGCTACATAGTGCTTGCCAAGTCCAGATTTTGGGGTGACAGACAGTCAGTGCTGGCACCAATCGTATATGTTAACCATTTACCGTCAGTGCTGCAATTGAACAGGTCAAGCACACCAATTGGTTGCCCTGACTCCCAGGAGACTACCAAGGCTGTCAATCACAAACCATTTTAATAAGACAGTATATATTGACAACAGTCTTTCTTTTTAATGGCGCCATCATATTATTGTATGAGTGTTCAAGTGCCTTAGGGGGCCTTGGAAAAAAAAAAAAAAAAAGTTTCTTCCCCTTTCCACAAGATGAAATAACAATAAAAAATACCTGCAGCGGTCATCCCCCCCCCCCCCTTCCTATGCTGGGTTAAGGCAAACTGGCTGAGTGGGTAGCACTGCCTTGCAGCACTGGTCTCCTGGGTTCGAGTCCCACCCAGGTCAACACCTGCAGAGAGTTTGTATGTTCTCTCCGTGTTTGCGTGGGTTTCCTCTGGGTACTCCGGTTTCCTCCCACACTACAAAACATACTGGTAGGCTGTTTAGATTCTGAGCTCCATGGGGACAGGGACCAGCTCGGCATGCTTTGTGCAGCGCTGCGTAATCTGCGTCCGCTATATAAATAAAGAATTATTATTCTCTGCTATAGATTAGAGGAATAAGGCAGTGGAAAAGAATGACCGCATTTATCTCAAACGCTGCTGGAGGGAACAGGAATACCAGACTGTGGGCAGTGCCCTTTTGTCTGAGCGGGCAGCAACCTAAGACTCTGGAACCGTGGTGTACATTATTGCAGTGTAGTAAATAGAATTTATACATATCCCATCCCCATGGGATAAAACATTTGCAATTGAAACAGTATTATGCTGCAGAGTTAAAATATCATATCATTTTCAATTCTTGTCTGGAAACAGTCATTACTGCTCCACCAGCTTGTTGCAACAAAAACAAGGCCTTAAACCACGTCATAGACCAGATGATTTAAAGGGGTATTCTCGCCTGGGCATTAACATTCAGTTTCACTAATCTTCCATTTATAAACATTTCTTCAATTGGATGTTATTAAAAAAAATGTTCCTGTGTGAAGATAATTTCTCATAAATGTAGTCATTCTGTCCCTTAGAAACGAGATGGCTTCCTCGGTTACGACCACGTCACACTCTGGCAGCGGGGACCAGACATGCGCTAATGAGCTCTGAAGGACCCCCAGGATTCAGCAATCATTACCACAGGACGGCTGTGTGACATGTAGTAACTCCCAGACATTTCATATACAAAAACCTTTTATTTATTTGTGCAATCTCTCAGGCAGAGGTGGCCGTATCCGAGGAAGCAATCTTGTTTCTAAGGGACAAAATGACTACATTTATGAGAAATTATCTTCACACAGGAACATTTTTTTTAATAACATTTAATTGAAGAGAATACCCCTTTAAGCTAGCTTTGGCTACTGTGGAATAATTCCCAGCCATTCCACTACACATGCAGATAGTTATAGAATCAAGATAGTCATAGTCAAGTAATGATAGACATGCTGATTTAATGCAAAATCTTAATTTTTGTATTATTTGGCAAGCACTCCCTGTTAATCAGACATGGATGTTAGGTGGTTATTGTACTGTATGAATTGTAAGAGTGACAAAAATCTGTCAATCAGTGACCGAATGGCTGGGAGGAATATCAAATTATGTTAATTAATGACAACAAAATCATATGTTTAGCCTTAACTTGACAATTAAGTACCAAAAATCGCACGGTGTATATCTGTACAATATATAATATGTAAATGCAATGTCCATGCTAAAAATTATTAGAACTTGGGTGCAATCTGGTAGTAGAGAACAATTGCCTTACTTTGGACCTGCAGACATTACTGGGCAACTTTCCTCTGTACAGAAATCTGTTATGGTCCCATATAGCATATTGATCTGGTTGAAAAAATCCACAGCTGCAATATAAAAAAAATGTTATTAAAATGTAAGCAAATAGCAAAAAACTATAGCTGAGAAGAATCAATGAGTATGAATAACATAACGCAAGAATAAGAAATAACTTATATGGTAACCAAGTTCACTATAGTATTGCATGAAAGATCAATATGCCCATTTCAGATTTTTTTTCATTGTGGTTGTAAATCTAGCGCCTTCCTATGAAAAACATTTTGTTAGTCAATAACTGAAAAAATGCCCCCTCGTGACAGAGGATCATTTTGCTCTTCTTTATAGGGGTTGTTTGGCATTTAAAAAAAAAAAAAAAAAAAAAAATGATATGGCTGGGGGAACAACAGGTAGGGGAGTATTAAATTAATTAACCTATTACGTATTAATTATAAAGTGTTAAACTATTCTATCACAGACAGAAAGGCCTAAATGCAATTTGCTGTACTATTACAGCATTAAGGTGGTGTGGCTGTTACATCTGCATGTATGACCTAATGTATGACCACTGACCCTTTGTAAGACTTGAGTGGAATATTAAACCAATGAAGCACTAAAACCCCAAATGGCAAGGGGGAATTTGTCAATGAAGGAAAGAAATCCACCAAGCCTCTATAAAATAAGGCCATACAGCTCAATATTACTGCAAAAAATCTGCAGCCTGACACCACCAGCAGGTGGATGGGATCATACAATTTGGTGGGTCTGTGTGTGTGTGTGTGTGTGATTTAATTGAATGATTACTTATCATTTCTGGTTTCCATTACCATGTGTGTGAGCGGACTAGATGAGCCACAAAACTCAGAGCAGCATGAGAGTGGACCTTACACACCAAAGATACACAGGCCCCAAACGGTGGAACAAGGATCAGTTTGCAGCATGATTAAGCACAAGTTTACGCGCAGGTAGAGAAAGTACCAAAAAGACTAGTAGGGATATGATGCCTGACAAATTCCAATGATAAGACTGTTACTGGTAGGAAATGTATCTTGAACAGTCATAGTAGGTCAACTAAACTGGTACTATGCTATACAAAGTATAGAATAGGCAGCAACTGCACAATGACATCTCGGCCTGTGCCTTTAATTTAAAATGTTTCCAAACATTGGACAAGGTTTAGGTCACAAACTTTTTTAACTAAATATACCTGTTTAGCATAATTTGTAAGCACTTACTGTTGACAGCTACCCATTCATTAAGATCTTCTCCCTCTGGCAGCATGACAGCCATTCGCAAGTTTCCACTACCCAGAGTGGCTTCCGCATGTTTAAGCAACTCGTACTGATGGGATCCCTCAGGAATACTCTTTTTTGGCTTGAATGTTTTTGAAGATCGATTGCCACTAAAATAGAAACACACAAAATAAGAACATTATTATTCTATACTTTATGTTCCCCTATTTAAAGAGGTTTTAACATGTGTCAAGACAACAGCCAAGTATCTTTTGTCCAATTAGTGCGTATAGTCTGTATGTCATTTGCATTTGAGGTCTGCTCAGGTGGGTATAAATATAGAAAAAGACTACCCTGTCTGCAAACATAGCAAGAATAGGATCTGCTCTATAATGTGCAGCTTGGGCGGTCGGCTCATACACAGGCTTGTGGAAACCATGGGTGTGTATACGAGTCCATTGAAATAGATGAGGCTGTGTGATGGCCTTTGAAACAACGGCTAGGGGTAAAAGTGGGGTCAATTACAAAAGGAAGCACTTAATCCCCAAAACTAAATATTTTTTCATAAGTTGCCATTAGAAATCATTGCCCCTATCCATACCGTGTCCCTCTACATGCTTGTAAACTTAAACAATCAGGTCCTAAAGCTGTATACAAATGATCCGAGACGGGTCCAATGAGTCATTATCATATTCAGATGTCCAGCTTATTCATGAATGGAAGGCACAGCCACACCCTCAGTACTTGACTGTCAGCCTGTATAATGATGTGACACTCCTGGTGCTGGCTGCCTCTATGTGCTTCCTGTTTCTGGCTGCCTCCTGCAGCCCATGAGTTGTAAAAACTGAGCCCACATTTTTCCACTTTTTTTCCAGCTTCCCAGTACACGGCATGGAATAATAAATAATGTGACTGAGAAGTAAAATTTGTTAAGCACAAAATAAGCCCTCACACACTTTGTACACAGAAAAATTAAATAGTTATGGATTTTTGAAGGTGGAGAGCAAGAAATAAAAAAAAAAAAAATTTTTTTTAAAAAACCATGCGTCCTTAAGGGGTCCTTAACTAACCCATACCAAATAAACTGCTATTATACAGCAGTACATCTATCACTATAGTGTTATTCCTTATGCCCGAAAGGTTCCACGGTCCATTTGTAAAGTTAACCCACCATCAAGGTAGATTACCCCTAGTGAGTCCGATCACGTCTTCCCTGTGAAATGCTTCCGGCACATTCAGGTCTTAGCCATGCCTAACGCTCATTCCCCTAGCTGAGAAGAATTCCTGTAGGAGGGTTGAGCTGATTTCTCTACAGCCAGTGTCTCTCTCAAGCTCCCATTCACCCCTCCCTCAGGAATTATTTTCAGTGAATCACACACGCATGCGTCTCTCTCATTCCTGAGGGAGGGTTGATTTAGCAGAGTCCAGTTCACTGTGCTAAAGAGAAAACAGTCCCCTTGTCGATCATCCTGGAGTTGTGGCTGAGCTAGAAGAACATGACTATGCAGAGATGATGAGTCAACTTCACAAATGGACTGAACTTTTCAGGCATGGAGAATAACAATATAAGGATAGTTGTGATGCTGTATAACAGCAGTTTTCAAAGATAAGTTTGGTCAGTGTGGATTAGTTTAACTGACAGATTTCCTTTTAAAAAAATGTAATTACTAAAGGAAAACTTACGGTATATTACGCATTGTCCAAAATATCAGCACTTTATTCAACAAATTTTGTGATACATTTCAAAATTTTCTTCTCCAGTTCACAGTACTAATTAAAATAAACAAAATTCTAAAATAAAAAGGCTTTGCTAAGCGCCAATATATAAATAGTGCTAAAAGTTGTCCCCATTCCAGCAATGTTGCTTGGCTCAGTTGCGTTGTAGAAAATCCACACTGGCTTCATTGATACTTGAGAAAACCCCTCTATACATTCTCCTCACTGTTTCCGTACAAAGAAGAAACATAAGTTGCAGCTGCCCTATAATCAGTATGCAGACTTGGATATGATACAGGAAACCAAGAGGAAAGCAGCATAAATATTCAGAGCTCCATTAAAGCGCCTACCCCGTAATTACTACTTTTATTGATTCTAGCATGGAAACCATAAGTGTTCATTTGGAATTAGCCAACACTGTTGGGATGAATCATTGTAGTTATGGCAAATCATGGGCTTTAACTCATTAGAGACCAAGTTCATTTGAGCCTCAATGACCAAGACCTATTTACAAAACCAGCATATGTCATTTTTATCCGGTCAACTTAAAGAGAACCCGTCATGCAAAATAACCCCCCTAAACTAAATATATTTTCATAAACTGCCATTAGAGAGCATTGCCTCTATCCCTTCATTGTCCCTCTACATGCCTGTAAACCTAAGCAATGAGGTCCTAAAGCTGTATGCAAATGACCTGTGAAATGTCCAATGAAGCATTAGCATATTCAAGCTGTCCACTCTATTCATGAGTGGGAGGCACAGCCACACCCCCAGTGCATGACTGACAGCCTGTATAATGATGTGCTTCCTGGTGCTGGTGGCCACACCCCCTGCAGCCTGTGTGTGCATGTGTGTGTGTATAGGAGAGATACAGCAGCTCCAGGCAGCCATGTTACAGCAGAACATGTCAGATTCATGTGTAGCTGATGTCTGTGTCTCTCACATGTATATTAGGAGGATGCAGCATGTCAGCAGATGCAGCACACACTAGCCATGCTTTACTATACATTACACACAGACATGAGCAGGGGGAGGAGAGGGGAGGGGTAACAGGGGTGACATCACTGCCTCTGACCATGTGACCAGCCTCATTTACATGATAAAAAATAGATGATTTTACAATGAATAATGTATGAAATAACTAGATAAAGGCTGGGATGGGATCCTTGTGAGCTGCTCCAACAGGTAGAGGTGACAGGACTAGTGACAGAGACCTGATGACAGGTGTCCTTTAAGTTAAAGCGTTCTAAAGTTATAACTGGATTATAATACAGGCAGTCCCTGGGTTACATACAAGATAGGGTCTGTAGGTTTGTTCTTAAGTTGAATTTGTATGCAAGTCGGAACTGTATATTTTATCATTGTAATGCCAGCCAGAACTTTTTTTTGGATCTGTGACAATTGGATTTTAAAAATATTGGGTTGTCAAAAGAACCAGGATAAACAATAAAGCTTCATTACATACACCAGTGATAACGGTTATAGCTGTTTATTGTAGCCTAGGACTAAAGTACAATAAATTACCAATATCCAGTGGTCCGTTTGTAACTAGGGGTCGTATGTAAGTCGAGTGTTCTTAAGTAGGGGACCGCCTGTATAATATATACACGCACGCACGCGTGTACACACACACGCGCGAGTATAAGCAGAGGTACAGTACATAATTTTAAATGCAGAATTTTTTGCTGAAAAACTCGGCTTATACTCGAGTATATACGGTACTCAAGTGTTTTTGAATTTGTGTCTCCGTTACATTTTGTACTTCAAGTTAGTGGGAAATTTTGATTGATATATTTGGCATTTATTTATGAAAAGAGGCAAATTTGATAAACAATTTTAAAAAAAAAAATTGTTATTTTCAAAATGTTCTGTTTTTCAATAGTAACTAATTTGACGTACATTTACCATATCTCAGCTTTGTGTTGTCGTAATTTTAGAAGTGTCCTTTTGTTTTATTATAACACTAAATAGATCACAAATCAAACAGCATTCTCTCAAATTATCAAGAAAATTTTATGGACCATTTAATTACTACAGGGCAGTGGTGGCGAACCTATGGCACGGGTGCCAGAGGCGGCACTCAGAGCCCTCTCTGTGGGCACCCTGGCCATCACCCCAACACACCAGACAAGACTCAAAGAATCAGTCATATTTTAACCCCTTAATGCTCTGCGCCGTAGCTCTACGGCGCAGAGGTATAAGGGATGTATGAAGAGGGCTCACGGGCTGAGTCCTCTTCATACAAAGGTGGGGGTTTTTGCATTTTGCACAGAACCCCCACCGCTAATAACCGCGGTCGGTGCTATTAACCCTCTTTTTCCGATATTTTATAACCGCGGTCGGTGCTATTAACCCTCTTTTTCCGATATTTTTTCCGATCGCCGCGGCCCCGAACGTCATCGGGGGGTGGCGATCGGTTGCCATGGTAGCCTCGGGTCTTCTTTTGACACGAGGCTACATGGCTTATGCAGGTTCGTTACAATGAGCCAGCGGCTCATTGTAATGTATGACCTGCAAAAATGCCATATATTGCAATACTGTAGTATTGCAGTATATGGTAGGAGCGATCTGACCATCTAGGGTTAATGTACCCTAGATGGTCTAAAAAATAGTGAAAAAAAAAAGTTTAAAAAATAAAAAAAATTAATAAAATATTAAAAGTTCAAATCACCCCCTTTCCCTAGAACGGATATAAAACATAATAAACAGTAAAAATCACAAACCTATTAGGTATCGCCGCGTCCCAAAATGCCCGATCTATCCAAATATAAAAACGGTTACGGCGGCGGTGACCTCCGAGACGGGAAATGGCGCCCAAATGTCCAAAATGCGACTTTTACATAACATAAAAAATGAAATAAAAAATGATCAAAATGTCGCACAGACCTCAAAATGGTAGCAATGAAAACGTCGCCTCATTTCGCAAAAAATGACACCTCACACATCTCCATGCAGCAAAGTATGAAAAAGTTATTAGAAGATGGCAAAAAAATGTTTTTCTTTTTTGTACACATTCGTTTAATTTTTGAAAATGTATTAAAACACAATAAAACCTGTATAAATTTGGTATCACCGCGATCGCACCGAACCAAAGAATAAAGTAGGCATGTTATTTGGAGCGAAGAGTGAAAGTCGTAAAAACTGAGCCCACAAGAACGTGACGTTTTTTTCAATTTTTCCACATTTGGAATTTTTTTTCAGCTTCGCAGTACACGGCATGTTAAAATAAATAACATTACGGGAAAGTAAAATTTGTTACGCACAAAATAAGCCCTCACACAGGTCTGTACACGTAAAAATGAAAAAGTTATGGATTTTTGAATTTGGAGAGCGAGAAATGAGCCAAAAAACCCTCCGTCCTTAAGGGGTTAAAGTGATACTTACTTTGCTACTTGGGACTGTAGGAAGAGGGAGAATGAGTAGACAGGGCCGAATTATCTTTGGAGGACCTCCTGCAGGCCCTACGATTCCATCTTTCTACTTTGTTGCTCTCCTCAGAGATCAATATGATTGAATGTTTTTGAAGAACAGGGAGCAATAAGTTACAGCTTTAATTTTTGGTTGGCCCCTTGCGATAAATAAGGGGGGTTTTGGGTTGCAGTTTGGGGCACTTGGCCACTAAAAGGTTCACCATGACTGCTATAGAGGTTTACACATATACCCCCGTTCTATTAACTTCATCCCTCAAACCATTCAAAACAGCAGGTAGGAAGTTGTTAACCCTTTAAATATTTTACAGACCTTCAAACAAAATGAAGGTTTGATTTGGAATTCACTAATATTTATCATTAACTCCTTCACGCTCTGCAACGGATATATCCGCCACAGATCTATGAAGGGTGTATGAAGAGGGCTCACAGGCTGAGCCCTCATCATACAGAGATGGGCTTTACTTAATAGCGATGACCCATCGCTATTACCCCCAGTCGGTGCTTGTGAAAGTGGCCTCAGGTCCCACAAACCTTTATCCCAGAGAATTTTTAACATTTTTATCATGTGGTATATGGTGCATTTTAACCCCTTTACTTTCTGTTTATCGCTCCCCATTTCATAATCAAAAACTTTTATTTTTCAGTATGCAGAAAATAAGCCCTCACACATCTCTGTACAACAAATTGTACTTCCTAGAGACTGTATTTTATATTCCATGCTGTGTGCTGCGAAGTGGAAATATAATTCAAAATGCAGTTATATTGACAAGAACCTGCACTTGCGCCATTTTCTTGTGGGCTCCGTTTTTACGTCTATCACTGTACATTCCAAATAGCATCTCTAATATATTCTTTGGTTCGGTTCAATCACAGGGATAACAAATTTATGTAGGCTTCATTAGGCGATTAGATTTTACAAAAAACAATTAATACCTTTACCATATTCTGACACCAATAACTTTTTCATACTTAGGAGTATGGAGTTGGTGTCATTTTTTCTGGGATGAGCTGATGTTTTCATTGCTACCATTGTGCGACCATTAGATCAGTTTTTGTGTGTTACGAAACAGCAAAAAAGTGGCGATTCTGACATTTGACCACATTTTTCCGTTTTCCGGGAATAACAGTCTTTATGCATTTAAATCTTTATATATTGGGAATTCTGGGATGCGGTGATAACTAATATGTCATGTTTTTTCCCCTCTTTTTCACTTATTGTTTTATATGCGCTTTGGGAATTTTTAATGAATTTTATTTTTAATATATTTTAAAAATTTTTACAATATTACCATGTGAACTAATGATCACTAGTTCATACCCATGTATTGCAGTGCATCAGAAGTGTCAGCCTATGCAAGTGGATAGGCTGACAAACAGACACATGCCGATGACAGACCTGGGGACCTTCATTAGGTACCAAACTCCCCGACAGGTATGTAGATCTCGAGGTCACAGCAATCATAAGAGAGCCAGGGCACTGCTCTTTTCTGCGACGGGGGCACATGCAGACCTTTGGTTAAGCCAATGGAGAAATCTGTATAGGTGGTCACTAAGGGGTTAAATTGTCACAAAACCTGTAATCACATCTGCTCATTTGTGCCATTTTTTTTGAACTCTAGTGTGACAAAATGAAAACCAGAATTATAAAGCTATCCAAGTTCATAAACAAAATGTTAAGTACACAATCTGTATGGTTGTATATGTATTATATATAAAATATATATAGTTAAAGTGCCTCCTGTAGTTTTTTTTAATTCCCTTTTAGAATCTTGAGCCAATAAGGCTGATGTGATTGATTCTAAAACATATAGGGTCAGATTTATCAAGCTGTCTGAAAGTCGGAATATTTCTAGTTGCCCATGATAACCAATCACAGCTCCCCTTTAAAATATTCATGAGCACTGGTAAAATGAAAGCTGATCTGTGATTTGTTGCCATGGGCAACTAGAATTATTCTGACTTTCAGACAGCTTGATAAATCTGCCCCATGGTGTTGGTGTAGTCAAGAGAGTAATCACAATTTCTTGCAGTGCGCAAGTTCTTCACACTGGAGTAGAAACACTGATGAATGTCCACATTTAAGACAGCGATGCTTCTGCTGCCTGACGCTGTGTGCATTGTAGGCTGGCAGGCACCATAATATAAAGTCATCCCACCTGCTGGCAGGGGAGAGGAAAGGACTGCTGTGGGGGAAAGGAGGTGGGGAGAGTTGTGTAACGGTTTCCAAAATGCTTTGCACCACATTTACCAAGACATTTAGACATTTTTGACACTAGTCGGACAAAGGAGGCGTTGCCCCTGAGCGCTAAAAATGTTTTAAAAAAATTATAAGCTGTGCCAAATTGTGGTGTAGAGTTAAGAGCAACTAGAAAAGATGTAGACAGTTACATACAGCACTAATGTATCTTTACAGTCATAATTCTGGGTTAGTAGACTAGTGTTGTCTAGCGACTCATTGATAAATTCCCTCCAATGCGAGGGGGGGATAGGGTCATTAAGGGGTGGAACACTACATGGGGGTTTGAAAAGCGGTATATCAAAAGACGTGGCTTTAAAAAAAAAAAAGTATTTTTTGTCTGTCTTTTAGCACTGCAAATGTTGGGTGGTATACGGGGGAGCTCTGCTCATGTGCCAATGACAATATAAACTATTGCCTTACATATGGGACGTGCTGAAACAATGGCTAGCACACATCCAAAATACATGTTCATATGCATATAGTATGCCATCTGCGATTTTCATGGATAGCATGCTCGCCTTTATCTATGTGTGTTTATCTTTTTTTAACATGTCAGGTTTTTTTCCCCATATCTTTAAAAGCATGTACTGTTAACCCTTTCAGGACCTGGCCCTTTTTTGTTTTTTCATTTTTATTTTTCACTGCCCATGATCAAAAATACAACTTTTTTATTTTTCCATGTCCAGAGCTGTGTGATAACTTGTTTTCTGCGTAACAAATTACACTTCATAGAGATTGCATTTATTATTCCATGCCGTGTACTGGGAAGCGGGAAAAAAATTCCAAATGCAGTGAAATTGGTAAAAAAACGCATTTGTGCCGTTTTCTTCTAGGCTTGGATCTCCGTAGGCTTGGATCTTACGGATTTCACTGCGCGCCCCATATGACATGTCTACTTTATTCTTTGGGTCGGTGCGATTACGGGGATACCAAATTTATATAGGTTTTATAATGTTTTCATACATTTAAAAAAATTAACTGCCATACTACAGTATACAGCGCATGGGCGCCGCCATCCTTTTGAGGCCACCGGCAGCTTTGCTGGCACCGATCGCGGATGTTACCGGTAAGCCTTGGCTGCAATATGCAGCAAAGACTTACTGGCTACGGAGAGGGCTCAGCGCATGAGCCCTCTCCATGCACCCGCGGCCGCCCCTTGACGTGCTATTATGTCACGGGTCGTGAACGGGTTAAGCAGCACTGTGAAGTTGGAGAAGTGGAGTCAGCGACAATTTTGGTTTAAATTGTTTTATCAGGAATTGAACAGACATTTAGACCAGGGTTGAACAACTGAAATAATTCTTTATGTGGATAATCATTTCTATTAAGAATACTTAGTATGACAGATCTTCCATCCTATGGATACTTTTTAAACCTGTCTGTGTAAAAACGCAACATCTTTTGTTTAACCATTGTTTTCTCATAGGAGGAGAACAGTTTTATGGATCACTTATCTTCATATAGGCTTCCTGATGTAATCTCCGTTTGTTCACCATTAGTGAAGCAATACAATACGTGCATCATCTACACAGGCTTACCATGGTTACAGGCACACCTTTCAAGGGGAAACTTCTTTTTTTTAAGCACTTGGAAAGGTCATATGTTTACGTGATTTTAGCAGTGAAATAGTAGGACACTTGTGCTATATGTTTTCAGCACATGGGTAGTTTCCGAACTACATTTATGATCTTTAATCCACCAGTGCTGCCTGTCTAAACCCATGGCCGTTTGCCGATTTTGCTAGTGGGCTGTCCTGACCAATCCCTTTCCTAATTGTTCAGTGTCACATACCAGTATCTCCTGGTCTGCAGTGAAGACTAGATTCCAGTATAGGGTTGAAAACGTGAAGAATATGGTTGGTCTGGGGTGGAATAATGTTCTCAGGGGTGGCCAATGCAGCTTGAATAGCACAGTGGGCCAACATTTACAATCCTCACAGATCTGACTGATGCCGCATAGACGAGGAGTTGGCACTCCAAATACTCAGTAAAATTTCTTCTCTTTAAAGAGAACCTGTCATCACCAAGTGGCCTAATAAACCACTACCAGTATATTGTCAAATAGCTTAATACCTCAACTTTAAATTGAGTTGTAAATTGGTTGTACAAAGTCAAGGACGATGTGGGGGTCAATGTGGGAGCTCTGAATGCCTCCTCCTCCGTGATTGACATTGTGCATTTGACTTCTGTAGATCTGGTTAGTGATGTCTCTGTATGCAAGACCATCAATTACAGTGAAGCAGGTTTTCTGAGGAAGAGAGAGCATGACTTCAGTTTTAAAATCTCCGCCCCCTTGACTTTATACATTCAGTTTCATCTCACTTCAAAATTGATTTTCTGGATGAGACCACCATACATGGTCATGAAAGAAACATGATCCGGAAAGTGTTCATCTACTTGGTAACATACTAGTAGTGGTTTACTAGGTCAATTTCTGATGACAGGTTCCTTTTAACTCCCAAGCTACATGGCTACAAACATACTAATAAGATTGTTAAAAAAATAGCCATCCACATTCCTCATATATAAATATACATCATATACAAACATACACACGTACACGTCTATACCACAATTGCATTGTGTATTTGTAGGGCCATAAGTGGAGTGGATTCTTCATGAATAAATATAGTTTGACTTAAGATACAGGATTGTTTTGCTGATGACATGGCTTCCTGCTTCCTCTTCTGTCCAGAGAAGAAAAATAAGAATCATGATGAGTTTATATAAGAGATATTACTTCAATTGTATAAACATAATTGCATTGTTTAAGGTCAATACGGAAATAGGCTACTCTGAAGAAAACAGGAAGACAGAAGATTGTAGCGGAGCTTCAGAATGCTTCCTATACGCACTAATTCTACAAGACAGTCATAACTGAGCCAAAGGCCAGGGGAAACCTTATGTGCATGGAACAGAAAGATATTTAACCCCTTCTAGTGTAATACCTCCTCTTTATTCGTTGGGTTGGTACGATAAGAGGCATACCAAATTTATATAGTTTAAAAAAAAAAAAAAAAATATTAATGAGGAAGAATTTATTTAGGTACGGTGAGTTCATGCATTAAAAAAGGAAAAAAGAAGGATGCTGAAAGTGGAGGAGTGTGCTAACTGACAGATTTATTTTTGATATGGAGTTTGCACCTAAAAAATTGGCACGAATATATGATTTATCATAGATCAACACATTGCACATGAAAAACAGCTAAAAAGGGAAAAAAATATTGGATTGATCACAGAGAAACCGTGAAAGCTAAAACATATGTGCATTTCTTTTATTAATTTGAATTTAAAGTGTACACAAATAAATATTTTATACAAAATATATTTTTCACAGGAATTAGTATTTAACCGCTTACCGACAGGTGACATTAGTATGTCACATGATACAAGATATCATGCAGCAAACACCCACTGGTAACACCGGTGTTATGGTGGGCGCAACAAATTGACTTAGATAGTTGCTCCCTGTGACATTATCAGGGAGCGGCCATCTGTTACCATGACAGCCTCGGGTCATACCACGACTCAAGGCTGTCTGATTTTAGCCTATTACAATGCTCAATTTGCATATTGTAATAGATGATGTGGAAAAAAAAATTAATAAAGGTTGTATTCACCCCAAAAGGTGCAGTATTGCTGCCAGCTTACGGTCATGCCATTGCTCAACTTGTTTCCAGTCTGTTATTTAATGAAACTCTGAATGGGAAAAAAATTTATATAAAGTAACCTAAAAATCTAAATCACACCCCCTAGAATGGATATAAATAAAATCATAATCAGTAAAAATCAAACTTAGCTCCATCCATCTTTCCTTCAACTATGACCAGCTTCAAGTTCACATTATTCAGTTTGCAAACATTTGAAAAAGCAGGTATTATTTTTGTGAACTTTGAACCTACTTGAAATTTTGTATTTCTTTATCACGCAAAAATATCAATAAAATACATTTGGATTTGTGTCCGTTTGGGTTTTGCAAGCGATTGGACCTTTTTTTTTTTTTTTTTTTAGCACCGATACCCCTGCGTTTGAAGGATTTGTAACATAGCTTATTGTCTGAAAAACATAATGTCATACTGTCGATATACTTAACTATTTAAAAAAATAATAAAATGTGGAGGAGACAGAACATGAGAGTAGGCATGACAAGCGTAATGGTCCTGTGAATAACACAATGTTTAGTATGTTTCATTTCTGCTACAGATAAATATTCTTTTGGAGACCGGCTACTGTACTGATATAATAAAGATTGTTTATGCATATACAAGATCAGACAATTATATCCTATTCTCTAATCCAATAAATCCTATTATGAAATCTGGAATACATCTTTAGTGAATCATCCTTAAGGTACATTTACACAGCTATATGTCCGCACGGCATAACGCTGTGCACCGGAGGGGAGGAGGTGACCCCTCCATAGAGAAAAGCGGCACATGGCCTGCACACATGGGGAAAGATAGAGCATGCTTTATCTTTTCCCTGTGTACGGCATGGAACTGTGCCACACATTGCCCGCACCACCATTGTCGTCTATTTGCGGTTGCATATACATCCCCACAGACGGCCGTCTGAATGTACCCTAACTAGCACATTAGGAGCCTAGACTTAGCTCTCACCAGCTTCAAGAAATAAAATAATCTCTTGGAAAGGTACTAATCAGAACAATTACATACATATGAAAAAATAATGACCCTATTCTTACTATAGTTTAGTAGTAGCAGACTATACTTGTCTATTGCCACCAAAATACTGGATCTTACAGACACCAAAACAGGTCAACCAGCTCCAGTGTTGACACTGAATGTCTGTAAAAAAATGGTAAGTAAGCCTTAGGGATTCTGAGAGCGTAAATGAGTTCCTATGTTTTAATTTAATCTTTTAATTTACTGGTAGTCACTCCTTCAGGGAAGATGTACTGGAGGAATGAATAGATTAAAAAATGGCAAAGTGTGCAGGGGCTCTGTTGATGTCCCCAGAGCCCTTTAGCCTTATTTACATATTTTTAACAGCCAATGTATTTTTTTTTTCTTTTACACATTTGGGGGCATTCCTGGATATAAAAAACACAGCACAGGACTCCAATTCATCACATAGACAAACAAGTGTTAGGGGTCTACCATCAGTGATTCTGATGGTAGATTTCCTTTAAACTATCTTCACTGCCTTGATTAAAGCAAAGTAAACATGTACATTAGCAGAGGTTACTAAGAGACTAATCAATGACCTATTTAGTTTGGAGAATAACAAAAATGTCAGTAAAAGAACCGGTAACCTTTCAGAAGTGAAATAAATACCAATGGAAATCTTTATTTAAAAGGAATGAGATTGTGTAATGTATGGCACACAAAGCTTTTATACTGAGACCTAATAATAATTGTTGGCACTTTTTCATTCAATTTGGATACATTTTATAATAAGAAATATATTCTACTATAACATACAGTATGCCGTAGGTAGAGAACTATATCAACTAGTGTCCTACTATTAACTTTTTTTTACATTTTTTTATCAATTTTTTTTAACTTTTTTATTATAATAAAAAAATTTAGGGAACACATTAAATAGACGTTATATACAGATCACAGTGATCTTATGGTAACATCCCATCAGATAACTGTGATCAGTATATGCAGACATGCAGAGAGGCTGCACATCCTAGCCTCTCTGCATGTCTATTAACCCCCACTGCACCAGGAATCCCACTGAAGTCATGGAACCCCCTGTCGATACAGCACTCTGTAACAGCTGGGGCAGCTGTGACAGTACAGTACCGACTTGAGGTGTCACAATGACAGCTCAATCCCATCCATGGCATTATATGTACCGAAGGTTCACATACTGCCATGGGGACAGGCGGAGCTCGTTCCTGGCCGCTGCAGGAGGTTATGTGACCAGAAATCTGTGCTCCGGTACGTGACCTTCTATTGTGCCACGAGCTGCAGCAGTAAAGACACAGTAAGAGGCCGACGCTGTCGGCCCAACAGACAGAGGAGGGAGAAAAGTGATGCAAATTTATCCTCATCAGACCATTTTTGGAACAAACAGGATACAAACCCCCATTTTAGACAAATTACTTTCTTTGTACAAGTAAGCACTTTAGTGAGCACACTCTCTACAGCTGCTCTCCAGGCATACTATATAGATTTGGGGCCCATTTAGGTTAACAGAGAAGTGAAAATTTACTGGACTGTTGACCTGAAACCCAACAATTTAACATTTATCACCTCCAAGCTGGGAGTTGTTAGAAAATTCACTCCTCTTTATTGACTCCTGTATATTATCTAGTATTACCCAGGTAACTGAAATAAGAGAAGAAGTCTATCTAACTTCACATTTAGTCTAACAATCAATTGGGTTCTGAGATGACATCTTGAGGAATACAGCTAAATAGATTTACACACACACACACACACATTATGTCATTTATCTATACATAATAAATACTGCAAATACATATGGCCTCTTTTCCAAAAATGATTTAGCCAACATAACCACAAAAATAAAACAGGGGCACTCTAAATATACCTTTATATCTAAAACTAAGCGGTCAATGCTTATTCCAGTATCAAAGGGGAAAAGATAATAAAAAAATAATGGAGGAACGTTATCAGGGCTTGTAAGAAAGTCCTGAAACAATCCCAAATTGTTATGAACTGCCAGAATGTGTGATTATTTTCCCATTTATGCCCCCTCCACACCAAGTGGGCATGGCCAGCAGAGGAATGGGTGCACTTACTCTAGTCTGCGACTGTTCAAACCTGAATGTTCACTGGTAATAGCGTAATTCTATGGCAGACAGGGCCTGGCATAAAATCCTAAGCCAGCGCAGCCTGCTGCCGGATACATAGTTATGGAAAACTTTCCACTGATTTTAATAGCTTTTGTTATCAGATTCAAGTCAACAGATGCCAGTTCTGTAGTAAGAGTTCATGGTTACCTGGATAAGGGTAGAAATCAAGTAGTAGTAGAAATTTATATATTTGCTCCAAATAATATTGCCTTCTATAGTGTTTTGAACCCATTACACTATTAACAGCAAAAACTGTCAAAAGATTTTACCGGATCACAACTGCTATCACTATCAGTCCTGCAACAAGTAAAAGGATCTTACCGCTTTATTTCTGCTGCAAAGCTAGGCACAGTTATTATTCAGGAATCCAGCAAGCTGCTTGACAACCTTTGTGGAAACTGTAATGATGGCTCTATTGTCACCCAAAGTTTATTAAAACAGGGCTGGCTAGAATGTTTACTTGGTTGTACAAATAGCTTTATATTGGATAACTGTTTTGATGGGATTGTACATTCCTAGAAATGCAAGAAAACAGATCCTAGTAACTAGAGATGATACAAGAGGTCAGGAAGTGCGTCCTGGAGGTCGAGAAGCAATAAGAAATGCAGCGTTTCCTTGCAAGTCCTCAGAGACCACAGTGTTGACACTGAATGTCTGTAAAAAAATGGGTGTATCTTTCAGCAGTCTGATGAAAAGAAAGCTACACTATATGTGTATCACTTTAAAGATTTCCCCTCATCCACTTCTATTTATCACAGGACACTGAAATGGCATGTGTAAATAATATTAAATATATGATATATCAATCTCTATATGTTATGTGCCAATTTGCAACTCAAAACACACAATGCCACCTGGCTCAAAATGAAAACATAATTGTGGGGTACATGGAAAAAAATCATCCAAGATCATCATCCATGCGCGGCTGTTCACAAGGACAGAGTTGCGTGCTCTATTGGTGATGTGACATGGAAACAAACTTATCACACAGGATGAAAGCTGGGTCCATGAATATGATCCCAAGACCATCATGACTCCCCCCCCTACCAAATAAGGCATGTGCCCAAATCTCAGCAGGCTAAGTCATGCTCGCATTATTTTGGGAACAAAACGAAGTAGTATTGAGGGATTTCCTAGCAAAGGGTATCATGGTCACTGGTGCATGCAGTGCTACACCACTGCAGAAATTGCGGGAGGCCATCAAAACTAAGAGACGTGGTATGCTATCCTTCTGCAAGACAATGGGGCACATTTACTAAAAGGTCCGAACGCCGCATTTCCGTCGGGTTTCCCAAACTTTTCCATTTTGCACTGAATAGCCCCGGGTTTTTGGTGCACGCGATTGGATTGTGGGCGCGTGGACGTCGGACATCCCAACTGGTTCTGACAAACCGCGGAATTTAAAAAGCAAATTGTGTCGCAAGATCAGCACTCACATGCACCGGGAAGAAGGTGAACTCCAGCGGACCTCAGCGGGGGAAGCAACACCTGCAGGAAATTGGATGCACGCATGCACTGGGCATCTGCACCGAAAAAAGTGGGGTCTCTAAACTGGCGCACGTTCAAAAAAATAAATAACTTCAGGAGAACACTTATACCTGAGGTTTAAGTTGCTGTGACTCCAAAAGCTTGAGCCAGTCCACATTGGCGTCCTTTTCATTAGGGGTAAGGCTTTAGCAACTCTTACAACATGGTAAAGATCCTCACACTTAACGTCAAGGGGCTGAACTCTCCTGCAAAGAGAAGACTACTGCTTAAAGAACTTAAACTGCAGAAAGCGGATATAGTCTTCCTGCAAGAGACCCATTATGATTCTAAGGGTACATTTGCCTTTGCCAACCACTTGTATCCTGTGTCATATGTAGCATCACACGACAGCAAGAAGGCAGGAGTGGCGATCCTCCTGTCTGCCACATGCGCGGTACAGGGGATTTCATCAGTCTCAGACCCTATGGGTAGATATATTATACTGCAGGGTAAGCTTAACGGGAATCCAATACACCTTTGTAATATATATGCCCCGAACTCTTCCCAAATACGATTTTTAAACAGGGTCCTGAATAAAATCTCAAAACTACCATCTGCACCTTTCTTGGTAGGAGGTGATTTTAATCTTATTTTCTCTGAAACAATGGATAGACTAGCTCTAGCAAATGCCCCGGTGAGTAGGTCCCAAAAGGATGGGGCTATGATGTTCTGCAAACTGATAAGGCGTTATGCTTTATACGATCTATGGCGTGTTTGCAGGCCTACAGACAAGGCGTACACATTTTTCTCGCCCCCACACCCGCATTAATTATTTTTTCGGGGATACCCAAATTTTACGCATGTTACATGATGCGGAGGTGGGTTCTATCTCATGGTCGGACCACGCACCGGTGACATTACGACTGAGGGATGACTTCCACCATACACGCACATGCCATTGGAGACTAAATGAGGCGTTATTGAAAACCCCACACACTAAAGAAGCTCTCATTGTGGCGCTTAAGGAATATTTCCAATTCAATGTAGACTCAGTCCCATTACAATCAACCTTATGGGAAGCACATAAGGCAGTGATGCGAGGACATTGTATAGACCACGGGGCAAAGACAAAAAAAGACAGGATGAGACAAGAGCTGGAATTAAGAAAGGAGGTAGTGTTGGCAGAGGCAAACTTGACCGCTAAACCCTCTTTGGGGAGACTGAGGAAATTAATAGAGCTTAGAGAATTACTCAGGGAACTTCAACTCAAACAGGTAGAAAAATTGCTGACATTTTCTAGACAACGATTTTATGAAAGGGGCAATAAAGCCCACACACTACTGGCGCGACAGTTACAAGAAAAGAGAATCCACCAAGCCCCACACATCATTAGGGATAACATGGGAGCCTTACGACATGACCCGACAGAGATAGCAGGACAGTTTCATAAGTTCTTTTCTAACCTATATTCCTTACCAGACTCTTTACCCCGATCGGAAATAGAAAGGGAGAAATTGTTAAACGAGTTCCTAGACCAGTGATGGCAAACCTTTTAGAGAGCGAGTGCCCAAACAACAACAAAAACCCATTTATTTCAAAGTGACAACATGGCAGTTTAAGCAATAACTTATTGCTTACTGCTTTGTCAAAGCTTTCAATCGTATTGGCGTCCTGGGGACATCAGTACAGTAGAAAGAGGAGAAATTCAGATTATTATTGTAGCGTCCCCCCAGGGTCCCCTGTACAGAAACAATGTAGGGCCCATGGCAGGAGCTCAAATTATAGTCCAGCACTGTCCTGTGTGGCCTGGGACTGCAGGAGGAGGTCATGGGTGCTGTCTTATGAACTCTATGCTGAGGACCTGGGTGCCCATAGAGAGGGCTCTGAGTGCCACCTCTGGCACCCGTGCCATAGGTTCGCCACCACTGTCCTAGACTCCTGTTCCCTGCCCCGACTACCGGCGGACGCCGTTAAATTACTTAATGACCCTATAACAGAGGAAGAAATAGAAGGAGTAGTAACGGACCTACCGAATGGAAAAGCACCAGGGCCTGACGGCCTGACATATCTTTACTACCAGACATTCTTACAAGTCCTTTTACCACATATGGTGAAAGTATTCAATGCGTACATGACAGACGAGTCACCACCACAATCTGCAACTTGCTCATTCATCACCCTGGTCCCTAAGCCAGGAAAAGATTTAGTAGATTGTGCCAGCTATAGACCTATCGCTCTCCTCAACACCGATCTCAAGATCTACACAAAAATCCTAGCCAACAGGTTGATACAGTGGCTACCACAACTGATCCACAAGGATCAGGTAGGATTTATCCCAGGCCGTCAAGGTGGGGATAACACAAGGAGAACGATAGACCTTATAGATGCAGTGAATAAAATGGATGAACAGGCCCTACTACTTAGCCTGGACGCTGAAAAGGCCTTTGATAGGCTGAACTGGTCTTTTATGTTTCAGGTCCTAAAACATGTAGGGATACAAGGGTCCTACTTGCGAGCAGTACAAGGATTATATACGAACCCGACAGCGGCCATAAAATTACCACATGCCTCATCCCCACCCATGCAGATTCGGAACGGCACACGACAGGGATGTCCTTTATCCCCCCTCATCTTTGTCCTGTGCATAGAGCCGCTAGCGGCTATAATCCGTCAAGATCCTGACATACAGGGTATCCATATTAGAAATAAAGAGTTTAAACTATCATTATTTGCAGATGACATACTCCTAACTTTGACGAAACCCCTAACATCCTTACCCAACTTAACGTCACGACTGCGACAATTTGGAGCCCTCTCAGGATATAAAGTAAACCCTTCTAAAACTGAAGCTTTACCCATTAACATCCCGGCAGATTTGGTAACCTTATTAAAATCTAACTATAAATTTTCCTGGAAAACAACTGCGTTGAAATACTTGGGGATAAATCTTACCTCCTCTTATAAAACATTATACGAGCAGAATTTCCCAAAGTTGTTTCATGAGATCCGTTCTCTACTAGCTAGGTGGAACGCACTACCAATATCTTTGTTTGGTAGAATAGCATCCGTCAAAATGACGGTGTTACCCAAATTGATGTACCTCTTTGAAACTCTCCCAATTCCGGTACCCATGAAGGTGCTTAAATCTCTGCAAGCCTCCCTTATCCGCTTTGTATGGGCGCAGAAACGTCACAGAGTAGCCAAATCTGTCTTACTATCACATAAGTTGAAGGGAGGGCTATCTATGCCTGACCTCATCAAATACTACTGGGCGGCGCACCTGAGGCACATTCCAGCTTGGTCGCAACTTTGGGTCTATTCAAAATGGATGGAAATCAAAAAATTATGGCTCACCCCATTTCACCCCAACTCGTATTTATGGTCCCAGAAACCTATCTCCCCTAATACCCAGATGTTAGGCCCTTTAGCGTTCACACTAAACATATGGAACACTTGTAAAGCCAAATTTCCACTCGCATCACAGGTCTCCTCATTGCAATCTTTTCTTTACAACCCGGAAACAGAGGACTTTATGACGGGGAGGGTTGTGAAACCATGGCATGAGAAATGCCTGTTCCGATTTGCGGATATAGTAGACCACATGACCCTAAAAATTTTTTCCTTCAAGCAGCTTCAAGACAAATATAGCATCCCGCAATCCTCTCACCTCCAATACCTCCAAATACGCCACTTCCTACAAGCAGTAAGTAAAACAGATAAGGTCTCCAAACCTACGGAATTCGAATATATATGCAAAACGACGACACATACTGCAGGACTAATCTCTGCTATATATTTGTTACTGTTACATCCTGACCCAAAGGCCTTTCCAACTCACCCATATATGGCTAAGTGGGAGGAGATAGTGGGGGCCCCAATGTCACAAGAGACTTGGCAACGAATATGGCAATATGCAGCTCAGACTTCCTTGTGTACAACATACAAGGAAAATCAATACAAATTGTTGTTCCACTGGTATCACACCCCTGCTTTCCTGCATCAAATATTTCCTAATGTATCAGACAGATGTTGGAGATGTAGGATAGAAAGGGGATCCCTGCAACACATCTTCTGGACATGCACTCTTATACAACCGTTCTGGGAGAATGTAAGGAAACTGGTTAAGGAGATCATTAATATTAGATATCCCATTGACTCCGCTATTTTACCTGCTGAATATCACTGATCTGCCCATGACTAAAGCTACTAGGAAACTCTGTTTACATATTCTTACTGCCGCTCGATGTCTGATTGCACAACATTGGAAACGGCAAACCCCTCCAACTCACGCTCAGTTGTTAACAAGGGTAAGAGAAGTCCGGAGTATGGAGACCATGACGGCCTCCATGAATAACAAAATGGATCTTTTCGATAAAGTATGGGGCCCATGGGATATGTACTGGGCAACAATCTCGTAGGGCAATTACCCAGCTGCCGGTAGGACTGTACTTTATCTGGATTCGGGTAATTAGAGTCCCCCCCGCCCACCCTTCCCTCCCTGAATTGTCTGTCTTGTGTTTGGAATGTTTTGTGTTCTCATACAATTATATGTTTAAAGCAGATGATGATGCAAAATATCTTACTTAGAGTGGAACAGACTGTTTGTACATCTCTTTTTTTCTCTTCCTTATTGCAACCATGTTGGTAGATACAAATGTTTGTAACAAGTTTATTGCAGTTACGAATTTTTTATAATATTTAAGTTTTATGACCGGAATTCCGGTAAAAATTGTACATCTTATGTAAAGTTCTTTACCTTTCCTGTATGAAAAAAATGTAAATAAAAATACAGTTAAACAAAAAAATAAATAAATAAGAAATTGGGAGAAAAATCATGTTTGGTTTCTGAATGTTGTAAACTAAAGGAACCTGTCAGTTTTATAAAGGGAACCTGCCATTAGATTTGACCTAATGTTACAATTAGATATTTTTGGAAAAAAAAAAAAAAAAAAAAAGTATATTTATACACGGGATTTGTAAACATATGTAGCGTAAAAGAGGGCTAGGATAATATATATTCAAGACCACTAAGATCAATTTAAACATTTTTCTGCAGAGATGAAAGACAATGGGAAAACTAAATAAAGATATGTATACAACCTTGAGAAATATCTCCATCTCCATATATCTCCCTCTTTTCCTCGTTCACTGACATTCGATTCTACAGTCTCTGCTGAATCGATCTTGGTAGAACAAGACAAGGCAAATGTAACATATGTATCTTTGGATGGGGCAATGAGATAGTGACTGCGAGGCGATTAAGATAAAGGCAACTGGGGATGCACCATTTATTTCCATTTCTTTCCAAGTTACTTTTTCCATGAAATCCACCACTACGCGTGTGCTGTTTATGCCACACACATCATAGCATCCACTTGCTTGAAATCAACAGAGGATCAGTGATAGAACCTAGACAGAGACAAGTGCTGAAAGGCTAATAGAGTAATTACCAGAAAGATTGTTACTCCTAACGTACTAGGCATTTAAGCAACATGGGTTAAACTCTTTAAATACAGTTGACTTAGTATCAGGCACTTTGCCTGCCTTTGCCTTTATACCCTGCACGATGATGAATAATGAAAATCCATGGCATATACCGAGCAACGACACAAAGCATGTGGGAAGAAACATAAAGGGAAGCATGAGGCCAAGCTGTTCCTGCCTACCGCACACATCCAAGTATCCCTGAGCAACAATCAATACCATAGAGCCTTGCCTGTGCAAGTATATTTACAGCTCATGGAAAGGCCCTCGCAATAGGGAGTCAGTGGGAAGCAGGGACAATGGGACTGTGACATGAAGTATCAAATACAGTATAACCCAAATGCAGATAATTCCACACTCTCTCAGCCAGAGGTCTCGCTTATATTTTTCCAGAAGAGTAATAATTTAGTGTTAATAACATATATAGTGTTAATAAAATACTGATATGTGTGCTAAAAAAATTTAAACAATTGTAGTCACTTTATATCAAGTATTAAGTAAGGGGTACTCAACCTTTTTACACCGCCTCAGAAACTACAAACTATAGCTCAGACCGTGACAGCTGCCGCTGCACATACCGGGCTTTTATACAGATCACATATACCATTGATCTTATGGTTACAGCCCATTAGATCACTGTAACCAGTGATCCGTACACACAGGCGTGCAGAGAGGATGCACATTACATCTTCCCTGCACGTCTCTCACCCCCAAAACACTCAGTATGAACGCTGTATTCAGGGGTGATGTGACAGGGAGATTATATAGCCCCCCCCCCCCCATCACAGTATAGGATTGGGCCTGATCCTGCAATGGCTCTGTGAGCTGAAATGCACAGAGCTAGGGGAACAAGCAGGACTCCTCACTGCTGAAACTTGCTGACCGAAGCTTTAGCGGCCTGCAATGAGCAACTCCGCTCCAGTCACACTTCTCCCTTTCCCCCTTTAGCTAAAATGTTGTGGCAGCACAGACAACGCATACTCTGTGCTGCCACAAGATGAGGAAACAGAGGGGACGTTTTTGAGTCGTTGCCTCGGAGCCCAAAGGGACTCCACTGAAGCACCCCAGAACACTTGCTATTGACTTAGATAAGATGAAAAATTAAAGGGGTTTATGTGTTGAAGCGCACAATTTAAAGCCAGATATACGTCTCCATAAACGCCTATTTCTCCTGGCCACAGAAGGTCCACATACACAGCTGTGCCCCCGTACCATCAGCAGGAAAAGGATAGAGCATGCTCTATGTTTTCTTGTAAGTATGGCTGGGGACCATACGTCCCTGTGAAGAGGGGAAGGGAGAGCAGCGCTCATCCCTCTCCAGCCGAACATGCGATATGCCCGGGTCCGGTCTAGTGTAGCACACATCTGTGTGCGCATGTAGCTTACCACGCATTATACAGTTTCCATATATCTGTACCATTTATTGTTGAAATCTAGATTGCAAGTGATGCAGCAGAATTATTAAGATGTTGGATCCTCCTGATAATTCTGATGCATGTGGTTGACATGTTTAGCATAAATCTTTAAATATCAGCCCTTTAAAATCAAGTCCTACCTTAGAGGAAACTACCATGAGGAATCTGCCATCAGAAGTAGATTTGATGGTAGATTTCTCTATCCTGCTTCTTCTGCTCCTTGCACCATAGAGCAGCTCGCTCTCTCCTTCATTAGCTACTCTGCTCATAGCAGAGCTGCGTCAGTAGCTGGAAAGTACCTGGGTACATCTGACAAGTACTTACCACTCTTGAGCCTTCTCCTAGGATGCAGAGTGAAGCAGAAAGAGGACGTCTAAGCTGCACTTGCTTCTTCCTGTGCCAGTTAACTCTTCCACTATTTATGGACTCTGACTAACAGCAGGGTGCAGGCAGCAACTCCACACTTGCCGTGCAGCACACAGAAGAATGTTGCGCAACCCCTCTTCTAGAGCTTTCAGTTGTGATGAATGTGTGCACTTTATGTACATGCTCAGTAGTGAAGTTTCTCTGGAAAAGATCAGAGGGATGAGGCATGGCAAGAAATGCCTACACTCATCTTTGAAATTCTAGAGTGAACAGTATGACAGGGACTGTGGAGTTGTAGTCAGGGACCATTTTGGTGGAATCAGAGTTGTAGTCGGAGAAGTTGTATAAAAAAAAAAAGTGTATTCCTGGAAAACCCATTTAAAATACCACTAAAGCTAGGACATTCAGCACATTTGAAGATAATTCAGCTCAACCCAAAATAAGTTTACATATCTTTCACTGGATTGGTGACAACACATCATTTATTTTACATCCCCATTAACATACATTTACACTAAACATCTTTGGCTTAATCATATAGACGGCACCAAACTCTTGAACAAAAAGATTACTCCAAAGTTAGAAATTAGAAAAATCACATATCTTTATTGGAATATACAAAGCATGACAATAATTTAGGGACCACAAATGACGGATTAAAATGGCGTGAGTCCAAATAAGAGCCATAAGCGGCATAGAGGTAGGTTATACAATCCATATGCAACGTTAGCATTAAAGAAACAAACTGAAAATGGTAACAATCAGTAAGTAAATGAATCAGATAATTAAGGTATTAATTATTTTGGTATGGTATCTACAAACTTTTACATGATTTTCTTAAAGGCTTGGCTTTGTGGGGTTTTCCCCTTAATTATCCGATTCATTTACTGACTGATTGTTACCATTTTCAGTTTGTTTCTTTAATGCTAACATTGCATATGGATTGTATAACCTACCTCTATGCCGCTTATGGCTCTTATTTGGACACACGCCATTTTAATCCGTCATTTGTGGTCCCTAAATTATTGTCATGCTTTGTATATTCCAATAAAGATATGTGATTTTTCTAATTTCTAACTTAGGAGTAATCTTTCTGTTCAAGAGTTTGGTGGTATCTATTAAGCTTATGGTGTGTAAGCCCTCACCAAGTAGCTTGTTACCCTTTGTGTGTATTAATCATATAGACGGGTTAAAGGTCATACAGACTTTAAAACTGGCAACCAAGTTTGGGGAAATGCGCATCATATATCAAAACATAGGCAACTATTACACCAAGGATACATGTGTTAGCTGTTCCAATAGCACATGTCCTTAAAGTACATTCATATGCATAAGGCCTAAGAGACATCCATTCTACTAAAATATATACTGTACATAAAAAAAGCTTTATACAAAGGAAACTCATGTAACCCCCACTGTAAATGCTCCTTTGAAAGTGAAATATTTTGCCGTCAAGGTATATCTGATGCATAGTTTCTCACCAGCATACATGATAAAGAATATCCAGGCTTTGTAGTTAAATATTATCCAAAGAAGAAAAATATCAGCAGTTAGCTATTATACCAGCAACATTAACTTTGAGGAATTATACAGAACGCTCAAGAATTATTTTTTTGTATATGAAGTACAATATGAATCGATGATATGTGATAATTATAACACAAATATGGCACATCCAAGATAAGATTTCTGCTTTAAGAATTTAATCTGTTGTTGGTAGATTCTGATAGGTGGTAGAATGAAATATTCTAGACTAAATAAATGGTCACAGGAGAATGGCAAATATGTAGGAATTTGAGAACCTTGAGAAAAATCATGTCCCATCAAAATAAAGCATGGCAGAGGCTCTCCGTGCTGCAGCTTCACATGTTGTCACACTGTTTCCCACTGCTCTCCCAGCACTTCCCCGCTCTCTTGGCCTGATGTAATTTCACAGCAGCAAAGAAAGCACACAGTGGTTCATTAGTATAATTTTAAAAGTTGATTTTAGAAGGACAAAGGAAATGGATAACAAAAATAAGAAGGTTACAAGAGTCATGGTGCCTGGAGCTGTGAGTAAGTGTCCTTTGTTTATCTGCGTTTCATTTTGATAGTAGATTTTAAGCCAAAATGTTAAGCAAAATTGTATTTATTAGTTTTGTAGATGATAACAGTAAATTTTGTACTATACTTAAAGAAAAATATTCATGTGCACTGTGTTTTCCCCTCCCTATGTTCCTGCTTTTAGCATGATGGTTAAATCAGATTTCTCTCCCCAAGGCTAGAAACACACACAGAGACCACAAGCCTCATAGGAGCCCCTTCTGCCCCACAAAAGAGCAGCAGTGAATTGTCATTAGAATTCAGTGCTGCAGTTTTGTAAGAAAGCTATAGGATTGGTACAAGATCCCTGTGCTGGGCATGCTGAAAGTAAACATGGCTGACCTATCATTCCCCTGACATCAGAAGGGTAGATATGATAAACAGCATTTACATGTTCAGCAGAATTATTAATATTGTCTTAAAGGAAATCTACTGCTTAATTTAACCTCTACAAAGGGCCACCAGTGGTTTGCAAAGGTTAAGATCCTTAATGCAGCAATCCCTTTATTATATAAATTAGTCAGGTCCTTCCTTTTAAAATAATGTACTCTATATTTACATAACACTTCTACCATGCCTGCCGTCTACCCCGCCCCCTTCTGCCGACAGCTACTCACTGTGGTTGCGCAAAGCGATAACTGCTGCAAGTAGCAGACAGAATTGGAGGTGGGCAGCATGGTGGCTTAGTGGTTAGCACTACAGCCTTACAGCACTGGGTTCAAGTCCCAGGGTCAACATCTTCAAAGAGTTTGAATGTTCTCTCTGTGTTTGCGTGGGTTACCTCCAGGTCCTCCTATTTCCTCCCACACTCCAAAACATACTGTTAGGTTGATTAGATTGTGAGCCATCAGGGACAGGGGCCGATTTGGCAAGCTCTGTGCAGCGCTGTGTAATCTGTGTGCGCTATATAAATAGAGAATAATGAGTGAGTGCATGAGTGACATCTACTAAGGAGGTGCCGGAGGAGGCAGAAATCAAAATTCAACCTTTGCAATGAGTTACCTGTATAATGAAGGATAGCTCCTCCAGAACAAGAGATGCTATCTGTAACTGTTTTCTACTCTGGCTAAAAGATTAAGATCCCACCTTCAACGCTTTATCTCAGGACCCTCATAAGATAAATGAAACTAAGTTCCTCAGCTGAGGAGGTGAACAGATGCCCCACTAGGTTACCCTTGGGTGTAATGATCAGCCCTCCAGCTGTCATAAAACTACAGTTCCCAATCCTTTCTATAGGAGCTATGCTGAAAATTGCTGAACAATTGAACATGCTGGGAGTTGTAGTTTCTCAACAGCTATAATGCTAAAGGTAGTGGACCCTGACTTAAGAAACACTACCCAGAAGCCTGACAATGCACCTTTCTTCTTCATGGGTCAGAGGTCCGTTCTCTATAAATAAGCACAACTATCAGGAAACATACAGATCAGGCCCATAGGTCCAGAAAAGTTTATTTATCCCATTCTGCATATGACACCCATAGAGGAGAGTACTGCACCATCATGTGTAATGTACAGACTATCACCCCACCAATAAGAGGCTGCACTATTCAGTACCAGACAAAGGACATAAACACAGAGGCTGACACTCCACTCAGGGTGACCATGGACAGATCAGTATGCGACAAGACAGAGAAATGGCAGGCAGGTGACAAGCACCCTGACACTCACAACAAGAAGCTCATCTCCTTGCTAAGCCGGCGGCGGCGGCAGCAGCAGCAGCAGGGTGCAGGAGGTGACAGTCCTCTCCGAACAGCAGCTGTAATCCTTCTGCCAGAGAGACAGCCGGGGGTGTGAACCACACGCTGCACAACGCCTTTCCCTCAACAACTTTATTTAAAAAGAACAAGGATGACAAAATAAGAAAGAACAAGCAAATACGCGCGAGCACTTGTCCACAATATTATATTCTCCCCAGAACTGTATTATACCAGTGACTGCATCACTTAATACACACTTAGTATTGTATGACTATTCCCAACAGGAATATACATTGTCCTATTAGAGATGGAGAGTAATGTAATGCAATAAAGGCATATCCACACCTTCCTATTTTCTGGAGGTGAGTTTGTATGATGCCATAGGAAAATGTACAAGCCTGGTCCACATCACCGGCGCCTCCGTCCTCGGGTTCTGTGAAACTATAGCTGCAGGCCACATAAGTTAGAAGTAACGGCAACACAAAGTAAGTGCCCCCTCTATACATGTATCTTAATGGGAAACGGGAGGTTCCGTTTATAGTTTCCGATAATCAGGAAATCAGGCACTGGTGTGAATTTAGGCTTTTCTGTGACTTGCACTGATGCAGTTAAAATCCACACCATAAGTCACCATCCGCTACAGAATGGGGACAAATTTATTTTCGAAGTAGTATATGCTGTAGATTTATATCTACCAGATTTTGGGATTCTGTAAAATTTAACATAATGCTAGAAAATGTTCACCTACCCCCAACCATCTCCCCTAGTGTTCCCCAAAAGTATATTACTGGTCCCAAGAACTGTCCTTCCCACAATGTATAATTCCTCCCAATTATAATCTTATATTTCCTGCTTCAGTCTAGCTCCCCTTTATTTCACTTCCTGATTTATACCTCACATAAAATGCCCCCTCCCCCATTTATAATGCTCTAATTTTTTGTAGCTTTTATTTTATAATACGCATATGTGTCCTCCCCTTTTCCCTCTCCTTTTTGGTGTGAAACTAGATACTTACCTTTCCCAGTCCCCTGCTTCTGTTTTCACTACCGCTACTACTCCTTGATCTGAAGTCGGGAGGTGCAAAGATGTCATCATATTGGGCCACATTTACTAAGGGTCCTGCCCCAGTTTTCTGTCAGACTATGCACACTCTTTTTAGTGCAAACTGCTTGCACAGGTATTTAAGAAGTGTCCGTGCTATATTTGTGTCGCACGCGACCCTTTTGTGGCGCAGCTGCATTAGGCATCATACAACACAAATTAGGGGGTGTTCCAATGCCAAGACCGTGCACCAGATTAAACATGTAAAGTCTGACAGAATTGTATCGCACACCCAATGTTAATGGTGCACCAAAATAAAGTGGTGCACTCTGTCTGGGCACTGGAGGGAGCGCCAAATTCATGAAGAACATGAGCCAGAAATCCTAAATCTGGCGCACCCTGTACACTACACATGCAAAAAACAGAGGTTCAGTGGTGGTGCAGAGAGCTGACGTGCTTCACCGCTGCATTTGACATGTTACAGTAGTAATATAATTTTTTATATTAAAATATATGATTATCAATTGTGGGGTTTAGCTCATAACAACAGTTGTCTTTATTTTGGCATAAAATAAAATGGAAAAAAACAAAACAAAACTTGCTCCAGCTGGCAAAAAAAATAAAAAATAAAATCATTATTATATAGCACAGTCCTTACTATTCTGTCTTTAGGCTTCCCAATACAGCAAGGACCAGCTCATTGTGCTTCAATCATACCCCCTTCACCTGACACTGCTGGATTTACATAGGCCACTGTTAGTAAAATGTCAGAAGCCAGATGAAATTGCATATACACCTGTACCCTAATAATATAACCATATTGTCACCCCACAAAACTAGATGGATCAGAAGGTGTCTGCTTAGAGAGGCCCCGTCCACACCCTGGGATTTTACATTGAGCACCGGAGGGAGAGATAGGAACTAAATCAGCAATAAAACTGAGTAAAATGGTAAAGTAAAGGGTTCAAATTTTCTTTATTGTGTGAGGAAGGAGGCGTGACCTCCGAAACGTCACAAAAATCATGCGAGTGTTTTTCTCTGCTAAGAAGTGACTGACGAGAACATCTACTCCTCTGCTGAAATCCACCTGTGAGAAGTCTCTACAAGGCCACGGTACAGTGAAACTCTAAAAATGGGAATTGCTTGCAACCCAAACTATATGTGATAAAGGACTTAGAGGTAATACCTCAGAAATAACTGATAAAAAAGAAAATCCTTTCTGACATGTTTGTACTTTTTGTAACCAATTTATGAAAAAGAAATATATAAAATCAAAAAATTTTTAAAGAAAATCATTCTTAGTGGCTCGCTTTCTTTTCTATATGCTGCTGATTCTGGACATTCTAGGGAGTCTAGTGTGTTCCACTACTTGTTGTAATTTTGTGCCAAACAATACTTTTATAAAAGACTTTATTGTGTTAACATCACTAGGGGATAGAAATGTGAGAATTTTCTTTCATGGGAAAACCCCTTTAAGAAAGTTAACATGATAGAACTACCTGGCTGGTGGACATGATTACCTTGCCCACCTTCTCAACAATCTCATAGCACCGTTGCCCTCTCGCCAAGAATTTGCCCTCTACTCTTAGTACTTAGTACACCATAACCCGATCCTCAGACTAAACTGTCTAAAATGGGCTGACCCGTTATAGACTCTGACCTATGCCTCATGAGCCTGGAGGAGATGCTCTGTTACAATAGAAATAACTTACGCTATCTGTTCCTGCAATTGGGCAACATGTTTAACCCCTTAAGGACGCAGGGTTTTTCGGCTCATTTCTCGCTCTCCAACTTCAAAAATCCATAACTTTTTCATTTTTACATGTACAGACCTGTGTGAGGGCTTATTTTGTGCGTAACAAATTTTACTTTCCCGTAATGTTATTTATTTTAACATGCCGTGTACTGCGAAGCTGAAAACAAATTCCAAATGTGGAAAAAAATTTAAAAAAAAACGCACGTTCTTGTGGGCTCAGTTTTTACGACTTTCACTCTTTGCTCCAAATAACACGCCTAATTTATTCTTTGGTTCGGTGCGATCGCGGTGATACCAAATTTATACAGGTTTTATTGTGTTTTAATACATTTTCAAAAATTAAATGAATGTGTACAAAAAAGAAAAAAAATTTTTTGCCATCTTCTGACGCTAATAACTTTTTCATACTTTGGTGCACGGAAATGTGTGAGGGGTCATTTTTTGCGAAATGAGGCAACGTTTTCATTGCTACCATTTTGAGGTCTGTGCAACATTTTGATCATTTTTTATTTCATTTTTTTATGTTATGTAAAAAGGTGTAAAAGTCGCATTTCGGACATTTGGGCGCCATTTCCCGCCTCGGAGGTCACCGCCGCCCGTAACCGTTTTTATATTTTGATAGATCGGGCATTTTGGGACGCGGCGATACCTAATATGCTTGTGATTTTTACTGTTTATTATGTTTTATATCAGTTCTAGGGAAAGGGGGGTGATTTGAATTTTTAATATTTTATAAATTTTTTTTATTTTTTAAACTTTTTTTTTTTTCACTATTTTTTAGACCATCTAGGGTACATTAACCCCAAATGGTCAGATCGCTGCTACCATATACTGCAATACTTCTGTATTGCAATATATGGCATTTTTGCAGCACATTCGTTACAATGAGCCACTGGCTCATTGTAACGAATCTGCAGATGAAGGGTCAAATGAAGACCTGAGGCTACCATGGCAACCGATCGCCGCCCCCCAATGACGTTCGGGGGCGCGGAGATCGAAAAAAAGATGGCGGCGCCCGTTATTGCGGTTATTAGCGGTGGGGGTTTTGTGCAATATGCAAAAACCCCCACCTTTGTATGAAGAGGACTCAGCCCGTGAGCCCTCTTCATACATCCCTTATACCTACGGCTACGGCACAGAGCGTTAAGGGGTTAATAACACTTTTGTAAGGTGTGACTTAACTCTTCCAGGTCTCCTTTACTAAGGTAAGGAAACAGGTAAGGTAATAAGAAATCCCTGTCCTGACCATCTTTCCCAACTACTTTCAACTATGACAAACAATAAGTCAGACAGGACAAAACCACATGACCACATTGAAGGGTATATTGCTCATTCCCTTAGATGGCACATTAATGCTTAACCCGTTCACGACCCGTGACGTAATAGCACATCACGGGTCGGCCGCGGGTGCATGGAGAGGGCTCAGCGCGTGAGCCCTCTCCATAGCCGGTAAGTCTTTGCTGCATATTGCAGCAAAGGCTTACCGGTAACATCCGCGAACGGTGCTCTTTTCGAGGATCGCCGCTCCCTGTGACGTCATCGGGGAGCGGCGATCCGTCGCCATGGTAACCTCGGGTCTCACGAAGACCCGAGGCTACTTCGGGTTATCCCATGCATTACAATGTGCTATCAGCACATTGTAATGTATGAGTAGTAAAATCCCATAGCTCCCAACCGTCCCGATTTTGACAGGACTTTCCCGTTTTTCGTACCTCTGCCCCGCGTCACGGGCAGCTATGAGATTGTCACGGATTCTCCCCCCAGGTCCCGCTGTGTCCGCATAGTAAATACTTTGAAAGTCTGAACTCACAGTACAGAATGGCTTCTACAGACATCGGGAGGGAATCCTTTTCAGAGAAGTGTCGGGCTTAGCGGAGAGAGCAGGGACCACGTCATCAGCTTCAGATCAGCATCTGTCCATATATGGTCACTGCATCTCCTAGGGTTCCCCAGAGCAGACATCGGGAGGGAATCCTTTTCAGAGAAGTGTCGGGCTTAGCGGAGAGAGCAGGGACCACGTCATCAGGTCAGATCAGCATCTGTCCATATATGGTCACTGCATCTCCTAGGGTTCCCCAGAGCAGACATCGGGAGGGAATCCTTTTCAGAGAAGTGTCGGCTTAGTGGAGAGAGCAGGGACCACGTCATCAGGTCAGATCAGTATCTGTCCATATATGGTCTCCAGGGCTTCCCCAGACACAAGCTCTTTATATAATTAAATTAAATAAAGTTTTGGCCAGGCTGAGATTCGAACCTGAGACCTTGTGCACCATAGACAGGAGCTTAACTAACTGAGCTATGAGCCCAGTGATACAGAGCTGAGGATTTCTGGTAACTAAGAAGTGTTATCTGCCATTTACACTGTGACACAGACTAATGCACTGATATATAGAGAGGGATCTTCTCAGAGGTTATTATTGTAATTATTGAGACTATTATTATTATTATAAATTTTATTATTTTTATTATTATGGAGATGATTATTAATAATGGTAAAAATAATAATAATCATCTCAATAATAATAATAATAGTCTCAATAATTACAATAATCTGAGAAGATCCCTCCCTATATACCAAGGCAGTATATAGTCATAGTTCTTAGTTACCAAAATTCTCCACCTTGTTAATCACAGAGGTTATAGCTCAGTTGGTTGAGGCGCTGTGTTATTATTGTACATGGACACTGCAGGTTCTGGGTTCAAATCCCAATGAGGATCATTTTTTTTTTTTTTTATTGAGATGATTTTTATTATTTTAATATGGCTAAAATTTGGGGCGTGGCCAGGGAGTGATTGGGGGTGTGGCTTAGGGGGATCCCTCTTTCCTTTTCACAAATGTTGGGAGGTATGAAATCCCCATATACTACCATACTGTAGTATGGCAGTATATGATAGGATCGTACAGACAACCTAGGGTTAAAGTACCCTAGGGAGTCTGAAAAGTACTAAAAATAAAAAAAAAGTTAAAAAAAAAAATTATAATAAAAAACCCTAAAAACTCAAATCACCCCCCTTTCCCTAGAACTGATATAAATATAAATAAACAGTAAAAATCATAAACACATTAGGTATCGGCGCGTCCGAAAATGCCCGATCAAAATATGATAACGGTTTTTCACTGCGTTTAATCCCGTAACGGAAAATCGCGCCCAAAGTCGAAAATGGCACTTTTTTTTGTCATTTAAAAAAATTAAAAAATTCTATAAAAAGTGATCACAAGGACGAACAGTCCTAAAATTGATAACATTGTAAACGTCATCAAAATCCGCAAAAAAACGACACCACCCACAGCTCAGTACACCAAAGTATGAAAAAGTTGATATAAGACATGAGAAAAGAGATGTGCAAGAATGACACTAAGAATTTTATTGAATACGACATAAAAACACACTTAAAAAACCCGGTGAAGGGTACAAACCACACAACAATCCCCAGTACAATATAGGTAAATAAACATCAAGGTAAGTAGTTAGACATTAAAGTGCACAGTATATATATCACAAGTTAATCCGGACGAAGCCCGCAAGCCGGGCGATACGCGTGGGGCGTTCATCCTTCCCCAGATCCGATCGTTTATTTATGGTAATGTAGCAATTTGTACCTCTATGCACTGCACTTTATTTTGCTCTGGACCTGATATATGCGCCATTTCTTATGCTAGCTATTTATGTATATTTAATCTTTTCATGGTCCGGATTAACTTGTGATATATATACTGTGCACTTTAATGTCTAACTACTTACCTTGATGTTTATTTACCTATATTGTACTGGGGATTGTTGTGTGGTTTGTACCCTTCACCGGGTTTTTTAAGTGTGTTTTTATGTCGTATTCAATAATATTCTTAGTGTCATTCTTGCACATCTCTTTTCTCATGTCTTATATCAATTACCTTTTAGATGTGTGACACAATATTTATTTCTTTCTATACCAATTCCCCATTTTTTTGAAAAAGTACTAAGTATAAAAAAGTTAATAGCGCCAGAAGATGGCAAAATCCCCAAAAAAATTTTTGTACAGGAGGTTTTAATTTTTGTAAATGTATAAAAACATTATAAATCCTATACAAATTTGGTATCCCCGTAATCGCACAGACCCAAAGAATAAAGTAGACATGTCATATGGGGCGCACAGTGAAATCCGTAAGATCCAAGCCCACAAGAAGACGGCACAAATGCGTTTTTTTACCAATTTCACTGCATTTGGAATTTTTTTCCCGCTTCCTAGTACATGGCATGGAATATTCAATACCATCTCTATGAAGTGCAATTTGTTACGCAGAAAATAAGCCGTCACACAGCTCTGTACATGGAAAAATAAAAAAGTTATGGATTTTTGATCATGGGGAGTAAAAAATGAAAATGAAAAAACAAAAAAGGGCCAGGTCCTGAAAGGGTTAATTTGCACAACCATGTGTATCAAAGGTAAACATAAGATGTGCACCCAAGAATAAAGTTTCACAAGTAAGAGACAAGTGTCCTACCCATATCACGCGGTCTCTGGTTGCCTCTCAGACTCCCCAATGCTCGTTTCGCCCACGCTTCTCCAGGGGGTGCTCGGCACAGCACTGCATGCAGGATGTGCAATCATAGAGCTCTGCCTTCCTACTGACAAATCCAAGGGCTCTGCATTGAGGGGGCAATGGCAGTTGTCTCTGGTATACTCTTGGCCTTCAGGGCTACTCCAGGCTGGGTCAGCAGTAGAGTTCTGGACTGCACCTTGTGCAACCCAGTATTGTACTGGCTTGGGGATTACATGTACATAACGGCCCATCACCACACAATTTACCATTTTTGCTAGATAATGGCTGTAGATATTTTTGGACAAGGTACAGATGGATGAACATATGAGACCTTGGCATCTTGTCCCTCTTGTGGTGCCTCCTCTGAAATTGGACTGTAACAACTACACCCAGTCGTGCCAGGATCTCAGCTTTCAATTTGACATATACTTTAGCCTCCTGCGGAGACTGCTGCTGTTGACCAACACAAGTGCTTTACTAGGTCCTCCATTCTGTCAGATCTTTTGTCAGTAGTAGCCTTAACTCCGGACATACAGTGTTTTAAGGGGGAATCTAGCCCGCTACCTCCACCAATTGCGGGGTTTAAGGTGAAATCAGTTTTTGGATGAACAAAATCAGTTGTCTTTATTTTTGGCATTAAACAAATTAGCGAAAGGGGAAAAAAGGCTAGTTCCAACCGGCACAAAAGCAGATAAGACTATCCCTATGATATAGCACAGGCCTTGTTATTTAGCAGAGTCCTTACTTTGACCACCACTGGGTTAGGCACACATTTTCTGTCCTGAGGCTTTCCAATACAGCAAGAGCCAGCTCTGGTTCACATATCTTGTGTTCCACTGAACTTCCACAAAGCCCCCTTCATCTGACTGCTGGACTTACATACAGCTTGTAAGCCCTGGCCTGAAACGTGAAAGCAGTCATCCCACTTACCACTTTGCCTTCTCCAGAAAAAATATATCCCAGCTTAGCTGTGTGTTAAATTGCTTCAGTAGTCTGTGTGTCAGTCAGGCACCAGCATCAACCACTGTGACAATTCTGGCCCAATTTCAGCCTCTTACAGTGTGTAAATATTGGTTAATCTTAGCTAATGTGGTTCTTTATACTGTTGATCAATAGTTAATGTTGATTTGCAAAAATGTTGCAGTGATGCCCAATATTAAAATAGCAGATCAGATGACGCTCTTGAAATTTGGTGTTGTTGGGGTTTCTATTTATGGGATACACTTCTGTATTTAGGCACAGAGGACTTTCCGCATATTACTGGTCTATGGCCAGCTTAAAGAGGTTGTCCATGTATTGTATGTATATTGGCTCAGGTAAAAATAAAAATTAATCAATACTTACCTATCTCCAATGCTCTGGTCCACCACTGCGGTCTCTGTTGGTATACAGAGGCTTAGAGGTGATGTTACGTAGACAGTGCACTCCCACTACAGCATTTGACTTATATTAGGTTGTAGCAAGTCCATTATGTAACAGCTGATCCTTTGTAGAGACCGATGTTGGTGGAAAAAGCTGTGTTGGATTAGAAGTAAGGAAGTACATTTTAGCACTTTATTATATTTACACCTCCTGGGCTGCTAATGAAAAATCAAAATAGCAGTTTATAGACATTTTCCTTTTTATCTCATGAAAGTGAAATGACATTGCAGGACTATGTGGGGATGCAACCTCTTGGACTCTCCATTGATCCTGAGCACTAATTCAGGACTCTGAATGGGGCAGCCCAGCCATGCGCAGCGGGCTGCACCGCTGATCTCGGGAAGCGACAAGGGTTCCAACTGGGGTACATCGGACCCCCTCGTTCTAGCTATTTGTGCGGGTTTTATCACTGAAACTCAATGATCAGCAAGTTAGGTCCTATCCTGTGGATAGGGCCTAACTTGTTTCAAGGGAAAACCCCTTTAAGGGTAAAACGGCACACTAATTTAATAGGGGTCAGAATGTAAAGGTGTTTTTCATAAATCCCAGAAAACCGCACAGAAGCCAGTGCAGGCGTAGGAAAAATAAAAAATGTACCACCATAGTGCCTGTTGCCTCTTCCTCACATTCACATGTCTCAGTTGCATAGCAATTCCATTTGGAGCTGGACAGGGCTCAAATACATATTTATACAGGCAGTCCCCGGGTTACATACAAGATAGGGTCTGTAGGTTTGTTCTTAAGTTGAATTTGTATGTAAGTCGGAACTGTATGCTTTATAATTGTAGTCCCAGACAGAATTTTTTTGGTCTCTGTCACAATTGTATTTAAAAATGTTGGGTTGTCATAAGAACCAGGATTAACACTTAAGCTTCATTACAGACACCATTTATAACTGTCATAGCTGATTATTGTAGCCTAGGCCTAAAGTACAGTAAATTACCAAAATCCAGAGGTCCGTTTGTAACTAGGGGTCGTCTGTAAGTCGGGTGTTCTTAAATAGGGGACCACCTGTATCCATTGAAACGCATATGATGGAAAACGGGTACCTAGTGTTTTGCACAAAAACAATGTGAAACAGGTGCTTGTTATCAATCACATACAATGGAAATGCGTACACAAACAGGCAGATTGCACCTTCTTCTTCCCAATGTATGTGAGTGCATTGTCTTGCGACACAATTTGAATTGTAAATCCCGCGCTTAGTCCGAATCCCTGAGGAAGCTGCGGTTGGCGGCAGAACGCGTGGGTCTACCCTTCCTGAGCCTTCACCCTCATCCCACACTCTCTGGTAACACTTAGGTATTGGTTGTCCATGGGTGGCATGTGACTAGTGCACAGACTAGTGCACAGATTTTCATCACTCCCTGCTGTGTCCTCTGCGTGTGGTTACCTCACCGCAGGGCATACACACACACACTCAGCCACCTTGCATTTGTTATTTCAGCCAGTGTGTCTGTGGGATGCCATTGTGGGGGGCTCAGGCCTGGAGGACCTGACAAAACCAGGTGTCAGGCTCCAGGTGATTTTTCATTGATGGGTGTAACTTTTTTCACCCTTTTTAAATGTTTTTATCTTTTGCTCTTTGGATGTTTTGTGCCATGTTTATGTTGGTAATTTGAATAAAATTGTGTTTTTTGGCTACATGACACATGCTTCTTCTTCATTATATAGGCTCTTTTGCGTGTGTTCAGCCCTAGATAGGGTTTACGTATTGCATCTAGATCCCAAATTTCTGTATACGTAATCAGTCCGGTTGTCCGTCGGCCAACCCCCCGATTTGTGTCGCATGCCAGTTGGCACGATTGCTCCAAATTCCGATCGTGTGCACCAAAAACCCCACTTAAATGTGGCGCAAATCGGAAATACCCGGGAAACCCGACAAAAATGCGCCTTGCGGACCCTTAGTAAATGTGCCCCATTATCTCCAGCCCAATCAAAGACCAGCCATTTTATTTTTACGTTACCCTTGTGGGGTTTTCCAGGATTTCTCCTCTTTTGGATTGTAAATACATGTATTTTCCATGAAATAACAATTCTAAAGTGTTTTTTACTCCTAAAACAATATGTTGTGCCGTTTCTCTGAATAAATTGCCATGTTGTTATAGGTATCTAGCTTTTCTTCATTACTGGAAGTGTAAGCAGCTGTGTTAATATTGGGAAATAGCTGCTTCCTCTCGTCCTACAGGCAGCACTGATGGGTAAGAGTCTGTAGTCCTAATTATGACAGAAGAACACAATAACAATGTTAATTAACAATAAATCAATTAACCGACTGCCCTATAAGTATCCTAGGAGTCAAGGAAGAGGCGTGTTTTTTTCTTCTGTCCTAATTAGGTTTACTGCCAGTATCCTCTTGCTCCCCTGAGGCCTGGGCTGTGGTGCACGTCCAGCAGGGTAGAAGCAAATGTCTTACCAGTGGCAATCTTGGTGAAACTACATTCTGAGGCTGTCCTTCCCCCCGTGGTGGCGGAAGTCCAGTATTTTCGGAGTTTCTGGATAAACTCCCCTCCTACTGCGTCTCCCATTGGAAGCGGGAACCGCTGTATTCTCAGGTACGGCTTTTGAATAAGCAGAGAAGTGGAGGTCAGATTTGTGTTGCACTCAATACTTTGGGGTATAGCTGCTGTATTGCTGCATCTCCCCCTTCCTGAAGCCACCATCTACAATGTACCGTAAGGTGGTTTCTATATTGTTGTGAACAAAGCTCTTGCTAACCTTAGGGCTCAGCGCGTCCCCTGCATCCTTTTCTTATGTTAGAAGGATTTGGTTGTTAGCCCGGGTGTCGCCTCTGACCAGGTGCATTGCATTTCCTGTTGGGAATGTTTTAAGGCTGTACTGTTCAGGTATGCTCTCTGCACCTGCCAGGCAGCAGAGTCAGTCTGAGCTTAAGGTTTGTTCCTTTCATGAGTGCCCTTGTTCCTTCATTTGGCATGTCCTAACACTTGTTGTTTGTGTTACAGATGTCCAGCCTTGGTAAAAGGAAGAGAAAGTCTCATCATAGAGACTGTATTAGCTGTGAGCAGCCTATACCGGATGATTGCCCTGATGATGTTTGTGCCCCTTGTGCAGCTCCTGCTCAGACTTCAGGAGGAGACGTATTTTTTCAGTGGATGAAGGAAAAAATGTCTGCTGTATTTGATGAGATGAGTTCAAAGAAAAAGAAGTCTAAAAGACATCATAAACATAGAAAACATCATAGGCAATCATCTTCTATATCTTTGCCTTCTAGTAGCTGCTCAGAAGCCCAGATAATTTCTGGGGATAGCCCTGAATCGGAAGGTTCTGGGCCAGATGTATCTGAGGATTTTTTTCTGTTTCACAAAGATAAAACCTCTAAATTGATCAAGGCGGTTAAAAGTGTAATGGAGACAGATGAGTCTCATAACGACTCTGTTAACCAAGATGCACTTTTTTATTTTCCCAGAAAAAAAGCCAAAGTATTGCCTAGTCATCCTGATCTTAAAGTCCTCTTTGAACAGGGTTGGTCTAAGCCTGAAAAAAGATTTGATTTGGGGTCTCGTTTTCGAGCAGTATACAAAATCGACCCTAAAGAATCTGAAGAATGGGAATTGCCTCCCAAGATTGATATCCCAGTGGCTAAACTATCTAAAAAATCTATTTTTCCTGCAGATGAATCTTCTTTACTTAGAGACCCTCTTGACAGGAAAGCTGACGCTATGCTCCGCAGAAGCTATCAACTCTCAGCAGCCATGGCTAAGGCATCTCTTGCTACTGTGCCTGTTGCACGAGCCTTAAGATTATGGCTAAGCCAGATTGGTCGGGACATTTTGGATGGAGTCCCTAGAGAAGAAATTTGTCTTCTGTTAAACTTGCAGGCGATTTTCTGTGTGATTTTTCTCTTGACTCTTTAAAACTTGCATCTAAGAACATGCTAACGGCTAACTCTGCACGTCGTGCCCTGTGGATAAAACCCTGGACAGGGGATGTAGCCTCCAAACATCACTTCTGTTCACTTCCCTTCCACCCATCTTCCTTGTTTGGGAAAGACCTGAAGGAGGTGTTGAAGAATCTTAGTGAAGATAAGGGGAACTCTTTTCCACAAGTAGCCAGTACCTCCAAAAAACCGAGCTTTCCACCTAGAAAAGCAAGACCAGAAAGACCTTTTCGTGCATTTCGTAACCGACGTAGAGGAGTTCAGAAGTCTAAAGACAGAACTGTCTTCCACAGTAAAAAAAACGAGAAGCCTGACTTCTGACGCCATGCCAGGTCTGTCTCCAGTAGGTGCAAGGGTGGCAGACTTCGCTCACTTATGGACAGACATCACATCCGATGCTTGGGTACTGTCCACAGTAAAAAACGGTTACGCTTTGGAATTCGACAAGATTCCGCCAGAAAGATTTTTGAGTACAAAAATCGAAAAATCTCAGATCCTTCCCTTGTTGCACGAATTTATCCAAAAAAGAGCTCTAGAAGAAGTCCCTTTGTCAGAAAGAGGAAAAGGAGTGTACTCCGCAATATTTGCTGTACCAAAGCCAAACAACAGGTGGAGATTAATTATAGACCTCCGCTATCTAAACAAATTCTTGACCAAAATTGCATTCAAGATGGACTCCATAAAATCGGCCACCGCCATTCTACAGCAAAGCAACTACATGGCCAAAATAGACCTGGCCGATGCTTATCTCCACATTCCCATCAGGAGAGGTCACAGAAAATATCTGAGAATAGCAATTGTGACCAATTCAAGAACTCTTCACTACCAGTTCACCTGTCTGCCATTCGGCATTACATCAGCCCCTCGCGTCTTCACCAAGACCACCATAGTTCTGGCGGCTGCACTGAGACTTCGGGGGATACAGATCGTGCCCTATTTGGACGACTGGCTGATCATAGCAGAGAATCAATCTCTCTTGAAACTTCATCTTCAGATGACAATCGATCTTCTACAACAACTGGGTTTCCTAATCAATTGGGAAAAATCCCTTCTTATTCCAACAACCAGAATTCAGTTCCTGGGGTATATTCTCGACTCGTGCAGTATGACTATTCATCTTCCTCAGGAGAGAATCTTGAAAATCAAGCAGTCCGTGCACTACCTTATCAAGACAAGATGCACAACGGTCAGAACAGCCATGAGGGTCCTGGGTCTGATGACTTCAATAATAGAAGCAGTTCCTTGGGCAAAGGCACATTTCAGACAGCTACAACTCAACATTCTGGCTGTTTGGAACAAATCTCCAGCAGGATTCGACAAACCGATTGTACTAACTCCTCAGACCAGAGTCAGCCTCGGTTGGTGGTTGAGGAAGAATTTGGCGTCCGGCAGATCTTTACGTTTTGTTCAACCCCAGATCCTGACAACCGATGCCTCATCCTCAGGTTGGAGGGCCCACCTCGGCAATCTCTGGGTTCAGGACAAATGGAATTCCACAGACAGGACTCTGTCCTCAAATCAAAGAGAATTGAAAGCCATTTATTTAGCCCTGAAATTCTTTCAGACCCATCTGAAAAAACAGCATGTGAAGGTACAGACCGACAATCTGTCATGTGTTTATTACATAAACAAGCAAGGGGGTACCAGGAGCACACCCCTCATCAAACTGTGTCAAAAGATTATCTCCTGGGCCGAGGAAAACCTTCAGAGTCTGACAGCAGTCCACATTCGAGGGTCTCTGAACACTCGGGCAGACATTTTAAGCCGCTCTCAACTAAGACCAGGGGAATGGTCCCTGAACAGTGTTATCTTCCAACAGATTGTCAGTCGGTTCGGTTGTCCACAAATGGACATGATGGCGACCAAACAGAACTCGAAGTTGCCAATGTTTTGCTCTCTTTACAGGTCAGACCAACCCTATGCAGTGGATGCCCTGTCTCTTCCCTGGACCAACCTGTTCATTTACATATTTCCTCCGATACCGCTCATTCAGAGGATACTTTACAAAATCAAAGAAGAGAAACCGAATGCAATTCTGATCCTACCATTTTGGCCACGCAGAGTATGGTTTCCTCTTGTAATGAGGTTGTCCAAGGGCGAATATTGGAAACTTCCTGCAGTTCCACATCTCTTGGAACAGATGGGGTTTTTCCATCCATCACCACAGAAGCTACAGCTTACGGCCTGGAGATTGAGAAGAAGACCCTAACAGGTCTAGGTCTTTCATCCAGAGTTATAAAGACATTGTTGTCAGCTAGAAGACCAGCGACCATTAAGTCCTATGGTAGAGTTTGGAAAGTCTTCACATCCTGGTGTTCAGATAATTCTGTATCTGAACCTTCAGTCTCAGATATTCTTACTTTTCTACAGGATGGCCTTGATAAAGGTTTAAAACCTGCTACCTTGAAGCTTCAGTTTGCTGCAATCAATGCTTTAAATAACAATAGATTCTCATCTAATCATTTAGTACGGAGATTCTTCAAGGCTTTAAGGAACATCAAACCTCCTATTAGGCCACCATGTCCACAGTGGGATCTTGCCTTGGTCCTACATCATCTCACAGAACCTCCCTTTGAGCCTATACAGGAAGCTTCTCTCAAATGTTTATCGTGGAAGACCTTCTTTTTAGTTGCCGTTTCCACTGCTAGAAGAATTTCAGAGCTGCAAGCCTTATCCTGCAAAGAGCCATACTTACAGATAAGACCAGACTGCATCATACTAAGAACAGTTCCATCGTTTATTCCTAAAGTGGCCTCAGTTTCTAATTTAAATCAGGAATATTATCTTCCAGCTTTGTGTCCAACTCCTGCTAATGCTCATCAGCAAGTTCTGCATCTTCTGGATGTTAGAAGATCCGTCTTGACTTATCTAGAGAAGACAAAATCTTTTAGAAAATGTGAATCTCTGTTTCTCCAATTTCAAGGTCCAAGAAAAGGGATGAAGGCCTCTGCAGCCTCTCTCTCTCGATGGATAAAGCAGAGTATTTCTATGGCTTACAGAGCCTTGGGACAACCTTCACCTTTACAGATTAGGGCTCATTCTACAAGATCTACTGCTACTTCCTGGGCAGAGTATGCAATGCTCTCTATAGATCAGATCTGTCAAGCAGCTTCTTGGACTTCTTGTAATACTTTTGCTAAACATTACAGGCTGGATGTCTCCTCAGCTGGCTCAGCCTTTGGCGTATCGGTGCTATCTACAGTGGCTTCGAAAATTTGTCCCCCCCTTTGATTTGCTACCTAAATCCCATCAGTGCTGCCTGTAGGACGAGAGGAAGATCTAAATTTTGCTTACCTGAAAATTTCTTTTCCTCGAAGTCCAAAGGCAGCACTATTATATTCCCTCCCAATAAAATAATTTTTTTGCTGCATAAAACACGCCTCTTCCTTGACTCCTAGGATACTTATAGGGCAGTCGGTTAATTGATTTATTGTTAATTAACATTGTTATTGTGTTCTTCTGTCATAATTAGGACTACAGACTCTTACCCATCAGTGCTGCCTTTGGACTTCGAGGAAAAGAAATTTTCAGGTAAGCAAAATTTAGATCTTACACTTCAGCAATGAAGAATAACACTTTCGTAAAAGTTCTTTATCCAGGCTCAAACAGCCCTCATCAATTGTAAGGTGACAAGCCTCCCCTATAAGACATTCTTCCAAAATGTTGATGAACTATGACCTGTTTCAGCCAGAGGCCTTGTTCTCATACAAACAGAATGTTTATACTAATTGTCCTTGGGTTAGCTTTGTACAAGTCACAACATGGCCTTCAGTAAGAGAAGGTGCAGAAAGGTTAACAACAGCGAGGACACAGTCATTTCTTAACAGTTCACACAAAATGACGTTTGAATCATGACATGGCTGGACAGTGGTCAGCATGACCCCAGGCTTAGACAAGATGGCATATGATTGGACCAAAACGATGCCTGCAGAGAAATATCTCACATTTTCAAAGCTGGAAAACACATTGTTACATGAAAACGCGTGCATTTCAGCGCATGTGGATTGTTTGCAAATTTTTGACAGCTGCAGTATACAGAATCAATCTGCAAATGTTCCTCCCTACAAACGCTGGCATGTGCATAACAGTTTCTTGCTTTCCATTTAGCTGCAGGCACCATACTGATACAATCCCCAGTAAAATCTACTTGGGATTTTGCGTTCCCTACTTTAGGTGCTGGGGTGGCTGATGCCAAGGTCAGGTGACCTGCACAATGTCACCAGAATGCGCTGCTCCACGTGACAGCCGGCACTATCCGCTGGCTGCACAGCCCGTTGTATGCCGGGAGAGGAGGTGGAGTCCACCGCAGTAAAGTTCTCTGATTGGTTCAGCGCACGTACAGGAAAAGGCAGTCCTTCTTCACGTTTTTGGTGCTTTCACTGATTTGTCTACGTAAAGCGATGGCCGCTGGGAAATGTAGTTTCCATAGCGTTTCCCTTTTACCTATTGGTCAACCGTGGAGCGGTGCTTGTTGGGAGCTGTAGTTCTGTTTCCTGTTGCGGAGCCGTGCTGTAGTCGGCTGGTCCTTGGTGAGCTCCCCCTGGGTTTCCGGGAGCGGTGTTTGCCCTTCCTCTGCATGGCCGGGAGCTGCAGGATCATCAGCGCCTCAATAGCGCAGCTTCTGCTGAGGGGCCAAGGCCGGGGAGCTGCACGGCTGTGGAGAGGAACGCAGGAGCTGCAGAGCTGTGTGTGGCGGACGGGGACACTGTGGGCTCCAGCACAGCAGAGCAGAGGGCTGCACAGGCCTTACTGTACCAGCAGATACCAGGTGAGGGGCATGGTGCCAGGCTTGTGACTGTTGTGGCCTCTACCCGGTGACCGGGTGTTTACCACTGAACTCTATGGGCTTTCTAAAACCTTGAAGGGTTACACCAGCCAATCCCATGCTGCAGCCAGGGTGTCAGTATATTTGTCATGTGATCTCATTCTGGAGTATTAGTTTCAGTAAGATGTCATGTCATTACATATCATACACTTAGAAGCTTTCTATAGAATGACAGCAAGCTGAGATCTAGAAAACCATGAGGAATCGCATGAGGGACTGTGTGTGGGTGACACTTTAGTGAAGGGGTTAAAGCTTAAAGGGGTATTCCAATTTCAGCAAATTAATGTTAAGGTTTTTATGATAAAAAGTTATACAATTTGTGTATCAATTTCTCATGGTTTTCTAAACTCTTTTTAAACTTTATAGCCGGCGCAGGGAGGTACGCGCTCGGCATTTACCATGCGCGCGGATCTCCTTCACTTCCTATGTAGCCGCGCGCATGGTAAGCGCCGAGCGCGTACCTGCCTGCGCCGGCTATAAAGTTTAAAAAGTGTTTTAAACCGCAATACAGCGGTTTAAAACACTAACAAAAATAAGCTCCGGCACCAGCTCACCCTGAGCTGGTGCTCGGTATTTCCATCTGAAACCTGCCACTTCAAGTGGTAGGTTTCCTTTAAGCGTATTATCCCTCCATAGTTGAAGAACAACTGCAGGTGGTGCAGCTTTGTGGTCCTTAGACCCAAGGGTGAAATCTCCTCTTCTCTACATGTGGACACTTCTTTTCTCTGTCTTCTGCTCACTTTTTCTAAATATGAATTATTCTCCCATCAAACATTAGCCTTTAAGAGACGCAGGGGACAGGAAGAGTGTGAAGACACGGCACTAAGCGTTGTGCAAAGTGATAGGTGTCCAGCGACTGTAGAAGAGGACTTCCCTTGAACTATAGAGAGAATCCAGACCAGCATCAGTTTACCGCTACCTGCAGTTGTTTGAGACACAGAGAAGAAAAAGATTTTTGTACAGAGGTAATAAGATTTGAAAATAGAAGGTATGGGGGAGGGTGACAAGGATGTCACTGGGAGATTACCAGCAGTTTTGACCATACAAAGCTGCAGAAGTGTTTGATAGCAGCCCTGGGTACCTTTGTAACTTTGTGTGTAGCAGCAGGACTGTCAAAAATGCATTTAATTCTAGAATGCTAGCTGGACTTGAAGCACTGGGGGAGTTTCCTAATACTGCTATAGTTGATAGCATTCAAAACTGCACCCCCAAGCATTTGTCTAACCCAAAGCCTCACACCTCTTGGACCTAAAACACACAAAGTAATAATTCTTGACGCTTGTACAGAGAGTTTTACACCTAAAAAAAAAAACCTCTTGGGCAGATAAATCATCCTGAGGGTTTTCTCCTCTTTCTGTCAGTCCTGGTCCCGATAAAAGCTAACCGGTGCAATTCAGCATTGGACACTGATGCTCTGGTTACATGACCTTACACAGCGTCCAAGAGAAGTCCCTGCAGAGGGATCCTGTGATGTCACTGATAAAATGTCACTGGGATTCCCTAAGCCTAAGGGTGAGATGCATGCAGGGAAGATGCAATATGCATCCTTCGTGTATGTCTGGGTATACAGATCACTGATTACAGTGAACCTATGGGATGTTGCTATAAGCTCGCACTTATAGAACACACAAGATATAGAACTGTTTTTAAAAATAGCTGCAAGTTTATCCAACCCAGAAAACATCTGGGGTCAGCAACATCAGTCGTAGTCTGGGATGTCAGGCACAGTTTATACTGAGCAGGAAGCTTCATCATCAGCAGCCATAGTCTGGTCAGAGGACTGGTGCCGCTGTTAACCATGTTCTTATTTGGGGTGTCGCTGTCACTGTCAACCATAGTCTGGTCACTTGGTCGGTGGAGTCAGCCATAGTCTGGTCTAGTTTGGTAAGGGGGAGAGGTGATGGCTGTCAGCCATAGTCTCGTGTAAGGGGTGGTGGGGGAGACGCTGGCATCAACCATAGCCTGGTCTGGGGTGGGGGGTGGCTATGGCTGAAGTTGGCGTCCGCTGATGTTGGCGTCAGCCTTAGTCTGATCTGGGAAGGGGAGTGGGGGCTTTGGAGTCAGCCATAGTTTGGTCTATGGGCGGGAAGGTCCTTGGCGTTAGCCAATGTTTGGGTGGGGGGCGCCATTTACATTAGCCATAGTATAGTCTGGGTGGTGTTGTTTTGGTGTCAGGCTTACAGACAAGATTTGATGGTGGAAATGTAGCTGTACATTTATTTATTTTTTTAGATCCTTTATCTACTTATTGCCACTATACACTATTGCTTTCTTCTTTGACAGAGTCCGTCCAATTCACATGAAAGTGAAGAATATTTTGATTTACCAGAGTATGAGCCAAGGCCTGTAGACCAAGGGCCTAGTAAGATGTTTATTGTACGTGCTAGAGGGCTGCCGTGGTCATGCACTGCAGAAGATGTGCTCAATTTTTTTTCAGGTATGTTTTTTTTTTTCCTCCAGTACTGTTAAATATGTGTAATGTACAAACTGTTGGCCAACATTTATCAAAAACTGTTCAAACTACACAGGGTGCTCCAGATTCAGGAATTGTGGCATGTGTTTTACACGCAGAAATTTGTGTCGAGTATAGTGCAGCCACGATGTGACACATATGTGGCGCTGACACTTCTTGAATTCATGTGCAAGCAGTTTACACATAAAAGAATGTACAAAATCTGACAAAAAACTGGCGCAAGGTCCTTAGTAAATGTGCCCCTTTAAAGGGGATTGAACAGCTGAAAAGGGATCTCTTCTTTAAGCTTCATATGCTCTTGTTTTTTAGAAAAAAAAGACTTAAAAAATTAGCCTGAGGCTCACCAAAGGAGTCTGGAGCCCCTTGGACAGCGCTTGCCTATTTCCAGCACCAACATAAACAGTGCAATTCACAACAACCCCATGCTATTAAATAGAATGGCTCCCAGCAGTCTATCCCTCACTGATCATCTTGTTATCACCTATCATGTGGGGGATGGAAGGTGGGTAATTGATATTGGTAGGTTAAGCACCCAACCCCTCTCAAGGAAATGTTTCTAGTTTAGTGGCCTCATATCTAGACAAATTCAAGTATTGGGACCCTGAAAGTTGCTAAATCAAACTTACATTGCCCCTTCTGATTCGAGAAGAGCCACTCACGCAGCGGAATAGAGTGCACAGCCAAGGTCACTCCAACATTTAATACCTCTGAATCTTCCCCTTCACATCACAAGTATGGGATTTACCTCCCGTATACAGTCAGTAAGATTTCCCCCCGGGCTTTCCTTGCTGAGGTTGCTTGCTACACTGTTTAGGTAATTTCTGGCAGCCTGACATGGAATGGGAACTATGCCGGGGATTTCTCTACAGCAGCATAAGGAGTGAAACACACTTTTTATCCAGTCATTTAGTACAAGTGCTGCCAGCATTACGAATTATATTTTCCTGGTATTGCTGTTGTAGAAAGAGTCAATCGTTCAGTGCATTGTGTAGTGTGGACTGGAGGCTGAAGATGAACGGAGATGTGCAGAGAGCCAGGTGTTGGTAGCCAATATTTTAATTTGGCTTTTCCTGTTAGGGCCCATCTTTTGTATTTTGAATAAAGCTCCTTATATATTTGTCCCCTCTAATGTGTTTTTTTTTTTTTTTTTTTTTTTCAGGCTGCAATGTACGAAGTGGCGCAGATGGTGTTCACTTCATATTTAATAGGGATGGAAAACCACGAGGAGATGCAGTCATTGAGTTTGAGACTGCAGATGACTTGGTAAAAGCATTAGAACACCACAAAAAGTACTTGGGACAGCGCTATGTAGAAGGTAAGCAACCTCTGCTCTCCCTCCTGTGAATGCTGTGGCTACTGCAGCGGCCACGTGACTGCCGACCCTTGGAGTCTTAGGACTGCCTGAGACGGTCCCTTTTTTCCTGGTCAGCTTTAAACCTCCTCAAAGTCTCATGCGTCGCTCTTTTAAGTCACGTCTATGTTTTACCCTTAAACGGCAAGTTTACGTGTTATACCTGTTGTTGCATCTTTTAAAATTTGCCAAGGGAAAATGAGTCATTCATCAAGATCCCTGCAGCTGATGTTCAAGATTTAATGGAATTGTCCAAAGCAATTGATTATTTTACATACATATTTTAAACCACTCTGTGTTCACACATTACAGGTGTCCTTTAATTGAAATAGAATTATGTTTACTATAAAACATTATTGTATTTTTTTCCCTAAAACTTGATTTGTTTTGCAGTGTTTGAAATGAGCCAGAAAGATGCTGAATCTTTGCTACAGAGACTGCAAGCTCCAATGTCGCCCACTGCATCCTCCTCTGTGTCTCAGGCTGCACAGTCATTGGCTGGTATCCCAAGCGATGGCACAGTGCGCCTCCGGGGTCTTCCATATAGTTGTAGTGAACAAGATATTGTCAATTTTTTTTCAGGTGAGTTTATTTATTTATTTTTGGGCAGTTTTTCAGTAACTACTCTTCAAACGCAAGAGTGCTTCGTTATAGTTCCTCATCAAAACTAAAAGACCGTTTTGCCTATTTTGTCTTCTGCAACAGCATTCTAGAGAAAAGGGCACACAAAAGATTACAGCACAATATGTAACTTTGAAATTTTGGATTCCCAATCCAAAATCAGATGGTCGCAATTATGGCTGTGGTCTCGCTGCACCAATTAGATAGAACAATAGAAGTCTATGGGTTACAGTGTGGTGAGCACACAGTGGGGCACATTCACTTACCCATCCAGAGGAGTTTCCGAAGGTGCATTGTCCGACAACAATGCACTGTGCTGCGATTCACTATGATTGTGCACCCGATATCGTGCATGTGTTGCATCCCTACTCAGGTCTGCCGGAGTTCACCTTCTTCTTCCCGGTGTATGTAATTAAATTTCTTGCAACACAATTTTAATCTTAAATTGCACGCTCAGTCCGAATCAATCCGACGGCCTGCCCCCCCCCCCCCATTTCTGCGCCAAAATTCCCTTCTAAATACCTTTCCCAGCAGCGCAAATCCCGAATACCATGAACCGTCCGATGGAAATGCGATCTGCGGACCCTTAGTAAATAAGCCCCAGTGTGTCTACAAAAGCCCCGTGTTTTCATGCTTTCTGTAACATCCTACTTCTGGATGATCAGGATGATGACAATGCAGCCTTTCCCCACACTGTCATTTTACAATTCAGCTGTCGCTATAATAAATCAAAGCCAATCCTAAACTGTAGAGAGCAGGGCTGTGTACATAGAGATCCAAAGTGCATTCAGTAAAATAGTCTTACTAAAATGCATGTCTTTACAGGTCTAAGTATAGCCGATGAAGGCATAACATTTGTGTTTGACCAGAGAGGACGCAAGTCGGGGGAGGCATTCGTCCAGTTTATTTCGGAAGAACATGCAGAACAAGCACTTTTGCGACACAAGCAGGAGATAGGCAGCAGGTAATATGTTATGTACATTTGGCACAGCACACCACTATTGAATTCTGTGTATCATTTGAGGCTGGATGTCACTTAGCGCCAGGTATAAATAAGCAGAATGTTACCTTTATCTGTTTGAGCTTTTTCTACAGATGCCAGATAGGTGCATCCAGCCTACCAAAATGTTATCAATTTGGTCGGCATAAAACTGCTCAATGGACACAACTGTTATTATGTACAAACCCATCCCAAGTCATCAGGCGTCAGCATTTTTCCATGTTTACTTTTGCCTAATTTAGTATTACTTTAAATATGAAACACAAAGGCAAAAACGTGTCATTGTATCATTGATGATGCTGGTAGAACTGACCATGAGAGGATGTTGTAGATATTACTCCCTGGACTCTATGGCCAGACAAGATGTTCACATGCATTCAGAACTTTGAAAGCAAGATTTCTTAGATTTTTTTTTTTCCTGTGATCAAGAGTTGAGGTCACATTTACTCCAGGATACATTTGGAAAACAATATGTGTTTTGTGTCTACTGAACCTTAATCTTTATGGACTTTTGCATAAATATTCAATTTCTTTTTACTTGTTTTAGATACATTGAAATTTTTCCAAGCAGAAAAAACGAAATTCAGAATGCTCGCTTCCTTGTTAGAAGGAAGAAAGGAGTCTCTTTTGCTCCAACCATGAAAGAACTTTATGACCCAGACATATCTGTCAGTAATGACACAAAAGACCGACACCAGGACATAGTCAGTGAGAACAATCACATGAATGGTGAGATACTTGTCTCTCAATTTCAGTATACTGTATCTGCAGAAGAACTGTATAGTTACTGTATATACATAACTATAAGTGAACCCGAGTATAGCCGAGGTACCTAATTTTAACACAATAAAACTGTGAAAACCTATTGACTCGAGAGTGGGAAATACATTGGTCACATCCCCGCTGTAGTGTACAGCCTGCCTGCCCGCCCCCTGTAGTGTATAGCCCGCCTGCCTGCCTGCCCGCCCCCTGTAGTGTATAGCCCGCCTGCCTGCTCCCTGTAGTGAAAAAAAAAAATGTACTCGCCTTTCCTACGCCCCGTCGTAGGTCTTCTTCTTGCTTCCAAATCTCTGGTGCCTTTTTGGGTCCTTTTCGAGTCTTCGGCCGGTACACAGAATGAAGTCACATTGCTGACGCCATTGTTTGTGAGCCTCCAGCATCGCGTGTGTACCCAAAGATCAGCGAAAGGACCCGAAGAGGCACCGTAGTTACGAAAACAAGAAGAGGACCTATGGGGGGCGTAGACTCGTGTATAATCCAAGTTAGGGTTTTTCAGCACAAATTTTGTTCTGAAAAACTCCACTTATATACGAGAATATGTACGGTAACAAGAGGGGGGGGGGTGATTTAAATAAAAAATTAGCATCTAATTCAACTTGTATGAACATATATGTATAGGGCTTTGATGATGCAGAGGGTACATCCGTCTTTAAGCATACCTCAATAGATAATACTTATTCATATTAAAGGGGTATTCCGGAAATATCAATGTCTGATACGAAAACCCATAATGCTATAAATATATGCATACAACAAAGCTCAATGTCATCACAAAATGGAGCTTAAATAGTTTGAAATGTAACTGCCTACTTTAGAAAGCCAAGTATCTCAAAAATGCCTGACACAGGATACCACAACTCCCATGATTCCTTAGTTTTCAGTAACAGCTCCTCCCTTTCTGCCCAATAGACTGTGCTATGCTGTTACCAAAGTAAAGGCAAATGAAATATGCGTTTCTCTCACTTAATATAGAGATGTGTAACCGCCATCACTGCACATTACCTGAGCCCCACTGAGATGGTGTTTCATATTGTTTTATACAGTATTTTAAAGACACAAAATTTTTGTGACTTGTATCACTACCCTTTTTAATGGAATTTTTGATGTGTTTATTTTTTTGGATGTACACAGCCCTTAAATGCAATTTTGACATGGTTTATTTTATATAATGACAAATATCATTTTAACCAAGGTCATTACAAAAGCGGCAATAACCATTTTGAGTGTTTTCTTTTTTTATTAACTGTACATGCTAACTTATGGGGGAAAGATTTATTTTTTTTTTTACTAAGAGAATTAAATGTGATACCTTGATAATTTTTATACTATACTGCCATACAGACACAGATATACAGTATGCAGTAAGACATAAAACTCTGGATTACAATATTACTACACTAAATTTTATATAAATTGCTGAATCTGGAAAAAGTGACTTGTATTCTTCTTGTTCTTCTATTTTCTGCCTACAGATTATGGGAAGGACATGCCTGGAAAGGCTGTGGATGCCAGTGAATTCCCAGGTGTATCACCAGTGCATGATATTCACATTCGAGGACTTCCTTTCCATGCTTCTGGCCAAGATATTGCAAATGTAAGTTAATGATGGGCACTTGGTCTACTCAGGTGCCTGCACTTGCCATTGTTTTAAATGGCAATTCCAGGTGTGGGCCAGTAAAGCTCCTTCTGCTTGTTGGACATTATCATGTACACTAAAAATTACAATTTTTTAACAGTTTTTCCACCCTGTGATGCCATTGAAGATAAATATTGAATACAGTGCAGATGCAGGCGGGACCTCTGGGGAAGCGGTAGTAAGATTTTTGACCCATGAGGATGCCGTAGCTGCCATGGCCAAAAACAGATGCCACATGCGTAAGTCTGGCTTCAGTTAACCTGTTAACACAACAATGTTCTGATACAATTAAGAATATGTAGCAAGCAGTATGGACACCAACGTTGCTTTAACTCCTTAAAGGGGACCTGTCACACCCGAAAACCCCCCCCCCCACCAAATTAGCTCCCCCCTCATCCTGTCCCCAGCCCCTTTATATTTAATTTTTATTAAAATTGTGTTTGCATACTTAGTTTTAAACGATCCGACCTCTTATCAAATAAGAGTTTGGATCGTCGTACAAGTCGCCCTAGCAGTCGGCCGTATTCATTAGAGGGCCGGCGACACCCCCCCTCCACGCCCCTATCAGTTAGGGACCTGTGAGAATCGCTGACAGCAGCGCATGTATTGCACAATCGCTGCAGGCTCCAATATCGATCAACAAATTCTGCACCCTGTATACTCTGTGGAGGAGGTATGAATAGGATAGCCTGTGCGCATCGCTGTGGGAGAGTCCACCCTCACCAAAATTGTATTCCACTCTTCTTCCTTTAAGGGTCCCAAATTCCTCCTCCCAGTGCCACCTACTTCTGTCAGGAAACCCAAGTAATTGTAAATCTAAAGTGTGCTACTACACAATGGATTACTGCATAATCCGCTCGCTTCTCGATTAACTGGTAGATTACATATTCTTCCTCTGGTCATCCTCTTCCTTCCCACTATAATTGTCCCTAAAGACGTGTTTGATTTCTCATGTCTAGTTATGTCTTTTTCCATAAATGAGCTCATCTGGTCACCTGTCGGCTCCCTCTCATACAGTTGAGAGGACACATTTTAAACAGCTCTAACTTCTCTAAAGCTATAAAGGGGAGAACCTCCCTAATACATACAATGATTGTTTTCATGAGACTGTCAGGAATTGGACACTTCCATAAAAATTGCATTCCCATATGTAACTTTAATATTGAATATCTGTGGATTTGCCATAGTTCAGAAGAGTACCTCCCTTTAATTATGGCTTATTTAAATTTCAAACCGACTCCAGACTGAAAAATTATGCTAGGTATTATTTTTGGGGAAACGTAGTATTTATATGGTATAGATCTTAAGCAATAGTCCCCGGTTATTGTATGCAAGTAGAAACTTTTAGGGAATATCAGCAGAGCTAGCACACAAATGAACAAAGCAAGGTATGTACAGGCGGTCCCCTACTTAAGAACAACTGACTTACAGACGACCCCTAGTTACAAACGAACCTCTGGATGTTGGTAATTTGCTGTCATTTAACCCCAGGCTACAATAACCAGCTATAACCGTTATCACATGTATCTGCAATTAAGCTTTAATGTTAATCCTGATTCTTATGACAACCCAACATTTTTAATATCCAATTGAGACCAAAATAATTTTGTTTGGGGTTACAATGATACAATATACAGTTTTTGGACTTTCATACAAATTCAATTTAACAACAAACCGGGGACTGCTTGTATACAGTTTCTCTGTGTTTTATCAAGATTTTATATCCTTTGGTAAAATGTGGTGAACACGCATCTAACCTTTCTAATTTATGACATGTTTTAAAGTGTTTGTTTTTTATAGTGAAGTCTGTTTGTACAAACTACATAATTTAGACAAAATCTTTTCCCTTTTAGACCAAGGATACTTAGAGCTGTTCCTGAATTCTTCACCGGATGGTAAATGAGGGTTGTTTTGGTAGTCTTGTTGCGCAAGTTATAAAGGTATTTCTAATGTCACTTAAACTTGCCTTTTGTGAATTGTATATGTGAACTCGTACTTGCCTTTTCCGGCGCTCCCTTTGTCCCACCCCACGGTCCCCTGTCCTGGGGCCTGGAAGCTGAGCTTCCGTCCCCTGTGAACAAACAGTTATATATGGCACAGAGGGACCACTATGGGGGAAGAGATAGGTACGAGTTTATTATTATTATTTTTTTTATGCTGCCTTCTTATTACTCTCGGACAACCCCTTTAAAGAGGGCCTACCTATTTCCATGACATATCTGATTAAGTAAGTTTACCCATTGACAATAACACCAGTAAGGAAGATTTGGTATTGACTAAATTGTGTAAAGGTAATAAAGTACATCGTAATGGAAAACAATATTTTATTGGAAAACACTGTACTATTCCTTTGCTCTTGTGTGTGCTTGCTTTATCCTTCTTAAAGGGGTTTTCCCACAAAGGAAAGTTAGGCCCTATCCCGTGTATAGGGCCTAACTTGCTGATCAGTGGGGGTCTCTGTGCTGATACCCCCCAAAGATCGTGAAAATGAGGGGTCGGACCCCTCCTCGCTCTGTCAGATTAATGGAGCAGAGTGCTGTGCACGAACGTTCTGCTTCATTAATCTCTATGGAGCTGACAGAGATCTTGGAGCACTGCGCTCAGCGTTTTCAGTCAGCACCTTAGAGATTAAAGGAGCAGAAAGACGGACCCCTCGTTTTCGCGATCTGCAGAGGTCTCAGCACTGAGACCCCCACTGATCATCAAGTTAGGCCCTATCCTGTGGATAAGGCCTACCTTTCCATTGGGAAAACCCCTTTAATAATGCCATTTAGAATCCTAAACAACACAAATGGCCCCAGGGTGTCCTACACTCACCCAAACACACTGTTATATGTTAAACCAGTATGCTTCCAGTCTACAGCAGTCAAGGTTTTTTGTTAATAGCTCTACAGCAAATGGGCCTTGATAATGGACCAATAAACCATGGATAGCTGCTTCTGACTGGTGGTGGGTCAAACAATCTACTTTACTGAAGGTCTGGCAAAAGATTATTTCTCACATGTATGTGCCCTTAAAGGAAAACAACCACTTAGTATACATAAAAACATACTACAGATACTCCCCTCTGATCCTCTTCATTCTGATCCTGGCGCTAGTCTTCTTTAATGTTCACATGCTGGGATTGCCTAGAAAAAAAGAACAACAACTTCTAATTGGCAGCTCGGAGCGCGGGGACAAGATGGCTGGCGCTCCAGGCTGCTAAGTATGCAAGCCCTCGCAACTCTCTCTCTCCCACACAAGGGCATACATAATTAGCAGCCTGGAGCCCCGGACATCTTGTCCCCACGCTCCGAGCTGCTAATTAGAAGTGTTTTTTTTTTTTTTGTAGGTGATTTTGGCATGTGAACATTAAAAAAGACCAGCACCGGGATTTGAATGAATGAATGGGAATGTAGTTTAAAAAAAAAAAATATATATATATATATATATTACACACCAAGTGGATGTTTTCCACTGCTTACAACAGCTAGGTCGATAGGGGGGGGGGGGGATATTTGTCAAGCTCCCCATTTATTCAGTTTAGTCATATGGTCCCTTGGCAACAGTCATGGATCTCTGCCCAAGGCCTGGCTTCACACGGGAGAGTTTGATCAGTCAAACTTGCAGCGTGCGTTTTCCAGAACACTGACCAAAGGAACTGAATTATCAGAAGAGTAGAAGATCTCCTTGGCATATGCAAACATCTGTGTTAGGTTTTTTTTTTTGCTGTTTTAATCTTATATTCTTTAGTTGTTGGATGGATTCAATATACACAAAAAAAAAGCATAATGCACTCCTATATAAAGCCTACACAGCTCCATACTGCATGAGCCTTCACTGGTATAGCAAATTTTAAAATCTGCATTGTGTCAGCTCTTTTCTAAATGAGGCCTGCTACTCTGTTTTGCTACACTGATTATAAACATACACTTTAAAAAAAATTCTCAGTTCATTTATGGTTAATGGCTAAATAAATCCTTTTCAACCATTTTGTTTCTGTTGTCACTTCTGTGGGTTTATTCATATGCCATCAGGGGAAAGCTGAAAGGGCTTTCGTGGGGTTTACTTTGAACCATCTATTCAGCTATGTGAAGAGGAGACTCTGTCATCGGCTCTATAGGAAGATACATGTTCTCATACCATTGTGTTGACACCATCATGTCTTTTTGTTCCAGGACCCTCAAATATTTTCTCCACTTCCTGACGTTAGACTGTGTAAACACCTCTATTTTCTTTTAAATGGCTGTTCAAAAGATGGGACCTTTTATTTTAAATACGTATATATTTGTTACCTTGCTGAATGTAAGCTGAAAACTGGTACTAAATCAGCCGATGCAAAGACTCCTGAAGAGAGTGCCAACTCAAAAGTACCTGCTGGTCTGGAAGAAAAGTGCTTGGAGTGGATACAAATCGCAAGCCAAGCAGCATGTTCTTGTTTCATCAAAGTGCCTAAGATAACAGTGGGAGTACAGTTCCCTTGGAGAGAAGGGAAACCATAGAAGGTGTACACAGACATTTACATGTCCGGCATTGTGCCCATTTAGATGTGTAGACAGACACCGGTACAGTGAAAGGGGCACATGTCTTATTTTCTCCTTGTGTAAGAACTTCTGTGTGTGGTGGGTTCATTTCTTGCATAGTTGATTTGCAATTTGTTCTAAATTCATGAAAAAAACAGTTAAATTTGTAGAATCTTTGGGGGGAATAAAATGGAATAAACTATGAAAGTGTCCAGTTTGCATTTTTTTTTCTATGTACGAATTTGAAAATTCTGAAGCTTCACCGTCTGACACTACTCATTGTCCTGTTCCCTGACAAGACTTGGAGGGTTTCTATCCATACTCCCTGCCCCCGGACACAGATGGTGGGTTATTTCTGGCCTTACTACACATTATTTGCATGTGCGGTAGAGCTTGTACTGTGGTGGTTTTGTGCAGTCAGTCACACAGTTGATGAAATAAGAGCCACAGTTTAATTAGCTTTTTGTAGAATTTATTTTAGAATTTCTCATTACATACAATATACTCAGAGCAGCAACCGAGACATCCCATTAGTGCAACACAAATGTCAATAGCTACATCTTCATTCAGTGTATTCCTGATGCAACATACCATGGTTCATAATGACACTAGCGGGAGACTTTCCTTATGTGTTGCCCAAATAGTGACACAACTTAGTGCTTTCTTTGGTTGGTAGTTGTGTACTATGGTAAACTCCCATACAAGTATATTCTCGGGTATTGAAACACTATGTGCGCCTTAATGAAACACATGAGGCAAGTTTCAAACAGTATTAAGTTTGGGAAATACAGACTATAGGTCGGCCCTTTCTCCTGGACTTCACAGTATGCAGAGACACAGACGTAGCATCATCTATGATCCTGTGCCCCATAGGACTCGCTGTCCTGAAAACATGTTTACAGCATGAAACCAGCTTTGTCAGTCTAAAAGTGTACAGGTTTTATCACAGTGGCTGATAAATATTTAGACCAGTTGTTCTAAATTTATTCAACCAATTATGGACCAGAATTTTATTACAATTAGTCTTTTAACCAGTTGGATAAATTGAACGATAGATGTGTCAAATGATGGTGGATTTTCTCACAGTCAATTCCAGACCACAATAGTAAATGTGCCCCAATGTAAAGATAATAAAATGGTGATTGTTCCCAGTAAGATTACGTGAACACTTATTTTATTGCCATAATCGGGAAAACAAGATTAGTCAGTCAAAGTGTGGTTTTCCCATGAAATTGCGGTAAAATACACATCTTTGAATGTAGTTGATACAACAGTTGTTGCACCACATTGACCTCAAGGGGACATTTTACCAGTGACGGGAAACTATAAAAATTTACTACTAACAAAGCATATTTAGACTTTCCTTACTTTTGTTGCATATATTTAGGGTCTAGAATGCTCAAGACCTGGCAAGAGTTTTCCAAAAATATATAACAAATTGAACTGCCACATGCAAAAAGAATTTAGGGGTTGGCCACTTACATATGCACACAAAACTTGAGGGTGTGTGTGTTAATTTCCCAATATACATCTATAAAAAGTTCTGCTCTGCTTTCTTGATATGTAAAGTAAAGCCTCCTGTCTTTTACCTCATCAGCCAGACATTCCTGTCCATAAAATGGCTCCAGCTGGAGGGTCATGTGATCTCTAACTGGTGATTGTTCATGGACAGTTAGAGATCACATGACCCTCCATCTGTGGCCATTTTATGGTCAGGAATGTCTGGCTGATGAGGTAAAAGACTTCACATATCAAGAAGAGCAGAACTATTATTACATGCATATTGGTAAATAAGTTAATATCATGCACCTGACACTTACACACATTACAAAAACATGAGGTAAAGTGGCCAACCCCTTTAAAATTGTTCAAGCTCTAAACTATTGGCTCTAGAATTTTTTTTTTTTTTGCCTTCCTTCTCATCCACACTTTTGGCAAAGTCTTGAATAGGAATTCTCTGTACATACTTTCCCATGTTCCAGCCTTTTGACACGAGAACAGGCAGAGACATTATCCAGTTACTATATTCTCTAGTATGAGAGACTGATGAACTATTCATTTTTTCACAAAAAAAAAAAGTCAATGCAACTACACATAATCGCATCCCACATTTCAGCAGCAAAAGTTTTCTTACACTTCTTTCACAAGAAAAACATGGATGTCAGCTATTATTATTGCCTATCCTGACTTATAATACCCCCCCCTTACAGCTTTCTGCTATAGAAATCCCAAACAGCAATTCCCGTAGCCACCAAAAAACTTGAACACAGAATAAGCACAATCTCATATCATTCAAGTACTGCACTTGCCCTGATAAGCAATGGAGAGGGGTGTGCACACCCATCTTCAGATGAAGAACATGATATTCCAGTTTGGCAGATAACGTCGTCTTTGATGTGGGTCTGATCAGGGTGCAGGACTGGCATCATTTCCAGTTGCTATGCAAGTTCTTGTAGCGTCTTGGGCTTTAAGATGGGCTGCTACAATATTGCTGTATCAGTCTCTGGTAACACAGGTTGCACACTCTTTCAGGATGGATTGATGATGGAAGAGGAATTTCATTAGATGAACAGGTGGAGCAGAATATCCCACCACAATTCTTGCATTCATTCTGTAGCACAGAAGGGAAAAAGTATTACAAAACAACATTGTTATAAGGGCTTGTCCCAAGTTTTCCCTTAAGGACGCAGCCATTTTGCAGCTTAAGGCTCAGCCCCATTTTTTGGATTCTGACTTGCATCGCTTTATATGGTTATAACTTTTGAAAACTGCTACTTATCAAAGCGACTCTGAGATTGTTTTTGGGTGATAAGTTTTGTGTTTTTGTTTACAAAAAAAAAAAAAAAGAATAATGCTGAATTTTTTTAAAAAATTGCCATTTTCAAAATTTAAAATCATCGCATTTCCAGGCAGATAGATTTACCACCTAAATAAGTTGCTGAATAACATTTCCCATGTGTCTACTTTACATTTTCAAAGGGGTCGGCGTGTGGTCTTTTATCCATGGGTAAGGATTTATGTACAAACTTCTAATAACCTATTGTTCTCAGCTATATATGAGCATTATTACTGGATTATTTTCTTTCTCCTTCCCATATATACACAGCATGTAAATGTTTGTTGTTTCACTTGATAATTACATAAGAATAGATTTTGATCTGTACCCTCGCCGTTTCTAGCCAGGGATATTATCCCCTGAGCATATGTCTAAGTGTAAAAATACTTTTTAAAATATATGCACAATAAAATTGATTTTTAAACCTTTGTACAATTGAATGTGGTGGATTTTCCCTTCTTTGGTTCAGCAATTGTTCATATATTCCACATTTTTGATGTGACTTTCAATATTGGCAGCAACTTTTTGCAAAGGATGTGATTGTTGGGTCTCTTCTTACATTTTCATAATGCTGGATAATTTATTTTGACGTCACGCGGCTTACAAATCGATTATTGCTTTAACATATTTTCAGAATGGACTATTTTGGGGATAAATACAGTTTTGAGTGAAATTTTTCATATTTAACATCAAAAACCCCCCTATATAATCAACACATTTTCAAATCTGCACCCCCCAAACTATCATAATTAGATAATTACTTTGGTAAGCAGAATGCTTGATTCTTCTCGACACAGCTGACACATTTGTAGGATTCTCCTTTCACCATCTTGTCCCTAATACAATATATGGATAGAAGAAGAATAGATCAGTCAATTTTTTTGCGGTAAAACAGATAACAGTGCATTATTTTTTAACCTCTGTGGGACTAAGCCATTTTAAGGCTTTAGGACCAAGCCTGATACTTTCTTAAATTTGCCCTGTGTCATTATAAAAGGTTATAAAACTTTGTCATCTTGTTAATCTACCATTTGATTTAATATTGCTGGGCTCCCGCTGTGATCTCCCGGACGATTATCATGACGTTGCTAGTTAAAGTTTATATAAGTAAAAAAAAAAAAGTTATAAAAAATAAAAGTTTAAAACATTAAAATAAAAATATAAAATGTCACTATCCCCTACAAACACTAAAACACACATATGCAAAACCCCCCACATATTTGGTATCGCTGCGTCCATAACAATCTGTATAATAAAACAGAATAGTTACTGGACTTGCATGGAAAATATAAAATTTTTAATTAACACCCTTAAAAAATGCTCTAAAAAGTGATATAAAAAAGGTTACAACTCTTGATGCAAAAAATAAACCCATAACCAGATTTACAAGTCAAAAAACAAAACTTATGCATCTGAAAAGATGGTGATGTTAAAGATTTTCTCCAAATTACTTTTTATTCAGCAAAATTGAATAAAATACACAAAACCCCCAAATATTTGGTATCGCTGCATCCGTAACAATCTGTATAATCAAAGAATCGTTACTGGAACCGCACTGTGAACCCTAGACAGAAAAAAAAAACTTCTGAAAAAGATCATTTTTAATTGATATCCTTTTAAAAAAATGTGCTTAAAAGAGTTTTAAAAAATGTTACTCACTCCAAAATAAGACCATTAAAAAGAACATTTCTTATTTGGCAGCCAAAAAAAAAAAAAAAAGTAATGCATTTGGAGAAAAAGTTGTTAATTTTAGCATCACCATCTTTTCAAATTAGTTTTTATTCAGTAAAATTGGGAGAAAAAAAATGGAAAAAGCCATTTAAATAAGGAATTTTCGTAATTGTGGCGACCCAAAGAATAAAAATAATATATTATTATAATATTTTTTTTTTTAAGGTGGCGAATGGCTGAAAATGAAAACAAAACAATCTTACCAAAAATTGGTGATTTTCATTTTCTAAACCAATAAAGAGTTGTTGAAAAAAATATTACAATTCGTAGATGGCACCTCCATTTTGTTTTTACACCCTATAAAACACCTCTAGGGTTAACAAACTTCTAAAAAGCTTTTTCATACGTTGAGGGTTGTAGATTCAATAATGGGGTAATTTATGAGTCTAGCTATTATTTGGTCCTCTCACAGTCAATTTAAAGATGAGCAGGTCCATCTAAATACGGGTTTGGGGGATTTTCCTGAAAATTTCAATAAGAGGTTCATACATTACATTAAAGGGGTTGTCCTCTTTCAGCAATGAAATACCGTATATACTCGAGTATAAGCCGAGTCAAACAAAATCCGACACCAAAAAAAAGAAAAAAACAATCAAAACTCACCTTTCCAGCGGTCCCCTTCGGGTCTTCTGTGCGATCCGTCGGTCAGCGGCAGCTCCGTGCGATGTCACAGGCACTGACATCAGCCGCCGCCGCTGCGATAGTATTGTGTGTGCCGACAGCCGGCACACACTGTGATGTCAGCGGCTGCGGCTGATGTCAGTGCTGTGCGGACCTGCCGCTGACTTGCCGCTGAAAAAAAAAAGAAAAACAATCAAAACTCACCTTTCCGGCGGCCCCCTCGGGTCTTCTGTGTGATCCGGCAGTCAGCGGCAGGTCCGTGTGATGTCACAGGTACTGACATCAGCCGCCGCCGCTGCAATAGTGTTGTGTGAGCCGGCAGCCGGCACACACTGTGATGTCAGCGGCTGCGGCTGACGTCAGTGCTGTGCGCGGCACGGACCTGCCGCTGACTGCCGGATCACACAGAAGACCCGAGGGGGCCGCCGGAAAGGTGAGTTTTGATTATTTATTTTTTTACATCAACGGGGCGGGGGTCCGGCTCCATAATGGGGCACAGGGGCAGGCTATTGACTGGGGCACAGGGGCTGGAAGGTTATATTTCCCGGGGCCCAGGGGCTGGCAGGCGGTATACTGGGGCACAGGGGCTGGCAGGCTGTATACTGGGGCACAGGGGCTGGCAGGCTGTATACTGGGGCACAGGGGCTGGCAGGCTATATACTGGGGCACAGGGGCTGGCAGGCTGTATACTGGGGCACAGGGGCTGGCAGGCTGTATACTGGGGCAAGGGCTGGCAGGGTATATACTACTGGGGGCTACTGGCTATATAATGGGGGGCTGCTGGCTATATACTTCTGGGGGCTTGCTCGCTATATACTTTGGGGAAGGGGCTGTGACCAATGCTGGCTATACACTGGGGGACTGCTGGTTATATACTTCTGGGGGCTTGCTCGCTATATACTTGGGGGAAGGGGCTGTGACCAATGCTGGCTATATACTGGGGGATTGCTGGTTATATACTTCTGGGGGCTTGCTCGCTATATACTTGGGGGAAGGGGCTGTGAACAATGCATTTCCCACCCTCGGCTTATACTCGAGTCAATAGGTTTTACCAGGTTTTTGTGGTAAAATTAGGGGTCTCGGCTTATACTCGGGTCGGCTTATACTCGAGTATATACGGTAATATTGTTTGTTTAATGAAAAGTTATACAATTTTTCAATATACTTGCTTTATCAATTCCTCGTAGTTGTTAAGATCTCAGCTTGCTGTCATTCTATAGGAACCTTCATTGTTTACTTACAGCGGATAAACACTGCTCCATGGTCATGTGATGACACACAGATCTCATTACTGTGATATGACACTAAGGAGACATAAACCTGTGTGACATCACATGACCACTGACAAATTCATATCCACTAAATTCCTATATCAATTATTTGCTGAAAGTGGCCACTCCTTTAAGACAAAAACTAATGGAAGTACAAAAAGCGGAAGGAAATTTTACAGCAAAACCCATGGTCCTACATAACCAGGCCCTTTTCCATTTTTTTTTTTTAACTCCCTGCGATTCAAAAGCCAAAACTATTTATTTTTCCTGTTTAAAGAGCCAAACTAGGGTTTGTTATCCTATTGTACTTCTATTTGGCACCGTTTAACATTACATGCAATGTACTGGGAAGCCATAAAAAAAATTCTATCGCAAAAGTCTTTCACTATAATGCAGCAAACACCTAACATGTATGAAGAGGGCACTGCCCGTAAACCCACTTCATACATACTTAACGGTACAGGTACATCATAATGCATCCACTATTTTGTTTTTTATTTTTCCATCCTAAAATGTTTGTACAGATTATATGGAACTTTAGAGGTGGAAAAAGTTCAGCTTTTGTTTACACAAATATCTGGCATTTTACCAGGGGTGTGTAGACTTTTATAATGTGCAATACTGTGAATAAGGAAATTGTCAGTCTGCACGAACCTCTCTTTCAGGGCTTATTGAAGGGGATGTTGTACTGGAAAAAAAGCAGAAAGACAAAGTAAGTCTTCAAGATATGATTAAAGAGGCATCATCAATGTTAATACCTATCCTCCGAAGCTTCTAATTATACATTATGACACATCATTTGGCACATGCGCCACAAAACAATCAGCAAGTAAAGTGGACACATGCTGGGAAGGGGCCAAAAAATAAATCAACACAACTGGACCACAGCAATGTCACAACAGCTACACCCGCAAAGTCATCTAGCACTAGAGAAAGATGCAGAGAAGAAACACAGCAGAAGATTCAACTGGCAAGTACTGTGCTGTTGTGTGTTTTAGCCCCTTCTCAGCACGAAGTCTGTCTGTTGAAATAAATATGAAAATAAATTTTTGTTTTAGCCCGCCATATATAGCTTTATTCTAGTTTTGGACATTCACTTTAAGACAATTCAGAGACCATTATTGGGGCTCATTTACTTACCCGGTCTAGTCGCGATCCAGCAGCGTGTTCTTCGACCCTGATTGGGTTCTGCCGGGAATCACTAAGGTCATGCGCCCTATATCCACCAGGTGTCGCTGCTGCGTTGAGGTCCGCCGGAGTTCACCTGCTTTGTCCCAGTGTATGTGAGTGCTAATCTTGCGAAACAAATTCTTTTTTAAATTCCACTTTTTTCCCAAATCCGCCGGGTTGTCCGACAGCCACGCTCCCGATATTGACGCTTGAAAGCCGGCGCCGATGCGCCACAATCCGATCATGTGCGCCAAAAACCCGGGGAAACCCGATGGAAAGGTGCAATTCTGACCCTTAGTAAATGCCCATTTCATGTGTATATACAACGTGGAAAAACATGGAATTTAAAAAAGAATTTGTGTCGCAAGATTAGCACTCACATACATATATATACAGACACACTCACCGGCCACTTTATTAGGTACACCATGCTAGTAACGGGTTGGACCCCCTTTTGCCTTCAGAACTGCCTCAATTCTTCGTGGCATAGATTCAACAAGGTACATGCCTAAATACACTGAGTTGCCGCCATGTGATTGGCTGATTAGAAATTAAGTGTTAAAGAAAAAAATTGGACAGGTGTACCTAATAAAGTGGCCGGTGAGTGTATTATATATATATATATATATATATATATATATATATATATATATATATATATATATATATATATAGAGAGAGAGAGAGAGAGAGAGAGAGAGAGAGAGAGAGAGAGAGAGAGAGAGAGAGAGAGAGAGAGAAAGAGAGATATACCGTATATTCCGGCGTAAAAGACGACCTGGTGTATAAGACGACCCCCCTACTTTCCTGTTTAAAATATAGAGTTTAAGATATATTCGCCGTATAAGACTACCCCTTTTCCAACGCATACAAAACACCGGTAAAAATTAAAAAAAAAAAACAGATTTGAATTTAACATGGTCCTTTTTTTAATGTAAATTCTTATGACATGCAGGTATATAGCAGGAAAACTGTCGCTCATAAACATAAGGCATACAACAACAACATTACCACAATGATAAAATATGGCTCCTGGAGAATCTTCCAACCAAACTACATTACATTGGTCTGTCAGGTCACAATATTTTCAACATACAATGGCCATTGAACTTAAAACCACATACAACATGCAGGAGCATTTATTGTTCTACCATCCAGAAATACATACCTGTTGTGTGCAGTACTGTTCATCTCATTCACAGCTTGTTTCACATTTTCAGGGACTCCTTTATTTTGAGCACTCTGAAAAAACAAGTTGAAACTGTATTATTTTGCAGCCTTCTCAGGAGTGTATGAAAACCACACATAATCCAACTACAAATAGAATCTTGTTGTGTGGAAGACCTGGCTTGTTCATGCATTACTCAGAACAGGCCCGTTATAAATATTAATTTATTAACAAAATTTGCCCGATTTAGTTGTCTGGGTAAACAACTTCCAAAATACATTAGCCTTTATGTTGGTATTTCTATTGGTCAATGCTAAATTATGTTTATTAATGTGCAAAAAATAAAAGGCGAAAAAGTAACAACTTCTATTTTTCAAACTTTCAAAACCTCTCAGCTGTCCAATGGGTACAATATATTGACCTGCTTTCTGGAGGCCGGACCTATCAAATGTGATTACTTATTGTGCAACCAGATTATCCTCCAATAATAGTTACCCCTTTAAAGGGGTTTTACCACAAACCACAGTTATCCGGTGGATAGGGCCCAACTTGCTGATCAGAGGGGGTCTCAGTGATGGGACTCCCACAAATCATGATAAAGAGGTGTCCCAGTTCAGTTCTGCTCCATACATCTCAATGGAGCTGACGGAAATTGCCCAGCGCGGTGCTCTCTGTCAGTTCCATTGAGATGTATGGAGCAGAATGGTCTGCTCCATTGCTCTCCAGGAGTGATGAGGGGTCCGACTGAAGTGGGATATGGCCAAACTTTGATTTATGGGAAAACCCCTTTAAATTAGGTGTTCTCAATACTATTATATTACACAGATGAGCCCATGTCTAGACTTCCTTCTAAGTTACTATTACACATAAACATCCTGTAAACTGCTTGGCATTTGAATTCCAGCTTTCACCATATTTTTTTGCAGCAGATGTGGTATTCTTAATGGCGAGTATTTATTTTCAGGCACTTCTTTCACTATCTGATTTCCAGAAGGCCTCCGTTTTGCTTCTTTCTTGTGTTCTTTTTCATAGTGTGAGCTAAAGGCAAATAAAAGAGAGACAAGGCAAGATCACCCACTGAGGTTCTTTATCATAGCCATTACTAAGCCTGCATGAAGCAAGACATACCAAAAGCACATTATTTCACAATGCATCTATCTATCTAAACATTGCGGTGCCTACTGGCAACGTGACTACTAAATGAATGAAGTTGCATATCGGCTGAAGAACCACAGGTTATCCAATCATAATCTAAAATAATACATCATAATAATGTCGTGAAAAAACTTGATAATTTCAACCTCAATTTTACAACCTTCCAGAGATGACTGTGATTATGGCTTGACATACACATTCCACTATAAAGTTAACAAGATTATACAGGCTATTTATAAAGGATTTAGGTAAAAATAAATATAAAAGTATAAAAATCTCCCATTAGTTGCAGATTTGTGTGTAATTACATAATGCTTAGTTGGTAGTACTAAATTTATAGTACAAGGCGAACAGGGGCACTGGCAGTTGGACCCTCTAGCCAATCTCAGATTATTACTAGACTACAGATATACAATAGATTTTTCAAATCCTGACAACCATTTAAAAGGAGCAGTGTCAAATTCTAATTGTCCTAACAATGGGATTGTTATGGCTAAATCGGCCTACACCATTAAGGCCAGTGACACTCGACATTACATTTTGGTGATGCTGTCTAAGCAGGGAATCCTGTTACATCACTGTAATGCTCGGAGTCCCATCCCCAGCAGTGTGGTTAGTCTACCCTAACCCTTGATTTCAGCTACATCACAGTTGATTGCAAGTCTTGAATGCAATGCATCACTTAGGCCACCAGAAAGACTGATGAACTGCGCAAGTGTGGGATTTTGACTGTAACTTTGCACTTTTAATGTTCTATAACAGCAGCTTCTTACAACCAAGCAGCCCGGTGAGCACATGTTGCATGAATGGCGCTGGGTTCAGGGAGAGTATAGCGCGTTTGTTACTTTTATAACCCCCTTGGACATAATCGAATTATATATGAATCCTGACCCTGGACAACCCTTTTATCACTTTACTGACAATGCCTGGATAGTGTTCCAGTATCTCCTAACACACATGAATCAAGAAGGGAAATTATCTAAGTATGGAGTCCATCTTTAACAGTCTTTCTAATTTTCCATTCAGTGGAAGGGATTTCAAATACACTGCTCATTGCAGGAGAAAGGAGGAGCAGAAAATATGTCTAACAGTAGCTTTAGTTAATGAACATATTTAGTTTCCTATTAATGTCACTATTCATTTATAAAAAAAATAATAATTCGAAGGTCATATGAATGTATATTGAGCCAGGAAGTAAACACTGTCATCTCTGAAAATGTTCAGGCAAAAATAGTTTGGGTTCTCTCTCTCTTTCTGTTGTTTAATTATAGCTACTGACAAACCCTGCTGGCTTATTGAATTACTGAGCGGTCCACATGTTGGACATATGTGACAGAAGCACAGACGCCAACAAAAATCTATGAAGGGAGCATTATTTATTCATTGTCACCAATTAGTAAATTGCTGAGAAATAGCGTTATAAATCAAAGTTGCAGGAAGCTCCAATTATCTTGTCACCAGCTGATCATGCACAGAATTATCAAGGGTCAAGAAGGGGGATATCTCTCCTTAAGGTGACGCCTCTGCAGGCCTTGTATGCTCCACTGAAAATTCTTGGTAAAAATTTACAAATAAGTTTTCCTGGGAAAACTGTACCTCTAATGCCATATTCCGGATGTGGTCATCTTATATTTGTAATCCATAGCCTACTTCCTTCTCAAATCAACTATTTAAATAATGCTAACGAGCCAAAGGGGCTATCCTAACTCTTATGTGATCTGGCTTTACAAGCTGTTAGTGTCTCGCCCCCCCCCCCACCTTCCTGCTCTCTCAGTACTTGAGCAATGAACACTTTCTGCTGTAATCTCAGTGCTGAGGGAGCAGGGTTAGCCTTTCAGGCTCATTCGCATAATTAAAAAATTTGATTTTAGAAGGAAGGAGGCCATGGATAACAAACATAAGAAGATTACCACAGTCACAGTGCCTGGATCTTTGAGTGTCCCTGGTTTATCATGCTTCATTTTGATAGTAGATTTCCTGCCTTCCAGAATTCCTGGAAAGTCCCTTTAAAGAAAGCAGATCCATTTTTCATTGACCCCCAAACCAGTATGTATACCAGAAAGATACCCAAAGAAACCCAACTGCAGAGAACAGCATAGGTGGCTTGTTTGGCCAAGTGAGAGTGCATAGATGACGTTATCCTGATGGGGAATATATCTCTGCAAGATGGGATCCAAACTCATGTCTATGGCCTGTAACCAGGGGCAGACTGGCCATTGTACCCACCGGGAATTTTCCCGGGGGGGCGGTTGGTTCTGGGCCGGTCCCGAGCTGGTCCGTACTCCCTCCCTTCAATTTTTCATCTAATTTATAGTACCTGCATTGTATGATGCAGGTACTATTAATTAGTACACAGACACAGCACCGCTGCTTCTCCGTCTGTGTATACACTCAGTGGAGAAGGCTGACACCTACCAGATGTCAGTCCAGGAAACAGGGGTAATGGACTCCTAGTAGAGTTTGGATGGTGCTTACGTCGGGTACTCAGCCCCAATATACAATAGAGAAAAACGTAGCACACATCCTATGTTGATTTTTATATTTTCATCTTTTAATTCATATAATCAGTATTTACAGCTCCACCAAAAAGTTTGCAAAAATCATATAGAGAACAGATCATACATTTTTCTTAGCGACGTTTCGGTCTAAATCGACCTTTGTCAAGCCCGTTCTGAAATGGATACAAAAGTAGAGCAAAAATAACATCCTAGTATGTTGATGCATATCAAATAATTATTGAATCGGATATCATGTATAAGTACATCATGGGTAAGTATATCGATGTGCCAATAATCTACAAGAGATATGTGTCTAATATCATGACAACATATTGGTATATCTGAATAGGATCAATGAAGTGAAAAGGTGGTCTAGGTAGACCAAGATGTGTAGTAGTACTCTACTGAACATGTTTTAGGGGAAAAAATGGAGGAGAAGATATAAACAAGAGATAAGAGAGATTCTAGGTGGTGTATTCTGTAAAGCATCTTCCGGTCTCGTGGGCCGGACTTCTGGTCTTGCAACCGCTCACTGGCTTGGCCGTCATCAGTGCGTACTTATTAGCACGCCACCAACGGGCATAAGCCCTCCACTCTCCACCTGAGCCGGCACATATACATCTCTACAGGCAATCGCTTTACAGAATACACCACCTAGAATCTCTCTTATCTCTTGTTTATATCTTCTCCTCCATTTTTTCCCCTAAAACATGTTCAGTAGAGTACTACTACACTTCTTTGTCTACCTAGACCACCTTTTCACTTCATTGATCCTATTCAGATATACCAATATGTTGTCATGATATTAGACACATATCTCTTGTAGATTATTGGCACATCGATATACTTACCCATGATGTACTTATCCATGATATCCGATTCAATAATTATTTGATATGCATCAACATACTAGGATGTTAATTTTGCTCTACATTTGTATCAGTTTCAGATCGGGATTGACAAAGGTCAATTTAGACCGAAACGTCGCTAGGAAAAATGTATGATCTGTTGTTTCTCTATATGATTTTTGCAAACTTTTTGGTGGAGCTGTAAATACTGATTATATGAATTAAAAGAGGAAAATATAAAAATCAACATAGGATGTGTGCCATGTTTTTACCTACCAGATGTCAGGTCGCCTGTCTCCATGTAGCTCCGCGGCTAGGTGTAGAGGAGCTGAGCAGTGACGTCACTATCCCGCGCCTCTACACCAAGCTACTGAAGACCGGGGACGGGACAGAAACCTGCGCCATAGAGGTGAGTATTATGGGTTTTTTGTTTAAATTATAGAATTGGGCCATTAATTCTATATCTGGGGCATGCAAGGGGCATTGGTTATATGTCTGGGGCGCTCGGGGGGGGGGGGGGTTATTAATTATATGTCAGGGGCGGGGGGCATTATTCTATATCTGGGGCGGGCTGGGGGCATTAATTCTATGTCTGGGGTAGGCTGGGGCCATTAATTCTATGTCTGGGGTAGGCTGGGGCCGTTAATTCTATGTCTGGGGTAGGCTGGGGCCGTTAATTCTATGTCTGGGGTAGGCTGGGGCCGTTAATTCTATGTCTGGGGTAGGCTGGGGCCGTTAATTCTATGTCTGGGGTAGGCTGGGGCCATTAATTATATGTCTGGGGTAGGCTAGGGCCATTAATTCTATGTCTGGGGTAGGCTGGGGCATTAATTCTATTTTTGGGGTAGCCTGGGGAAATTAATTCCATTACTGGGGCAGGCTGGGGGCATAAATTCTATGTCTCGGGTAGGTTGGGGGGCATAAATTCCATGTCTGGGGTAGGTTGGGGGCATAAATTCCATGTCTGGGGTAGGCTGGGGCCATTAATTTTATGTCTGGGGTAGGCTGGGGCCATTAATTTTATTGGACAGACGTATTTGATAATAAGATAGAGGTATTTTAGTGAATCTTAGGTCTAGGGCTTCGGGGATCTCCTGGTCCACCAAATAAACGCATCTATGAATAGTGCCCTATAAATCAACCATTTGAAACCATTTTTTTGTTTCATCAAGTTTTACTTCTTTCAAATATATACATGTATTTACATCAATTCATTTTCATTTTCTTAAATCTTCTTATATATTATAACATTTTTTCGGCTAGTGTACGTACGTCCTAGTGAATGTGCTATCACATGAATTTTAAAGATATAAAGAAATTCGTGACGTCTGAGGAAGGGGGCGTGTCCCTCGAAACGTCACAGCAGGTGGACGATACCACTCTGTCCAACAGTCAGAGACAAGGCAGTCTCAGCCCTGGGGCCTCCAAACATGTGAGTGTTGCGAAGAAAAAAAAACTACTAGAACGCCAAATGAGGTGAATTTCTTTATATCTTTAAAATTCATGTGATAGCACACTCACTAGGACGTACGTACACTAGCCGAAAAAAATGTTATAATATATAAGAAGATTTAAGAAAATGAAAATGAATTGATGTAAATACATGTATATATTTGAAAGAAGTAAAACTTGATGAAACAAAAAAATGGTTTCAAATGGTTGATTTATAGGGCACTATTCATAGATGCCATTAATTTTATGTCTGGGGCAGGCTGGGGGCATAAATTGTATGTCTGGGGTAGGTTGGGGGCATATATTCTATGTCTGGGGTAGGTTGGAGTCATAAATTCCATGTCTGGGGTAGGCTGGGGCCATTAATTTTATGTCTGGGGCAAGCTGGGGGCATTCATTTTATGACTGGGGTAGACTGGGGGCATTATTATGCCTGGGTCATAGTAGGAGCTCTATCAATACTGGGATGGGGGAAGGGGGGGTGTTAAGGGTTGTTAAAGGAGAGAAAGAAGAAATAAAATATCCCATACTATTAAAGTATGTTACATTATGGGGCACTATTTGTGTGGTACTAATATTTCAGGGGGCTCTATTACAGTATTTGGGGCACAGTATTGGTGGTAGCAGAAGAAGGGACAGTTAAGGGACAATGGGAAAGTGCAGAACATAAGACGTCTGTGTGGTAAACTTTGCAGGAATGCTGTGTACCTGGAGGAAGAGACAAGGTGATGGTGGAACTAATGGAGAAGATGAGGAACGCGTACAATCCGAGGACACGTCACCTGATGTCACTGGATGCAATAGGTGAGGATCTCATGTGTTTTCTGTAGCTGTATATGATAAATACTGATTTTTTTCATGTTCACTTCTGTTTATATATGTAGTATTATAGTAGTTCTATTCTTGTACATAGGGGGCAGTATCAAAGTAGTTATATTCTTGTACATAGGGACAGTATTATAGTAGTTATATTTCTGTACATAGGGGCAGTATTACAGTAGTTATATTCCTGTACATAGGGGGTTGTATTATAGCAGTGATATATATCTTTACATAGGGGGCAGTATTATAGTAGTTCTATTCTTGTACATAGGGACATTATTATAGTAGTTTTTTCCTGTACATAGGGGCAGTATTACAGTAGTTATATTCCTGTACATAGGGGGTTGTATTATAGCAGTTATATTCCTTTACATAGAGGGCAGTATTATAGTAGTTATATTCTTGTACATAGGGGGCAGTATTATAGTAGTTATATCCCTGTACATAGGGGGCAGTATTATAGTAGTTATATCCCTGTACATAGGGGGCAGTATTATAGTAGTTATATTCTTGTACATAGGGGGCAGTATTATAGTAGTTATATTCTTGTACATAGGGGGCAGTATTATAGTAGTTGGCTTGTATAGGGGAAAAGGTATTGTAGTAGTTTTATTTTGTATATAGAAGGCAGGATTGAATGTGTTATTCTAAATGTGTTATTGTAGCATTATTCTTGTACATAGAAGGCAGTATCAATATATTCTTTCTCTGAATTGTACATGTATGGCACAGGGGAAAGGTATTTAAGGCTTACCGGGTCGTGTGTTTGCATCATTTACTGATCGACAGGTCACATTCTTTGCACATTAAATTCACTTAATGCAAAACAAGAACATCTTTTGCCAGTAAGGCCATCTACCAACAATTTGTCTGTTATAACCCCACCCACATAATCTGACCACACCCACTTTTTGACTCCACCCATAAAATGGGGCCACTTTTATAGTTTTCCAGGGCCATTTTAAATTCCCTGTCTGCCCCTGCCTATAACCTTGCCAAACCAGTTTCCAATGCTGCACTGGTGAGGAGCAATGACCAACAGCACAGTCTACAGTTTGGGTTTCTTCGCCTTCTGGAAGATACTTACTAGTTTGCTTTAAGTCATGTCAAAAGGCTTACTGAAAGTCCAGTACTGATCTATAGGGAGCTGCCTTCTTTAAAAGGTAGCACTAGAGGAATAGTTTTCCTTTTCCCCATCCTGTAAAAAAAGTAGTTTGTTCCTTAGCCAGAATTATCATGGCAAGAAGCATAGTGGCAATTAGTTTCAATGTGTATGAAGCACGGGGACTGGGGATGGGTGGGAGTGTCAGGTGGCTGAAAGTCGTCTGAGCCCAGCACATCAACACCTGTAAACAGACAGGGGCGCACAGCAGCGACTGATCAGCGTGGGACACGGAAGTGGCTCATAAGGCAAGTTTATTTTTTGAACATCTCTGCTCAAATGATTCTGTAGTAACAATGTGTTTTTTGTGCTGTGCTTTACTCGGACAAGAACCATTTCTGGAGAAAGTTTGTTTTACGCTATAATCACTTTATACCACACAACTATACAATTTATAATAATGTTTAATGATGCAACTTCTGAAACTATAGTACAGGTTTGGGACCCTTTGTTCCAAATGCATGGGATCTACATTGTAATAAGAAGCAATCTTAACATCCCCATCCTCATTATCTTATACAGTTATGCTTATGAAGTTATCATAGGGGAGGAGCTATGTCACCATCTGAATGATTCCAATAACTGTACAGATCACACTGCAAGATTATGATTAATAGCAACATATACACCAATTAACAGTCATGAAATCAGATGCATTACTTATTAGCTTTTGGTTCTTTGCAGGTTGTGACAACTTTTCTTACAATACCAATATTAGCAATTAGAGTTTGTCAACTATAGGGCAATTCAAATAATCCTCAAAGTTTGGGGACAACAATCTTTTATTTTGGGTGCAATGAAAGATATCACCACCTGCAAGAGGTTAGGAAATGCCTGGCACCAGAGACACCCAGATAGCATCAGCACAGCTTCTGACTAGTACTACACCAAGCAATCATCTCTTCACCACTGCTTTCGAAGCCGATCCACTTCCATTTGTAGACTCTCAATCTTGTCTCCGAAATCTTGCTTGAAGAGTCTGTTGGCTTCCTCAGCATCCAGACGATCACGCACTGCTCCTCTCAATCTGAATGAGTCACATGGATGGGTACAAAAAACAAAACAAAAAGGCAATGGAGGTGGTGGGGATAAGAAGGGGGTTACAAACAAAATGTGAACCCAAAACTAGAACAAAAGTAGAAGGGTGGAAAAATTAGAATGGACAGATAAAGAATAATTAAAAGATGAAGGGAGAATATATGCTGACAGAACCTTGATGGTGAAGTAGGCAAAAACTGAACTACTCATTTTATTATCATAAAAAGTAACGTGGTTTGATGAAGGAAACACTAAAGATATCTAATGTCAAATATGGCTTGAAGTGTATTTTATCTGTAAATCATAGTCTTATCCTCCATCCATTCCCCCATTTTTATGTTTTACCAAATACAAAATATAAATACCATTTCTGGAATAATTTTTCCATTTCTTCAATTAGATGTTATTTAAAAAAATGTTCCTTCGTGAAGATAATTTCACATAAATGTAGTCATGTTGTCTCTTAAAAAACGAGATAGCTTTCCTGGATACGGCCACCTCTGCAAGAGGGATTGCACAAAAACCAAATTGTTTTTGTATATGAAATATCTGGGAGTTACTGCATATACTACAGCCTTCCTATGGTAATGAACGCTGAATCCTGGTGGACAGGCAGGACTCTATAGCGCATGTCTGGCCACTGCTGCCAGAGTGTGAGGTGGTCGTATCCGAGGAAGCTATCTCATTTCTAAGGGACAACATGGCTACATTTATGAAAAATTATCTTCACACAGGAACAATTTTTATTAACATGCAATTGAAGAAATGTTTACATATGGCAAATGAATTTAATTAAATGTAAATGCCCTAATGGGAATACCCCTTTAAGAACTGAGTCACCAAAGCCTTTTTAAGTTGATGTGAATTCATTCATTGATTTTCTTATTAATTAGTCCATTTCAGAGAATATTTAACTCATATAATCCTATTTTAGATTACCAACCATTCGCCACTAGAGGGAGCCTCAGCTGTGTACTATTCCTATGCTGTCGCTATCATCTGTGCTGAAGCATCACCGCTGGTGAGGACATCATGATGGAGGAGTCGTCAAGACTCCTGCTTTGGCTGGAGGAAAACAAGGGCAGGACACTCACCGTTCTCCAATGAGAACAAACCAACATAAACATAAATAACATGAATATTTTTTTTTTAAGTTTATTTGGCGAAACATTTCATTCCATGAGGATTATAAAACAAAGTTATTTAGCAGTACCAAATTCCCTTGTCAAATGATTTTGTACCACATACACTATATAGCCAGGTCTTACGTTTACAGTTAAATTTGACAAAAAAGTTGCCCGTTAGGTAGGGTAGTATAAATAATATAGATATGAATTATGTAATGCAATATGAAAAAACATACTCCGTAATCACCCCCTAATCAAGTTCTTAGTGACAATACTATGAACTGCTTTTAAAGGACACCAACCATTTGATTTGATGCGTTATGAAGCAAACATATCTTGAGAGTGTTCTAGCTACACTGATGCAGAATCATATGATACTATGATACTAGTGATTCAGCTAAAGGTTGATTAGTCATGTCTTGACTAACCTCCATTTGTAATTCCAAGCTCCCGTGTGTAATGTGCTTATGTCAACCAGTCTGACCCAGGTTTCCCAAGGTCCTGAATGTTATAATGTTTTTTTCAGCAAAACCACTCAGCACAGGGATTAACCAAGATATGATCCTGCATCAGTGTAGCTACAGCATTCTCAAGGTATATTTGCTTCATAATGCATCAAATCAAATAGTAGGTTTCCTTTAAATGTGCAATCATATGTCTACTTTTTATAGAAATTATATAGTTCTGGATAAATTGTATTTATTCATGGTGGTGGGGACACTGGGAATGTCTGAGGAAGAGGCCCTGCCACTGAAATGTCACATGAAGCGGTCTTCAGCCTGCATTGCCTGTGACTTAAAAGCCACATGAAGTTAGAGATATCAATAGTGATCACCATCATAAATGAGGTCACTGTATTTTTATAAATTAATTGTCGGTGCAAGGTTTAACAACAACTTCTTTCCTCTAGCATATATTAAGTATTTGCAAGATGTAAATATATTAAATCTCATCCAATTGAAATAGAAACTGACCAATTTTGTGTAAGTAGCACACCAATTTCTACCACGGAAAGGGCCCGAATACCAATCATAGGTTCCAGAGGTTGGTTACAACATGTCGGTGTGCAAGGCTGGGTGTGCAGGGAGCAATGTGTTAGAAGCTGTCACAGTAGGCATACATGTTTTGTTATATTAATATCCACAGCCAATTAGTTACATATGCACGTACCCCTACAACCTAATAATAAATGATGCACTACTCAGCAGGGGTTGCATTCGGTTTAGGTTAGCGGCTTCATGCCAGATGTGGTTAGATGATAAATCATCACACAGCCATGGTTTTAAAAAGTTTATTTGGCAAATATTTGGGCGGGTCTAACAAAGATTCCATCTATAGTGAAAGGGTAGGAGAAAAAAAGGATAACAGAACCGAGGAGCCATGGCTTCAAAATGCAGCAATTGTCAAAAGAACAGTAGGCAACATTTAACATCTATGTAGTAGCTTGTAACAAGGCAGACTTCCTCCCCTCCTCCTGCTACCAGGTTGCTCAGTTAGTGTTAGTAAGGAGCCTTGCGTCAGCCGTCTAGTGCTGCTTCTGTAGGAGTTTACTGGCTGTGCTACTTAAAGTTTTTGCCTGTTTCACCAAATCCTTTTCACTAATTTGTTAATTTAGGAACATCAACAGAAATGTTAAATGAGAGTTGAGGGCAAATGATAAAGGAAACAGAACATGAAAAGGAAAGATCAGTTAGATGCTCACAGATGTACAATCAAGGTAGAGAACATGTCAGGTTGGTGTAATAATCCTTTCTACATCTGCTGGATTTACGCTTTTTGACAAATATGGTAAAATCTGACACTTCTATACAACGGAAGTTGCAAGCACACGATCAAGGTGGTCTCTCTGGCCACAAACAATGGATCCACAGTAAGGACTGTATAAACCGCAAGCTCCGGTAGGAATAGGACCTGCACTGCAACCTTGGATACGAGCTCATGCACAGGAACTCACAGAACGATGCAGGGATGTGTGCTAGGCATTAAAACAATGAGACAACAGCTGTGTGCATGGAGCCCAAGATGTGACTAAGCTCAGCATCGTCTCTTCTTACATAATCCCAGCACATTAGCATTGCCCTCTGAAAACGTACATTTTTATCGATTAAGCACTAGAAGTAAATTACACGTGGGTGACAAATTTTCCTAATTTGCAATAGATTACTTTTAAATGTATGATCCAAAAATGGCTTCTAGATTGCATAATTAAGTTTATAAAATCCTCATTACCCAATATCACATGCACAGGAAGTGTTCAGGTGAATGTTAACATGAACGTTTTATTGCTCCATTCAAACTTATTGGAAGTCAGAAAACAGTACATGGAAGGTTGACAGGGAAACTATTAGGAACATCCATTACAAATTTGCAGCATAGCCTGTGGACCTGCAATTATGTCTACCATGGAAAATCTCTTTAGATTTTGTTGTCTCAAACAGTTGTCTAAGCGCACCTCAGCCAGTGATCAGCTGAGCTGCCTATATTAGTGTATTATGTGGTGTCAGAATATAAATCACGCTAAAAGGCTGGGGAGGGGAAAGTCACTAAAATCGCACCAAGATCACAGTTCTCTGTGTGGTTGGGTCAGAATACATACAGTTACAGACATAGTTGGGAATGTGAGATGAGGATACAGAAACATGGTTCTTCGTGCTATAAAGCCCAATTTAAAAGGATTTCAAGTGCTGCTCCCCTTCCAGCCTCTCAGCCTAATCCATCTCTGACAAGATAGGATTTGACTCTTTTTAGCTTTGGAAGGCATTTTTTGGTTGGTAAATGGGCAAACACCGCTCTTCGCTGATGTCTATCGGTGATACAGAGAGAGCAAGGCTTAAAGAAGACCCGTCCGGTGGATTTGGGACCCTAAAGCAATTACAGGTCTTTATAGACCTAGTGTTTGGGGTCCCAATTTTTGAAGTTTTTAATTAGAAGAAAAAAAACAAAAAAAACAACTTACATAGATAGGAGTCCAAAAGAGGCACATTGGACTCGTATCATGAGATGCCACGAGATGAGGGAAGTGAAGCCGGGACAGAAACCTGGCTTCACTACGCATGCGGCGTACCTACGATGCTTGCACAGTATTGGTGCAATGCTCTGGTTTTACTTGCCTCAGCACCTACACGTTCCGGTAAATATAAAGTTGATTTATGCAGGGTAACTAACTACAGGTCCATAAGGGTGGGTGGTTAAGTGTACTGACAAGTTCCCTTTAACTCCAAGTCAGGACTACTGCCTATTAGGCCGATATAATTTTATAGATGTCCAAAATAGTAAGACCCTGTTCAACGTGTAAAACTAGAACAAAGATGTGGAATGTAACATACCACAAAATTTGGCATATTGGGGGAGATTTATTAGAAATGTCTGAGAGCAAAACTGTCTTCCATTTTATAAACTGCTGTGGGAAAATAAAAGCTGAGCTCTGATTGGATGTCATGGGCAACTAGAACATTTCTGCACTTCTAATAAATCTCCCTCATGTTTCTATTAAAATCTTTAAATAAAACAAAAAATAATCCTGTGTTTAATCCTTGAGGGCCTTTATATACAACATGAAAGATACATAGGGGACCTCTGCATTACCTATGCTCCAGTTGTTTGATAGTGGCAGCCATCTGATTAGTCTTCTCTTCCAGGCGACTGTTTAACTCGTTCTTCTGTTTCAGTGCCAAGTCTGAGCTCTGTAGGGAAGTTCACCAGAAAATCAGGTCTCTCAGGAACAACAAGATTCAGTTAAACAAGATCCTCAGACAAATCACTTATTACTTTACTATGCAGATCGGTTTTACACAAAAAGACGAGAACCACTCTGAAATCATAATGTATTACACTAATATCTAGCTCCACCTCACTTGCTTGGTCATTTTCTTATTTAACAAACAGCTGAATTAACCCGTTTTAGAAGTGACAGCTGTGTCCTTACTGGTCTATCTTTAGTAAATAATAAAGGGATGAGTCGGTAAACTGCTCAACTCTGTCATCACTGATAGGATGGTGTCATACTGTGTATGGGCACACACCTATGGTGGGGGTAAACAGAAAAATAGCACAAAGACCATCCAGAACTGTAATTCTATAGGATAAAACAATTAAAGGGCAGCAGATGGGGCTGGTCCTGCTTGTAAAAAAAAAGAAACTATGGATTTTCATTCAAATAGACATCATTTAGGTTTTGTTTGCAGTGCTCAGTAACTTCTTGTTACCTGAAGTTTGAAGGACAGCTCATGCTTTAAAGCCCTGAGATCATCAAGTTGTTGTCTGAGTGCTACTAAAGCTTCTTGCTTCTCACACACATCCCTGTCCAGCATCTTCATAGCCATTTCCATCTCTTGTTTCATTCCTATTTGTACCTCTAGCTCTTTCTCTACGTCCTAAAAATAAAATATATTACAACATGAATAAAATGGGCATACACATCTGCCTTTATCTCTGCTTGCTGTCCTTCATGGTCAGATTTCTGTCCACTGGAGGTAAACATAAAAGCTTTCCATAGAAGTGCAGCAAGCAGATATGTAGAAAACCATGAAGAATCAATACAATAAGTATATTAGAAAACTGTATAACTTAACTTTCATTACGCAAAACCATATCGATTATTATTGCACCCCTTTAATGCAATCATAAAGCTAAACAATTACCGTAAAACATTTAAAAATAAAAGGTTTGTTATTTTAACAGCTTTAACTCCTTCAGAACGCAGCCAGTTTGTATGTTAAGGCTATGACTTTTTTTTTGTAATTTGGCATGTGTTCGCTTTGTATGGTTAGAACTTTTGAACACTTTAACTTCCCAAAATGATTTTGATATGTCTTAAAAACGAAAATTTTCCATTTCTTTTGAGAAATTCATCATTTATAAAAATGATCTGCTTTTGACACTTAGTAAGTAACTGATTTTGATGGTAAAACTCAACTTTATCTTTTCAAGTTGCCATTTTTTTCACAAAATTTCTCAATTGAAAATTTTGGGATCATTTGGGATCATTTTTTTTAAGCAGTTTAAAATAAAAATTATTATAATCCCCCTATAATCAAAAGTACATCCCTGAAACTACTAGAAACTGCTTTTAGGTTAGGTTTTTAACAGTTTGATTGCTGCTTAGTAATAAAACAAAATGGAGTTGAAACTTAGAATTCTGTCAGTAAAACATCAATTTAGCCCTTAAGTGTACACATGTCCAAAATATAAAAAGAGAAAACTCATCTTAAAATTTGTTATGCAATTTCTCCCGAGTACAGAGACACCACACATTGGTGCCCTTTTGAAGACTGTACATTTTTGTTTTTCGGTTAGTGGGGGACATGTGATGGCATTTTTTTTACAAGATGAGATGCATTTTCCAGCAATACCTGTTTGGCGTTTGCTATTCCTTATTGTTGGAAATTTATTAACGGCTTTGGGAGCAGAGGAATAGAAAAGCATCAATTATGCAATTTTTTTCTTAATTTTTTATTCTATGGGTTAATTCGATTATGGCGATACCATACTTACAGATATCTTTTAACATTTTACAAAATTTGCCAAATAAAACCTAATGTGGGGAAATAATTTTTGCATCGCCGTCTTCCAAGTGGCATTACATTGTTATTTTTCTGGCTATGGAGGTGGTTGGAGGCTTGATTTTTAGGGGACTATGTTGTACTTTGCACCAATATCATTCTTGAGTAGATGTTATTTATTGTATTTTTTGTGGTATGAAAAAAGTAAAAATTATAATCTTTGTTGGGTTTTTAACAGTTTATTTTATGGTGTTCATCATGCAGATTCAATGATATATTTTTTTTATTCTACAGGTCGTTTCAGATATATCGAACACTCATAACACAGAGATGGAGAACATGTAATTAAATGCAGGAAAAGCTGATAAGTGTGCAACCTTTTGATTACTTTATATACATTTTTATTTAATGTCGAAAAAGCAGTTATTTGAACGTTTTAAAGTAATTGCAGGTGTAGCATAGTACAGTAAAATGGTCAAGCTATTCTTTAACTCCTTAACCCCTTAAGGACGCAGGGTTTTTCGGCTGATTTCTCGCTCTCCAACTTCAAAAATCCATAACTTTTTCATTTTTACGTGTACAGACCTGTGTGAGGGCTTATTTTGTGCGTAACAAATTTTAATTTCCCGTGATGTTATTTATTTTAACATGCCGTCTACTGCGAAGCTTAAAAAAAATTCCAAATGTGGAAAAATTGAAAAAAAACCGCACGTGCGTCACGTTCTTGTGGGCTCAGTTTTTACGACTTTCACTCTTCGCTCCCAATAACACGCCTACTTTATTCTTTGGTTCGGTGCGATCGCGGTGATACCAAATTTATATAGGTTTTATTGTGTTTTAATACATTTTCAAAAATTAAACGAATGTGTACAAAAAAGAAAAAATTTTTTTTGCCATCTTCTGACGCTAATAACTTTTTCATACTTTGGCGCATGGAGATGTGTGAGGGGTCATTTTTGCGAAATGAGGCGACGTTTTCATTGCTACCATTTTGAGGTCTGTGCGACATTTTGATCATTTTTTATTTCATTTTTTATGTTATGTAAAAAGGTGTAAAAGTCGCATTTCGGACATTTGGGCGCCATTTCCCGCCTCGGAGGTCACCGCTGGCCGTAACCGTTTTTATATTTTGATAGATCGGGCATTTTGGGACGCGGCGATACCTAATATGTCTGTGATTTTTACTGTTTGTTATGTTTTATATCCGTTCTAGGGAAAGGGGGGTGATTTGAACTTTTAATATTTTATTAATTTTTTTTATTTTTTAAACTTTTTTTTTTCCCACTATTTTTTAGACCATCTAGGGTACATTAACCCTAGATGGTCAGATCGCTCCTACCATATACTGCAATACTACAGTATTGCAATATATGGCATTTTTGCAGGTCATACATTACAATGAGCCACTGGCTCATTGTAACGAACCTGCATAAACCATGTAGCCTCGTGTCAAAAGAAGACCCGAGGCTACCATGGTAACCGATCGCCGCCCCCCGATGACGTTCGGGGGCGTGGCGATCGAAAAAAAGATGGCGGCGCCCGCGCGCCGCCGTCTTTTAAACGCCGCCGGCGACTTTGCAAGCACCGACCGCGGTTATTAGCGGTGGGGGTTTTGTGCAAAATGCAAAAACCCCCACCTCTGTATGAAGAGGACTCAGCCCGTGAGCCCTCTTCATACATCCCTTATACCTCTGCGCCGTAGAGCTACGGCGCAGAGCGTTTAGGGGTTAATGTCCTGTGACATATTACTAGCCCTCTCCATAGCCGGTGAGCGTTGACTGCATATTGCAGCAACCGATCACAGGTGGTAACCCTTCGATCGCCACCATGTTGGATCAGATCGTCATTCCCAGTAATGTCATCTGGGAGCAGCAATCTGTTACTATGACAGCTTCGGGTCATACAAAGTCTCGAGGCGGTTTTGTTTTAACACATTTATTACAATGTGCGATTTGTGCAGTATAGCAGTATGTGGTAGGATCAGACAACCTAAGGTTAAAAGTAATAATAATAAATATAAAAAAAGCCATAAAAATGTAAATCATCCCCCTTTCCCTAGAACTGATATAAATAAATAGTAAAAATCAAATATGTTGGATATCACCTTGTCTCAAAATGTCCAATCTATCAAAATATAATAATGATTATTCCCGGCATTAAACTCCCATACAGAAAATAGCGACCAAGCCGCTTCCCAGTACATGGCATGGAATATTAAATATTTCTATGCAGAAAACAAGCCCTCACACAGCTCTCTACATGGAAACATAAAAAAGTTATGGATTTTTGAAGGTGGGGAGTGAAAAGTGAAAACACAAAAACAAAAAAAGGGCCTGGTCATTAAGGGGTTAAGGCAGTGATGGAGAACCTGTTAGAGGTAGAGTACCCAAACTACAACAAAACCCACTTATTTCTGACGAAGTTCCAACGTGGAAATTTAAGCAGTAACTTATTGTTCCCTGCTCTGTCACAGCTTTTAATCGTATTGGCATCTTGAAGACACCAATACAGTGCAAAGACAGAGGAGAAATTCTGATTATTATTGTAGCTTCCCTCCAAGGTACCCTGAATCTTGAGCCCAGAGACGGAGCTCCAATCATATTTCAGCTCTGTCCAATTCTTCTCGCTTCTGTGTCCTGTGTGGTGTGGAACTTAATGAGGAGTCCTGTCAGCTTTATTTATCTATTTAATAATGTTTTCCCTTAAAGTATGGCTGGACCATTTTACGAATCTCCTTCTGTGTCACCCCTTCATCCTCATAGTCTTAAGAGGGCCCTTGTTCCTATTATTTCATTGGATTAGGTTATTATTCTGCAATGTCTGGTTTTATTTGTATATGCATCCCATGATCCGTATACAAAAAAAAAAAACTTTATTAATTATTAAATTCTGGTTGCTAGTGGCCACAATCTGGTGCTAACAATGTGAACTCAAATTAATTCTCATAGAGTATAGATGAATTTTAAATTTACAGGTTTATTTTAAATGTTAGAATTTTGACTTTTTATATATATACACAAAGGAAAGTGAGATAGTGGGCACCATTAGTTTTATTTTCCCTTTTTCCTTTACAAAGTATATACCGTATATACGCGAGTATAAGCCGACCCGAGTATAAGCCGAGACCCCTAATTTTACCACCGAAAACTGGGGAAACCTATTCACTCGAGTATAAGCCGAGGGTGTAGTATACAGCCAGCCAGCCCCCATGTAGTATACAGCCAACCAGCCCCCATGTAGTATACAGCCAGCCCCACGTAGCATACAGCAGCCCCATGTAGCATACAGCCTGCTCCCAGTAGCATACAGCTTGCCCCCAGTAGTATACAGCCTTAATACTTAATACTCACCCTCCGGTGTCCGAGATGTTCGTCGCGGCTCCCGACGGCTTCCGATCCCCATCGCGGCTCCCGGCGGCTTCTTCACTCTTCACTCTTCTCTGGCCAGGAGATCGCGCCGGCTGTCTCACACTGTGATGCAGCGCTGTCGCCGCTGAGGACGTCATCTGCCGCGACAGCGTCGCATCACAGTGTGCAACGGCCGGCAGATCGCATGGACGCGACTCTGCCGGCTAGAGAAGACAGAAGAGAAGACACGGGGAGCCGCGACGAACATCGGGGACACCAGAGGGCGAGTATTAATTTTTTTTTTTTTATCATTGACTCGTGTATAAGCCGAGGCAAGGTTTTTCAGCACATTTTTTGTGCTGAAAAACTCGGCTTATACACGAGTATAAACGGTAATTGAAGAATCAATACTCTCACAATTAAATCCTTTGTGGCTTTCAATATGTGACACTGCCATTGAAAAATCTGATACAGTATTTATAAATGTTATTTTGTGCTTCCAAAATCTTCTGTAATACATATAAAGTCGACAAACTAAAATGATTAAAACATAGGAACACATATGCAACAACTGAACTGCCTACAGATCACATAGGAATTTCAAGGCCATTAAAATGTGATCCTACCAGTCTTAACTGGGTTTCTTCCCTCAAGTGTTTCTTTACTTCATTTAGAGTTTGCCCATCTGCAGTTCTCTCTTGTTTGTTACCCTTGGATACAAACAAAGCATTTATGGTCAATGAAAATAACACAAAAATATGACATTAACGGTTTACTACTAATTCTCCAACTTTTATATACTATACATCAAGCCTACCTTGGAGAAGTATGTACTGTCTTCTTTCATCCTCTCCATTTCCTCCTGCATGGTAATGATTCTGTTGTTTGCGACTGCAAGCTTAATTATAAAAAAAAAAATAATTGTGAATGAATATATGTTTAATCAAATAGCATTTCTTAAAGTTTTTTTGCACTTATATAAAAACTAACAGGGCACGTATAAGAGGAGCTGTTGGTGATATACAGCTGTGATGTACAAGTGACGGCCTAACCTTGGTAGGATAGGCACTTGCTAGAATGAGGCATGCCAGCCAGCTAATTTGCATAAAACATATTTGCAGAAATGTGGCGGTCAGCTATGCAAACAGTGGTAAATGCAGGTGTAGCATGGTCTAGCTATTCTTTAACCCCTTAACGTCCTGTGACATATTCGTTGCCCTCTCCATAGCCAGTGAGCGTTTACTGCATATTGCAGCAAACCCCCACCGCTAGCACCGATCACAGGTGGTAACCCTTTCGATCGCCACCATGTTGGCTCAGACCATCACTCCCAGTAATGTCATTGGGGAGCAGCAATCTGTTACTATAACAGCTTCAGGTCATACCCGAATTGTGAATGAATATGTGTTTAATCAAATAGCATTTCTTAAAGTTTTTGTGCACTAACAAGGCAAGTATAAGAGGAGCTGTGATGTACAAGGTAGACTGAAATTTTTTTTTTTTAACTTTACCAGAGACCAAAACCAAGGCCTGCTTAAAGGGAACCTACCACCACGAATCTACCTATAAAGGTAGAACAGGTGGTAGGTGCATGTATTGGACATAAGGATAGCCCATTTTAGAGCTAATCCTCACGTCCCCGCTATCTTTTTAAAAATCTTTATTGCCCTAATATGTAAATCTTCTAAAGAGGCTACTCGGGCGTGGAGTAGCCAGACATGAGGCTACAAGTCGCGGCTACTCCACACCCCAGTAGCCTCGTTGTTCCTCCTACCCTGACATCCAGAGTTCTGCGCGTGCGCAGCAGCTACGGCTTTGGAACAGTAGCGCAGCCGCTACGAGGAGCTGCACGCCGTATACATGCCCCTACCACCCATTCTACCTTTATAGTTAGATTCGTGGTGGTAGGTTCCCCTTTAAAGAACACCTGTCATCAGGTCTCTGTAACTAATTCTGTCACCACTACCTGTTGGAGCAGCTCACAAGGATTAAATCCCTGCCTTTATCTAGTCAATTCAAACATTAATCATTCTAATATCATATTTTCTTTATTATGTAAATGAGGCTGGACACATGGACAGAGAAAGTGATGTCACCCCTGTTACCCGTCCCCTCACTTCCCCCTGCTCATGCATCTGTGTAGTGTTTAGTAAAGCATTTCTGGTGCTTGTGCTTTATCTACTGCCTGTGAGAGAGACAGACATCAGCTACAAAAGTAACAGCATTTCAGGCTGCTACAACTGCTACAGGCTGTCAGTCATGTGTATAGGAATTTCTCATACACACACATGAGCTGCAGGGGGTGTGTGGCAGCCAGCACCAGGAGTGTCACATCATTATACAGGCTGCCAGTGATGTGTATAGGAGTTTCTCATACACACACAGGCTGCAGGGGGCGTAGCGTCCAGGACCATGAAGCATACAGAGGAGCCAGCACTAGCAGTGTCATATCATTATACAGGCTGTCAGTTAAGCACAGGGGGTATGGTTGTGCCTCCCACTCATGAATAAGCTGGACTGCTGAGTATGATAATTATTCATTGGACCCATCTCAGGTCATGTGTTTGTATACAGCTTTAGAACCTGATTGTTTAAGTTTACAGGCATGTAGAGGGACACTGTTTGGATAGGGGCAATGCTTTTAATGGCAGTTTATGAAAATATATTTAGTTTTGCGGGTTAATTTGCCCAACAGGTTCCCACCAAAGCAGTTGATTGACAGAGATGCTGGGTTTTGCTCCCCAACCCACCTAATATTAATCACCTATCAACAATAATGCTATTTAAAACTGGTATGTTTTTGCCTTCAAAGGACACTTGTCATCAGGTCTCTGTCACTATCTCTATCACCAATACCTGTTGGAGCAGCCCACAAGAATTCCAACCCAGTCTTTATCTAGTCAATTCATACATTGATCGTTGTAAAATCATATTTTCTTTATTATGTAAATGAGGCTGGGCACATGGAGAGGGGCAGTGATGTCACCCCTGTTGCCCCTCCCCTCTGAACCTGTCTGTATGTAATGTATAGTAAAGCATTGCTAGTGTCTGTGCTTTACCTGCTGTCCTCCCATAAACATGTGCGAGACAAACATCAGCTACACATGAATCTGACATGTTCTGCTATAACATGGCTGCATCCTGGAGCTGTTGTAACCCTCGCACACACAGGCTGCAGGGGGCGTGGCCTCCAGCACCAGGAAGCACATAGAGGAGCAATCACACCATTATACATCACATCATTACACAGGCTGTCAGTCAAGCACTGGGGGTGTGGCTGTGCCTCCCACTCATGAATAAGCTGGGCAGCTGAATATGATAATGACTCATTGGACATTTCACAGGTCATTTGCATACAGCTTTAGTGCCTGATTGCTTAAGTTTACAGTCATGTAGAGGGACAATGAAGGGATAGAGGCAATGCTTTGTAATGGCAGTTTATGGAAATATATTTAGTTTTGGCGGTTAATTTGCTCGACTGGTTCTCTTTCAAGTTTGGTTTTATCTAAAACATAACTTTAGTTCATAGAAGAACAAACCTCCTCAGTTAGCTTGGTGTTGGATTTTTCTAATGCATCAACCTTTGTCTGCAAGTTGTTAACAGTGGCACTGTAATACATAAAAAAGAGAAAAAAAAGAAAAAGGTTGGCATGTAACCTTACACAGCAAAGCAAACATATTTTGGTGAAAATACAGATTTGTTATACTTCCTTATTCCTAAGTTCCTGCAATTAATTATTAGTAACTACTTCCTTATACGATAACTGAATGAAGGAACATATCTTACTCCAAGATCCTTTTCATTTAATCATTTACACCTTTGCTCATTCAGGGACCAGGAGTCTCACTTACTGACCAATGATCTTCTCTATGACAGAGAATCAAAGAGCAGTACTGCCCACTGGACTAAAAAAAAATATCAGAGGTTTAATGAATCTAAAAATTTGTGGATCTGCTGGACTGCATTTGTAATGGCGTGGTCGTATGGATAGGTCACAATTCAGTGAGACACAGTGATTCACATGTATCAAACTTTTGGCTTGCCTTTTTCTTGAATTTTGAGACTTCTCATGGTGCTTGTGCTCATTTGCGACTTTCTTTGAGCCTACAAGAGTCTACTTTTAAAGTTTGGCATGGTCTAGTTTTCTGCAGTGTTCCCCGAGATATTACCTGGATCCAGCTGTGAAACTTGCAAAGTTGAATTTAAAAAGTCGCAAATTTTGGTGCAAATCTACGGCTGCCACAGACCAGGTGTAGAAATAAGCTTGAAACTTTTTGCGACTTTTGTTTTAAAAGGTTACTAATTCACTAAAAGACCAAACGCCATATGTATAAATAAGGAAAAACAGCTGAGATACATCTGACCAGCAGAAAAGCCAAGAAAAGTCCCAAAAAACACAGACAAAGCCGGGCTTATGATAAATGTGCTCCATTGTGTTCTCCATACCGTCACTAGTATAATAGATCTCTATGAGGGCCCTTATCTGGCCGCAATTTGTGCGACCAGATAACGGCCCACAATCCAGTTCTGTGCATGCAGCCAATAAGGTTTTCCCTTTTACCTTATAGTGCAGTTCAACAGTGTATAAACCATTTATCTGAACAGCACTAGTCTAGAGATGTTTTTGCATTGTATTTTGTCATGTAATTTGGTTACATTAGTTAAATGTATTTTATGTGTATTTTAGATTTAGATTTTAACCAAAAGAACACTACCTGGAGGTACAATGATGAATCCCACAGAAATACAGAAATCCCAAACCATTATGACTGATCAATAATGTGAGGCAGATTTTCTGCACCATTTATGGGATAATGGAGTACATTACAATTCCTGGCCTGCTTGGGGCAAAGAAAGCATTTCAGTAGATCTAATTATCACTTTCATTATTTATGCTCAGCGGTCTATGATCCACAGCTACATACATTACATTTAAGATTTACTACATCCTAACATTCTTTATACAGATTTGGTGGTGGAAATGTCTTTATTTAAAGAGTAATTGAGTGACTATAAGGCACATAACAAAAACTATGTAATTTACAACAAACATGTGGTCAAAAAGAAATCACCTAAAAATTATGAAGAAAACATGGGGAGTATTGAATTTGTTTGTATGCGTCTTTAAATAGAAAATAATTCACATAATACAGTGTAGTAAGCTTTATATGTTGACACCAGAATATCCACCAAAATAATCCTGCAGGCTGTGATTTGTTAAATATGTATTGTGTACCTTAACTGTCTGTTAAGCTCTTCCACATAATTCTTCTGATCTAGTATAGCAGTTATCTGGACATCTCTAGAAGGAAAATAATAAATTACAGTCATAAAACAGAGAAACCGTACATAACACAACTGGAATAGCAGTAGAAGTGCAGAAGGTAAAGCAACTACAACCCCCACCCATGAGTCTTCCAAGACACTCACTGCAAGATCTTTGTATATAAAAATGTATTAAGATTAGTTGTTTAAAAAAAAAATGGATAAAAAGGAAAGGAAAAAGTTCTTGAATGTCTTCTGTGACAAAGTTTTAAGTCATATACTCTATATACAGAACAGACAAAATACAGCTGGTTAAAACAAACCCTATAAATATGCTGTTGAAGCTGCACAGCATATCACAGTGGTTTTTAACCAGGTCAACAAACTTATTTTTATCTCCAAGCCCTATTTATACCTTAATTACTGAATACATACCGTATATACTTGAGTATAAGCCGACCCGAGTATAAGCCGAGACCCCTAATTTTACCACCAAAAACTGGGAAAACATATTGACTCGAGTATAAGCCGAGGGTGGGAAATGCATTGGTCACAGACCCCCCCCCCCAGTATATAGCCAACCAGCCCCCTATAGTATACAGCCAGTCCAGCCTGCCCCCAGTAGTATACAGCCTGTCGAGCTTGCCCCCAGAAGTATACAGCCAGCCCAGGCTGCCCCCAGAAGTAAACAGCCAGCCCAGCCTGCCCCCAGTATACAGCGCTGCCCCCAGTAGTATACAGCGATGCCCCCAGTAGTATACAGCACCCTAGCCTGCCCCGTGTGGTATACAGCCTGCCCCCAGTAGTATACAGCCCAGCCCAGCCTTCCCCCGGTAGTATACGCCTGCCCCCAGTAGTATACAGCTTGCCCCAGCATTAAAAAAAAAAAATAAAAAACTTATATACTCACCCTCCGGTGATGCCGATATGCAGCGTTGCTCCCCCGATGTCCGCGCGTCTCGTCTTCAGGCTTCCGCGCCCATCTTCTTTCTTCTGCCAGGCGCCGCCATTGCTCTCTCTCTGCCGACGCTTAGTATGACGCACCGCTGCTGACGTCATACTAGGCGCTGCCCGGGAGAAGAACAATGGCGGCGCCCTGCAGAAGAAAGAAGACGAGCCGCGCGGACATGGGGGGAGCAGCGCTGCGCATCGGGGCCACCGGAGGGCGAGTATATACGTTTATTATTTTTTAAGTATTTTTAACTCGTATATGACTCGTGTAAAAGCCGAGGGGACGTTTTTCAGCACATTTTTTGTGCTGAAAAACTCGGCTTATACACGAGTATATACGGTAATTTGCTGTTGGTTGCAGAGGTATTGCTCCTAATTCATGATATATCCAGATACAATTTTATGGAAAGCAACTACTGCAGGCCACAGTCTTAAAGTTGATCTTTTCTGAAAGCTACCCAGACACTGTAAAGAAGATGCCATTTGAAATCAAAAGGTACCGATTTCTCATGCTCAACTCAGAAATAATATGTCATCTATAAAGAAAAAAAAATAATTTCTGCTCACTAGAGATGAGCCTGTAGCTGGAAGGATGAAGTGATATTTATAACTTCTTGAATGTCAGAAAGAGGATGTCAGTAACACTGTGTGATGCGAAGTCATGCAACTCTTCATTTCAGTAAATTTTAGATGCTGGATGAGGGGGCATTACTTCGGATGCCCATACCCAGGGTGCTACAGTACCCCAAACTGTGCTTTTAGATTATATTAAAGATAAAGATTTTTATCTTTTAAATCAAACGATACAGGCAATTGAAGACATTGATTGTTGGGAATGCGAGCTCCAGGCAAAGATCCAATTCCCTCCTATGTCTTTGACTACCTGTATTTTCAGTTCTGTAACTTACAGTACCCCTAGCTAGGTGGGATTTCAAGATTAGATTATTATCGTTAATATATGAAAAGCACCAAAGATGTTTTTGCCATCTTACTTCTACAAATATTGGTGACACAAAATACTTTACGATTAAAGATGTTGGCCACAAATAAGACTGATTCCCCTTTTAGCTGTAGCTGCCACAGGCTATATGAACTGCCAGCAGCCTCTATTAGGACCTCCTGTGATATGCCATGTCTTGCAATACTTCCAGTCTGGAGGAGTGAGGCAGTGCACTCATTACTATATGCAGCCCTTCTCCCCAAATACCACGCTCTTGTCACTGGTGGGTGGGGAGTGTAAAGCAAATCCACATTCTTCTCCAACCAGTGACATGGGGGTGGCATGCATTCAGTAATGAGTGCTCTTTTCCACCAGATGTGCAGGAAGTCCCAAAAGAGGCTGTTGACAGGTCATAAAGTTGGCAGCTCCTACAGCTTCAATGGGAAAGTTTACCAGGATAACCCTATTAGGAGATGGTACTTGTATCCTAATAATCTTTCAGATTTACGCCCAAACCCCTTTAATAAATGTGACTTATAAATGGACACTACAGTAGATACTACAATTGACTTATTCGGCTTCAGATTCACTTACTCTTCACTGGATTTGGCAATAGGACCTTCTTTTAAATACATTGAAAAATCAATGACTCCAACCTAAATATAAACAAAAACAGCAACTATTAGTTGTTACCGATTACTTAAATATATTGAAACACATAACATACTCAAACTTTTTTTTTATAGAGACCTGTTAGTTTGCATTTTTTTTTCTGTAACATGGAAAAGCTTAGATAGGTACCTGGGAATCAAGGTCTTCCCCTTTCATACAAAAATTTGCATCAATCACATTGAGTCCAACTAAAAGGCCAGAAATGATGGCCCCTTCCTCCTCCATCATTAGTGCATTAGGCTCATAGAATTCACTGCAACAACAAGGGGAAGCACAATGTTATATGAGAATGAAATTCTTCTGTTAGATGTAATACTGGATAAAGATAAAACAGAAGTGCAGGATTGTATTCCATAAAGGGTTACATTGTCTATAAAAACTATTTATTCACACTTTCCTATAAAAATAAAAAAGACTTTTGACATAAACACGTGTTCCACATATTCTTGAGGGCTGTATTCGTACTTCTTCCTTTGCTACTTTATTGGTTTTGACCTCAGATCACTCAGAGAGGCCATGCAGTACAGACAACCATTGTGGGTTACAGCCTTTCCATTGTCTTTGCAGTAAACTATTCAAGATCAATATGTGAGAACATTTGCTGTGTTGTCCGATTCATCTCCAATTATGGGCCAAACTGCTATGTGCACCTGCTTCCTTGTAATATGCCTTAAGGCCATTTCTTTCATTAGCATCAGTGAAACTTTGAGCAGCAGGGGCCACAAACCAATATACACTTGAGTTGATTAAATGCACCAGAATTCTGACTTATTGTGCTCCAAAAAATGCTTTGTGCAACACTCAGAATATTATGGCGCTATATAAAGATTTATCATCATTATTGTTTTAGACAGTCTTGAGACAATTTTACAACAATACTGTGGTGTTTACTAAAGTTATGGTGCATTATTCTGGCAACAAATAGAAGATGTAAAGTAAGATGGAACTAAGACCAAACTAAGACAGGTTGAATATAACCAGGAACGAGACACTTTGATGAATCTGGCTCAGGATAACAAAGTTGCAATTTCAGACAACATTTGGAGTATTACTATAAAACAAATTACTATTGATAATGTACAGGTTAATTAGGAATGCAACCCTCCCCAGGGACAATCAAAAGACCATGTAATACATAGAAGTCTTTGAGTCGGAATGGTGTATATTTCCTACAGTGGCTTCTATATTACTGTGTAAGTATGGAGAAGAACACATTTTATTGTTGATGACAAAAGTCACTTGGATTGACATTAAAATAGACTGGTTTATAACTTATGATCTACAAGCTGCAATGTTGACTTTAATAACCATCCACTATTAAAGCACTCAAAAGGGCACGAAGGCTAAACCTGTCCATAAAACAAGCATCAGATGGATGAATGATGTCTACCACCATCTCTACTATCTTGTAAGAAAACCTTCAAGAGTTACGTTTACCTCAGGAGGTCTTTCCTATTTATTAAGGCTTTCATGTACTCTGAGAGCTTCTTCTGCATTAACGCCAAGCGAAGCCAGGCCCGGCCTCTGCCCACAGGTGTTCTGCCAAGAAAAGATCAGATGGTAAAGCTTAAACTAAAAATACACATTAGACAAAAGTAAGTATATTATATATATTTATTTTTTACAATTTTTTTTATTTTTTGCAAAGTTATATGGAAAATACGGCTGGTCAGTATAAGACCATCCAAGCACCAGCGTATAGGGAAAACTTTCACATTAGTTAAAAACAAAGGGGATCAAAAACTTGCAGGACTAAAAAAAGGAGAGTACATGCACATTAAAAATGTATTAAAGTATTACATATTAATCCTTTGAAGTAGGATCACTATCAAAGTGATGGATGACATCTGGTTAGGATATGCCATCACTTACTGGGGGACACCTGGGGGACAGGTTCCCAATGATCTATGATATAAAGGGACTCAACTCATTCATGGATTTTCCCTGCATAGTGAAGAAAATAACCACATAATGTGTCAATACACAACTGCAGTTTTATAAAATCACTTACCTGAGGCCAGGTAGGTCTTTTACACTAGCAGTGATCTCTGCTGCTTCAGGTACAAGTTTTTCCACCAGTTCCAAAGGTCCCCAAAATGATTTATTCTGTCCTAGAAAGGTCTTCTTAGCTAGAAAACATTAACAAGTTTGACTCGCTGCTAACCAACACCTCTTTTCAGACATGCCATCAGGCAATGACTGGACTGCTTACCTTTTAATCCATGTTTCAGGCAGTGCTCCATCACCACAAAGAACTGCTGCAAAGGTGCATAGTCCGAATCCAAGGTCCGACCAAGATTCAGCGCAGACTCAATCAAGCCCTTTATACTCAACTTTGCCATATTCATGAGATTCATCCGTTCATTGGCCATGAGATAATTGGGATCTGGAGAAGAAACAATGTCAAAAACATTTTAGTGAACCACAAACTTCCTGGACTTTCTGTAAACATAACACAAAGGGCCACAAATAGCAAGGTTAGTACAGTGCACTTATGATAACTGTATTGAGAAGCTCAGCTTTGGCTATGACTTGTGCATTATTTATCTAGTTTATAAACAGGAGAAATATAGCTGGAATTTCCCTACAATAAGGAATCTGAAATGAGTCAAAGATTAAAAGTACACATGTTCAATGTTGTTTTACCCACTAAAAATCCAGGAGGTGTGGCAGTCATTTCCTAGAACATAAGCCAAGGCAGATGTGGATATTACATATATAAGGAGATCCCAATCACTGTACCTTTCCGAGCAAGTTCTGCCAGTTCAAACCTTGTATATGACGCTGGAATATCAAACTGGAGGCTTGTCTGATAGGGATCAGATTTTGGCTTCATCAAGGAGAAGACGAAACCAAGTACCTGAGCAGACATCACAGGATCAGCACCCAAAGCCGGAGGAGAACTGACTGTTTCTTTTTGTTTCAGGTTTCTAAATATATGTGAGTGGGAGACAGATATTCTCTGTACCTGTTCAAGTAGAATTGCAGTTTCTTTTCACTTCATTAAACATTCACTTAGGGTGGACTTGTCCTCTCTATCCAGAATTGTTAAGGGGGAGTGAATAGTTACAGTCCAGAGACCCAGCACCTATTATTTAGAAGCATGAAAAGTAGGATAAAAGCGGATTTTAATAAATCACTAGAAGCTCTTGTGCTAAGGGGAACTTTTGAAGTCTACCATAGCCAATATACAGAAAAACTGCAGCCTTGTTTCAATGAAAGAGGAATTAAGAACAATGAGCTACTAATTCTACACATTTTTTAAGAGCCATTAAGAAAAAAAATAAATAAAATGATCCCTACACATCCAGAAACTTAAATCAAAAATCTACTTTCCCCAAACAATGCATTTTAAAAGGATATCTACCATCAGTTTACTAGATTAAATCCGTGACATAATAAGAAGACTTCTTTTATTATAACTCTATAGAGTTATAAAAGTTATGCAAATTACCTTGGGGAGCACAGGCTACTTCCCCTAAGCACCCCAGGGTAATTTTCATAACTTTTATAATTCTTATATAACTTTTATATAGAGTTATAATAAAAGAAGCCTGGAACTTCTTATTAGGACACATCTACCATCCGTAAACCGATGGTACATGTGCTTTAAGGGCAAATTTTTAGATGCTTTGCTATTTGTTTTACAATGTGCATTTGTATAATGCTAAACCACAACCCAATGCAATTTATTTCAGTTTTGTATACAGAAAAAGTGGACAGGGAAAAAACCCAAAAAAACAAACAATCGATACACTTAACTTCTTCACTGTGTTGTGAATGACAATACCAAATGTGTACAATGTTTATCCTACATTATCACGGGAGATCTAAGCACCATTTCTGAGTGTTCTTAGCCATGCTGTGTTTGGCTCAGCTGAGTCAGGTTCTGGCCTGTAAATCTAACAAACACACATTCCAGGTTTCGCACATTGATGTGAAACAGCCCTTATTGGGAACTTGTCAGGAGGATTTAAACCCACATGCTGTTACTTGTTATGCAAGTGAGTGACAGAACCACAATGACATTCTTTGATATTCTGGGAACTACAGCAATACACAGAAGAAAAAAAAACTTTGAATGTTGCGTACAAAGAAATGCAAATACGTTTTCCAAGGTGTTAAAAGGAAAATAATGCTTCCTTTTGCTACCTTAAAAGGCAGTCCCCTTAACACCAAGTATGACCTACAAGAAGTCTGATTCCCTAGTGGAGTATCTATGGCTTTAAGTCTCCACACGCTTATAAGACGCCCTTTATTAGCAACCTCTCCATAAAGGAGAACTCTCAGGGTGCTGCCACACATGGCTTTTTTGGTTCCTTTTCAAGCAGCCGTTTTAAGTGCGTTTAAAAACGCATGCGCAATTATCTTAATAGATAAACAGGTTTTAAGCAGCTAAACACTTGGTAAATGGTCAAAAACACATGTTTAAAAACGGACCAAAAATATCATGTGTGGCATCACTCTTACCTTCTGACCCTTGTACAAAGAAAAGGAGTCATAGGAGTGGAGAAGAGTCATGCTGACCTCACCCCTCCTGCCTTGACTAACATCTCATAGAATAAATACATCATCATAAACTACCTTCAGCTTCTGATCATGTACCTGGGCTATGAGACAACGGGGAAAGATCCTAGCATGATTTTTCTCCAGCCCTGTGACCACTTAGGGCAGTGGTGGCGAACCTATGGCACGGGTGCCAGAGGCGGCACTCTGATCTCTTTCTGTGGGCACCCAGGCCATTGCCCCAGGACACCAGACAGGACTCAAAGAATTTTACTGTAGTTCCAAGCAACTTGTGGAATGTGTGGACAGAGACAAATTATCTTTGGAGAAGCTACTGCTGGCCCCATTGGTTCTGTGTACAGAGGGACACTGGATAGAAGCTACAATGATGCAAATTTTCCCTCCTTTCTACTGTGTTGGTGTCCTCAGGAGGCCAGTATGATTGAAAGTTGTCCAGGAAGCAATAAATTACTGCTTTAATTTTGGTTGGCACCTCGCAATAAATGAGGATGGGTTGGGGTTGCAGTTTGGGCACTCCGTCGCTAAAAGGTTCGCCATCACTGACTTAGGGTGATGCCACACGTCACGTTTTTGGACTGTTTTAAAGCATGCCTTTTTGAATGTTTACCATGCGTTTGGCTGGTTTTCATCTGTTTCACAGCTGCCTACACTTCTAGAAATGAAGATCAACAGGTTCAAAGCAGCCAAACGCATAGTAAAATGCGTGCCATTTATCTTTGCAAACTGTGGGCACATACAAAGCAGTCAAATTTACAGTTACATATAAGGGTGAAAGACTGTCCACATAGTATGCTAGTCACCTTAGGGGTGATGGGGGACTCCTACTGGCATGCTCTGGGCCGTCTTCTATAATGAAATATTAACTTATAAAATTTATGCAAATGAGCCGCAGGCGCTCAGTGCTCGGCTCTGTCAAAATCTAATTTATTCCCACCCTTCCGCTTGGCTAAGTGACATATCGGAAAAGGAGAGTGGAATGAGGAGGAACTGATGAGGTGCTGAGGAGGTGGCTGCTGGACTCAAGCGTGAGCATACGCCCAGTCTGAAGCGCTGGGTTCTCTGTCTGGTTACCAGGCAGAGAATCAAAGTTAATTTTCTCCACCTGTGACCATCGATTAAGTTCGTTAAAAAAGGCCATAAAGCTCTATGGGAATCGGTCTAATGCTCATTTTTTTTCCAACAGCGCTGACAGGTTCCCTTTAACCCACAGTTGTGTTAAAATTTAGCAGATATATAGAAATCATTTATTTCCATTAGACATAAAAAGAAGATGGATATTTAGGCCCCGTTGTACTTTTTAGCATTTTACACATTGAACAGTTACATGCAGGATTTCAAAGGGGACACCTAGAAATGGCAGCCTTTACTCTATAAGGTTTACTACATATAAAAGTACCTCCCATTGATTTAGGTCATCACAAAAGGATGAATGGACCAAGAGAACAGTCCAACATTACATGGCACAACCATGAGACAGATTGTGTGAAAACATTAAAAAAGACCACCTTAAGAAAGCTAGACCTAAAGAGTGTTTGTGTTTGCAGGCCATCTGAAGTGCACTGGTGCAGGGCAGGAATGCCCCACGCAGGCCCACTTCGCCGATAGCTATGTCCACGTTGTGAACGCCACATGTTAGACTCAACTGAACCATTTCATCTACAACACACTGCATTTCCAAATACAAAATACGCACACCAAGTGGGGCGTTGGACATACATAAGCTCCTTAGGTTGATAGATTGTGGAATTAGCAACAGTGTTATATTAGTATTAGGTCTCCTGTGCTACTGTATATGTTCTACACTTAGTGCACATTCTGTCTTTGTAGGTTTTATTGCATCTGTTTCTAAAGCAAATATCACAGTGAAGTATTTGTCATGGCGGTGAGGAACGCACCTTGTGGATCATGACGCATTTTCTCCACCAACTCTGTTAAATCCTCCCAAGAGTCTTTGCAAATAGCAAACAGAAAATGAGGAAGGAAAAAAAAAAAAAAACAAGCAGTAACTTCATGTGCTCATAATGGCCATAACTACATTAGACATAATCACTTTATAACCGCTACACTGTGCAGATCTTCTACATGTTCTAATGCAAATCAGATGAAGTCCATTTCCACAATATAAAGCAACAGCCTAGTCAGCAGATACACGTACAATCCCATCTTTCATCCAGAGATAACAGAAACATTACAACTGCTCCACTGTAATGACAAAATACACAACAGTATTATGTGGTTATTTTACAACAGGATAAATATGGGGCACAAGACCATTAAAGGTACATTAAGGACCAAATAGGACAAAAGGGACTGATTCCTGATCATGTGAACAGGGGGTCTTTTGTACCCCGTTGCATTCTAAAAGAATCAGGATCTGGTTGCACATAAGCTTTGCTGCTTCAGTCGCTGTGCGGGGATAGAATTACTGCGCTCGGCTATCTTTGTCAGCGCCATTAAGAGGAATAGAGCAGCAAGGTGCATGTGCATCCGGCTATAACTTGTCGTCCCTGGACAAGCCCTTTAACTGGTCATTTTAACAAGCGCACTTTGAAAAATGTTGTTCATCCTACCAAAATGTTGTAAAAATAATTCATATAAACAAAGAATTATTTTGTGGGCAAAGTTTGTTAAAAGATAATTGCATGTATAAGGGCAAGGGTTACAATACTGCTATATTACTATAAACTATCCACCACTGTCCTATTTATATAATACTGTATTATAATAACATAACACAGGCAGTCCCCCGGTTACATACAAGATAGGGTCTGTAGGTTTGTTCTTAAGTTGAATTTGTATGCAAGTCGGAACTGTATATTTTATAATTGTAACCCCAGCCAAATTTTTTTGGTTTCTGTGACAATTGGATTTTAAAAATGTTGATTTGCCATAAGAACCAGGATTAACAATAAATCTTAATTGCAGACACCCATGATAACTGTTACAGCTGATCATTGTAGCCCAAGGCTAAAGAACAGGAAATTACCAACATCCAGAGGCCCATTTGTAACTAGGGATTGTATGCAAGTCGGGTGTTCTTACGTAGGGGACCGCCTGTATAGAGAAAACGCTTAAAGGAAACCTACCACTTCTGAAGGTAGGTATGAGATGCAAACACCGGGCACCAGCTCAGGGTGAGCTGGTGCTTAGTTTCGTTAGTGTTAAAACCGCGGTATCGCGGTTTTAACACTTTTTAAACTTTCTAGCAGAAACTGCTTCGGCGCTGTGTGCGCACCATCGTGCGCGCGCCTACATTGGAAATGCCGCAGGCATTGCGCGCGCACGGTCGCGCGCAGCGCCGAAGCAGTTTCTACTATAAAGTTTAAAAAGTGTTAAAACCGCGATACCGCGGTTTTAACACTAACGAGACTAAGCACCGGCACCAGCTCACCCTGAGCTGGTGCCCGGTGTTTGCATCTCATACCTACCTTCAGAAGTGGTAGGTTTCCTTTAAGAAGAACTAATCTACCGAGATGCCTAGATATCAAGTCAAATGTCACACGATCTGGGTATGGCTCTGTAAAATTGCCATATTACCTCTGTTACCACATATTTATTCCTGAAGGACCTAAAGTATTGCTGGGTCACAGTATCACTACAATATTGTTTTATTAATATCATACAGCGTATGTATGCTACTAATGGACACAACAAACGTAGAAACATATAAAAGACTGACCAATTACATTTTTTTAGATAATGTTTTTCAAAGAGGTAAAAATCAGCCTGGTTACAGTATCTTTGTGAGACAACATGTACCATTCTCATCTGCAATCTGCCTAGGCAAAGACTTGTGTAGCTCCCATGAGACACGAGATCTATTCTCCCATCATCATCCATGTACTGTATCACTTAAAACCGTCCTTCTGGTTTAAACCACTTCTGGGAATACAAGGCAATCTCAGAGCAAGGCATGGTTCATATACACAGGACATGTTCTTGGGGGCTGTGCAGGGATTAACTACATTAGCATTCTGTAGGCATATGTGTGTGCTGAAGAACGGATTTAGGCTGGCTCCTGGAGTATAATTGCTCAGCAGAAGAACACTTAACCATAAAGAAAAAAAGATCCTCACTGTGTTTATCTATACAGGATTTATAAATGTATTACACATTCTCAAAATAAAGAATATGATTTTGTCCACAATGAAATGCTTGAAAATAAGAAGTAATCAGTGGTAGTAATCAATTCTGGCAACTAAGCATTGGTTAACTACCCATGTGACCACTGCAGCCAATCACTAGCTCCATGCTGTAGATCCAGGTACCACTGCTGAGGCACTACTGAACACAGTGTTCATGTGGGTGGCTTATCACACACATACACACTATATATAATAGATATATAAATATATATATTTATACACGCATTCGCATACACACAGAGTGGCCAAATGATTTTCGGCTACGTCCAGAATATGTCCTCAGTGTTGAATCAAGAGACAGTTTTTCCAATGGGAACGTGGTCATGTAGCATATTAAAGAAAGTTGCAGCAACTTTACCCAGCACCTGGGTCAAAACATTGGACTTGTCAAATAGCTGTTCATCATAGGGAACGCCCGCTCACCCATTTGTTTGTGTTTTTTTTTTTTTTTTTTTTTAATGCATCCAAATAAACCAAACCACCAACTACAGGAAAGGTCAAAGTGATACATGGTGGTTCTGGACAGCTATCCGCCCCATAAAATTGACCATACTTTATAAGGCACACATGTGGGCTTCAGAGGTCAGACCACAGGGATCCAAAAATTATCCCCATTATTGTTGATGGAGGGTAAACTTAATTACAATCAGAGAAGAGCTACATCAATGACAAGTCACTGTGTCAGGGTGTGATCACTGAAGCAAACCGTGAAGTGCAGAGTAGACTGAATGCATCAGGAGATCTGATTCTACATCTGATTCCCAGATGTACAAATATAATTTTATTTTGAATAAAAGACACTTTACAGCCATCTACTGTACTTCTCAGATAACCCCCCCCCCCCACAGTATAGCTAATGAAGCATACTTGTTCAAAGGATTAATATTCTAGGGTCATGTTTACACATTCGATTATATCCAATGTGCATTAATCAAGGTAGAAATTCAATGATGACCCTCAGATTTCAGGTCCTGGCATACTCCCTTATTTGTAGTTTGAGAACCCATGGATCTATACAATTATTACTTATAACTTACTTATATCTAAAGCTTCAACACACTTTGCATAAACCTGTACATCTACAAAAACAATAAGGGGCTAATATATCACAAAAGGTCTAAGTGAAATTCCCCACATCCAAGATAAAGAATACCAAAATGTAAAAGAGGATGTGTATAGGAGAAAAATATTCTTTATTAAATTATATGCGATTTAAAAACATTAAAAAAAAAAAAACCTTGGGTACAGTAGATGAACATCAAACCCACTCCTCAGCCTGAATAAAGTTATTAAGGTCAAGTAGGGTGCTCACAAATATTATAGGGTGGGGTAAGATAAATGAACAGGACATCAATATATGAAACCTTAAGCCCACACACTATAAATAATGAGTAGTATTATATCAAGTCGGTAAACGATAGCCCAGCTGCTGGTGGATATATCAAGAGGCTTCAACCTTTTATTACCACGCCAGGTCATACCTGCTGGAAAAATAAGCGCAGCAAATAACTTTTCACCTTTGAGAAGTCCCTAGTGCAGACATGAAAAACGCCCCGTGGAAGCCCACTGCCCTGCCGCCCACGCCCCCCCCCCCCCTCACGCCTCTCTGGCGTGGAGGTGGCAGAAAGAAGATAACAATCCCAAGTGCTAGCGATACTCCACAATATAAGAGAAACATATTACCTTAGAATAGTAAAACAAGGCCTTGGAGAGGGGAGGAAAAATGCCCCACGTCTATTGCCTGGCTTTGCCTGCTTGACAGGCGATACTCCGAGGCCTTGTTTTACTATCCTAAGGCAATGTGCTTCTCTTATATTGTGTCTATGAGACATTATTATTTATAGTGTGTGGGCTTATGCTTCCAGATATTGATATTCTATTTTTCTTACCCCACCCTGGAACATTTGTGAGCACCTTACTTGACTTGTGTATTATTGATGGTCATGGACAGTACCAAAGGTATATTTTTCTTATATACACATCCTCTTTTACATTTTTCTATTAAACCTATAAGTTATGTGTACTGTATCTTATCAGAGCAAAATTCTTCTTTGTTCACTTACGTTAACTATTATTTAAATAATATTAATGAGGATGAATAATATAACACAATAAGAATATATAATAATATAAGAAAATATATTTAAGAACAGTTTTAAATTGTGAGAGCAAGTAAGAAGTAGAATCCATAATGGAGATGGCAAGGTGTTTCACATACACAATCATCTAGCAGCATAATAAGTAAAGTTATCTCTACTCTCCATTTCAGGCAGAAAGTTTTGACATCTTATAATGTGTATATATATATTTTTTTGTTTGTAGTTAACAGCCTTTAGTATCAGCCAAGCAGATGGAAAAAACAGTATAAATATATTTAGCTTCTCTACAGCTTCAATCACATCTATACTGCTCAATACAGCAATTCCACAGAGATAGGAGACAGATGAGAGTAATGAACTGAGCAGTTTAGCAGGCAGGAAATGACTGATAAAACAATGGCATTTTCACCTAGAATTTATTTTTAAATGACAGATACTTTTTATAGTGATTAGAAAAATAAAAATCTTAAGACCTTTGCTTACTGCTTTACCAAAAACAGGATGCATCATCTAATGTCCAGGACAAGGCCCAAACAACTGGCCACTCCCTATTCATATGAAAGCAATACATATAACCAGAATGTAAAAAAAATCTCTCTCCATACTTACTGCCATAATACAAACACTCAGAAAAACAAAGAACCCAAGAGACTGGTACAGATCACAAGGGGGTTAGAATAAACTAGGGATTTATAGACAGGCAGCACATCTCTGCATGCTCTAATGGCCTTTTGTCTAAAAACTATTTGGGCAGAATGGCATGAGCCTTACAAAAAGAGAGGATTTAACTTCTTCACTCCTGCATGAATAAAAAAAACCCCACTACAAACAGATGGACAGGCCAAGCTATTAACCCCATCTGTGCATGCTCAGTAATTTAAAGGGATACACAGTTCCACTGCATCATGTTACAAAGGTAATATCAAGGTTACTGGTGCATAGGAGCTTACTGTAATATGATGTCCACCATGACACAATGCTGTTTACTAAGTAATTATGCACCACAGAATCATAAACAGGCTTTTCATACTCGACGTAGAACAATAACTTTGATATTTCAATGGCCATAATAGAATAAATACTGTGTACACATAGCAGCGTGTCAAGAAACATGTGACCTTCAAAAATGTACACTTTCCGACATAAAAGGAAGCAAGTAATGACCACTACCTGAAATATTACATGCCATGGCAGTGGTAAAGAAAAACAATGGAAACAATTCCAGACAGAATAATGACATAAATGGTATAATAAATTCTTGGGAAAAAAGTAAATAGTAATAGGTAATGTTTGAATGTGAAAACAGCAATTAAGTAGTTCACAGCATTGGATTATGGGAGGGTGCCACGGCAAGAATTTGGCCCATACCTTCAGGATTAGGTTCATGATCTGGTGTGAGTGAGATGTCATCAAGTTCGCGCAAGCAAAGCCATTCACCATCCATAGAGACACGGAATTTGCAGAGATAGATGGTCTCCATGGCAGCCTGTGTTATCTTGTCTGTGGTGGGGGTTGGCATATCGCCTTGAGGAGTGAGAGCCGACATGATGGCTCAGGTGATACAACAGCCACCCAAAACAAAACAATAACAGCCCGAAGAGCGGTCAAGGATCCAAGATGGTTGCACGCAACTTAGGAAGGCAATGAGCTCAGAGGTAAAGTTGCACAATCAACATGCAGAGAGCTACGGAAAGAAAAGGTATCACAGTCTTTTGATTGACACCAATACAGAGATGCTTTTCCTTTCTGGTTTGCTCTGGAATCCTGAGAGTCGTCTCTGCCTCTTCCGCCCCCCTGCTGCCCTAATGGCAATTGTCATGCGTCAAACCTGCTTTTCAGAGCAAAATCCAGATTCAACGATTATTCTTTGTCTAAGCCAGCAAGCTAGATCATGAAAATTCACAGCAGCCGTCCAACGACACATAAATGACAATGAAAGGCAATTACAGGAATCCAAGTGATTCAAAGAGGGCAGCAGGTCTGCACAGCCCAGGCACTTGTGATCTTGTAGGATTGGTTCTGCGCAGTAAGCAGGGTGGTGACCAAAATGGCTGACTAATGAAGAGAAGAGAAAATTCGCACTCATGTGACCAGAGATGCTAGGAGCGTAAGCAAGTCCCAGGATGCTGTCTGGATGCTGCTGATGTAGGGAGAGCAATTAAAATGTTCTTTTTCCTCCAGCAGCCAACCCCAGCAGCTTCTCAGTGACAGCCTTCACCCTCCCCATCAGTGGCTCCTCCTTGCTTCAGACTCTCGCAGCATACAGGCAATCTCACAATAAGGCTATTGTCATTAATTCTGGCAGCCAGAAGGGCAGGTTAATCCTTGACACACAGCTGAAAACACTGACCGGAAAAGCATCATATGTAGGGATAGTGGAGGTTGCTGTAATAAGCAAAAGCGATTACAGATTGTTGTGGCAGCAATTATTTGGCTCAAAGCCAGAGAATTGTTATTTGTTGCCATCTATTCAAAGATTCATGCATCCATTTTGTACAATGAAACTATATTTACATGCATACATAAAAATATAAAAGCATATTACAAATGCAATAAAATCTAAAGGTAATACTGATAATATACTGGTAATAATACTTATAATAAAATACCATATGAAATAAATTAGAACCTTCATTAATAAACACACATCTTACACATATACACATACATACATACACACATTATATATATTATTATATACCGTATATACCCAAGAATAAGCCACCCCGATTATAAACCGAGACACCGAATTTTAACACAAAAAATCTGGGAAAATCTATTGACTTCAGCATAAGCAGAGGGTGGGAAATATATTGGTCACAGCCTCCAGCCAAAATAAAGGTCGCCAGCCCCAGTACCACAGTATATAGCCTGCCAGCCCGCACCCCTACAGTATATAGCCTGCCCCCCCCCCCCAAGGGTATAGCCAGCCAGCCCCCCCTTCAGTATATAGCCTGCCAGCCACTGTGCCTTCAGTATATAGCCATGCCCATCCCTGCAGTATATAGCCAGCCCCTGCAGTATACAGCCAGCAAACCCCCAGCATATAGCCATGCCCACCCCTGCAGTATATAGCCAGCCTGCCCCTCCCTGTAGCTCTCTCTCTCTCTGTGTGGCTCGCTCGCTCTCAGTCTGTGTAGCTCACTATATATGTAGAAAAAATGAAAGGGTATATGAATTCTGTAAAAACTGTCTCAAACTGCCTACTTTAAGTTACAATCTGCATCTTTAACCCTAAAGGATTTTTGAAATCTGCTATGTGTCACCATCAGCCACATTTATCAAAACTAATGCAATATGTACTATGTGCAGTTTGCCTGTGAAAACTGGTGCAAACACTTTAAATGTGGCCTTATATGTGCTAATAACTTTAGAATGCTTTAACCTATCCAAGCGAAATTGAGAATGTTTATTCATGACATGTTGTTGGAAATTTATATTGGTAGGTTTTGAATTTATTAATCAAAAAAAAAAATGGAAGTTGGGTGAAATTTTTGAAAATTTCCCCCATTTTCATAATTCTAAAAGGCTATGTTTTTCAGACAAATAGTCCTAACGTCCAAATTATTAACTAACTATCATTTTCCAGATGTCTGCTTTATGTTGGTATAAATTTTTAATGTCATTTTATTTTACCTCCGTGCACGGCCCCCCAACGCTCTTCGGCTATTTAGCCATATCCATGCATACACAGTAAATCTGCTCACTGCCAAAAAGAGGAAGAAGTTACTGTGCATGCAAGGGCACGGCTGAACTTAGTTAAAGGGAACCTGCCATGAGAAATTGACCTAATAAACTATTAGTAGCATATGGTCAAGCAGCTGAGCAGCTTTATGTTTCTTTCATTGTCCAGTTTGGTGGCAACATCAAGAAAATGAACTTTGTGTGAAAAGTTAATTGGTTGTATATGGGAGGCAGAGAGCTTAACACAAAAGTTGAGCTCTCCCTGCCTCTGAACAACTCTTTATGTGACTGACATCATGTGTCCGAATTTGGGAGGTCTGGCCAAGGATGTCCGTGGATGCAGGACCATCATTTACAGTGAACAGGGTATTCTGAGGTAGGGAAAGCCGACTTCAGTGTTAAACTCTCCACCTCCTTGACTTCATTAAACAAATTTACATGTCACTTCAAAGTAGATTTTCTGGATGATGCCACCACACCAGGTCATGAAAGAAACATCTAGAAGCTGCTCAGCAACATACTGCTAGTGTTTTTTGGACAATTGCTGATGACAGGTTCCCTTTAAGTATAGTTAAAAGTTTAGGTAAAGGCAGTGTATGGCTTATTATATAGATAGGTATCTACCATCAGTAATACCTCAGCATATTCGTGATGGTAGGTTTCCTTTAACCCCTTTACGACCCTGGAAGTAAAAAAGTAATAAAAAGTCTCCGAAATGCCCCATAAATGACCAACCTCCAACATAGAAAAAGTAAAAATCACCAAACAGTACATAAAAGATATTGCCACGTCCGTAACAACAAAATAAAATCATTACTAAGCCTGTACAGTAAACACAAAATTAAAAAAAAAAAAAAAAAAACAATTGGGATTTTTACACATCCAACCAAACAAAAAAAGCAATAAGTGATCAAAAAGTAACATTAACACCAATGATTCCAATAAAGAGTACACTCATCAACAAATAAGCTCCCACCAGCCAATGAAAATGTCCCCAGCAGAGCCCCCCACCCAATGAAATGTCCCCAGCAGAGTCCACCACTCAATGAAATGCCCCAAGCTGATACCCCACAATGCAATGTCTCCAGCAGTGCTTCCCACCCTATAAAAATTTCCCCAGCAGTGCTCCCCCTTATAAAATGTACCTAGCATTGCTCCCCCATTAAAGAAATTCCCCCAGCAGCGCTCTCCTCCATTAATGAAATGTCCCCAGCAGTGCCCCCCCCCCATTAAATGCCCACAGCGGAGTCCCCATATAATTACCCAGCTGTGTGCCCCCTCCTCCCGCCAGGAAATGTCCCAGCAGTACTACCCCCAAATGAAATATCCACAGTGGAGCCCTATGAAAATAAAGGCAACACTTACCTCTGGCGCTCTTCCTCACCCCGCGGCTCCGTCTTTTTCTCTCCTCAGGTTCCGTTTTTTTTCCTCCCAGTTTTTGGCCATAGCCCGCTGTCTAAGAAGACAGCAATGCAAAAACATGTGATTTCTCTCCAGATGTTTTTATTCTGCAAAATTATTTATTCTGCAAAAATCTATATAAATGCGATATCGCCGTAATAGTACTGACGTTTCATCCTCAATGCCCTTGCTGATGGAAGGAGGTTTGCACTCAAAATCTCACAATACATGACCCCATTCATTCTTTCACAGACGTCCAGGTCCTTTTGCCACCCCCACCCTTCACAGTAGTTATGGTTTTCTTTGGCTGCAGCTTAGAATTCACTATCCTCCAAACACCACCAGTTGTGTTTCAACCAGAACAGTTCCATTTGATTTCATCTGACTATATTACATTCTCCCAATTCTCTTCTGGAGCATACAAATGCTCTCGAGCAGACTTCAGAGGGGCCTTGACATGTACTGGCTTAAGCAGGGGGACACGGCTTGCACTGCAGGATACGAGTCCCTGGCGATGTAGTGGGTTACTGAAGGTAGCCTTTGTTACGTTGTTCCCAGCTTTCTGCAGGTCATTCACTAGATCCCCATGTGTTTCTGGGATTTTTGTTCACCGTCCTTGTGATCATTTTTACACCACAGGGAGGAATCTTTAATGAATGCAGCCCCTGATTAAGGGAGATTATCAGTGGCCTTGTATGTCTTCCATTGTATGCCTCCTAATTCTGGCTACCACCATTGATTTCTTCACACCAAGCTGCTTGCCTATTGCAGATTCAGTTTTCCCAGCCTGGTGCTGGTGTACAATTTAGTTTCTGGTGTCCTTTTGACAGGTCTTTACCATAGTGTAGTTTTCAGTGTGACTATTGGGGTTGTGGAGAGGTGTCTTTTATACAAGTTCAAACAGGAACCATTACTGCAGGTAATGACTGGAGGACAGAGGAGCCTCTTAAAGAAGAAGTTACAGGTCTGTTAGAGCCAGAAATCTTGTTTGTAGGTGACCAAATATGTCTTTTCCACCATAATTAGCAAATAAACTATTTAAAAAAAAATCAGACAGACAATGTGAATTTTCTGGATTTGTTTTCTCATTTTGTATCTCATAGTTGAGGACTATTCAATTACAGGCCTCATCATTTAAGTGGGACAGCTTGCACAATTGGTGGATGACTAAATATTTTTCCCCACTGTACAAGTGCTTGTCAGTAAATTAGAATGTCAGCAAAAGTTTCACTTCAAAAAGTGAAACTTGTGCAGAAATAGAGAGAAAAGATCTGCCAAGATCTTTTCATTAATTTTTCTTTCATTTATATTATATATATATATATATATATATATATATATATATATATATATATATATATATATATACTTTATATTTATGGTTTCACTGTTCTATGTTTACTTATGTATATCTCCAATTACCTATGTCATGTATTCATCCACTCACTTATTCATTTATTTATTTATTTTATACACCTAAAAATGATATTATTTACACATTCTATTTATTTATATATTCATGTATTTATTTACTTATTCAACTTCCATTTAAAATGTAACACTATTATATGCCACCCTCATCCGATGCGACTGTCACATTACATTTCTACACCATCCCTCCAATTCATTCATAGATATCCCCCCCTCCATGCCACTTACAATCTAAGTAACCCCGTTCTGCTACCACACAATCCCATCACCTTACCGGTACTTCCCCAACTCGTACCTATTCCACGTCTCCGCTCCGGAACCTGCGCAGGCGCACTGCCCTCACATCTTCCAGACCCGGCCGCCTGCCAATCAATTAAAAACCGTGTGTCTTCCCGGCGCGCTTTCAGTCCATCCCGCGCTACACTGAACGCAGCGGTAAGTAAGTTTTTTCCTCACACCTAAAGCCCCCTTCGGTCCCCATCGCTCCCATTCTTCACCCCCCGGTCTCATCTGCATTCCATTCCTCCCCCATTAGTATCGGACATCTAAGCAGCACAGCATCTGCCACAAGAAACCGCAGGACTCCCTGCAGGTACTCCCTCCTTACCCATTCATCCATCCATCTTCCTTGCATTTATCTCTGTATATACTAACTATATGCATATTTATTTACTAATTGATTAATCATTTTTATATCTATTTATTATTATTATTATTATATAGTTTATACAACTAATGAATTGACCAAGTATCTGCCTAATTTCAAATTAGACTATTTATCCACGATGCTACATTGATCACCTCTCTATTTACATATACACACTTCCTCCCTTCTAACCCTGGTTTTAACCCTTGTTTTACATTTGTGTTTTATATTTGCCCTTTATGTTTACTAACTACTAACCATGATACTTTATGTTCTTTACTATGCAACCCCACAGTGTTTGACCTGATGAAGACGCCATTACGGTGTTGAAACGCGTAGTCATAATTCCAATAAAAATAATCAACAATACACTTTGGATGTAGCGCGTCTCACTCCTTGACCCCGTTTTTTTTCTCTATTTCTGCACAATACATCTGGATCCACATCCAGCTCTGGGGCGTGATGCTGCAACTCCACTCCAATATCCCCCATTTTGTGCATACCATTTTGGCGCCTGGCTCTAGATAATCCCTCACAACTTTTTCCTCTCCTCCTCAAAAAGTGAAACTTATATTATATAGAGTCATTACAAACAGTCATTTTGGTTAAGCATATAATCCGGCCGTTGCGTTATAAATATAGATTCTTATCTTTGCTAATCATCCAATCAAAGCTTCTGTGTGTGTCACAGCGCTAGGGCATTAGCATAATAGGGCAGGCATGTAGAGTGCCGCTTCCGCCTCCCCCCACCCTCCCTTCCTCGCTTTTGAGAGCTGGTTACGGCACCAAGACCTCTGGAGCATTAGGGCATGCGCATCGCTGGCTTGCAAAGCGCACCCGCCGGCTGTGCGTACTATCGCCGAAGTCTCGTGCTATCGGTCTCATCGCCGAAGTCTCGCGATACATAAGGCCAAGTCTGCTGACAGAATGGTTAGAAGCAAAAAAGAGAAAAATACAGATGTGTGTGAGGGAAAAGACTGATCCAGTTCCAGTTCCCTTTTAAATAGTATGTCCTGTCCTGCCTCTAGCATTGGTTGCAGGTAGCCACCCAGCTAGGCTTTAACTCTCTCACGGCTGCCGGAAGGCTATATACCTCCTAGTTGCATACACCTCATGCGGACAGCTTGTATGGATGTCAAGACAGTGACCCACTTCAAACAGATATCTTTTGCAACCCGGCACATAGAAACATGGTTTTGGTGTCATTTTAACACATACATACACCATCTGCATCTGTAGCTAGGGTGAAGGTTGACACTATGTATTTTTATTCTGGTAAATGTTTATCCAATTTTACCATGCCATGCCCACTCTTAAATTCCAGATGCATTGAGTGCGCCTATAACTGGCTGCAGGAGGAGAGGTTACCTGACTGAATCATACAAAAGAATAAAACCTGATTTTTCATTCATGCAGCAACCTAGAAATATACTAAAAGGACCTCCAGGGGAAGTACATATTACAGAAGAAGGTACTGATAGTGGCTTGGGGGGGAAGGGACGGGGGTAGTGTGGTGACAGATTTCTTTTAGAGTTTCACATTAAACAAAACCGAGTAGAATTGTCATGATATGTGAAGCTGTTCTAAAGATAATCACCATTTACAGCGCAGCATAACAGAACTTCAATACCAGCAGAACCTTGACATTGAAATACCAATGAGCCTTGGTCATGAAAGGGTTAAACAAGTTTATGTTCCAGTAATTAAATATGAATAAACAAACATGCTGATACCTAAGGATAGTGTAAAATAAACTGAAACAATGAGCAGGGTGAGGCTTCTGCATTTTCGCTCACTTCCCATATGAGACTTCATTTTAAGTGACTTTACTCTCCGGGGGAGGGGGTTTGTCTTGCCTGCCTGTCCACTCTGCAGACTGACACAGTAGTACGAGGGTAAAAGTACGCCAGAACAAGCCATCCTAGATGCCCTGTACATGACTATTAATAAGTGGACATATTGTACATAAGAGGTTTTCCCACGATTCAAGTTAGGCTCGATCCACAGGATAGAGACTAACTTGCTGATTGGTGGGGGTCTCAGTGATGATCACGAGAATGGGGGGTCCAAGGTACTATCGTCGGACCCTTCGTAGCTCCTGAAGAGGAATTGAGCAGACGGCTGCACATGTCCATTCTGCTCCATTCATCTCCGGGAGCGACAAGGGGTCCAACAAATGTACCTTGGACCCCCCGTTTTAATGATCTGTGATCATTGAGTCCTCCACCAAATCAGCAAGTTAGACTCTATCATGTGATTAAGTTTACACAATATAGATCATTTTGACTCCTTACTTTACAGTTTGGCTAGTTTTATTGCGATTTTAGCTCATATAAGTCAGTGTAAAATTCCAGAGTTTGGGCCGGGACTCTCTAAGCAGCAACTCCAATGCTGTCAGATGCTGTGTGCCGGCAGTGTGCTTAAATTATCAGGGTACAGATCTATATATACTGTCATTTGGCTTCTAAACATTCTACTGGTATCTGACACAGAAAAAGAGAAATGAGATGAGTCATGAGAGGGATATAAGACACAGTAACACACTGAGCTCTGCTGTCTCATCTAATCAATAAAACAGTCAGCACTGCTATGTCACCTCCTCCCCTGGGATCCAGAGCTTATCTTGTTTGTAGAGCAGCTGCTGCTGTGTGCTCTCCACACTGTGTAGAAGCATGGCTGATGAACCAGTAAGTTCCTGCATCTGTAGTGCTCTCTCCCCCCTACCCCTCACTCTTCTGCTGTAATGCGAGATTAACTATAGGGAATTGTCTGACCACAGTCAGAAGATTTAAGGTTGGATCCAGGGACAACCAAAATTCAAAACAGCAGGACTGATAGAGACAGGATGGAATTATATCCATGAAATGCTGCATTTTTGTTAACGACATTGAGTTATAGAATGTGTTATTTTGTTATCCTGAGTATATTTAAGAATCTTGTCTCCATTGTAATACCCCTTTAAAGGAAATTTACCATCAAAATGAAACATGATAAACCAGGGGCATTTACTCATAGATCCAGGCACTGTGGTAATCTTCTTATATTTGTTATCCATAGCCTCCTTTATTCTAAGATGAACTTTTAAAATTAAAAAATGTAATTATGAGATCCGGCTTCACAGGCTATTACATTGTTACACCCACCCCTGCTCTGTCAGCACCTACATTACAGTGTGAAATATTCACTGCACAAGGGCTGAGGAAGCAGGGGGGGGGGGGGTCACAGATATTTAGCCCCTCAGGCGCCATAGCATTATGTTAAAAGTTGATTTTAGAAGCTAGGAGGGCATGGATAACAATTTTAAGAAGATTACCACAGTCGCGGAGCCTGGATCAGTGATTAAGTGTCCTTGGCTTATCCATGCTTGATTTTGATGGTAAATTTCCATTAAGGACAAAAAAAATTATGCTAATGCAGTGTGAAAAAACCCTTATAACCTATTTGTTACAGCAAATCAAAATCTTAGAAGCATATTGCTGCTACATAGTAGTTTAGTTCACATTTAAAACTGTACACATCTCTTTCTGTGCTTTGGCACACGAATCTCCTCTACCGCCAGTTTTGTGTGTTTTTTTTTTTAATTGAACGTGTGTCCTGACACATATCTCCACCAGAAAAAAAATAAAAATACTACGCCAATTCAGATCTGGTGTACAGGTCAGAGTTTGCGCCCATATTTACTAAGAGGCCAGAGCCTTACAGTGGATACAGCCACCTGAGCGCCAGGAGGGGGGGGGGGGACTTTAAGATTGGTGTTCAAAACACTAGTCTTAAAAGGACATCTACCACCAGGATGAAGGATTGTAAACAAGCACATTGACATACTGTGTGTGTCCCCTCTGCCAGGATCTGCTCTTTTAGCTTTTACTTAACCCCTGTTTTAGATCAGCAGTTTCTGAAATACTCAGACCAGCCCTTCTGGCACCAACAACCATGCCACGTTCAAAGGCACTCAAATCACCTTTCTTCCCCATACTGATGCTCGGTTTGAACTGCAGGAGATTGTCTTGACCATGTCTACATGCCTGAATGCACTGAGTTGCCGCCATGTGATTGGCTGATTAGAAATTAAGTGTTAACGAGCAGTTGGACAGGTGTACCTAATAAAGTGGCCGGTGAGTGTATAATTGAATAGTGCTACTCCCCCCCCCCCCTTACTTTTATACCATTCCTGGTTTGGGCATCAAAAACTGAACATGTGTACCCACCCTGACAATCCTTCATCCTGGTGGTAGATGTCCTTTAATGAATTCCCCCCATACAGTCCAGTGAATTGTCATCTGTACACTTTGCAGAAAGGCTTCCGAATTTATTCCAGCTGTAAATCCACAGCCATTTCCCAAGCCGCGTATGATGTGTATAAAGCTAAAATTTTGTGACAATTAGGGGATGTCAACTAAATCCACAGCAGAAAGTAGATTCTACAGTGTGTGTATGGAATAATGCTTCTGTATGACGCTGTGGATTTGCTAGACCACAAAACCTCACATGAAGGGTTGGTATGCATCGGTGCAATGACCCCTACAATTAGATGTTATTGATCTTTGACAGCCAGAACAATCATTTTGTAACCTGTTTAATTATTCTACAAACCCTTCCCCAACAAAAAAGATTATTTGGTCCTTTACAAATCTATAAAATTCTCCAAATCTGTTAGCATACATCACAACTGAGGTTTCTGACCCTCTGCTATATATAGAAGATACATAAGAAATTTTCACACGTCTGACTACATTTCTGCCCTTAATAATGGTCGATATGAATCAGTCACTGAAATATAACATTAATGTATGGCTTGTCACCAATTGAAAAAGCATAGACTTGCATGTCCATGTTCCTGGGCAGGTAGACATGTGCATATATCCAGGGCCGGTTCCAGGTTTTAGTATGCCCATGGGCGACAGAACCTTAGTGGCCCCTTTGTGGGCCTACCTTCAGTAGCCACACTGCATCCCCCCCTTCCCCTGTAGCCACACTGCATCCCCCCCTTCCCCTGTAGCCACACTGCACCCCCCCCCTCCCCTGTAACCACACTGCACCCCCCCCCTCCCCTGTAGCCACACTGCACGCCCCCCCTTCCCCTGTAGGAACAGCCACCTTCTTTCTTCTCATGTGCCTGTCGTACGCGCTGGCTCTGCAGCCGTAATCCGATAACATCACGTGTGCCGGCTTCACAGCCGTTGCATACAGTGCGGAGCGCCGCTTTGGGGGAATGAGGAAAGGTGAGTTTTCGATTCTGCTTCTATGCTGCGCTCCCGATGAGCGCAGCATTGAGCCAGAAAGGTACACAAGCCGGATGGTGATCATTTGAACTAGAGTCTTAAAGCGACACTGGTACAATTGATCCAGGGGCCGCACAAGCCCCTCCAGCAGCCTTAGGCCCCGGCACGGGTTAGCTGGGTGCTGGCACCGGGCCTGCATATATTCATTTTCCAAAAATTCATTCCGTTGCCTAATAGTATTCTGAAGTTTTCAGCTTTGCTGTATCAGCTTTACTAATGTTAGGAGGGAAGTTCAACACTTCTGGTCTGGGTGAATAGATAAGATGTTAACTTAATAGCTAGAGTTTCAGGATGTGATGATCTGCACAATCACATGACAGTCTCAGGTTAAATCATAAACCGTTTCATGAGAACTAAGATTCAGAGTATGGCTTTATTCAGTGTGCTTTTAAGTGAACCCTCATGAGAATAAAAAAATTTGGAACATTTTCTTATGTTTTCCTTTAAACTTTAAATAACTTTTAACAAATAGAACTTTATAGCACAGCATAAGCTCCCTGCTCTCACGTTTACATTACATAAATTAGATGCTCCCATTCTCCTGCACCGTAACTTGTCGTTACCGGGCCTCTGTTTGTTCGCAGGGGAACACACTCATCTCCGACATCTTCCACCCACCTGTCCCTTGTCCCAGCACCTGATACAGTATTAGTCTCAATGTGCACCAGGCACATGGACAGGGGACAGGTGGGCATGCCGGGCGGATAGAAGTTGTCAGAGCGGAGCGTGCCTGCACCTGTAAACGAACAGGGGTACCCACCAATGGCAACGTGGGATAACAGAAGCACCAGAGAAAGTAAATACAAGGGTTTTTTTTTTTTACAACACCAAGGCCACATGTAGATTTTTTTTAAAGTAACTCAGACAACCCCTTTAAAAAATGTTATTTTATTTATAGAACTGTTCTAGTTGCCCATTGTGATAAATATGGCCAGGTCATCATTGTTTGTACAAATTCCCTATTCCCTCCAACCTCATCTTGATTAGTCTTATTGAGCTACAGTGTTATCAATCACTACAGGAGGTCGAGCTTCAAAAGAAATTCCTCAGCTGCAGGATCTTTCAAAGGCTTCCCTCCATTTTGTTTGACCAGAGAAAAAGGGGCATACAAATCCCACCTATTATGTTGGTTATGGAGTTATGGTCCATCTCAGCCTAAGGCCAGTTACATTTTTGGCATCTGTACAGCCAGGGGATCGTATAGCTCAGACTCACTAGACTCTAGCATCCTTGGACACAGAGATACAAACAACTCTGAAGGGAACCATAGCAAATGGGTCAGGTTTGGTATCAATGTGATGCAGCCGGATTCACCCGGATTCAATGAGACCAGATCTTTGACGCAATGACTTCCCCTTGAGAAGCTAGAACTTCTACAGGGTTCTGGATTTAATACCAGATAGGAGGGTCCTTAGAGCCCTCCTGTGGGTGTGCAGGGGGGTGTCTGCACCTAATATAATCAGAGCACCCTTGAGGCCCAGTGTATTTTTTCCACAGGATAGGGCCTAACTTGCTGTTCGGTGGGGGTCTCAGTGATTGCTCCATTACTCTCCGGGAGCGACGAGGGGTCCGACTAAGGTAACTTGGCCCCCCATGTTTTCTGATGTGTGTTGGTCTCATCACCGAGACCCCCACCGATCAGCAGGTTAGGCCCTACCCACAGGATGGGGCCTAACTTTGATTTGTGGGAAAACCCCTTTAAGGTGTGGACTATTCGTTTCCATCAGGCCCACACACAAGGTAACTAGCATACTGATATTTGTAGTTCTACCTGGGTACTTTGTACTCTTCCGAACAGTATACATCTATTGTGTGTACCGTTTGTCTAGTGTGCCCCTAATGAAATTAAATATAAAATGTAACCTTTTATCTCAATCCACAAAACCCCAGGTCCCTGCCTCGGTTTAATACATGCTACCAGGATGGTTCTTCAACCTATATAATCTTGTTACAGACCAGGCTTATATTAAAGGAGAGCTGGTGGTGCCATATTTGGGTTGATAAGGTTCTCTTTCACTGAGGCTAGTGACAGGGGTCTTCCAGCCATTCAGGGCTGTGATTTATTGTTGTGCCATATCTGGAGGTTGTGTGGACAACTTCCTGCATCTTCCAGAACCTGTGCGTTCTGGGGCGTCTATAAAAGGATAATCAATTGACCTTGTGTACCCCTTAGGGCAGTGATGGCAAACCTTTTAGAGGCCGAGTGCCCAAACTACAACAAAGACCCACTTATTTATCACAAAGTGCAACACAGAAATTTAATTTGTGATTTATACTCCCTTCTCTGTCACAGTTTTCATTGATACCAGCCCCTGAGGACACTAATAAAGCAGAAAATAGTCCCAGGTACAGCTGTCACTTTAAAATAGTGCACAGCAAGTCCTGGGCTGTCTGGGACTGCAGGAATATACCTGGAGTCATCTCTGGTGATGGCCTGGGTGCCCACAGAAAGGGTTCTGAGTGCCACCTCTGGCACCAGTGCCATAGGTTAGCCATCACTGCCTTAGGGGTCTGAAACGTCATGCTTTCATCACACCAATGGCAATCAGAGCTCAGGCTTAAATTTTATAAAATGCTATGGTAAAATGAAAGCTGAGCTCTGAATGGTTGCCATGAGCAACTAGAGTTCTCCCCCCCCCCCATTAGTTTATAGCACCGGCCAGCCAGAAAGCTACTAGGATTCTGAAGCAATTGGTTCTTTGTGAGACATCCTTTAAGAGGGGACCAAAAAAATTCTCTAAAAATCAATGCTGAGAAACACACGAGAGACTTCCAAGGAGGGAGGCGGGGGGATTGATTAGAAGACAAAAAGAAAATACACAGATGCTGCCATTTCAGCACAATGCTCGTATTACATGGAGACGTATGTACACATAAATAAATCATCAGCGTTCGCTCGCCATTATCTAACGTTACATTTTGATGACATAGAAATATAAATTACTAAAACATAAAGCATATTGTGTTCATCATCACTATGACTATTTTATTATTGAGGAACAACATTACCAAAAGCTAGCAGAGGTGGCATCGTGACTCACCAACTCTTGGTAGGATTAAGAATGGATATCTTGTACCTGTAGTCCACAGCCATCTACATATACATTGTATAACCTTCTAAAGGACACGGTTCAGCTACTTGCAATGTCCGACACAGTGACATTCCTCTGCTTCATATGGTGTGCATGCAGCACCATCATCTGGGCTACAGGGCACAATCCACTCCCAGCAGCAGCCAAATGCTGGACTCTGCAGACAGCTCAGGTAGAAGAAAACGGGCATGTGATTTACTCATCTCCTTAACCACTTAAGGACACAGGGTTTTTTTTTCGCTCATTTCTTGCTCTCCACCATCATGTTCACTCTGCACTCCAAATAACACGTCAGCTTTATTCTTTGGTTTGGTACAATTACCGTGATATCAAATTTACAGGTTTTATTGTTTTTTAACACATTTTCAAAAATTAAACGAATGTGAATGAAAAAGAAAAAAAAAAACATTTTTGCCATCTTCTGATGCTAATAACTTTTTTATACTTTGGTGCACGGAGCTGTGTGAGGGTACATTAACCCTAGATGGTCTGACTGTACCTACCATATACTGCAATACTACTGTATTGCAGTATATGGCGTTTTTGCATAGGATTCATTGTAATGAGCCACTGGCGAAGACCTGAGGCTGTCATGGCAACTGATCGCATTGGAATGGTGAGTACTCAGTTTTTTTTTGTTTTTGTTTTTGTTTTTTTTTTTTTTTTACGGGCCGGCTATACACTATGTGAACCAAGAACTAAATATGCCACATATCCAAAAAAGAATTCAGTACCAAAGAGAAAAGAAAGGATATGTATATAAATGGCTAATGAGCTCTTTTATAGTTACAAAAAATATGAATCTTCATCTTGCAAAAAAAACAAAACAAAAAACACACATTATAAAAACATTTAAAAGCACACAAGTACATGTGTTTATCAATATGCATGAAACAGTGTATTGAATCATGCATATGCTACCTATTCCCAATGTTCTCTGCAGGACCTGGCTGGAACACTATACACTACAGGGGTCTGGCAGGCTATATAATGTGGACGCTGTGACCAATGCTTTGACCTAGGCTTATACTTGAGTCAAAATTAATATTTTTTTTTTGGTAGGGGTGCTTTGACATAAAATTTGCAAGTCAAGGGCACAAAATTCCTAGTTGCAGTCAGAGGTCTGTCTGCCTCAGGCATCTATGTCAGTACACCATGTACAGTCCCTTCTGTTTTCAAAACCTTTTCAACTGTTCTCAGCAGAACTCTAATCTATCCCCAATGATGAAAGCAAAAGGTCCTTACATAGTACATAGAGGATTCTTCCTCTAGTGGTACTTCCATGGGGCTGAGCTGCTAACTGACCATGTGACATTGCTAGGTTTTGAATCCTGGACTATATCCAATAGCAGCTCTACCTTCCTTCCCATATAGACATGATCTACTAGTTAATCATAAAAACACTAAAATGTAAGTGGGTGAGGGGATGAAAATCTAAGCAAAACATTATGAGGTTAGGTCAACTGCCAAGAAGGAAACTTACTGCAATGTATAAAACACTCTTGAGGCCTATAAAACATGCATGGAGAGAAGGTAAATAAAATACTTGATCTAACGCAGCATGTAATCAATAAGCTTATTCATTACATAATGAAATCATCAGCAGAAGAGATTGTTACAGCTCTGTGCAAAGCCACCTAGGCCACCACTGCAGATTCCCTCAAATGGGCCTTAAAAATATGTGCATGATTTTTCTCCAGTAAAATAAAAGTCCCTGCTGGGACCCCCACGTATCACAAAAACTAGGGTCCCGGCCTCACTAATTTATGGGAGTGTTGGAAAATAGAGAATACAGCGTTTGACTATTTTCAGCACTCTCATTCACCATCTACGAGTGCTGTGGTCTATTTCCAGTATTCCAACAGTAATGAATGGAGGCATGCCACAACCAGTTTTCTTATGATCGATCAGGGTGCGATTGTTATCCCCTGTACTGTGATATAAAAATCTAACTGCTTTAAAGAGTTAAATTACCTTAAATTTCTCCATTAATAACTAACGTGATGTGGTTCGATTTTTAACCAAATGACAGTCCACAAGAACGTGCTCTCCATTTTTTTCGTAAATGTTCCTGGGGAAACAGGTTTTTTTACCAACTGATTTTTGCCAACCTCTATTTTATATGTGGATGAGAGAAAAAAGGATTTCATACAGACATGAACAGCACAACAGACACAGATCTACAGTATTGGCACAGCAGTGATTGAAAACCACAAAAGGGGTTCTCCAAAATTTTAGATTTTCTTTAACAAATGATAATATTTTTCTCATATAAAATGAAAAGCAAAATGTTGACATCTCACAAGTTTTTCAGCCTCTATGTTGCTATGATATGGTTATGTCACATGAAGCAGGAAATGCTCCCCCTCCCTCCAGTCTCTGGGGACAGTCACCTCTCAGAAGTCTCATTCCTCCTGAGAGGCCAATATATATTACAACTTTTATAATGTGTCTAAGCGGAGCTTTAAACTCAGAAGCCTTTGTAACAGTGTGCTTAACCACAAGCTCCCGGATTGTAAGAATGAGGATTTACCTACAAGCAGGTAATAGTGATATGTGGATATACGACTCTCTCCTTATACAGGATCTCTATGTACCATATATATATACTCGAGAGTTTTTCAGCATGAAAAATGTGCTGAAAAACCCAAACTCAGCTTATACTGAAGTCCAAAAAAAGGTCAATACTCACCTTTCCGACACCCCCGCAGGTCTTCGCTGCGAACCTCTGGCAGCGGCAGGTCCATGTGACGCTCCGCTGGCACAAAATGTGACGTCAACCACTGCTAACATCACAGTGTGTGCCGGAGGCTTGTGGGTCTGACACTGGCCGCTGCTGCCATAATATTGTGTATGACGCTCCGGCGCACAGGCTGTGATGTCAGACACTATATTGGAGGCAGCACACACAATATTATGGCAGCAGTGGTCGGCGTCAGAGCCACAGAACTATGGAAAAGACCTGCGGGGGACGTCAGAAAGGAGAGTATTGACTTTCTTTTTTTATGAACTAGGGCTGGTGAAAGGCCGGCTGGCTATACAGTGGGGGAATGCTAGCTGGCTATACAGTGGGGCAGGGGGCTGGCTATACACCGGGGGAAAGGGGCCGAATATTTATATACTGGGGGGGCTGTGACCAATCCATTTCCCACCCCAGGCTTGAGTCAATAGGTTTTCCCAGTTTTTTTGTGGTAAAAGTAGGAGCCTCGGCTTATATTTGGGTCAGCTAATATTCGAGAATGTACGGTACATGTATCTCCATATCTCATAATTTTGTGCTTGTAATAAAGAAATTAGCTTTTAGGCCATGAAGACCCTAACTCTTATAACAAGCAATGTGGTGAAGCACATTAGGGCACATTTACTTACCAGGTGACTCAAGCACACTGAAAGCGCAATGTCCATCTATAAGCAATGTATAATTCACTAAGATCATGCACCAGAAATCATGAATGTGTCGCTTCCCCAAACAGGTCCGACAGAGTTCACCATCTTTTTAGTGTGGCATCTTTAACATCGGGCATGTGACACAATTTGAAAGTTAAAAAAGGCGCTTGGTCCAAATCAATCAAACAGTCCGATGGCACGCCCCCTAATTTGTGCCGCATGCAGCGCAGCTGCGCCAACAAACGGATTGTGTGCGCCACAATCACAGGGCAGACACTTCTTAAAAACTTTGCAAGCCGTTTTAGCAATGAAGATTGTGAACGGCGCAAAGACCTTAGTAAATGTGCCCCATTATGTTGCTGCCACCACAGAAGATAATCTGATCGGTGGCATTCAGACCCACACCAATCATAAGAATGGGGGTCCTGTTCCTTCTAACTGATGGAGAAGCAGGTTGATCATACAGCCCTCAGCTCCATTCCAGGCCTTTAAAAGGTATGAGCAGAGCCCTCACCATCCAGCACTCTCTTTACAATAAAATTTTACACTTCCGTGTGACATACCAGTGTGAAGCATAGTGTAAATGTATGTGAAGTACCGAGCTATAATCTAAAACAAGACTTGCAAAACCTGAAGTTTGACTCACATCAATTATAAATTGCCAATTGCTCCAAAAGGTACAGTACAGTGCCTTTAATCTTAAAGGACAGGACATTGTTAGCTATCACTAATGACTATGTGGGATTAACTGACAATATTTTACCTATAGAGAGAATTTAGCTGCTCCCCAACACAGCCCATCACAAAGTCTAAGGCCTGCTCAGGTGCGACAGCCATTTTTCTCCATGAGCTCCATGTATTGCTATAGGCTTGTGCTCGCTGCAGAGGATTCCTCAGCACTGTGTCTCAGCCTAGTGCCCATGTGGAAAAACTCAGAGCATGTCCTATTCTAATCTGTGTTTGCGGCTCAGACCGTCCCAAAAAAGTCAATGGGACCACACAAAAAAAAAGAAAAAAAAAAAAGGGATTACAGGCAGCTGTACTAGGCTTTATGGACGTTTTTGTGGTTGGTTGCTGGGATAAATCACATGTCCTTAATGGGCTGGCCAAGCTCAGCTTCCTGGAAACGCAGACCAACTTTGTGGTTTTACAGCCGTCACACAGGTAAAATACGGATTACACACGGTCAACAAATATGGCCATTGCAGCTGCCGATGGTGTCATGATAAGGCTGTGATACTTGACAGCTTGGCAGCTGGACAGCAAGCAACACAACTGATACTAAACTTAACCACTTCATGACCGACTGTTTTAATCCTTATTGACCTAGCCTTTTTCTGCTCCCCTCACACACCATGAAATCTTGCAATTACATTTTTTTTAATAGCCTTAACTTTATTGAGGTCTAATTTTGAGGTACAAGCTTTAGGCTGCGGTCACACGTTGCATTTTGTTTGCATTTATGTGCCTAATTACATTGTTGTCAGCGTTGCGTTTACAAAACCGCATGTTGACAACAATGTCATTAGGCAAATCTGCTCTTTGAGAACGCACGTGTTAAATGAAAACAAAATGCAACGTGTCAAGACGGTCTCAGGGCTACAACACACGACATGGTTGTGAAAGACCATGCAGTGTCCTGCTTTGTGAAAGGACCACAATGTAGGGGATGGGATCTGGCATCATAGTCAGGGACCGACTGATCACCGCCGTGTGTCTTCGCTCTTAATGTTTCATGGTACCATTTTAGAGTATCGCCCCTTACAGATAACAGCCTCATAGGCTGTTACAGTGTGCAGGAGCACTTCCTCTCTACCACGGTGTGCTTAAACTTCTTGTGCTGCAGAGATTACATCAGGCAGAGGAAGGGGGAAATGCTGAGGGAGCAGAGGGGGAGAGGAGACAGTGTAACAGTCAGTGAAGCTGCACAACAGAGGGGCTCTGGGGATACTCCCAAGAGCCCTTCATTCTCCTTAGCATTATTTTAAAAGTGGATTTTAGAAGGAAGGAGGCCATGGATAACAAATATAATAAGATTGTGCCTGGATCATGCTGGATATTTGATGGTAGATTTCCTTTAAGACATCTATTAGGCCATGCTCACAGATTGTGGATTCTGATTTATGCACAGATTTCACATATATCCAGATAAAAAGCATTTCCATTCAGCATTACAAGCAAAATCCAGATTGTGTTTATTAACGCCACAGATTCACTGATCTGAATGAGAATCACCGATAACAAGTGTTAATCTATTTATTCTTTGATTCTATTTTAAGGCCATCTACCATCTGGATCAAGGATTGTAAACCAATCACACTTACATGCTGGTGTATGCCCCCGCTGACAGGATCTGCTTTTTAGCCTCACATGCCCTTATTTTTTTTTACAAAAAAAGTGTTATGAAAAAAGTGTCAGGCTCCATTAACATCTATGGAGCTCAGAGCCCCTCAGGCCCATTTGCATAATTTTTAAAGCATAAGAAGCTAAAAAAAGAAACATATAATTAGCAGCACGGAGCGTGGAGACAAGATATCTGGCGCTCAGGGCTGCTAATTATGCAAGCCCCGGCACCTCCCTCTCCCATGCTGGGAGGTGCAATGTGGCAAAAGGGTGGATAATTAGCTGCCCGCAGCGCAGAACATCTTGTCCCCGTGCTGCTACTTATAAGCTTGTTTTCTAGGTGATCCCAGCGGATCAAGATTATAGACAGTCAGCACCGGGATCAAGGTGACGAGGAGCGGGGGTGAACATTTGTAGCCATTTTTTGTTTTTTAGTGTTTGATTTCCTTTACGTTTTGGGGCCCACAAAACTTAAAGTAAATCCTACCTTATAAATCTTTATTTAGGAATGGCATACATGCGGCCCTTCCCTCTGTTATCTACTTTACTTACTTTTTTGGACTTTTTCTGTAGCAGTGTTTCCTGCGCCGGTGCCTGCGTAGTTCATCATCAGCATCATAAGTTGAAGCGAAGATGTTGGAGAAAGACCCCCAGAACCAGGTGAGGTGGGGTCTGGGTACCCTTGCTGAGAGGATGATGATGATGACGAGAGGGAGGATGATGGAGATGTTCGGGGGTACTCCGGCTGGACCCCTGCTCCTTGAACAGTACCAGGGGAGGTCCTCACTGGCTGCTTCTGTTTCCTGGCTCCTGGGTATAGGAATATGGGTGGTGGCAGGGGAGATGCTGGAGGGGACTCTTCGGGCTCCTGATAAGCCTTCCCGTCCAGGTGAAGTGGGATAATCTCTATATCACGCTCACGCTGAGCCTTGCCTTGGGGTCCACCATTACTACTTCGCTGCCCTTCCATGTTTGTATTGTCACCTGTCTGTAGTAATCCTTCACCGATGCGTGAGTCGTCTCTTCATCCAGATATGGAGTCTTCCCTCCCCTCACTATAACACTCCCATGATATGGGGCGCAAACATTAGTGGTAAAGCTGCAGCAGATAGCACAATAGCTGCACTCTCCGGGTACAAGCTCCTACCTATTGCCCGACCCCAGCCTCCAGTGCAGTGTGAGCCCGGAACTCCCTTGACAGCCAAGTCAGGCAGAGGAGGAAGCAGACACAAGACTCTTCCTTACTGTGCTGCTCCTCCCCTCAAGCTGTAACCCTTCAGTGCGCGGCGGAGCCTGTAGTAATGGACGTCACGTAGTAATTGTGAGGAGGTAGTGCAGGCGCACTGACATTATTTACTACAGAGTTTCAGTCACAGATAACACCAGTGCATGTGGCTGTAACAGTTGTTAAAACATGGATTCTGCCATTTCTTACCGGTTTGTATCATGGAAAGCTGAGTAATCTGCTTTACTAAATGCCACTTTGTGGGCTAGTTCACATGCAGTTTTTTGTGAAAAACGCAGAGAATCTGCCTCTAGTTGATTGTTATAGGAGACATAGACAGCAGCTTTTTTATGCAAGAAAAAAGACATACCTTACATTGCAGGGCAGCTACACCTATGTAATGCTGCATTCACACAGCCCTTGGGGAACGTATCTATGGCCGCCGTTTATACGTCGTATATACCTCCCCCATTGGCCGGCAATGGGCGTATGGAGTGGTATGGTGACGCACACATGCAGCACCATACCGTTCTGTACCCAGTGAAAAGAAAGGACATGTCCTATCTTTCCCACGTAATACGCGCCTCTATGGAGCGCTCAACCCCTCCTCCACTGGGCGCTGACGTGTGCCCGCCGTTCTACGGTACGGTGGGCACACGTTCGTCTGAATGTAGCCTTAGCCTTATTGCGTAACATTAAAGGGGTATTCCAAAGTCTTGTAATAAATTATATTGTTTGTAAAATGAAAAATTATGTCATTTTCCAAATTAGTTTCTTTATCGATTCCTCACAGTTTTCTAGATCTCTGCTTGCTGTCATTCTATAGCAGTGATGGCCAACCTATGACACGCGTGTCAGTGCTGACACGCATAGCCATTTTCAGTGACACGCGGCTGCCGGAGAGTTAAATTTCATCCTCGGCTCCTACACGGCCAGGTGCAGTAGCCAGGAGGCTGAGAGATTGTCCAGCACATTGTAATAAATAGATGATGTGGAAAATACTGTAGTATGACAGTACATGGTAGGATCAATCACACAAGGATTAAAGTACAAGAATATAACTACTATATTACTGCCCCTTATGTACAAGAATATAACTACTATAATACTGCCCCCTATCTACAGGAATATAACTACTATAATACTGACCCCCATGTACAGGAATATAACTACTTTAATACTGCTCCCTATGTACAAGAATATAACTACTATAATACTGCTCCCTATGTACAAGAATATAACTACTATAATACTGCTCCCTATGTACAAGAATATAACTACTATAATACTGCCCCCTATGTACAGGAATATAACTACTATAATACTGCCCCCTATGTACAAGAATATAACTGCTATAATACTGCCCCCTACGTACAAGAATATAACTACTATAATACTGCCCCCTATGTACAAGAATATAACTACTATAATACTGCTCCCTATACAAGAATATAACTTCTATAATACTGCTCCCTATGTACAAGAATATAACTACTATAATACTGCCCCCTACGTACAAGAATATAACTACTATAATACTGCCCCCTATGTACAAGAATATAACTACTATAATACTGCCCCCTATGTACAAGAATATAACTGCTATAATACTGCCCCCTACGTACAAGAATATAACTACTATAATACTGCCCCCTATGTACAGGAATATAACTACTATAATACTGCCCCCTATGTACAAGAATATAACTACTATAATACTGCTCCCTATGTACAAGAATATAACTACTATAATACTGCCCCTATGTACAGGAATATAACTACTATAATACTGCCCCCTATGTACAAGAATATAACTACTATAATACTGCCCCCTACGTACAGGAATATAACTACTATAATACTGCCCCCTATGTACAAGAATATAACTACTATAATACTGCCCCCTATGTACAGGAATATAACTACTATAATACTGACCCCTATGTACAGGAATATAACTACTATAATACTGACCCCTATGTACAGGAATATAAATACTATAATACTGCCCCCTATGTACAAGAATATAACTACTATAATACTGTCTCCTATGTACAGGAATATAACTACTATAATACTGCCCCCTATGTACAGGAATATAACTACTATAATACTGCCCCCTATGTACAGGAATATAACTACTATAATACTACCCCCTATGTACAAGAATATAACTACTATAATACTGCCCCCTATGTACAAGAATATAACTACGATAATGCTGCCCCCTATGTACAAGAATATAACTACTATAATACTGCTCCCTATGTACAAGTATATAGCTACTATAATACTGCCCCTATGTACAAGAATATAACTACTATAATACTGCCCCCTATGTACAAGAATATAACTACTATAATACTGCCCCCTATGTACAAGAATATAACTGCTATAATGCTGCCCCTATGTACAAGAATATAACTGCTATAATGCTGCCCCCTATGTACAAGAATATAACTACTATAATACTGCCCCCTGTGTACAAGAATATAACTACTATAATATTGCCCCCTATGTACAAGAATATAACTACTATAATACTGCCCCCTATGTACAGGAATATAACTACTATAATACTGCCCCTATGTACAAGAATATAACTACTATAATACTGCCCCCTATGTACAAGAATATAACTACTATAATACTGACCCCTATGTACAAGAATATAACTACTATAATACTGACCCCTATGTACAGGAATATAACTACTATAATACTGACCCCTTTGTACAGGAATATAACTATTATAAACTACTATACAACACAGCTACATACAGCCGCCTCGCCCCAGTTTCGCATGTAACATACACCGCAGGGGGTTGTGTGATCGCGGTGGGGGGGGTCGCGGAGGGGGGGAGCCTTTGTGATCGCGGGGGGTGCCTCTGTGGTCTGGTCTCTGTGAGCCGACTGCTCACAGCAGTGCTCAGGCCTCCAAACCTCGCAGGGAGAAATGCCGGCCTGCGCAGGGGACGTCATGAGGCGGGTCACGTGATGACACTGGGATCAGAGAACAGAAGCACAGCAGGGGGAAGTCCCTGCAGCGCGGCGCCGGCCTCCCCTTCCTATCGTCTTCAGCGCGGTGTCCGTCCATCCTTACCACCAATGTGAGTTAATGTTTTGGTTTTTTTTCTCCGGCCCCACAGATATCAGACCGGCCCTGGACCGGACCCAAACGAGTCGGCCCGCCAGATTTCTCCCAGTGGGTCTTATGGCCAGTCCGCCCCTGCCTGCGCCATCCCCGATCCGGACTGTCAGTCGAGGATGAACTCTGTCGCGATTCATGAAGATCCTGCGCCCAATATCCAGCATGTGTCGCTTCCCCAATCAGGTCCTCAATCAGGAGTTCACCTTCTTCTTCCTGGTGCATGTAAGTGCTTGGCTTGTGACACAATTTTGAAGTAAAATCCAGCGGTTTGTCCGAATCCATCGGATCGTCCGCCTCCCCTCCCCTCCCCTCCCCTCCAATTTGTGTCACATGAAATTGCACCCAAATCCCCGCATATGCCAAAAACCCCTTTTAAAGTCCCAACAGCCCAAAACGAAAAACGTCAGGATGTCCGACGAAATTGCGGTACGCGGGGGCCTTTAGTAAATAAGCCCCATTGTATCCCACACCTCTGATTACTCTCTGTGACAATAACGAGTCATGCACCTGTGTGACAATGGTCAGATTCTTTTCCACTGGAAGTAAACCTAGAACCTAGAATTGTAGCAAGCAGAGGTCTAGAAAACCGTTTGGAATTGACTTTTCATTTCACAAAAAATAACATTAATTTGCCGAAATGGGGACACCCCTTTAAAGGGTGGACCATTTTACCCCATGTTTTTTGTAATGTTTGTGTAAGTGTGGGTTCAGGATATTAGGTGATTAATATTTCTGCATCGCTTTCTGGATAAGTAAAGTGAAGCCTTCTGTCTTTTACCTCATCAGCCAGATATTATTATCAGGAGCCCATTGTCCACTCCAGCAATAACAGGAACATCTCCTTGCAACCAGTCAGGATGTAATGACCGTGACATAATGACCACTGATAAGATAAAGATACCTAATCAATACCAGTAGGTAGAGATGAGCAGATCAGAATTTTCCATTAAGGGATAGGGTACGCCCCACCAGCAACTAGCAATGACTATGATTGACCAGGGGTGTCCCCTTGGCCAATCACACCCATGGGTAATAGCTAGGGGCACTAGGGACAAACCCGAAACCTTAACCCAAACAGGAAGTTTGGATCTGTTTATCCCTACCAATAGGGATTACATGATCCCGGGTAATTTCACCTGCTCTTCACACAATGTCGAACAATTACATAAAGTTTTGGTGTCTGCAGTGGCTTGGTTATCGACCTACTATCAGAGGGGAAACATACATTTAATATTGTGGTGCTGTGCAGATATATTTCTGGTGCCAAAATCATTTTCTGTCCCTCAAACCAAAATCTGTCCCGAACTCTAGAAATGTGTCTAGCAATCGGAGAACAAGCTGAGGACGCTGGAAGCTCCCTGTGCGCCCTTGTACTGAAACCGGCGCACGGAGAAGACGGGCCGCGGCGCGGGACATCGGCAGCACCGGAGGAGGTAAGTACATGTTTATTATGTTTAAATAGCCCTCCCCAGCCCGGCCATAAAAAAAATTTAAAACCCGGATAACCCCTTTAACAGCAAGACTCCGTGCTAGAGGCTACCCGAAAAAGATCATATCTCAAGCATATATGAGAGCGAAAAATAGCACCGGGAAAGAGATCTTACAACCAAAAAAGAGATGCTCAGACAATAAAGTGAGACTGATAACCTCACACAATAACCAATGGGGAGATTTGCAATCCATTTTGAAGAAAAATTGGCACATATTGGTAAGTGAACCTAAACTGACAACACATATTACCGAAAAACCAGCTCTCACAGCCAGAAGAGCACAGAATTTAAAAGGTCAATTAAGTCATAGCCACTTCATCAGACCAAGGGATGGCAATACTAGAGGACAGCGATTGAAAGGAACATATGCGTGTGGAAACTGCAACATATGCCAATAAATGATCTCACAAGATGTTTTTGAGGATCTATTAAATGATAAGATACATCATCTTAAACATTGCAAAAAGAAGGATGTGGTATATGCCATTATTTGTTCCTGTCACAAAATTTATGTAGGGCAGATAACACAAAAAGACAAGTACAGCAACACTTTTCCACGATCAATACAGCGTGCAGACACTTACATCAGTGGCTAATCATTTACTCCAACATCACAGAGGGAAAATATAATTACTGTATATACTCGAGTATAAACCGACCCGAGTATAAGCCGAGACCCCTAATTTTACCACCAAAAACTGGAAAAACCTATTGACTCGAGTATAAGCCGAGGGTGGGAAATGCATTGGTCACAGACCCCCCCCCCAGTATATATCCAGCCTGCCCCCAGTAGTATACAGCCTGCTCCCAGTAGTATACAGCCTGCCCTCAGTAGTATACAGCCTGCCCCCAGTAGTATACAGCCACCCCAGCCTGCCCCCAGTAGTATACAGCCTGCCCCCAGAAGTATACAGCCTGCCCCAGTAGTATACAGCCACCCCAGCCTGCCCCCAGTAGTATACAACCAGCCCAGCTTGCCCCTAGTAGTATACAGCCTGCCCCCAGTAGTATACAGCTTGCCCCCAGTAGTATACAGCCTGCCCCCAGTAGTATACAGCCTGGCCAGCATTAAAAAAAAAACGTATATACTCATCCTCCGGTGGCCCGATGTGCAGCGCCGGTCCTCTTCTGGCTTCCGCGCCTGTCTTCTTTCTTCTCTAACATTGTGCTGGGCGCCGCCATTGCTCTCTCTCTCCCGGCCGGCAGCCGCATAGTATGATGCACCGCTGCTGACGTCATACTAGGCGGGAGAAAAACATGGCAGCCCCCAGCACGATGTTAGAGAAGAAAGAAGACAGGCGCGGAAGCCAGAAGAGGACCCGCACGGACATCGGGGGAGCAGCGCTGCACATCGGGGCCACCGGAGGGTGAGTATATAAGTTTATTATTTTTTAAGTATTTTTATAACGCGTATTGACTCGTGTATAAGCCGAGGGGACGTTTTTCAGCACATTTTTTGTGCTGAAAAACTTGGCTTATACACAAGTATATACAGTATTTACAAATCGTGGGCTTGGAAAGAATATTCTCTAACATCAGAGGAGGCAGCGTCACGCCTAAACAATGTAAATCTAAGTGGATTTATTCCATGCAATCTATGGCACTAGGGGTTAAATGAAGAGTTATTATTTACAGGCTTTTACAAACAAAGGTAAATATGCATTTATGTTTCAGGTGAGGATGGGTATGGGTTGGTATTTTAACACTAATAAAGAAATTTTCCTCCAGTTCACCAAAGTAAGTATGAGGTAAGTAGCTCTTGGCACAAGCATAACACATTTTAGTTTTTGGTGCATGGTGTATAGATTTTCACTTTTCACCTTCACTTTCCTTTTTCTCCTTTTCATACCTATAGCTGATTTGATTTCACATTTCATAACTTCACTTTCAGACGGATTCAGATTTAGAGCAAATCATATTCACATTTATATATAAATTCTTTCTCTGTTTATTTCACCGGGCTAATATCTATCAATCCATTATGTGGTTTCAAAAATAAATCTATTGATCCTCTCTATTACTCATTTTAGTTTAAATTGTGGTGTCTGCCCCTATCTGATGACAATGCCCACTGACAAATACCCAGATAAAAACAATGCTGAAATGTCAGAACAACTCCCTCGGAGTCATGCATAATATCAAGAGGAATCGCCAGTTTTTACAGAAAGGCTTGAAAGAAAGATCATTTGGCATCAACTTCTATATGAACATTCACTTACTGTTGACATATGTCAGCCGGCGTTCCGGGTGCCTCCTCCTGGTAGGGCGGGTCCTGTGACGCGAGTGGTGCTTCCACATGGAGGTGGGCGCGTTCCTTCAGGATCTGCGCAGACGTGCGGATATGTGTGGATATGATGCCACACGCCAGCATCACATGGCTTGCTAATAAAAGGAACATTCAACTGGTATATGGTTACCCCTGAGGAAGACGCAGGATTACGGCGATATGCCTGGGGATTCCTTATCTCCCCTAGAGTATATTTATCTGCACTTTTGTCCTGGCCCAAATTTAGCCTCATTTACAGACAATGGTGAGGGGAGTACACTGCAAATTTGCACAGTGTTACCGTGAGGCACACCAGGTTGTGCATTTTTATGTGGTTTTAATGTATACCAATAAAATGTTTGGGTTTTATTATTGGTTCATGACACTGGATCTGTTGTCTTTAAATAGTTTCAGATCTACCCAGGGACGCACCACCCTCAGGTAAAACACCACCTGGCCAAAGACTTGGTCTCGGGAAGCTGCCAATTGGGCTTATTTACTAAAGGACTGCGGAAGCACTTTTGTCAGACTTTCCGACGTTTTCGAGTTTTGCATGACTGTGAGAGGTATTTAACGGGATTGTGTCGCACGCAATCGAATTTTGGCACTGCAGTGCTGGCATTCATGCAACAGAAATCGGGGAGGGCCGACGGATGATCCGACTGATTCGGACTGAGCGCGGGATTTAACTTTCAAATTGTCTAGCAATATCAAGCACTTACATACACAGGAAGAAGAAGGTGAACTCCGTCGGACGTGAGCACGGAAGCTGGTTAACCCTCTCTATTTGTCCATTGGCCTAAGGGTGGTAGGTTTTTTTTTTTTTTGCTGTAGTAGAAAATTCTTGTTTCCTCTCTTTCTCACACACAAATATATACAGTATCACTTTTTCCAACTTTTACTCTTGGTGAACCTTACAGATTAGGCCTGTGAATAATAAGCAACATTGTCTATAAGAGGAGCCAAATTATAATAGCAAGTACATTTATATGAGTTAAAACATGCATGAGATCCTTAAACCTATTTAAATGAGCCAGGTTTACTGCTAGCACCCTCAGGAACTGAATGAAAAGTCCTTTGTAGAATTACCTCTTTTATAATATATATATCACAAAATCTGGCAAATATGACTCTTCTCAAATAATTTTCAGATGAGAGGAGTCAAAGTTCGTGGTTTCCCGATAGTGACCCTTATATAGTACCTAGAAATATGCTTTTTGTGTCATATTAAAGATACAGATCTCATCTTTCAGATCCCATCAGGCTTATGGCTTTGAAAGTTATAGAACCTAAGGTACAGATGACTAAAGACATAGCTGGAAATGCAATCTGCAGATCCAGTTCTGCTTGTAGGTCCATTAATGTAGCCCACAGAAGCATAAGCCTGATGGATTGATCTGAAAGATAAGTCTTGTCTCTTGTTTTTTTTTAATCCTTTTTATTATGCAAAGTATATACGGTACAAAAATTATCATAAAAACCATTACAGCCTGGGTTAGAACATATAATACCTAAAAGCACCCCTACCACCCACCCACAATACCCAATACAACGTAGTTAAGACAAGTAATAACTTTAAATCCATTACCACCCACCCCCATCAAATCATCACATAATTCCAGTTAATAATGAATCGAGAACCCTTCCCAAACAACACAAACAAAACAAAACCGAAAAGAGAAAAAAAAAAGGGGGGGGGCTCTCTCTCTCCCCATACCCATGTCTCACTTACACTAATTCAACTGGGTACCCCAACACCCTCTTCTCCCCTGTTGAAAGAAAAGAGTCCAGCCATAACTTGAAAAGGGTAACTTTAGATATTAAACCCCTTCCATAACCCTCAGCCAAAATTGTCTTATTGGTTATGCGCTTCCAATGAGCGGTTGAGGGCGGGTCTGCTGAGGACCATTTTTTTATGATACAAAATCTAGCAAGAAACAGCAACTTTTTTGCTATGGACTTCCCCCTATCAGGTCCTTCAACTCCTTGCCAGATGCCCAACACACAAACAAAAGTTTAGAAGTATTTGAGTGTCACAACACCACTCGGTAACCCTAATAACTTCTTTCCAGTAACTTTCAATAAACGGGCAGAACCAGAGGGTATGCACATCATCAGCTTTTTCTTTGCCACATCTTTTACAACAAACCATTTCTCCAGAAAATTTTTAAATTTTTTTTGCTGTATAGTATGTTCTTTGGAGAATGGACAATTGGGCCAGTCGATGTGAAGGGATTTTAAGTATTTTACAGGTGTCTCTACTTGTTTTTAACCACGCCTGGTCCTCCAGAATCCCCACTTCCTCCACCCATTTTTCCGCCACTCTATTAGAGTACCTGTTATGTCTTTGTAATATCAACATGTTATAAAGTTTTTTGTTGTTCATTTTTTTATTGATTGAGGCCCAAATTATATTTATCACGGGGGGCAAGCTATCCCAGTCCATCACTGCCTTATTAGAAGCGGACCACCAGTGAGCCAATTGTAAATAGGCGAAATAACAGTCCTGGGGGATCCCAAATTCTTCTTGAATTGCAGAAAAGGGCTTCATCCTACCACTCCTAATTATTTGGTGGAAATATATGACCCCTTTTGCGATTCAAGGTGAGGCCAGAACCCTGGGAATCCCCAGGTTCAGGTTCCTCCATATAGGGGTAAATGGGAGTAAATCCACCAATGTCCATAGGGATTTTATCTCTCTCCACTATTGAGACATAAGGGAAAGGGTTGGAAGGGATTTCTTTCTATTTTGCCCGTCCCATATGCCAGTCTCCAATATTTCTAGTATATTCAACTTCTTTATGCCCCCATCAGTCCGTAATAACCTGGAATGTGAATCTGCCAAAGGCAAAGAGTCCCATGTCAGAACAGTTTTTAGTTGTGCAATTAAAAAATAAATTTTCATATCTGGCAGTCCATTACCTCCCTTTTCTATTGGGAGCATCAGGACCTCCAGCTTAATACGCGGTTGTCTTCCCCTCCATACCAACTCCCTAAAACAGTGATGGCCAACCTATGACACGCGTGTCAGTGCTGACACGCATAGCCATTTTCAGTGACACGCGGCCGCCGGAGAGTTAAGTTTCATCCTCGGCTCCTACACAGCCAGGTGCAGTAGCCGGGAGGCTGAGAGATTGTCCAGCACATTGTAATAAATAGATGATATACCCATGCACTGTAGTATGGCAGTACATGGTAGGATCAATCACACAACGTAGGATTAAAGTACCCTAGAAGTTAAATAATTATACATATTTGTTATTTAAACAATAAATATCACAAAATTATGTTTTTTTGGTCAAGGCGACACCACCTGAGTTATGCTCGGTTTTTTAGCGAATTTTGACACACCAAGCTCAAAAGGTTGTCCATCACTGCCCTAAAAAGACTTTCAATTATCTTAAAAGTCCTCTGAGGGATCCAGATAGGGGATGCAGAAAGTATATACAGAATTTTTGGAAGTAGCTGTATTTTAATCAAAGCAATTCTACCCAGCAAATTAAAAGGTAGTTTTTTCCAGATTTTAATTTTCTTTCTGATGTGTCCTAATAACAGTGTGATATTATCCACTGAGATTTTTATCCCCAGGTAGTCTATAGAGCCGTCCGGTGCCAAAATTTCTATATCCCTAGGCATGAAACTACCTAATGGGTCTACTGGGAGACAGGCAGATTTCCCAAACTCGGAAAAGACTGTAAAGACTCTTGAGATGGTTTCATGGGAACCGCAAAAAAGCAGGATGGCGTCTGCGTATAATGATATTTTTTCATGAGTCTTACCATACCTAAAACCCAGAATATCTCGTGACTGACGAATCCTACAAGCCAGTGGCTCTAAGGCAATAGCAAACAATAGAGGCGATAATGGACAGTCCTGTCTAGAACCTCTGCTCAATTTCAACTCCCTTGAGATCTCCCCATTAACTAGAATCCTTGCTGAGGCATCATTATATAATAATTTTACTAATGCTATAAATCTGTCGCCAAAACCCATGGCTTCCAGGGTTAACCATATGTAGTCCCATTCTAGTGTGTCAAAAGCTTTTGATGCATCTAGCATTAAGATAGTACGTTCCCCCGGGTTAGATGGTACCAACTGAAGATTCAAAAACAGCTTCCTGAGATTGTCCATTGTGGCGCAACCAGGCATAAATCCCCTTCGATCCACATGGACCACACTCCTAATACATTTTTTAAGTCGCTCAGGCAAAATTTTGGCGAGAAGCTTGTTATCAGTATTAATCAGAGAAATCGGGCGATAGGATTCAAGTTTGGTACTGTCCTTCCCAGCTTTAGGTATCAAGGTTATTAAGGCTTCCCTCATAGAGGGAGGGAGGGACCCCTTATCCAGAGAGTGATACCATACCTCTAAGAGGTGATTAATAAGTACATCCTTATAAACAACATATAATTCATAACTCTGCCTCTATCTTGGATAATTTATCTTCAACATCCGAGATGCGGTCTTCCGCTGTATCAAGGCGCTGTCCCAAGCTGGACATATTGGCTCAGAGGAGGGACAGTACCTCCTTCACATGTGTGATTTCCACTGATAGAACTTTAATATCACCCCTGCATTGCAAAACCACCTCCAGAATTTGACTAAGGGTGGGAGGGGATGGATACTCCTTCCCATGAATTCTTCCTTGGGTAATGCTAACATTGCCATCCTCGTTTTTATCGAGTCCCGAGATCTCTATCATGCTAGAAGCAGAGATGTTATCTAGGGAAATATTAGGGGAAATATCCCCAGTCAGTGCCTCATTAGCCTTCTCAGAGCCATCCATCGGGAGACCGCCCATCGAGAGCCTGTGGGGGTCGTCTGTTTTTGGGGAAAGAGCATATTTGTTTAATTTAGATTTAGCATTGTCTCTAACTTTTTCCACTCTTCTCTGATCTTTTGGGGTTGGAGTAGTCGCACCCATCCTCCCTTTTGCCAGTCTTTTATTATTTGGCATCTTGTTTCCCCCCTTATCTTGTCTCCTCTAAGTTACCAAATATAATATCCCAAATTGGAGCAGGGAGTAAAAGAAGAAAAAAAAAGACAATACAATATCAACACAGAGAGATAACGGATTGGTTTTGCAAAATGTCTCCAGATGGGCTAAATTATAAATTTCGCAAAAACCAAGCATAAATTTCTTAGAATCAAGTTGACCATATCCACCAAAACAGGAAGAGAGCTAAGACATAGCACAGTAGAGTCTTTAGACCTAGGAAGAGGGTATAAATGTTAATCATACGTTCAACCCTATATTAAATGTTAGTTCAATATCGAAATAGAGTCCAGACAGTACGATCCAAGATAGTATCGTGGGTTAGAGATTCACTCCAGATGAATAGTTAGTACAGCAGTAACAGTCATTAGTCATGCAAAAGCAGACACAAAAAATTTAGACCCTTTTCCGTAATATAGCGGAGGAAATTATGCGCATATAATAATATCTTAGTTTTTTTTGCACATTTCAAGCTGTGATGTTAATTAGAAATCAAAACAAGCTCAATCACACCAGTTAATACAGCAAAAATAGTCCTTAGTCATGCAAAAGCAGGTACTAAAACTTTTTAGTATCGTAGTTAGAGATTCACTCCAAATTTATAGTTAGTACAACAATGACAGTCATTAGTCATGTAAAAGCAGACACAAAGATTGAAACCCTTTTCCGTAGTATAGCAGAAGAGGTTATGCGCATATGGTAGTATCTTCGTTTTTTTTGCACATTTCAGGCTGTGTTGTTAATTAGAGATCGAAGCAAGCTCAGTCAATGCAAACCAAGTTAGTATCTTAAATTAGAGCTTCCATCCAGATATATGGTTATCCAGAATATCCTCCTTTGAAGTGCGCCTCTTTTGAGGCGCTGAGCAGTCTGGAGAAAAAGGAGATTCTTATGATCTGTATACACGCAGACCAGGTGGTAAGCTCCCTCCAGAAGATAACGCCATTCTTCCAGAGCAAGTTTAATGGCATGTAGTTCTCTATCTCCTATGGAGTAATTTTTGGAGGAGAAAGTCTTAGAGAAAAACCCGCAAGTAAGGGTTCGGCCTTTGTGTCATTTCTGGATGAGCACTGCCCAAACTCCTACTGAGGAGGCATCTACTTCCAGGTGGAACTGCCTCTCTACATCAGACCATGTGAGAACTGGGGCTGAGGCAAAGGCAGACTTCAATTTACAGAAGGCATCTTCAGCCGCCGGAGGTCAGAGACGGGGATTGGCACCCTTCTTGGTGAGTGCTACAATAGGAGACACAAGAGAAGAGAAATGCGGGATAAACTGCCGGTAATAGTTTGCAAAGCCCAGGAACCTCTGCAAGTAGTGCTATTGGGCGTGGCCATTGAAGAACCACAGACAACTTGGCGGTTTCCATCTGTAGACCCCTATCAGAGATGATGTAGCCAAGGAAGGGAAAACTCTTCTGATGGAACTGGCAATTTTCAAGTTTGGTGTAGAGGCGATTGGCTCATAGAAGACTGAGGACTTAACGTACGCGGGACCGACGGGATTGAAGGTCCGCAGAGAACACCAGTATATCGTCAAGATAAACTACGACACAGGTATATAGCACATCCTTGAAGATGTCGTTGAGGAACTCCTGAAAGGAGGCTTGTGCATTACAAAGTCCGAATGGCATAACCAAGTACTCAGAGTGCCCATCGGGAGTGTTCAAAGTGGTCGCAATTCCGCAAGGGTGACGCGTGGAGGAAAGTCCCTTTTTAAAGGTTGCAATCACGCTTCGTTCCAGGCTAGCCCCGAGGCCAGTGTACGGAACTGAACCACATAGACACCAACAGATGAGTCTCCCTGGCGCAGGTTCAGTAGTGCAGTCTCAGCTGAAGACGTCTGTGCAGGTTCCTCGAAGATGGACCAGAACTCAGAGAAGAAAGAGGTGATGTCCGTTGTAACCGGGTCTTTTCGGTCCCAAAGGGGAGTAGCCCATAAATGCCACCTTAGACTGTTCCGTGATGAACTGTTTAGGCATAAGCTCTATGTGCAGGGACCACTGGGCTGATAAAGCCCCTGCATAATTTGGGGTCCCCATCATACTTTGAGGGCATGGAAAGTCTCAAACTGGGTTCCATGGCAGGCAGGCCAACCCAACTAGTGGAGGAAGTCGCACGAACCTGGAGCTGATGCTGAGTAGCCATCATCTGCTGTAGCATGGCGGTTACTTGACCTAGCTGTTGACCATGTTTGGCAATCTGCTTGGATTTTTGGACCACAATGGTCACCAGAGCCCGACGCAAAGCAGGTTGGACTTGCTTCGGCGTGGTACCACCAGGTACAGAATCGTCAAACAAACTCGTGGTTGGGGACAGGCAGGAGGTGAAGACACGCAGAAAAGGTTCAGGGTCAAAGGCAGAGCAGAAAGTCAGGGCTGGTAGTGTAAGAGCGTAAACGGGAACAGTTCCAGGGTCACAACAGGAATTTACACTAATCGCAGAGGTCCTGGGAATAAGCTTTTTCTAATCTGTAAGGCACAAAGATACGGAAGGGAGAACAGGAAGGGACTGAGAATTTATTCGAATTGGCAGCCGGCCAGCGCCAATTATCGGCACGCTGGCCCTTTAAAACTCTGGAGGCCTTTCGGAGCCAGTGCTGGAGAGTTGAGAGCCATGACTGGGTTTGGGTGCGCCTGTGACCCGAGTCGTGGGTCGGGGGAGCACCTTTGACAGTGCTGCCTGGAGCTGAAGACGTCTTGTGCTCAATTCTGTAGCAATAAGTCCCAGCCAGAGAAGTTATCAAAATTGTGTAACTGATGGCGAAGAACCAGTTATGCAGAAAACAAACCCTCAAACTGTTCTGTACATTGAAAAATAAAAAAGTTATAGATTTTTGGATTTATGGGGTACATACATATAATGCATACTCACGTACACATACATAGTACAACTAGCCTTACATACTGTATACATGTATAATTACAAATACACACATATTTTACACATAATTACTCACACATGCAGTACATACACCCATCACACAAACATGATTTATATCTACGTATGTAAATAGCGTACATGACTAAACATACATACTGTACATACATTGTTGAATATAAACACTGTACATATTGCACATTTTCACACATTTGTACAAATCACATATGCTGTACTACAGATACATGACACACACACTCACAAACAAATACAGTTACTCACCTCTAGATTACAATAGTCTGGTGCTGGATTTCCTACAGTGCTTCTTCGACCTCATTACACATTACACAGCAGGGAGTCGGGAGACAGGAACCCTTTCTCCGTTAGGCCTCCATTGCTGCTGAAAACAGCATGGACTGACAAGCCCCCAGCAGGCAGCTCCAAAGACCAAAGGGCAGGATCTATTTGTTGTGCAGGGGAAGAACAATTTTGGGCAATGTGGCCCACGGCTATCACATCTCATCTGCATCTGCACTTTCTTCTTGCCGCCTTTCTCCACTAGCAGGCCTGGACGTATTCGCAGAGGGTGCCTGCAGAGAGAACCACATACACCTCTGCATGTGACACTCTCAGAACAGGGCTAAATTTGTCACATAGATTTATGTCTTTTTATGACTCTTAAGGAACGTGCTCCTCAGACATAATAGGGTCATTACTGCCATGGACCAGATCTCAATCAAGAGACACTAAAACCATCTCACTCCCCAAGTGCTACAAAATTTACTGCTAATAGTGTTTACACTTCTCTTTTTACATTGGGTATTCTGTTTCTTATAACTTGTCTCATCAACCATAGTATTACTGTGTCCATTTATGTATACATTTGTGTTCTATTCAGATGTTGTTTTATACCATGATGAAGAGACCAAGTAGTGTAGATTTGTACCATGGAGAACAGAAGAAGTCTGAAGAAATCAAGCAATACCTTTTTGAGGCTAACTGAGTATATTTGATGGTGAACTTTAGGTGAGAATACTTGTTCTCTTTGTCAAACATGTTATGTTATGTTAGTCATTAAACAGAAAATGCACAGAATTTTATACACACTAGGCAATGCTCATAGTGATCATCAAAGGATATAAAAAAAAAACTTTAACACAACAGATTGATATATACAGGGACATCTTATTTACAACAGGATGGCAAGAAAAATACTAAAAACCTGTGAGGTGTGACAAGGGAGCCCTGGCTCTTATCTGCTAGTGGCCTCCAAGTCAGAGATAGGGGGTCATGAAGCTGTCATGAATGTAAAGACCACTTTGTAAGGTGTTGAAACATTCATTTATACTACCATTCTTTCCTTTCCCTCTGTGTCTTAAAATTCCCCATTAAAATAGTAATTCACTAAGCTTTCATAGTGTGTTCCTCTATGGATAAATGTGCAGCTACTGGGAGATCTTTTATGTCATTTTATACGCTGAAGGAGTCTCTGACATGTTTCCCCAACATAAAGGCCTGTGGTTGGATACTGTTCACACATAAGGTATACAACACTGGAAGACCTGCAATAAAATGTCCCCTTGATCTTATGTACCTACTGTGATTGTGGTACATGTACATGGTAACCCATGTGGATGTGCCGACATGTTTTACACCTGTTTTGCACGAAGTGTGAGGTACCATTTTCTGAAGTCCAAAAACGTGGTGTCAAAAAAGAAAAACTGTCCGCTCACCCAATCATGCTTCTCCTCATTGCAGTAGCCTTCCCGCATGGGGGGTGCATGCTTCCCAGATCCTCAGACTCCCGATCCAAAATAGGAACAAAATACGGTACAGTAGCACTCAGGATTCCTCCACACTGATAATTCTGTTAAAAACCTTCTTTATTGCATCATGGATAAAACATGGATGGATACAGAAAGGACCTACGCGTTTCAACTAGAGATGAGCGAACATACTCGTCCGAGCTTGATGCTCGTTCGAGCATTAGCGTACTCGAAACTGCTCGTTGCTCGGACGAATGCTTCGCCCGCTCGAGAAAATGGCAGCTCCCGCCGTTTTGCTTTTTGGCGGCCAGAAACAGAGCCAATCACAAGCCAGGAGACTCTGCACTCCACCCAGCATGAAGTGGTACCCTTACACGTCGATAGCAGTGGTTGGCTGGCCAGATCAGGTGACCCTGGAATAGACTAGCCCCTGCCTGCGCTGCTCGGATCATTCTGTGTCTGGATGCCGCTAGGGAGAGAGCTGCTGCTGGTCAGGGAAAGCGTTAGGCTGTTCAATTAGAATAGTGTTAGGCAGGAGTGATTCTACAAGAACCCAACAGCCCTTCTTAGGGCTACAATAACGTTATACTTTTTTTTTATTTGCAGCTAGTACCATATTGTGAGGAATTTGCAGGGGGACTTGCGACCGTTGTGTTTAGCTCTTAGTGACAAACATATCCACCTCAAACACCAAAGTGGGAAAATTTATTAGGGGTTTGATTTCAATTAGGCACAGTCTGCCATTTACTTTTTATTTTACGTTTATTTTTTCATAACTCAGCGTCATCTCATCTGGCATAGCAGTGTGCTTTCATACTTGGCTAGAAAATAGCCATAGGAGAATCCAAACGGCTTACTTAGGCCTACAATAGCGTTATATATATTTTATTTCTGGTTGATCTGCTGGTGGCTGTCCTTGCTGCAGTGCATCTACTACCATATTGTGAGGAATTTGTAGTGAGACTTGCGACCGTTGTGTTTATCGCTTAGTGACGCACATATCCATCGCAAAGACCGGAGTGGGAAAATTTATTAGGGGTTTGATTTCAATTAGGCACAGTCTGCCATTTACTTTTTATTTTACGTTTATTTTTTCATAACTCAGCGTCATCTCATCTGGCATAGCAGTGTGCTTTCATACTTGGCTAGAAAATAGCCATAGGAGAATCCAAACGGCTTACTTAGGCCTACAATAGCGTTATATATATTTTATTTCTGGTTGATCTGCTGGTGGCTGTCCTTGCTGTAGTGCATCTACTACCATATTGTGAGGAATTTGTAGTGAGACTTGCGACCGTTGTGTTTAGCGCTTAGTGACGCACATATCCATCGCAAAGACCGAAGTGGGAAAATTTATTAGGGGTTTGATTTCAATTAGGCACAGTCTGCCAGTTTCTTTTTATTTTACGTTTATTTTTTTAATAACTCAGCGTCATCTCATCTGGCATAGCAGTGTGCTTTCATACTTGGCTAGAAAATAGCCATAGGAGAATCCAAACGGCTTACTTAGGCCTACAATAGCGTTATATATATTTTATTTCTGGTTGATCTGCTGGTGGCTGTCCTTGCTGCAGTGCATCTGCAACACCCTCGCCGATGCAATGGCGAGGGAGGGTTTGCGAATACGTCCCACATGCATGTAATCACATTACACTTCATGGTCCTGATAGGACATAGGGGTATTGCAGTGGTGAATCCTGCCTTGCAGGGCAGGAGTTAAGTATTTTGTATGATGCAAGATGCTATTTTCCAATGATCTGTGTTACATCCTGTCCTTTGTAAGCTGAGATGTGATTGGAGGAGCAGCCACCACCTGACCAAAGGAAGGTAATAAAACCCCTGGCCAGGAATGTTCTAGAGTTCTTTCAGAGAGGACTCAGAGAGAAGTCTCTCCCAGAAGAGGAGAAGATCTTGTAGACTTAGAGATCAGTGAGTGAGTGAGCAATCTCTGTCTAGCCCATACCAGATAAGAGCAGGAAGAGCCTAGCCCCTGCCTCTGAAGAGTGGAGTCTAAGACTAGAGTTAGTGTAGTGAAGAAAAGGGGTATCATCTTACCTTTAAAGGTGATACCTGAAGCCCTACAGGACAAGCTGAAGCTTCCTACCAGGACACAGCTGCCTCCCAGCCTGCCCTCTACATCCAGGCTGGTGAACTATCTCCTGAGGCTCCCTCCAACTCACATCTCAGCACTCCATCTACCTGTTAAAGGCACGTTGCTGCGGTTCCTGCCGGTTCAAATAAAGAACTGTAAGTTGTTTTCTTCAACTTCTGTCTCCGTCTGGTCCCTGCTAATACGGCTGCCTTCATCACCGGCACCCTGTCTATCACCCAGAGACTCACACTCGGGACATTAAGGGGTTGCCCCAGGGAGATCCGCTATAGCCGCCTCTCCCTCATCATTTCTTGCCAACACCACCCTGCTGGAGACCTGCCAGGCTGTAGGACAGCCCTCCGGTTCCCCCGTACCAAGTACCGTGACCATAGCGTGCTTAGGCCGCAACCGCCAGCCACTCCGGTACCGCGGGCCCCGGCTGTCTCCAGGCCTCACCTCAAGGGCTAGGCCCCAGTGGGGGGTGTTGCAAGTGGCGTCACGAACAGGATTGATACTTCTGTGCCTTATTACGGCATTAAAGACTTTCCTTTATTAAAAAAGACTGTGCTGCCTAACCCTGCTGCCATCCGGGTATAGGCCCAAGTAATTGTGTGTTACTGGATTGAACTGTGTTATACTGCTGCCACGTGCTGTCGAGCACCGCTCCAGCACTCAAGAGGTTAATCCCTGCAAGAACTGGACCAGCTCTGCTACATCCGGCGCTGCTGCGCCTGAAGATTTTTTACCTCAGAAACTGTGGCGCAGCAAATAATTCAAGCCCGCCAAAACCCTCACTGGCGGGAAACCCAGATGACTCACAAAACTCCGCCCACGCGCGAATGGCGCGAACCCCGCCTCCTGTGGCGCAGGAAAAATTAGAGCCCGCTACAGCTCTTGGCGGGAAGGACTTGGACTCCTCCCACTGGCTCGCGGCGGACTTCCTGCCCCGCCTCAGAGAAGAGGCAGATCTCGTGCTGATCTTGGAGAGCGAGGTCAGCACCATGTGGGGTCCTCCGCCATTTCCCCCTGTGGAGCAGCCGGAGTTCTACGAAATAATGGAGACTATGGTCGTGGTCTCTGCCCAGCCGGTCCGGAGACCCTCCGCTGGATATCGGCTGCACCGAGGATTGACCCGGGCCTTCGTCACCAGGACGTGTTTTCAAACGGTGACGCAGCACCAGGTACCACCCGGGCGGTTCCTCGTGCCTCTCCCGGCTACCATGCTGGTACCGCGGACCCACGTGGAGGCGCCACGTGGGGAGGCCCCGACTCCTGCCGAGCCAACGCCTGGGCCTAGTGCTGCCGCTCCACCTGCTCCGAGGCCTACCATTCCCGCTGTGCGGCCTGCCAGTCCCGCTGTGATGGTTCCTGATCCTCCGGCACCTACCTGTCGTCCAAGGAGATCCGAGCCTGCACCGGAGCCACGAGCCCCAGCACCGGCACCTCCACAGCCTCAAGGCCGAGGTGAGACCGCCCGCCGGCGACTCCGAGACGCTGTCTCGGAACAGCGACGCCGAGAGAAGGAAGCCCAACGGTATATGGCCGGCTGGTCTACAGCTGGAGCTTGGGTGGAAAAGAACCGCACCACCGGCATGGTCCGGTTCTTCGATAAGCAGCGTGGCTATGGCTTCGCCACCCAGGACTACACCGGACGGGAGGTATTTATTCCCCGCCGGTCTGTCAAGAGGCCTGACTTGCCGGAGAGACTGCACAATCTGAAGCCAGGAGAGTGCATCGAGTTCTCCATGCAGGAAGGACCTCGAGGACCATGGGCGGCTGGCGCATCCGGATCCCCGACTCCGATGAGGACCGCTACCTACCGTATGACGACTGGTATGAGGACGACGAGTGGCCGGAATCCCCGAACACCTCTTCTTCCTCGGCTGCGAGTCCCCGGGCGGTGACCCACGTGAATGCCCCATCCACGGTAATCGTGAGTACGGGTCCCATTGCCATCCATGGGCCGGGCATGATTCAGGGCGCCACCCCCACTGTCTCCCCTGCCGGGAGCATTGCCAGGTCCCGCGGCTCTTCTGTGGGAGAAGATATCCCGGCCTGCGAGCCTTGTCCGGAGGTTCCGTCTAGGCCTACATCTCCCCTTGCCGGTTGCCAGTGGGTATCACCTTTAAAGGTAGCTTGTCCTGTAGGGCTTCAGGTATCACCTTTAAAGGTAAGATGATACCCCTTTTCCTCACTATACTAACTCTAGTCCTCTTGCTCCACTCTTCAGAGGCAGGGGCTAGGCTCTTCCTGCTCTGGTATGGGCTAGACAGAGATTGCTCACTCACTCACTGATCTCTAAGTCCTCTCTGAAAGAACTCTAGAACATTCTTGGCCAGGGGTTTTATTACCTTCCTTTGGTCAGGTGGTGGCTGCTCCTCCAATCACATCTCAGCTTACAAAGGACAGGATGTAACACAGATCATTGGACAATAGCATCTTGCATCATACAAAATACTTAACTCCTGCCCTGCCAGGCAGGATTCACCACTGCAATACCCCTATGTCCTATCAGGACCATGAAGTGTAATGTGATTACATGCATGTGGGACGTATTCGCAAACCCTCCCTCGCCATTGCATCGGCGAGGGTGTTGCATACCCCGGGGGCAATTGAAAGAGCCGCCCTCGGCTCAACTACAGATGGTTTGAGGGGGCAGAGGTGGATAAGGGCACTTCTGGGAAGTGCAGGCTATGTGAGGTGTAGGGACAAACCGCCCATGGTCCTGGAGACAGGCACCTGGGTTGGTGTCGGACTAAGACAAAAATATGTAGCTGTATGACAGTTGGTCGCTGACGCCATTAAACCGAACTGTACAGTAGGAAAGGTGTGGTGTCATGTCCTGTAATCCACTCCTTGCACCAAGGCCTGTATATTTGTTATATCAACGCTTCTTCCCTGGCGGCAATTATATAGTGTGTATATCTGCATTGCGTTAGCATATGCGACACGAGTACCTCCTGACTGGCATCCTTACCCATGTATGGGTGGCATCCAGGTGCTAACTCTGTAACACCCCCGGTCCCCTAAAGAGGAAGAACCGGAGCTGGAAGGAGCTGCGGCGCTGCCGCAGGTCCCTGTTTATTTCTTCCTGGACCCCTCTGTGGTCCCTGGCTCAGTTGAGCCCCCGGCTGGAACAGCCGACACCCCGGGCGACAGCGCTCCTCCCCCTGAAGGTCCGGAGGATGTTGCTGCACCTGCAGTACCCGCTACTGCCACCGGGTGTCCCCAGCCGGCACCTACTCCAGCTGAGGATGCACAGGATTCCCTGCTGACTTTGGATCCTGTCTCTGCTGAACCCAGCGAAGGTGCATCTGACTAATCCCTGAAGGGCTGTAGCCCTCTCCAGGTACTATGTCCATTGTACATATTGTATATTTCTGTCCTTTCCCTAAAGAGCCAGAAACTGTCCTGAGACTCTTACCCTTATTTATCTCAGTCAAGAGACATACCTTGAACTGATTATTGTCATGTGCTATGATAGCACCCTTCCTCTGCCACAGCAGAGATTTCCTACCCAAAGGACTCTGTCCCTCTACACAAAGAGGAGACCCTTTGTTTCTCAGTGCACTTTTCCCCACCTCAAGGGCTGTACCCAGAAGATGGACTTTGTCATTAAAGACCTTCTGTGAGACTTTTGGCCAATTCCAAGGAAAAGTTGTTATTGCTATTGACTAGTATATTGCACTTAATGCCTTCCTTTTAGGTACGGACATTATGCTTGCACTCTTTATGCCTTTTCTTTGCAGGAAAAGAGACATTTACTATCGTGCTACCCTGAGTAGCCTATCTACCTCTGTAACGTTTGTAACGTTTAAGATGTGTACCCATTGGGCTCCTAAGCCAATGTGAATTTACCACCTGTTTGCACACTGTCATATATGCCAGTAGTCTGCATTAACCCTTTCATAGGCTTTTCAGGTTGTAGTGTGGCTGTGTCGGACCGTCTTTTTTTGTAAAACACTGACCGCTACCTGATCCCTCAAACTGAGGTTTGCACATGGGGGTAGTCCGTAAACTGCAGGTCTTTAGGGGACCGGGGGTGTTACAGAGTTAGCACCTGGATGCCACCCATACATGGGTAAGGATACCAGTCAGGAGGTACTCGTGTCGCATATGCTAACGCAATGCAGATATACACACTATATAATTGCCGCCAGGGAAGAAGCGTTGATATAACAAATATACAGTCCTTGGTGCAAGGAGTGGATTACAGGAAATGACACCACACCTTTCCTACTGTACAGTTCAGTTTAATGGCGTCAGCGACCAACTGTCATACAGCTACATATTTTTGTCTTAGTCCGACACCAACCCAGGTGCCTGTCTCCAGGACCATGGGCGGTTTGTCCCTACACCTCACATAGCCTGCACTTCCCAGAAGTGCCCTTATCCACCTCTGCCCCCTCAAACCATCTGTAGTTGAGCCGAGGGCGGCTCTTTCAATTGCCCCCGGGGTATGCAACACCCTCGCCGATGCAATGGCGAGGGAGGGTTTGCGAATACGTCCCACATGCATGTAATCACATTACACTTCATGGTCCTGAAGGACATAGGGGTATTGCAGTGGTGAATCCTACCTGGCAGGGCAGGAGTTAAGTATTTTGTATGATGCAAGATGCTATTGTCCAATGATCTGTGTTACATCCTGTCCTTTGTAAGCCACCATCTGACCAAAGGAAGGTAATAAAACCCCTGGCCAGGAATGTTCTAGAGTTCTTTCAGAGAGGACTCAGAGAGAAGTCTCTCCCAGAAGAGGAGAAGATCTTGTAGACTTAGAGATCAGTGAGTGAGTGAGCAATCTCTGTCTAGCCCATGCCAGAGCAGGAAGAGCCTAGCCCCTGCCTCTGAAGAGTGGAGCAAGAGGACTAGAGTTAGTATAGTGAGGAAAAGGGTATCATCTTACCTTTAAAGGTGATACCTGAAGCCCTACAGGACAAGCTGAAGCTTCCTACCAGGACATAGCTGCCTCCCAGCCTGCCCTCTACATCCAGGCTGGTGAACTATCTCCTGAGGCTCCCTCCAACTCACATCTCAGCACTCCATCTACCTGTTAAAGGCACGTTGCTGCGGTTCCTGCCGGTTCAAATAAAGAACTGTAAGTTGTTTTCTTCAACTTCTGTCTCCGTCTGGTCCCTGCTAATACGGCTGCCTTCATCACCGGCACCCTGTCTATCACCCAGAGACTCACACTCGGGACATTAAGGGGTTGCCCCAGGGAGATCCGCTATAGCCGCCTCTCCCTCATCATTTCTTGCCAACACCACCCTGCTGGAGACCTGCCAGGCTGTAGGACAGCCCTCCGGTTCCCCCGTACCAAGCACCGTGACCATAGCGTGCTTAGGCCGCAACCGCCAGCCACTCCGGTACCGCGGGCCCTGGCTGTCTCCAGGCCTCACCTCAAGGGCTAGGCCCCGGTGGGGGGTGTTGCACATCTACTACCATATTGTGAGGAATTTGTAGTGAGACTTGCGACCGTTGTGTTTAGCGCTTAGTGACGCACATATCCATCGCAAAGACCGAAGTGGGAAAATTTATTAGGGGTTTGATTTCAATTAGGCACAGTCTGCCAGTTTCTTTTTATTTTACGTTTATTTTTTTAATAACTCAGCGTCATCTCATCTGGCATAGCAGTGTGCTTTCATACTTGGCTAGAAAATAGCCATAGGAGAATCCAAACGGCTTACTTAGGTCTACAATAGCGTTATATATATTTTATTTCTGGTTGATCTGCTCTTGGCTGTCCTTGCTGTAGTGCATCTACTACCATATTGTGAGGAATTTGTAGTGAGACTTGCGACCGTTGTGTTTAGCACTTAGTGACGCACATATCCATCGCAAAGACCGAAGTGGGAAAATTTATTAGGGGTTTGATTTCAATTAGGCACAGTCTGCCATTTACTTTTTATTTTACGTTTATTTTTTCGTAACTCAGCGTCATCTCATCTGGCATAGCAGTGTGCTTTCATACTTGGCTAGAAAATAGCCATAGCAATAGGATAGCATCGTTTGGTTTTAAAAACTAAAAAACACAAAAAAACACAAAAAAAAGTTTAAAAAAAATTAAAGTTATAACTTTCATTTTCAAAATGTTTAACCCGAGGGCTAGGGGTAGAGGACGAGGGCGGGGACGTGGGCGTCCAACTACTGCAGGGGTCAGAGGCCGTGGTCCTGGGCGGGGTGAGACACCAGCTGCTGATGAGGGAGCAGGGGAACGCCGCAGAGCTACACTCCCTAGGTTCATGTCTGAAGTTACTGGGACTCGTGGTAGAGCACTGTTGAGGCCAGAACAGTGCGAACAGGTGATGTCGTGGATTGCCGACAATGCTTCGAGCAATTTGTCCACCAGTCAGTCTTCCACGCAGTCCACCCATGTCACCGAAATCGGCACTCCTCCAGCTCCTGCACCTCAGCCTCCTCCCCCCCAGTCTGCCCCCTCCCAGGAAAATTTGGCATTTGAACCGGCATACTCTGAGGAACTGTTTTCTGGACCCTTCCCACAGTCACAAACCATTTGTCCGGTTGCTGCTGAGCAATTTTCCGATGCCCAGGTTTTCCACCAGTCGCAGTCTGTGGGTGATGATGACCTTCTTGACGTAGTGGAAGAAGTGTGTAAAGAGGTGTCCGACGATGAGGAGACACGGTTGTCAGACAGTGGTGAAGTTGTTGTCAGGGCAGGAAGTCCGGGGGGGGAGCAGACTGAGGGATCGGAGGATGATGAGGTGACAGACCCAAGCTGGGTTGAGAGGCCGGGTGAACACAGTGCTTCTTAGACGGAGGAGAGTCCTCGACCAGAACAGGTTGGAAGAGGCAGTGGTGGGGCCAGACGGAGAGGCAGGGCCAGAGCAGGTGCATCAGCGCCAAATGTGTCACGTAGTGAAGCTCCCGTGGCGAGGGCTCCCGCGGCGAGGGCTAGATTTTCAGAAGTCTGGAGGTTCTTTAAGGAAACACCGGATGACCGACGGACTGTGGTGTGCAACCTTTGCCAAACCAGGATCAGCAGGGGTTCCACCACTACTAGCTTAACTACCACCAGTATGCGCAGGCATATGAATGCTAAACACCCCACTCAGTGGCACCAAGCCCGTTCACCTCCGGCCGTGCACACCACTGCTCCTTCCCCTGTGTCAGCTGATAGTCAGCCCCCTGCCCAGGACCCTGGCACAAAAACCCCATCGTCGCCTCCACGATCCTCCACAGGATCCACCAGCGTTCAGCTCTCCATACCCCAGACGCTGGAGCGGAAACGCAAATATAGTGCAACCCACCCGCACGCCCAAGCCCTTAATGTCCACATCTCCAGATTGCTCAGCCTGGAGATGCTGCCCTATAGGCTAGTAGAGACCGAGGCCTTTCGCAACCTCATGGCAGCGGCCGCCCCTCGGTATTCGGTCCCCAGCCGCCACTACTTTTCCCGATGTGCCGTCCCAGCCCTGCACCAGCACGTGTCAGACTACATCATCCGTGCCCTGACCAACGCCGTTTCTGACAAGGTCCACCTGACCACGGACACGTGGACGAGTGCTGCCGGGCAGGGCCACTATATATCGCTGACGGCACATTGGGTTAACTTGGTGGAGGCTGGGACCGAGGCTGGGACCGAGTCTGACCGAGGATTGCGGGGCCTACCTCGGTCCAGGTCTTTCAGGCCTACTATGCCTCCTCCTCCTCCCACCCCTCCTCCACCTCCTCCTCCGAACTACCATCCGTGGGCATGGCGCCATCAGCCGCTAGCTCTAGGCACAGCAGCAGTGCCTAGCAAACTGCTGAGCCTAGGCGATAAAAGGCACACCGCCCAAGAACTATTACAGGGCATCACGGCGCAGACTGATCTGTGGCTGGCACCGCTGAACCTGAAGCCAGGCATGGTTGTGTGTGACAACGGCCGTAACCTGGTGGCGGCTCTGCAACTCGGCAGACTGACACATGTGCCATGCCTGGCCCATGTGTTAAATCTGATAGTTCAGCGTTTCCTCAAGACATACCCCAATCTGTCTGATTTGCTCACGAAGGTGCGCCGCATCTGTGCGCATTTCAGGAAGTCCAGCACAGATGCTGCCACTCTCAGGGCAGCGCAGCGCCGCCTCCAACTGCCCGCTCACCGACTGTTGTGCGACGTGCCCACGAGGTGGAATTCAACATTAACCATGTTATCCAGAGTTTACCAGCAGTGCAGAGCGATTGTAGACTGCCAGATGTCAACTTCCACCAGAACTGGTAGTCAGGTCAGTCAGCTTCCTCAAGACTACAATGAGGAGTGGACGTGGATGTCTGATATCTGTCAGGTGCTGAGTAACTTTGAGGAGTCAACACAGATGGTCAGTGGCGATGCCGCCATCATCAGCCTCACCATCCCGCTGCTTGACCTGTTGAAAAAGTCTCTGATCAGCATGAAGTCGGAAGCTTTGCGCTCGTCACAAGAGACGGGGGAAGAAGATTCCCTTGTTGATAGCCAAAGCACCCTCAGGTCTGTTTCTCAGCGCATATCGGAGGAGGTGGAGGAGGATGAGGAGGAAGAGGAGGAGAATGTTGGCGAGACACAAGAGGGGAGCATTGCTCAGACCTTCACTGTTCAGGGTGTATGGGCAGAAGAAGAGGAGTTGGAGGAGGAGGAGATGGATAGTCAGGCCAGTGAGGGGAGTGAATTCTTGAGAGTTGGGACTCTGGCGCATATGGCAGATTTCATGCTAGGCAGCCTATCCCGTGACCCTCGCGTTCAAAGAATTTATTCCAGCACCGATTACTGGGTATTCACTCTCCTGGACCCACGGTACAAGCAAAATCTTTCCACTCTCATCCCTGGAGAGGAAAGGAGTGTGAGAATGCATGAATACCAGCAGGCCCTGGTGCACAAGCTGAAACAGCATTTCCCTTCTGACAGCGCTAGCGGCAGAGTGCGTAGTTCTGCGGGACAAGTAGCGAGGGAGAGTAGGCGAGCTGGCAGCTTGTCCAGCACTGGCAAGGGTACGCTTTACAAGGCTTTTGCCAGCTTTATGTCACCCCAGCAAGACACTGTCACCTGTCCCCAGTCTCGGCAGAGTAGGGCTGATCTTTACAGAAAGATGGTGAGGGAGTACGTAGCTGACGTCCTAAATGATCACACAGCTCCCTACAACTACTGGGTTTCAAAGCTGGACATGTGGCACGAACTGGCGCTGTACCCCTTGGAGGTTCTTGCCTGCCCTGCCGCTAGCGTGTTGTCCGAGCGGGTTTTCAGTGCAGCTGGTGGCATCATCACCGATAAGCGTACACGCCTGTCGACTGACAGCGCTGACAGGCTGACGCTTATTAAGATGAATAAAGCCTGGATTTCTCATAATTTCCAATCTCCACCAGGTGAAGGAAGCTCAACCTGAATAATTTATGCACTCCTCCTCCTCATTTTCCTCCTTCTCCTCCTCTTTGTACACTAAAGCAGAGGAAACTGGCTATTTTTTGACAGGGCCCACTGGCTCTAGCTGTAGTACTTTATGCATTTAATTTTTCTGGAGGGCCACCTACCCGGTCCTCTGTTTTAAACAATTTTTGGGACTGCCACATACAGGCACTCAATCTATTCAATTTTTCTGGAGGGCCACCTACCTGCTCCTCTGGTTTGAAAACTTTTTTGGACTGCCACATACAGGCACTCAATCTATTTCATTTTTCTGGAGGGCCACCTACCTGCTCCTCTGGTTTGAAAATTTTTTTCGACTGCCACATACAGGCACTCAATCTATTTCATTTTTCTGGAGGGCCACCTACCTGCTCCTCTGGTTTGAAAACTTTTTTGGACTGCCACATACAGGCACTCAATCTATTTCATTTTTCTGGAGGGCCACCAACCTGCTCCTCTGGTTTGAAAACTTTTTTGGACTGCCACATACAGGCACTATCCAAATTAAATTGTCTCCATAGCAGCCTCCACACGTTGTCTCCATTGCTACCTCCAAAAGTCGTCCATATAGCTGCCTCCATACATCGTCCCCTTATCAAACGAGGTGTGTCAGGCAGAAATTTGGGTTGTTTTCATGGATTCCACATCAAAATTGTTAACTTTGTCGCCACCCTGCTGTGTTATCCACAAAATATACTGGAAAACTTTTATCATTTACCGATATTATTTCAGCGCTTCTTGCGCATCTGTTGATTACACTTCTGTGTAATCCACAAAATATACTGCCAAACTTTTACCATTTACGGATATTATTTCAGCGCTTCTTGCACATCTGTTTACATTCCCCTCACCCGCCATATCCCAAACTTATAAGAACGCTACTACACTTAACTTGGTGGAGGCTGGGACCGAGTCTGACCCTGGGGCTGGTCATATACTGCCGACGCCGAGGATTGCGGGGCCTACCTCGGTCCAGGTCTCAAAGGCCTACTATACCTCCTCCTCCTCCTCCCACCCCTCCTCCACCTCCTCCTCCTCCGAATTACCATCCGTGGGCATGGCGCCATCAGTCGGTAGCTCTAGGCACAGCAGCAGTGCCGTCGCTAAGCGACAGCAGGCGGTGCTTAAACTGCTGAGCCTAGGCGATAAAAGGCACACCGCCCAAGAGTTATTACAGGGCATTCCACATCAAACTTGTTAACTTTGTCGCCACCCTGCTGTGTAATCCACAAAATATACTGGCAAACTTTTATCATTTACCAATATTATTTCAGCGCTTCTTGCGCATCTGTTTACATTCCCCTCACCCGCCATATCCTAAACTTATAAGAACGCTACTACACTTGATCTTATACAAAAGGTTCTTAGAAGTGCTGTTTGGGGAGTAGCCTAGAGACAGGGGCTTGGATCGGCGAAAGCTCGCCTGGCAGCGGAGCGCCAGCTCCATCTCAAGATCCAACTAACATAGTTTTAACTGCAGCACCTTTAATCTACTACTAGTTCACTGCCTCCATACATCGTCCCTTTATCAAACGAGCTGTGTCAGGCAGAATTTTCAGGTGTTTCACCAGATACATAGTGGAACGCGGCCCATCTGTCGCCGCCATGCTGGAGACCTGAAGTTGCAATCATAGCAGCGCAATATGGATGCCCCATACTGTCGCTCTTAATCATGGAACCATTTCCGTAAAAACAATTAAAAATAGAACCACTATGCTATTCCATTATTCCTAGGTGAAATATTCAAACGACCCGGCCTGCTTTGAAAATTATAATTTTTTCAAAGTAAACGCTTCTGGCCCCCAGGCCCATTTTGGGTGGGGAGGAGCCGAGAGACAGGGGCTTGGACAGGCGAAAGCTCGTCTGGCGGTGGACCGCCAGCTCCATCCCAAGATTAGGCAGCCTCAGAGGCATCCATGCATGCTGCCCCTGCTGTTTCCTGTCCATTTTGCCTCCACGATCCTCCACAGCGTCCACCAATGTCTCATTTCAACTCTCTATACCCCAGACACTGGAGCACGAGAGCATATGCAGCACATCATCCCCTTATCAAACGAGCTGTGTCAGGCAGAATTTTCAGGTGTTTCACCAGATACATAGTGGAACTCGGCCCATCTGTCGCCGCCATGCTGGAGACCTGAAGTTGCAATCATAGCAGCGCAATATGAATGCCCCATACTGTCGCTCTTAATCATGGAAGTTGTCTCCATGGCTGCCTCCACATGTTGTCCCCTTATCAAAAGAGCTGTGTCAGGCTCATTTTTAGGGTGTTTCACCAGATACGTTATGGAACTTGGTCACTATGTCGCCACCATGCTGTGTTATCGACTAAATATACCTTCAACCTTTTGTTCACATAGGAAATCATTTCACCTCCTTTGGTGAAACCTGAGTCCATTTAGGGTATGTCGCCATGAGACTCTCTAGCCTGCCACTGCTGCCGCTGCCTCTGCATGCCGTCCCCTATAGTGTCAGGGTCAATTATTGGATGTTTTAGATGCTATCTAGCCTCATTCGGTCACTCTGTCATGGCCATGCTGTTGCCCATAATTTTGGCATAATGGTGCGATTAAGCAGCCTCAGAGGCATCCATGCATGCTGCCCCTGCTGTTTCCTGTCCATTTCCGTGGTGTTTCCATCCTTTTCTGAGGTTCCCAGGTGTTTGGCCAAGCTTCCCTGTGCAGAGCCTTGGTCCCCTTGAAAAATGCTCGAGTCTCCCATTGACTTCAATGGGGCTCGTTATTCGAGACGAGCACTCGAGCATCGGGAAAAGCTCGTCTCGGATAACGAGTACCCGAGCATTTTAGTGCTCGCTCATCTCTAGTTTCAACGCTATTGCGTCTTAGTCATGATCCTAATTATGTCAACATATACACACATATATATACACCAACTTACCCAATCAGTGGAATTACCGCCTTGAGGGAGAAGGTGGAGTCTACCGGGGACGCCGTAACTGCCCGTGAATGCATCGTGGACCAGAAGCCGGAAGTAACTCCCTTCTGGGTGTCCCTACTGCAAGGAGGAGAAGCGTGATTGGGTGAGTGGACAGTTTTTCTTTTTTGATACCACGTTTTTGGACATTACTCATCTGTTGTCTGTTTTCGCTCCACGTGACAGCCCTCCGGCCTATTACATATTGATATACGCATTATCACTGGATGGATAATCCGGTTCCACTGGGCAACATGGAAAACACACCGGGTGTTGACTTCAACTGGGATAGGAGAAACCTGGCTAAAAAGATTGTCAATATTGAGCCCTCGGAATTGAATCCTGGAACCGGGAGTTTTATTCAATGGAACCAGCTACACAAGTTGATGGAGAAGGAAGCGCGCATTTGGTGAGACGTGGAGACCCTGGATTCCTATCTGGAGAAAAAGATGATACCCATGGGTCTCAGGCTATGAAAAATTCCCACCACGATATATTCAGCAGCTTTCATGGACAATTGGAATGCAATACTAAGTGAATGCTCACTAAAATTGATGGATTTGATTGTATCAGAGGAAAGGCAGGCACTGGAGGAAACCAGAGCTAACATAACAACAATCAAGGAAGAACTACAGACTTTAGTACCAGAAACAGTATATAACAGTATTCTTTATTGCATCACGGATAAAACATGGATGGATACAGGAAGGACCTACGCTTTTCAACGCTATTGCGTCTTAGTCATGATCCTAATTATGTCAACATATACACACATATATATACACCAACTTACCCAATCAGTGGAATTACCGCCTTGAGGGAGGAGGTGGAGTCTACCGGGGACGCCGCAACTGCCCGTGAATGCATCATGGACCGGAAGCCGGAAGTAACTCCCTTCTGGGTGTCCCTACGCGTCATGTGACCAGTCACATGACCCGCCATGTGATCGGAGAAGCTCCGCCACAAGACAGAAACTAACTCTATGTACATGGGTTAACTCGATATTAGGTAAAAATAACGCACTATAATATTAAAAACTAGCATAATTGCTACATGTTGCACAAACCCCAAACTCAAGGGACCAAACATGCAAGAAATACAAAAACAAGTTAATTATGCATAAGTTATAATAGGTTAGTTACCAAAGGCTAGTCAAATGCAATCCTGATAAAGATTTTACAATAGTGAAAAACGCAATTACTGTTATGACTGGCAAGTGAGTAGCAGTAGGATTTAAAAGACACTTTTATTTATCGAAACCAGGGGAAGAGGTATGAAGGTGAGCAAGTCTTATCATCTTTACATGGGTTAGTATGTTGTTATTAAGTCCAGCCTTTTATTCAGACCCTCTGGATGTCGACTGTTAAGTGCGTACATCCAGAAGGTTTCCCTGTTATAAAGCTGTCGCTTAATGTCACCTCCTCTCTTTTATGAAAAGACTTTTTCAATGCCGCACCAAAAAAATCCTTTTGTTTGTTTGTTGTGTTTATCACGAAAATGTCTAGAGAGTGTGGAAATATTAATATTGTCACTATCAACATCTGACAGGTGTCTGCGTATTCTTACTTTTAAAACATTTTACGTGTGTCTGACATATTGTAAACGACACTCAGTACAATCCGCCAGATATATTACGTTTTCTGATGTCATAGGTTTTACCCTTGGAAAATGACTGAAAGCTATTTTGAACTTTCATATATGTGCATTTTTTTTAAATGCGGTGGTTTTTCTGAATCCGTCGGGTTTTCGTTCGGCCACGCCCCCCGATTTCCGTCACGTGCATGCCGGCGCCGATGCACCAAAATCCGATTGCGTGCGCCAAAAACCCGGGGCAATACAGGGAAAATCGGCGCAAATCGCAAATATTCAGGTAACACGTTGGGAAACCGCGAATCGGGCCCTTAGTAAATGACCCCCACTGTGACCACAACGGAAACAACCTGGGAACCGCAACCAGCTTGGAGTTGTAGGGCTTCCCCGGGTGCTGTCAAACAGGCCAGGAGATAGTACTGAACCCACTGTTCTGGCCCTCTTAGCTACACATTTAATACCTGATGCCACAATGGGCACCATTGTGTCATCCTGTAACAGAATTGGAAGATATTTATTTATGACCTGTTTGATTTTATTAAATTGTCTGCTGTAACTAGTTGAGAAGACTATTGGATGTAGGTCCTGTTTGCGATTCTGCTTATTACCGCGGTTGTACAATAAGAGGTCCTGTTGTTTAATTTTGCTTATCTTATTATTGGCAATTCTTAGGTCCTTGGGATTATATTTCCTCTGTGTTAATCTTCCTATTGGAGTGTCCTTTTCTTTATTAAAAGTATCATCTTCGGTACAGTTTCTATGGAGTCTTACCATCTCTCCATATGGGATGTTTTTTACTACATGTGTCGGATGGCATGAGGACGCCAACAAAATGGAGTTGCCCGCCGTATTCTTTCTGTAGGGGGTGGTTATAATTTTGCCATCTTTCCCTTCTAAGCATATATCAAGAAAACTAATACAGGAACCACCGAAACAGTAGGTGAACCTGAGATTCATGTCATTTCTATTAAGGTAAGAAGAAACAAACTCTTTGAACTGGTTCCTGCCCCATCTCCAGATCCATACCAAGTCATCAATATAGCGGCCAAGCCAGACTATTAACTCTTGGAACGGGTTACTGGGAGAGAACAGGAATGCATCTTCCCATTGGGACATGTAAATGTTGGCAAGGTAGGGGGAGATCTTCGCCCCCATCAGGGCCCCCTCCACTTGCAAATAAAAACGATTATCAAATAGAAAGAAATTGTGTTTTAATAGGAATTCCACCACAATTACGATGTACTCAATGAGGTTAACACTGTAGGTGCTATACTTTTCCAAATGTCGTCGCAGGCAATGGAGGCCCCTCGCATGGGGGATGGACGAGTAAAGCGCCGTGACATCACAGGTAGCCCACTCGTATCCATCCTTCCACGTTAATGTGTCCACTATCCTTTGTACATGTTTAGTGTCCTGTAAATATGTGGGGGTGACCTTAGTGAGTGGCTGTAGGTAGTGGTCCACCCACTCCCCCAATCGTGAGAATGCCCCTGTATAGCCCTTCCTCCAAAACCTTTAACAATTTTTTTTGGAATAGAGCTGTTTATTTTGTAGGGGTCTATAGGTGGTGGTGTCATTGAGTACACTTTCATTCATACTTTTGTACAGTAAGGAATTGAGTAAAACAACGTTACCCCTTATCTGATGACCTGATAATCAGGTCTGAATTATTTCTCAATTCATCCATGGCCCTTCTTTCCCCTGGTGTGAGGTTATGGTTTTTGTATTTAGACACACACCTACTTCCATGTTCACTATCATTTTTAAGCTTTACCAAGTCCCATTCTACAAGTTCCTGAAATCTATCTATAACCGCGGGGTGAGACCCCACCGGGTCGAAGTCAGGATTACTTGTTCAAAAAGGCATATTGACCGTTGATTGTCGTTATCCTCCACCACACTACATAGTAATGAGTGGTAACATAGCATACTACTTTGTTCCTGAAAACCAATATTCTTCACCTCTAGGGAGTTTAGTTCATTCACATATTCATTAAACACTGCTGGTTCTTCTATATCTGTAGTATGGGCCTCAGAGAAGTGTTTGCATTCTGTAATGTTCCTTGCAAAACGGTTGACATCCAGTATGGTTCTGTACAAATTGAAGTCACAGCTAGGGGAAAAGTTCAAACCTTTTTCTAATACACTGATCTGGTCATTACTAATGATGTAGCTAGACAGATTTATCACTACATTGTTCATTTGTTCTTCTCCTTCTGAAGATGTTGTCTGGTTTTGATACCTATACTTGCGGTGCCTCCTTCCGGCGCGCCTGCCCCATTTTTTGGAGGGCCATGTGACTTCTTGGTTTTCGGTGTGTTGTCAGAGGAAGTAGGAGCCATGTCATTTAAGGATTGAGATGATGATGATCGACCGTTCAGTGATTCCTCAGTGTCTGAAAAACTTACTTTCCTATTGTGTTTCTTATACTTCCTATATTTCTTTCCCGACCCATTATTTTTTAGGATCGGTTTGGTAGTATCATCTCCTTCTGAATAGTCTCCTTTGGGACCCCCATGCCTAAACTTCCTCCACGTATAAACCTCATTCTCTTTATAGTCCATGGCATCACATTGGAACTTTTTCTTTTTAATTTCCATGATGCTCTCCTCCATTTTTTTCACTCTTTGTTGGTGTGAGGAAAGTTTCTCCTTATATACTGTTTCTGGTACTAAAGTCTGTAGTTCTTCCTTGATTGTTGTTATGTTAGCTCTGGTTTCCTCCAGTGCCTGCCTTTCCTCTGATACAATCAAATCCATCAATTTTAGTGAGCATTCACTTAGTATTGCATTCCAATTGTCCATGAAAGCTGCTGAATATATCGTGGTGGGAATTTTTCATAGCCTGAGACCCATGGGTATCATCTTTTTCTCCAGATAGGAATCCAGGGTCTCCACGTCCCACCAAATGCGCGCTTCCTTCTCCATCAACTTGTGTAGCTGGTTCCATTGAATAAAACTCCCGGTTCCAGGATTCAATTCCGAGGGCTCAATATTGACAATCTTTTTAGCCAGGTTTCTCCTATCCCAGTTGAAGTCAACACCCGGTGTGTTTTCCATGTTGCCCAGTGGAACCGGATTATCCATCCAGTGATAATGCGTATATCAATATGTAATAGGTCGGAGGGCTGTCACGCGGAGCGAAAACAGACAACAGATGAGTAATGTCCAAAAACGTGGTATCAAAAAAGAAAAACTGTCCACTCACCCAATCACGCTTCTCCTCCTTGCAGTAGGGACACCCAGAAGGGAGTTACTTCCGGCTTCTGGTCCACGATGCATTCACGGGCAGTTACGGCGTCCCCGGTAGACTCCACCTTCTCCCTCAAGGCGGTAATTCCACTGATTGGGTAAGTTGGTGTATATATATGTGTGTATATGTTGACATAATTAGGATCATGACTAAGACGCAATAGCGTTGAAACGCGTAGGTCCTTTCTGTATCCATCCATGTTTTATACATTATGCAATAAAGAAGGTTTTTAACAGAATTATCTGTGTGGAAGAATCCTGAGTGCTGCTGTACCTAATTTTTTGTTCCTATTTTCTGAAGTCTGAATATATAGGGTTGTAGCATGTAGCCTGACTGTAAATTCTGGATTGTCTTGTGTGTTTGGGGTGGAAGCTGTCATTTCTCTGGTGGGCCGTTCTGCCTGTTGGTTTGTGGTATATTGTTGTGGTTAAGCAACTGTCTTTTATTTGTACTGTGGTATCCAGAAAGATTATTTATTTATCTGAATAGCTTAATTTAAGATTGATGGTGGGGTAAAAGTTGTTTTAACCCTCATGGAATTGAAGCATGGTAGCCAGAACTGTACCATTAGGAAGTGGGTCTTGAGTTTATTTAAGAGGTCAGTAGTGTTCTGTATGTATGTAAAACCAGGGGTTTTAGGAGATTTTCCACCCAACCTGAGATACATTCCATCAAGGTGCCACTGCCAGAAATAATAGGCCTTCCTGGATCTTTGTGGATCTTAGGGAGCTTGGCTTGGGATTCTTTGGGATGAGAAGGTTGACCTTGTGCTGGATATCAATTGATTCTTGTAGGCCTCTGTGGGGTCAAATTCAAGGTTACGATATTGGATGGGTTTGGGCAGCTGTTTGTTTTCTTCCTTGATATAGTCACAAGTATTAATTTGGACTATTGCACCCCCTTTTTCAGCAGGTCTTATGATGATATCTGGGTTGCTTTCAATGATATAATAGCCCTTTGTTCCTGCAGAGACCTAAGTATTCTTGAAAGTTTGCAATTGTCATCATCTTTTTAGTTATCAAAAACTTGAGGACTGCCAGCTTTGATCATATTTTCAAGAATTCCCTTGTATCGTCAGGAATATCTGGCTGATGAGGTAAAAGACAGAAAGCTTCACTTTACATATCAAGAAAGCAGTGAAATACTTTTATTAGATGTAAATTGGTAATTCACCTAATATCCTGAGCCGGAGTCGCTCAGGGTCTCATCCGACAAGCCTTCGGAGGAGCTCGTTTGACAAGACCCTGAGCGCCTCAGTCTCTTTTGAATAGATCTAAAAGTTTATTTTCTCCATACCACGGGGACCCTGAGGAAGCGCAAAGAGGCTCCATCGGGAGCATAAGGTAACAAGAGTGGTGGTAGATGTCCTCTAACCCCTTGATGCTCACCCTACATAAATTAACATTGTACAGTGCTGGCAGTGCAGCGTCAGTTTGTGTCTGTCACACACTGCTAGTGATAAAAAACTGCGATGAGCCCCCACACCATAACTGATTTAATGAGCCATTCACAGTTTCACCGTAAAGAAAAGTCAGTACTTAGACATGCATGGCTTAATCTTTAAAACAAGCATATACTACTGTCAGGATCAACCAGGTAGCCGGCTCTGAGGTTGGGGATTGACTCCTAGTCAGGCTCTGTGAGCTAATGGAACGCTCGTTGCTGCTTTGCTTAAAAACTTAAAACTCAGCTGCACTTCCCAGAGCCTGGAGAGTTCCAGTTCCCAGAGTTCCTCCAAGGTATAAGTAAAAAGAAATTGCAAAATGGCAGCACTCTGAGGTTGAAGGTGAAACAAACGTACACATTTATTTCAACACATGTTGGAATAAATTTGTACGTTTGTTTCACGTTCAACCTCGTAGTGCTGGCATTTTCTTTTTACACACACACATATATATATATATATATATATATATTATATATATATATAGATAGTGATCTTTTGATCATTTGTTCAAGTCTAAGGTTGAAATTAAAGTAAAAAATACATTAAATAAACATTTTTATAACGATAAATAAAGAAATAAATAAAAAGTATCTACAACAAAAAGTATACAAAACAAGCCCCACATATTTGGTATCACTGTGTCCATAACCATTTGTACAATAAATCTGCAGCATTATATGATACATTATGATAAAACTTTATTGATCTCCTGGGGGGGAAGTTATTTTGGACATAGTGTTCCTGTGACAGTTAGAGACAGTTTTAACGAAAGAAATACATAGCTACCCTCTGGACCACCACGGGAGATAGTGGTACTAGCCGAAAATCGGCACCGGAGTCTAAATGACACCTGGTCTCAGAGCACACCGCAAATGGTCTTGCTGCAGCGAGGTGACACCAGTTCGTTCCACGGGTGCAACTAGGCCCACGGTGGCAGCCAAGGTAATACGAAGATGCAGGACACAGTCCGAGACTAGGACGACAGCAGGAGAACAGCTTAGGAGGATGAGTTGGAACTCATGGCAGGAACACAGGAGCTGGCACACGGGCAGACAGGAACAATGACAGGAACACGGAGAAACACTGGAAACACAGGAACACGGAGTAACACTGGAAACACAGGAACACTGGAGGGCTTTCACTTAGGAGGAAATGATGCTGAAGATCCGTCGTGGCAGGAATGTAGGTGCCAGATTATAAGGCCGAGCCGGATTAGCCAGCGCCAATCAGGAAGATGCTGGCCCTTTAAATATAGAAGAGCCGGCGTGCGCGAACTAGGAGCCGGCACACGTGCGGCCTAGTAGGACGGGAAGCAGGCTTGTGGAAAGGTAAGTCATGACGCAATTCTCCATCATGTTCTGTGAATCGCACATCTATTCGGGTGGCCAGGGTGATGAGACCACTGAGAGTAGCCGGCAGATCACAGGCAGCCAGTGTGTCATTCACCTGGGGAGACAGTCCTTGCTTGAAGGTAACTGACAAGGCCGCATCATTCCAGCAAAGCTCGGAGGCTAGAGTGCGGAACCTGACAGCATACGCACCCACAGAAGAATCTCCTGGGCGCAGGTTAAGCAGGGCCGTTTCAGCTGAGGAGACACGAGCAGGTTCTTCAAATACAGAGCAAAATTCAGACAGAAAGGTGGTATGGGAAGCCTTCACCGCGTTGTTTCTGTCCCACAGAAACATTTGATAGTTTGGAAAATTGAAGGAAGCAATAAGTAAATATGAGCTGGATAAGTTTACCTGGGACTGTAATGACTATCATTGTTAAAAAGCCTATAGATAGACACATTAAGGAAGTTAAAGGAAGTTTACCAAATAGACTGTTACACAAACAATGGGCAATAAAACGTCATTAAATGATTTTTTATCATCGGACGTGAGCAATCCAAAAATAGATCTGGAAGGCATAGGGGGAAACAGACCCAACATACGCAAAAAGGGTGGTCACCAAACTACAAGAGAGGACGACAGAAGTACAAGAAGAACAATTAAAAAATTAGGGTAAGCGCGATTTGCAAATGATTAATTTGTCGGTTTATACTTTGTCTGATGTAGAAAATTTAAATTTGGTGAAAGATATTTATCTTTATTGCAGACAATTATCATTTAAACTTTTATACCATTATCCATCCCTCATAGACAATGGGGGTCATTTACTAAGGGCCCGAATCGCTGTGCTTCGTCGGGTTTCCTGAAAATTACCGATTTGTGCCGAATTGCCCCGGGTTTGTCGCGCACGCGATCGAATTGTGGCGCATCGGCGTCGGCATGCAGGCAGCGGAAATGGGGGGCGTGGCCCTCGGAAAACCCGAAAACTGCGAAACCGGGAAAACCGCGGAATTTTTTTAAATAATGTTGCTTGACACGAGCTTACCTGCACCCAAGATAGGACGGTGAACTCCAGCGAACTCTGACGGACTTCAGCGCAGCAGCGACACCTGGTGGACATCGGGCGCCCTACCTTAGTGAATCGCCGGAAGACCCAAATCCTCGACCGAGAACGCGCCGCTGGATCGCGAATGGACCGTGTAACTTAATCTGTCCCAATATGTCTGATGTTGACTAACGGACCTTTTCTGATCTACTTGATCTCCTGAGGAAAAACTGAAGCAAGAGTATAGCAGGTAGGCTCAATTTAACATTGCATGAACCGTCATAGTCTACTCCTAATTTACTTGTAGGTAGACAGCACTATGTACTTCACGATGCTCAGGGTTCAGTCATGTTCTTCATCAGCGTGTTTTTATTTTGTAATCTCAAATCACAGCATAGCATTGTTGACAATAAGGCACGTTTTGGCTCGTTGGCAAGCCTTTCTCAACTACAACATACATATTCAAACAGACATTGTTAAATATAGAGTAACAGAATAGACCCTTCCCACTAACATCACATCCTACAGGAATGTTGCCTCTTGTGGTTGTCACAGTCTATGGAAATAGTCCCTTGGGACTAAAGTCTGTGGACTCCCTGGACCACCACGGGGGATAAAGATGCTAGTCGCAACCCAGGAAGGACAGCTGTCAGGACCTCAGAAGGATGGCTGGCAGGACCTCGGAAGGATGGCTAGCAGGACCTCGGAAGGACGACTGGCAGGACCTCGGAAGGACGGCTGGCAGGACCTCGGAAGAACGGCTGGCAGTCCCTCGGAAGGACGGCTGGGAGGACCTCGGAAGACCACAGGATAACCGGACCGCCACAGGATTACAGGACTGCCACAGGATAACTGGACTGCCACAGAATAACAGAACCGCCACAGGATTACGGTACCGCCACAGGATTACGGGACCGCCACAGGATTACGGGAACACCACAGGAACAGGGGACCGCCACAGGATTACGGGACCGCCACAGGATTACGGGACCGCCACAGGATTACGGGACCGCCACAGGATTACGGGAACACCACAGGATTACGGGAACACCACAGGAACACGGGAACACCACAGGAACACGGGAACACCACAGGAACATGGGAACACCACAGGAACAAGGAAACACGGAGGCGTCTGGAAACGCTCAGGAAACTCGGAGGCGTCTGGAAATGCTCAGGGAGGCTTTCTCTTCAGTAGAATGACCTGAAGATCCGGCAGGGAATGCTGGGAGTCGTGGGGCTATAAAGGAACTTGGAAATGCCAGCGCCAATGAGGAAGCTGGCCCTTTAAATTCCTGGAGAGTTGGGCGTGCGACCTCTAGCAGCGGAAGCCCATAGCCTGGAAAGAAGGAGGCGCGCAGACTACACGCCAGGACTCACGCGGAGCCAGGAGCCTGGAGAGGTGAGTACAGGCGAGGGGAGTGGGGCAGCACATACCACGGAGCACAGGTGCACCCGCGATCCGTGACATGGATCACAGGGACACCCTTGACAAAGGACTGGACCGGGGGCTGTGCAGGAATGCTGGAGCAGCGCTGGGAAGCTGGAGAGGCTGGAGCGACTCTCAGGGAGCCGCTGGCGGCTCTTGGCACTCCTGAGCGGCCTCAGGGGAGGCCGGTGGAGACTCTGGAGCGGCCTCAGGGGAGGCCGGAGCAGCTGTGGGAAGCTGCAGAGTCACCGGAGCATCTGTGGGAAGCTGCAGAGTCTCCAGAGCAGCTGTGGGAAACTGCAGAGTCACCGGAGCAGCCGTGGGAAGCTGCAGAGTCACCAGAGCAGCCGTGGGAAGCTGCGGAGTCACCGTAGCGGCTTCTGGAGCTGCTCTGGCAAGCTGGGGAGGCTGGGGCGACAGCTGGAGCCCACTGGAGCAGCATTGGCAGGCTCCGGAGGCTGGGGCGCCACTGGAGCAGCACTGGCAGGCTGCGGAGGCTGGGGCACCACTTGAGCAGCACTGGCATGCTGCGGAGGCTGGGGCGCCACTGGAGCAGCACTGGCAGGCTGTGGAGGCTTGGGCGCCACTGGAGCAGCACTGGCAAGCTGCGGAGGCTGGGGCACCACAGGAGCAGCACTGGCAAGCTGCGGAGCCACTGGAGCAGCTCTGGGAAGCTACAGAGCCATGGGAGCAGCTCTGGGAATCTGCAGAGCTATAGAAGCAGCTGCAGAAAACTGCGGAGTCACTGGAGCGGCTGCAGGATGCAGCAGAGACACTGGAGTGGCTTGTGGAGAAGCCAGAGCAACTCTGGGAAGCTGCGGAGTCACTGGAGCAGCTCTGGGAAGCTGCAGAGTCACTGGAGCAGCTCTGGGGAGCTGCAGAGTCACTGGAGCAGCTCTGGGAAGCTGCGGAGTCACTGAATCAGCTCTGGGAAGCTGCGGAGTCACTGGAGCAGCTCTGAGTAGCTGTGGAGTCACTGGAGCATCTCTGGGAAGCAGCGGAGTCACTGGAGTAGCTCTGGGAAGCTGCAGGGGATGAAGCGCCACTGGAACAGCTCTGGAAAGCTGCGGATGCTGAGTCGCTGCTGGAGCAGCTCTGGGAAGCTGCGGAAACACTGGGGACACCGGGACCAAGCAGGACAGACGAGGTACCCGAACTTGAGATGGTTCAAACCTGGACTGGATTTTTGCCAGGAACTTGGTATGGGTAGCCATGTCTGGGTCACCACTATCCTATAGAGGAGTAGCCCAGTCCAGCGCCTCTCCAGAGGGCAAAGAAAAAATTAACCCTGGGGTGGACTTCACCAGAGCCCGCCGCAAAGCGGGATGGTCTTGCTGCGGCAGGGAGCCACCAGGTCGCTCCACGGGTGCGACTAGGCCCGCGGTGGCAGCCAAGTTAGGGACACAGTGCAGGCAGGACCACGGGAAGGCAGGGCCTTGGAAGGACTGCTGGCAGGACCTCGGAAGGACGGCTGGCAGGACCTCGGAAGACCACAGGATAACCGGACCGCCACAGGATTACAGGACTGCCACAGGATAACAGGACCACCACAGGATAACAGGACTGCCACAGGATTACAGGACCGCCACAGGATTACAAGACCGCCACAGGATTACAGGACCGCCACAGGATTACAGGACAGCCACAGGATTACAGGACCGCCACAGGATTACAGGACTGCCACAGAATTACGGGAACACCACAGGATTACGGGAACACCACAGGAACACGGAAACACCACAGGAACATGGGAACACCACAAGAACAAGGAAACACGGAGGTGTCTGGAAATGCTCAGGATACTCGGAGGCATCTGGAAATGCTCAGGGAGGCTTTCTCTTCAGTAGAATGACCTGAAGATCCGGCAGGGGATGCTGGGAGTCGCCGGGCTATATAGGAACCTGGAAATGCCAGCACCAATAAGGAGGACGCTGGCCCTTTTAATTCCCGGAGAGTCGGGCGCACACGCCCTAGCAGCGGGAGCGCGCAGCCTGGAAGGAAGGAGGCGCGCGGGCTACACGCCGGGACCCGAGAGTTGAGTACAGGCGAGGGGAGCGGGGCAGCACATACCACAGAGCACGGGTGCACCCGCGATCCATGACATGAATTGGGGGGAAACCCGTGACAAAGGACTGGACCGGAGGCTGTGCAGCACAGCAGGACATGGGTGCCCATGTCTCGGATCGCGGGGTCACCCATGACAGTGGTGTGACATAGTGTTCTCAGGTATTTTCTTCATTTTGATTTCTTTTCCAAGGAAAAGCATAAAACAAAAATTTCCTTCAATATAACACAGTAATGTGAACAACAATGTGACCATAGTAAAGAGAAAAGATACTTTATGAAATGCTAGTGAGATCGTAATTTTGCTTTAAGGCCCTCGGTTCTAGTGTACATAGGGTATGAATCATAAGCTTCCTGGCACGGAGAAGGGTTTTAATATTACTTCATCTCCTCGATTTTTCAATTTGCTCGATTACTTGGAACTTCAAACTAACGATTTTTCCCAAACAGGAGTAAGTATCTTGGATTTACAAATATCTATTCACCAAAGTGTATTAAGACCACTTTGTATGGGAAGGAGACGGCAATTGATAGTTTGCTACACTACTCTAGTTTCCAACCACATCATCTGAAAGATGGGATCACAACTGGCCAATTCTTTTAGTCATTTCCAGAGCTTTTATGCAAGCAATTCAAACTATATACAACTATTGGTCTTTTCTTTGTTCCTTCTTCTAAATTCGGGTATAGGATGTGTGGCTTACATAGTCATCCCAAGTGTTAGAAATAGTTGCAGTGTGGATCTCTGGATTTATCTAATGGGATCCTTTTTCTAGAAACAGTTACTTGTATTTGCAATATTACTGATTGCGTAATACATTAGCAATACAGTGGTGACTCATAATGGTTGGTCATATGTCATCATGGCTTTAGATGTGAATGCCAGAGAACTTTTATGGAATAGCCAAATTTCATCTACTTTTTCATGTGCTGTAGACAGTAGTCCAGGTCATGAGTTTAAACAGGTAATAGACAAACTCACAGATTTGAAAAAATTACAAGTATGCATTTGGTGGAATATAAAAATTCTTGAAGAGTATGTGAAACAAGGCATTATGCCAAGAGGATTATGCGTACAGATCACGATCAAGATCACAGGGACGCGCGCACACGGATCGAGGCTGGGACTTGGGAGCGGGGACAGGTGAGAGGTGCTGGTGCTGCGCCTGCGGGGAGCGGATGGCTTGTGTGAGCCCGTGATATGGGTTGCGGGACCACCTGTGACAAGGTAAAAGAAGATAAAAATTATGGAATCCAAGCTATCACAATTCCTTACACAAAATCAAGGTATCCCCTTCCAAAATAAACTTAAAGACATCATAGAAAAATTGGAAAGAGATTTAAAGAAGGAAAAATAAATAAATTTAACAGAGACAGAGAAGTTTATTTATTAAAGAAAGAATACAAATGGACACAATGGGGCTCATTTAAAAAATTTTTACTTTACTAATATTTACTTATTCAGTTAATAAACAATTACCTCACATCAACAAACAAAATGTCACAGTAGCACCTTCAGAACCAGCATCAAGTGATTTTTTAGCCACGGATGCCAGCAATGTGGATATAGGCCCAGACAGAATAAATATTCACAAGGGAGGCCCTGAACACATGGAATATATATCACCAGGACTCAAACAAGTAAAACATTACTACCGACAATAGAGGAACAAGTAAGTCCTAAAAAGGACAAAGGAAGTTAACAAATCATTAACCTATGATTAACAGAGATCGAAAAATCGGTATTAAAGAGGGGTTTAACCCCTTACCGACATGTGATGTTATACTATGTCACATGCTGGGTGCGGGTGCATGGAGAGGGCTCACGGGCACATTTCATATAGCACGTAAGTTTTCATCCTTTTTCTGGATCACTAGATTTTTAGGCCCAGATATTATCCATCTCATTGCCCCTTCCTAGAACAATTTTTTCATATAGTTCCACTACCATCAGTATATTTATTCTATTTTCCCACTCTTCCACCGTGGGGGGCAGTGCTGCCTTCCAAACACACATAATAATTTTACGGGCTATCATTAGTACTTTCATGGCAAATAACACATCCATGTGGCTCCCAATTATCCCCACTCTTATGCTTAGAATACATGTGTCACGGGTCACACAGACAACAGAACTAAAAGTCTCTATGGGAACAGTCCGGAGGTCTGTGGACCAGTGGACCCTCTGGAACACCGCAGGAGATGGTATGAGGCCTGCGGTGGCAGCCAAGGTACAGGATATGCAGGAAACAATCCGAGTCTGGGATGACAGCAGCAACACAAAGGAACACTGGTAACGCTGACACGGACTGAAGACACCATTGGACTGGAACCCTGAAGACATGACACAGGATGGCAGGAGCACACAAAGGTACCCTGGTAACACTGGAGACAGGAACATGGAGGAACACTGGTAACGCTGAAAGACAGGACACACCAGGAGCGTAAGGGAACGCTGGAGACACACATGTGAGAATATATTCAGACAACGTTATCACAGTGGCCTATCTACGACACCAAAGGGGCACCAAGAACATCGACCTTCTTCTCTTATCGGAGAAAAATCTTCAGTTGGGCAGAGGACAACTTACTATCTCTATCTGCAGTCCACCTGAAGGGAGAAGAAAATACAATAGCGGACTACCTCAGCAGAAAACCTACCAACCAGAACGAATGGTGCCTAAACAACGAGGTCTTCGAACATCTAACCCAAAATGGGGAGTCCCGGAAATAGACCTATTTGCAACCCGCACAAATTCAAAAACAAAATCTTTCTTCTCGCTAGACAGTTCAACGCCTATGAACCAACTAGATGCCTTCAGACATCCTTGGAGTGCAGCATTAATGTATGCCTTTCCACCAATTTCGGTAATTCCAAAAGTGGTACAGGCTATCTCTGGAAGAACAGATTCACCTTCCTCCTCGTACATATCTACTATTCCAAGGACCAGTACTTGCCAGGATCAGGGGATACTCTGGACCACCACGGGAGATGGAACTAGCCGACACCTGGGACCAGAGTCTAAGTGGCACCTGGTTTTCACCAGAGCCCGCCACAAAGCGGGTTGGACTTGCTGCGGCAGGATACCACCAGGTCGTTCCACAGGTGCGACTAGCCCGCGGTGGCAGCCGAGGTCCAGGTACCTTAGCAGAAGACAGTCTCGGGGTCAAGTCCAGGGTCAGGGCAGGCAGCAGAGATGCAAGGTCAAGTCCTAATCCGGGGTCAGCAACGGGAGGTCCAAGCAGGTGGGAACGGAACACAGGCACACGGACACAGCAACACGGAGGAACTTGGTTAACACACAAGTTAATATGCTTCAGCACCTCAAATGGACCCAGATAGCGAGAGCCAAGCTTGTAGCTGGGAATCTTCAGCCGGACATATTTTGAAGACAGCCACACTTTATCCCCTGGAGAGAAGATTGGAGGAGACCTGCGTTTTTTATTGGTCTGAGTCTTGGTGCGGGCAGATGTCAGAAGCAGGGACTGACGAGTCTGTTCCCAAATAACTTTAAGGTCTGCTACCAACTCTTCCACAGCAGGAACATCAGCAGACATGGAGAGAGGTAGGGGTGGACGTGGATGCTTTCCATATAGAACAAAGAAAGGTGAGGCACCAGCAGACTCCGAATCCAGGGAATTATATGAGAACTCTGCCCAAGGTAGCAAAGTGGACCAGTTGTCCTGATGGGCAGAGACAAAGTGACGCAGGTAACAGCCCAAAATCTGGTTAACTATTTCAACCTGTCCATTAGACAGTCCAGGAGAGAAGTCCAGTTTATCTGCAGTTGATTACACAGGGATCGCCAGAAGCGGGAGACAAACTGGACTCCTCAGTCCGAGACGATGTGCAACGGAAGTCCATGTAGGCGAAAGATGTGGGTGAAGAACTAGCTGGCAAGGTGTGGAGCAGACGGCAGACCTGGCAGAGGAACAAAATGAGACATTTTCCAAAAAACGGTCGGTTACCACCCAGATAACGGTATTGCCAGATGATGGTGGCAGATCTGTAATAAAGTCCATAGCCATGTGAGACCACGGCCATGTAGGCACGGGTAACGGCAACAGAAGACCAGCTGTTTTTTTTTGTGAGGGCTTATTACGAGCACAAGAGGTACAGGACTGCACTAAATCCCGAACGTCCTTGACCAAATCAGGCCACCAATAGAATCGGGAAATTAGGGCCACAGAGCGCTGCACCCCAGGGTACCCAGCCACACGAGAAGAATGTCCCCAGGTCAGGATCCTCTTTCGAAGTCCAGGTCGCACATAAGTCTTGCCGGGAGGTAATTTCCGGAGGTCCACCGGCGCTGCCAGCACAAGTCTCTCTGGAGGAACAATCTGTCTCGGAGCATAGTCCTCCCCCATAACATCCGAAGCAAGGGACAAGGCGTAAGCCTTGATGTTTTTCTCGGCAGGATGAAAATGGATTTGGAAGTCAAAACGGGAAAAGAGAGACCACCGGGCTTGACGTGGGTTCAACCGCTGAGCCGACTGTAGGTACTGTAGGTTCTTGTGGTCTGTGTATATGCTGACTGGAACAGATGACGCCATTCCTCCAAGGCAAGCTTGATGGCCAGAAGCTCACGATCTCCAATAGAATAATTCCTCTCTGCGGAGGAGAAAGTTTTGGAGAAGAAGCCGCAGTATAGAGTTCGGCCCCTAGGCCCTTTCTGAGTAAGGACCGCTCCAGCTCCTACGGAGGAGGTATCAACCTCCACAAAAAATGGCTTCTCGGTATCAGGTCTGGTAAGGACAGATGCAGAAGAAAAAGCAGTCTTTAGTCTCGTGAAGGCCTCCTCAGCCGCTGGGGACCAGACACGAGAAATTAACACCTTTCTTCGTTAGCGCCACCATAGGAGCAACCAGAGTCGAGAAGTGAGGAATGTATTGTCTATAAATAATAAAATAATAATTTGCAAAGCCCAGGAATCTTTGAATAGCCCGCAGTCCCACTGGGCGTGGCCACTGAAGAACCGCAGATAACTTGTCAGGATCCATCTGCAAGCCTTTATCGGAAATAATGTAGCTGAGGAATGGAAGGCTTTTCTGATGAAACTTCTCCAATTTGGCGTAGAGATGGTTAGCCATTACATGGGAATGGTGGGACTCGAGGTCAGCAGAATACACGAGGATGTCATCCAGGTAAACCACAACACAGGTGTACAATGAGTCCCTGAAGATATTGTTGACAAACTCCTGGAAAACGGCTGGCGCCCAAAAGGCTGGAGTCCAAAAGGCATAACTAAATATTCAAAATGCCCATCACGGGTGTTAAAGGCAGTCTTTCACTCGTCGCCCTTCCTGATGCGGATAAGATTGTAGGCCCCACAAAGATCCAATTTGGTAAAGACTCTTGCACCCCGTAGACAATCAAACAGCTCCGTGATCAGCGGCGGAGGATAACGATTCTTAACAGTGACTTTGTTAAGACCGCGATAGTCAATACAGGGGCGGAGAGAGCCATCTTTCTTGGTGACAAAAAAGAAGCCTGCGCCTGCCGGAGAGGAGGATTTGCGAATGAAGCCTCTTTGCAGATTCTCCTTGACATACTCTGACATGGCCGCTGTTTCAGGTACCGAGAGCGGGTACACCCGACCCCAAGGAGGAGAAGATCCAGGCAGCAGGTAGATAGGGCAATTGTAGGGACGATCTGGAGGAAGGGTCTCAGCCTGTTTCTTGGAAAACACATTTGCGAAGTCCTGGTATGGAGCGGGAAGCCCCTCCAGAGGCTTAAGAGACAAGGTAGAAGTCCTGACAGGGAGCGGATGTAAAACCTTCATGCAGTGTGAGGAACAATCCGGACCCCAATGGAGAATCTCCCCAGAAGACCAGTCCAGCAAACAGGCATGATGTTGCAACCAGGGGAGACCCAAAAGGAAAGTTTCTCTCTATGTAATGCACCTCCTTGCAGGAGCAGGGGTTCCGTGCGAAACCGGATGGGCACGGAGAGAATCTGGGCACTGACGGAGGCAATGGACAATGGCTTCTCGAGACGGACCACGGGAAGTGATGCTGGGAGACCAGGGCAGCATCCACAAAGGTCGCTGTAGAGCCTGAATCCAGGAAAGCGGAAACTTGGATCTGGGTACCAGTGTCAATGCTGAGGAGCATGGGGAGAATCAGGCGTGGAGAAGCTTTATTCACACCTAGGGACACTTCTCCTGAGAAGCCTAGGTGGTGGCGTTTCCCGGACTTTGGGGACGGACAGGACAAGTCCCGACGAAGTGCTCTGGGCTGGCACAATACATGCACAGGTTCTCCTGAAGTCGCCTGGAACGCTTTTGTAGAGAAAGCTGGATTCCGTCAACCCGCATAGGTTCCTCAGCAGAAGATTCAGTCGGGGGATTGAGCGGCTTTTAGAAGAGAGGTGCCAGGCAAGGAAGACGTCTAACACGGCTTGGGGGTACTCGGAGCGTAGTTCCTCAGCGATCTCCTTAAACCGCACGTCAATTCGAGTGTCCAGGGTAATAAGACCACTCAGAGTTGACGGCAAGTCCCATTAGGAATAAATTTGTTTCATTCTGTGGACCTAAGGTTCCTAACCAGAGCTCTCCTAATATCTCCCAGGTATTGGATTTCCTCTAGGCAGGTTTCGACAAAGGCCTAAAAGCCAGCTCCCTGAAGGTCCAGATATCCACATTAAGTGCCTTTTTTGATAGTCCTCTGGCAGATCATAAATGGGTAAGGAGGTTTATAAAAGCTACTTCCAGACTTAAACCTACCATAAAAATACCTGTCCCAAGTTGGGACTTATTTATTGTCTTGAATGATCTAACCGGTCCTCCGTTTGAGCCCTTAGATTTGAAAAATATTAGAGAATTAACATTAAAGTTAACTTTTCTTATTGCCATAACATCGGCTAGACGTTTGGGGGCGATACAGGCATTATCCATCAAAGAACCATACCTAAAATTATCTGAAGACAGAGTAACATTAGCGCTTGACAACTATTTTATCCCAAAGGTCTCCTCAAGCTTCCATCTAAGCCAGGAAATTATTCTACCTACATTCTGTCGGAATCCGAAATCAACAAAAGAAGAAGAATGGCACTCTGTAGATGTCAGGAGAATTCTTCTCTTTTACCTGGAAGCAACAAAACAATGGCGGAAATATCCTTCAGTTCAGCGGAAAAAATAAATGGATTAAAGCTTCAAAATCTCTGGCAAGATGGATCAAGACTGTTATTAAAGATGCTTATGTAGCTCAAAAAAATGTCAATACCCGAGACAATTAGAGCACATTCTACACGGGCCATGGCCACCTCATGGGCTGAAAAAACGGGGGCCTCCATAAATGAAATTTGTAGGGCAGCAACATGGTCTAGCCAGGTAATATTTGTAAAGCACTATAGGTTGGACCTACAGAACATGAATGAGTTAGCATTCGGTAGAAAAGTATTACAAGCTGTTGTCCATCCCTGAAATATAATTTGTTATGTCTCCAAGTGGGGCCGTCATGGGGGACGCAATGGAAAATGGGAATTATTCTCACCGTTAATTCGGTTTCCATTAGTCCACCATGATGGCCCATATATATTCCCACCCATGTATACTATTACTGTACTTTACTGGTTAATTGTGTGTGATTTAACATGCAATAAATGAGTTGCATCCGCTGCCAGTGTAGTTATTTGGTAGTCACTGGAGTGTAGATGCAGGGGGTGGGTATTTAACTTCTCTGCTTCCTGTCCCTACAGAGGTGAAGGGGGGCCGTCATGGTGGACTAATGGAAACCAAATTAAAGGAGAGAATAATTCCCATTTTCCTCCACCTTTTCGAGTTTTCTAGGTGTCCAGCTGACCATTCTCACTTTCCCCATATTGGTGCATACTTACATCCCCCCACAATCACTAATTCTTTCTTAACCGTATCCCAAGTCCACAGCATTAGTGCCAAGGTTGGGCAATCCATCCCCAGTGACATTTTTTTCAATTATCCGTGCTTCCAATAATCCCCATACATTGTAATTTATTACATATTAATGTTCACCCTCCATCATATAGTGAATAAAACTTAAAGTGTAACAGTCATTTCAAAAAACTTTGGATTTCCTGGTCGTCCTCAGGCAGCACTGAATGGGTTAAGTCTATGTTCTCCTATTGGACAGAAGTTAACAATTAATTAGCAATAGTGATTGGCAGGCTGACTCCCTATAAGAAAGCCCCAAGGCAATGAGCACACATGTTTTTTTCTTCTGTGGACAGAAGTAACTCCAAAAGACATGTTGGTTGAGCTTGGCTCCCTGTCCCACGGCCTGGGTGTCCTTACCTTTGGGACTGCTACTATTAAGTAGCTTGTTGCAAACCCGCGTGTGTTACAGGGTCCCTGCATGACACAGGACGCCATCTTTGTGATACATTTAACTATGTTATTCTATGCAAATGTGTCCGGAGGGGGGAGGGAGTGGGGTCAGTGTGTCTGGAAGGGGGGCGGAGAGAGCGGGGGCAGTGTGTCTGGAGGGGGCTGGAGGGAGGGTGGTCAGTGTGTCCGGAGGGGGGAGGGGGGTCAGTGTGTCCAAAGGGGGGAGAGAGGGGGGCCAGTGTGCCCGGAGGGGGAGGGAGGGGGACCAGTGTACCCGCAGGGGGGTGGGAGGGGGGTTAGTGTGTCCGGAGGGGGGAGGGAGGGGGGTCAGTGTGTCCGCAGGGAAGGTCAGTGTGTCTGCAGGGGGGAGGGGCGGGGGACAGTGTGGCCATTGGAGGGCGGCGCACGAAGGGGCCCACTAAGGCTCTGCCGCCCAGGGGCCCACTAAAATCTGGAGCCGGACCTGCAGACACAGGTGTAACATGTCAGCCCCTGCCAGATGATAGTGAGACTGAGTTTTTGTGAGGGGTGTTCCCCACTGCTGGAGGAGTCATCCTTACTGACTGATTCCAGAGTAGACTGATCAGGGCAGTTATAGAGACTGCAGAATCTGATAAGGACACTGAGTTTCTCTACTCTTCATGATTTAAAAACCTGACAAAAAGTCAAACCCTGGTTTCAGATTTAAAACGGTTTATTAGATCCTCAAGTGTTTGCTAAATGGAGTCGGTTCCCAAGGTGACCTGTCTAGCTAAACTAGCCATGAATTCTGTGTGACACATATAATGATGCAGTTATACAGCTTCAGCTAATCTAGGTCCTCATGGATTAAGCTTTCGCTGGGTGATGCTAAATCTGATTTTTGCAATTTACCTTTTAAGCCTTTCAACTGAAAGAAATTCTCAAAGGGCTTAATGACAATAAATCATAATTTTTTCCTAGGTCCAAAAGGAGATCTAATTTTAGGTTCTCGTATCCTAAAGAACCAAAATTGCCTCAATTCAAGAGGAATTTCAGGTTTGACAGGATGAATAACAGAGGGTGTTGCTGTCAGTCAATGAAACCTCAGCCTGAATCTTCTAATAGGAATGATTCCTGGCGCTGGGCCTGTACAGGTTGGAGTGAGATTGTCCCTCTTTGCCCACTTCTGGGTCCAGACTTCATCAGACACCTGGGTCTTTTCTCTAATCGATAGAGGTTATGCAATAGAACTGAAGAGTTTTCCTCCAGACAGGTTTTGCCTCAAACTTGCCTCCTCTCAGGTTGTTCCGGATCTCATCCAGAAATGGTCTCCAAAGGGGCCTTAGAACCAGTTTCTTTCCATCAGCTAGGTTCAAGCATTTATTCCAGGGTCTTTCCAGTACCAAAGGCCGGCGGTTCTAGGCTTGTGATAGACCTCATCTATCTCAACCAATATTTGTTGAAGAAGAGACAGCTGTCGATTCGGACAGCTGTCGTCATAATTGTTTAATGTAATGGGAACAATAAATCTGAAGGATCCATAGCTTCATGTTCCAATTCTTCTGAGCCATAGGAGATTCCTGTCAGTTCAAATGCCTCCCATTCTGCCTCAGTTCTATGCCCAGAGTCATCACAAAGGTGGCAGTTGTACTTTCAGCCTTCCTTACAATTCAGGGATTTCATGTGGTACCATACTTGAACGACTGGCTCATGAGCTCCCAGACAGAGGACTTGATGAAACAAAACCTAACTGTAGTCCTGAAATCCCATGGGTTTCTAATAATACCCTGTTTCCCCTAAAATAGGACATCCCCCTAAAATAAGACCTAGTACAATTTTGTACTAAATATAAGACCTCCCCTGAAAATAAGACCTAGTGGCAGACATTGCTATCTACTCTCATGTCGTACCTTAGTATTAGTATATCTTTTAGATGCTGCAAGAGGTTGTGACATAGGTGAAGAATTGCGGAATAAAATCACTGACTGTTGCAGGACAAATACCCTACAAGCAGCTACCTGGACATGAAGTGGTCATTTAAGGAAAGTGCTATTGCTAAACATGAGAGATTTGAACCAAATATTCCAATAATTCAAAGTTTGGAGAGTTATAAGGATTCCCCTGAAAATAAGACCTAGCGCCTCTTTAGGAGTAAAAATTAATATAAGACACTGCCTTATTTTGGGGGAAACAGGATACTAATAATAATAATGGTTCTTTATTTGTATGATGCACATGGATTGCGCATCGCTGTATGGAGCTTGCCGGATCGATCCCTGTCCCCAATGGGGCTCACAGTCTGGTCAACCTGACAGTGTGTTTTGCAGTGTGGGAGGAAAGTGGGGGACCTGGACTAAACCCACACGAGCACTGGGGGAGCGTGCAGGTTCTTTGCGGATGTTGACTTGGATGCGACTTGGACTGGGTCCCCAGTGCTGTGGGGCTGTGGTGCTTGCCACTGAGCCACTGTGCTGCTCTACATTAACAGGAAGATCCTGTCCACTAGCCAGAAGTTCATTATCAACTCTGCAATGATATCCTCTCTTTATCATCTACCAGAGCCATCAGTCCAAAAAGAAAAAACAGTTCTCTATCCTTGGAATGTATCTAGCTGATCTCATGGTCGCAAAATGGTCCAGTGGTCCAGAAAATTGGGGGTTACCCCAGATGGATCTGATGGTAACAAGCAACATCTCCCAACTTCCAATATTACGCTCCCTAAACAAACAGGAGAATCTATGGCTGTGGATTCCCTCTCATTCAGCTGAGAAAACTGGTTCCAGTTTCTACCCTACCAGCTCATTCCGAGGTTCCTCAAAAGATCGAGAACGCTTGTGCTGGCCATAATACCCTATTGGCCAAGAAGGTCATGGTTCTCTCTGCTCCTAGCCAGGTCAGAGGGAAAATTCTGGAAATTGCCCCTCTGCAAGGTTCTGTTACACTAGAACGGTCTCCTTCATCTCAACTTGGACCATCTTCACTTTACGGCTTGAAAGCTGAAAGGGGGCAACTGAGAAAATCAGGATTTTCAGAGGAAATTATGAATACATTATCTACTTCTAGAAAACCAAAAACTCTGAAAGTTTATCAGTGTATTTGGAAGATCTGCAGACAAATGGTGCTCCACGAATAAACCTCTACTACTGCAGTTCCGTCTCTGTTACAATTCTTTCCAGATAGCCTGAAAAAAGGATTGAAATTCAGTACATTGAAGGTTCATTTTACGGCCATAAATTCCACCATGGGAGGTGAGTTTTCTGTGAACATGCTTATCAAATGATTTTTCAGAGGTCTTCAAAGAATCAAACCCCTGGTTTATTCTCCACTTTCATCATGGGACCTGTCGGTTATCCAGAAACACTTAGCTTAGAAGCCTTTTGAGCCAATCCAGGATATAGCTTTCTTATCTTCTGTCGAATAGGAGAACATAGACTTAACCCATTAAGTGCTGCCTTCGGAGAAAAGAAAACAAAAATTTCGGTGTGCAAATTTTCATAATGTTTTAGGGCAGGTAATTTTAAGCCCTTTTGCAATTGGATTAGTTACTCAAATCTTGCTTCTTCCTCTTGTATTCTGCAGCCTTCCCCCTGTTGTTAGTGACTCCTCATATGGCTGTTGCTAGGCATATTCTGTCTTCACTGAGGAGCTGAGTACAGAGGTAGAGACACACCCTTTAATCTCTCCTCTCACTGCAATCAGCTGTTTACCTTACAACTCAGTGCTCCAGCCCTCAGTCATGTGCTGACCGGAACACTAACTAATGTAGTGACCAAACACCTACACTATTATCTCTCCTTCAGCTTTCCCTACACTTGTATATAAACAAATAATCCACACAGACACAAGATGAAGAAGATCACAACCCCCTCCCCCATCACCTCACACTCCACAGCAGGAAATGGCAGGATAGAATCTCCATGTCTTCAAGCTGTCCCTTCATGTGCTGTGCTGAAGGTATAGATAGATTGGTAGATAAATAGATAGATAGATAGAATATAGATAGATAGGAAATATATAGATATAGATAGATAGGAAATAGATAGATAGGAAATACATATATATAGGAAATACATAGATAGATCGATAGGTAAATAGACAATACATAGATAGGTAGATAGATAGGATATAGATAGATAGGAGATAGATAGATAGGAAATAGATAGATAGATAGTGTATAGAATCTATCTATCTATCTATCTATCTTTCCAAGAACAGGCAGCACTCCAAAATAGTGTCCAAAAACAGGATGTCTTTATTTCATGTGCGATGTTTCAGCTCACGGAGAGCAAACATATATAGGCCAACAATACATCTCATTGTTCCACAATGAGTAATTACATTGCTCAAATTGTATATATGATATCCGTGTAAGTGAATTAGTGACATAACAATCTTAAAAAGATGGGAATATAATGAGAATACATTGTACATCGTGAAAGAAATACATGTGACAGTGCATATAAATAAACAAATACCTGCCCATCAGCATACGCACCGCCCCTGGCCTCGGCTCTTCATTCATAATTATGCCAAGTGGCGCCAAACCCTCTCTGATCATGCCGGAACTTAGCTGTGTTCAACAGCCTAGTTCCGTGTTGTCCGGAAGTCCCATGTGTCGTGATAACACGCGACGTGTGTGTTCTGTTAGCGCATGAGCACTCAGATCCAGAGTGCCGGCGGCCATCTTAAGTGTGGGCAAACCTCACACAGGATCGATCCGGGAGCCCATGGTGTGACGAGGACAGTGTCGGTGACCAACGTAGGATAACCGGAGTGAATCTCTACAGGTACCAGGTGCGTATTCATGCCCCCTAGTAGTGAAACACCACCAGTGTCACCCAGTGCGGATCGATGCGATGTGTCGCGGCCTCATCCAAAAGGATGGTCGCGAGCTTGTCACTTTGTCCTCCCCGGTCCAGCGGAGAAATGGTCACAAGGGAGGTAAAAAACCTCTTTATGTCCCCCTCCAGGGTTCCCGTTGGAGGTTCTGTGTAAAAAAGGTATCAGATGGTTTATACCGCAAAATAAAAAAATTTACCAAATTACTATACAGGACAAATAGGCAAATGAGAGGCATCAATTTCAAAAATAGGGCTTTTTATAGAGCTCGAGACTTTTCAGGGAAAAATGATCCAGCCGATGGGGGTCAATGGTTCAATTTCAATCTATAAGAGAAAAAAAAGAGTAGACATTAATACAAAAGTGTGCTTTTTTGGCAAAAATGCCGTATCGATAGCTTGCTAGTGGAGACATATCTCCAAACTATACAATATCTATACATGGAGGTACAAGAGGGCTATACAAGTGACTGCAGAGTAGTTATTCCTAGAGTCACAACCTTAAAAATATCAACATATCTAGATAACACTGTTATCTGTGTAAAGTTCCTAATGTCTGTATTCAACGTAATTCTTGTCTCCTGAGGATAGCTTCCCTGTTCCCACCCCTCCTGAGTGTAGGGATGTGGTGGTCAATGATCCTGAATTTGAGGTCACTCTCTTTTGTGTCCAGCCTCAGTAAAGTGTCTACTAACCGGTAGATCCTTCTTTCTTTTTCATATGGTATACCAGTGCTATGTAAACCGTGTTTTAAAATCTAATGTCGTTTCACCAACATATTTCAGGTCACAAGGGCAACTTTTTTTTTTTTTTACTTTCCATTTTTTTTTTTAATAGATTTTTATTGAACATTTCAACAATACAAAACAATCCATAAAATATAGTCTCGTGCAGTACAGCATTATTTTACACCTCTGTGTTGCCACAATTATAACATACAGAATAAATCGCTCCCATATACTGCACAGGTCAAAATGCTTATTTTTTCCCCTTTCTCCCCATTTCCCACCCCCCTCCCTTAATCAGACAAATTTATTAAACATTTCCGTTTCCACCATGGTAATCAAACTTTGAGGATACGCTCCCGTACAAGACAGCGTTATTTTATTTTGTATCTCTATGTTGCTACACATATACACGGATTTAATATGCCCACAATCCCTGAACCCCCCCCCCCTCCCCCACCCAAACCTCCCCTAGAGAAGAGCCGGAGAAAGGGAAAAAAAAAAAAAAAGAAGCAAGGAAAACGGACACTTAACTCCACCTTTCCCATCTTCTGATCCACCTCTTATGGCTGCCTACCTCTAAGGATCGGATTTTTTCATATTGCTTAATTCTAAGGGTCAAATTATGCCAGTATTCCATTGTTGGGACTTCTTTACCTCCCCACTTCCTTACTATGCACACGCAGGCTATGTGCATCACTCTCCTGACTATATCTCTATCCCTCTGTTCCATATCTAATTCATCGGTGAGCCCCAGGATAGATACGGATAATGTTGGTTCCAGTCGCACTCGAAGGACTCTCTCTACTTTCCTATGTACTGCTTCCCAAAATTGGCTAACCTTAGGACAATTCCATAATACGTGCACAAAATCAGCGTTCAATTGCTGGCATTTTCCACAACATGCATCCCCCCTATATTTCATTTTGACTAAATCCTTCGGTGCAAAATATAACCTATGTACTATATTGTGTTGTATTATCTTGTGATTCCAATTAAAGGAACATGTTGCTATGTGCTTTACAACTTGTACCCACCTTCCCTCTACTATTGGTCCTAGACTAACTTCCCATTTAGTCCTAGAGCTGTGTATCATATTTCTAGTGAAACTCTTAATAATAAACCTATAAATCTTCGTGATCAACTTATTTGTACTAGATGCTGTGTGCAAATAATCAATACAATCGTAACTCTCAATATTCATATTCCTCTGCTCGTTCGCTCGAGCTAAAGCATATGCTACCTGAAAAAATTTTAAGAAATCCCCTTTGCCTAAGTGAAACAAGTTCTGCATTTCATAAAATGTCTTCATCTTACCTTCTACCCAGATCTGTGAGACATGACGGACTCCCCGTCCTATCCAGAAGGAGGGATCCGGCAGGCCCCAAAGACTGGGCAGATTCCAGTTAAACCATAGTGGTGTATCCATCATCACACCCCTAATTTTCAATAATTGTTTTAAGGCCTCCCATGATCTGTGTGCCAAGTTACAGATTACCAGCCCCTTGAACCGAGGCTGTGAAAAATAGCCACTTTCCAGTGTCTCAAAAATTGTGGTCATTCTACCTTCAGTAAGTTTCACCATACACTCATATAACCTATTCTTTTCCCACCCTATTAACCTACTAATCTGTGCTGAAATAAAATAACCAAAAATAAAAGGTAACCCAAACCCCCCCTCTCCCATCGGTTTATATAGATGGATTAGTTTCATTCTCACTTTCTTACGCCCCCAGACCAAATCATTTATTATGGAATTGATTAACCTAAAAAAAGAGTCTGGTATCCACATAGGGCTAGCCGTCAGAACAAATAATAATCTAGGGAGCAAAATCATCTTTACCAGACTAATTCTATCCGCCCTCGATAGGGGGAGTCTACACCAAACGAACACATTCTCTCTTATAGCTTTTATCAGAGGTGACAAGTTCATCTGAACAAATTCATCCAACTGCGCCGAGATTCTGATCTCACAGATCTTAAATCTATTCGGGTCAATATACCTAATGACATTCTTATCCAGGGGGAGAATCTGAGTCTTTCCCCAGTTGATTTGTAAACCTGACCATTCACCATATTCCTCAATAACCTCCATCACCTTTGGAATGGAACTGGGGGATTCTCTAAGATACAATATAATGTCGTCTGCATATAGACACACTTTATCGTCTACCCCCCCACATCCTCCTCCGACTATCCCCCTATCCTCTCTTATTCGAATGGCTAGTGGCTCTATAAACAGGGCAAACAGCAGGGGTGACAGCGGGCACCCCTGCCTAGTACCCCTAGTTAACTCAAAGCCCCTAGATTCCTTGCCATTCAGAATAATTTTTGCCCTAGGGGCTTCATACAGGCACCGGACCCACCGAATAAACCCTGGGCCAAACCCAAATTGTTCCAATACTTTCCAGAGAAACCTCCACTCCACCCTGTCTAACGCTTTAACTGCATCCAATGCCAGGATGGAGCGGAGGTCCCCCTTCCCCAGTTCAATGGCGGCATAAAGTCTCTGCAGGCAGTCTCTTACTTTCCTCCCTGGTATGAAGCCATTCTGATCCTCATGAATAAGGGTAGTTATTACTTTCCCTAATCTGATGGCCATAGTTTTCACTAATATTTTAAAGTCAGTATTGAGCAAGGATATGGGCCTATAAGACCCCATGTCCAATTTATCTTTCCCTTTCTTAAGGATCAGAACCATATTGGCTTCAGACATACTATTAGAGACTTTCCCTTGCTTAAAAATTTCCTCATACAGTTCTAATAATCCTGATAAACTAATCTCGGGGTTCCTCCTGTAAAAACTGAATGGGAGGCCATCTGACCCCGGGGCTGTATCCCGGCTACAATTTTGAACTATCTCTTTCAACTCTTCTAACGGGATGGGGGTATCCAAAAATTCCTTCTGGGCGTCTGTCAGTTTGGGGAAACAGATTCCTTTTAAATAACTATCCATTCCCTCCTCTGTGCTGGAGTCAGATAATTTATATATCTCTGAGTAAAATTTAGCAAACTGTTGTACTATCTGCTCCGTATCCCTTCTGATTACCCCATCTATCCCCTTCACTGCACTCAGAAGTTATTCTTCTTGGGGTCCTGGATCTTATTTACTAAGAAGCCACCGGGTTTTCCCCCTTCCACAAACCCTTTGTGGCCTCTAAAAAAGGATTTATGCTGGGCCTTATTGTTCAGGAAGGCTTGATAATCCTGTCGTGCTCGTAACGTTCTCTTTCTATTCTCCTCTGCCTCTACCAGTTCCTTCTCCGATTCGACAAGTTTCTGTTTATGTAGCTCTTCCTGCCTATGAAACTGTTGCCGCGCTAGCCATATCGCTTTTCCGTTGATTGTGACCACTATTGGTGAGTGGTCTGAGAGTATAATGGGCTCATAAACAACCTTATGGACCAGTTGAATACATAGCTGATTTACTAAACATAAATCAATTCTAGATAATGAGCCATATGATTTGCTCATACAGGAGTACACCCTCCTCTGACCACACTTATTCCTCCATACATCCATCCACCCTAATTCTGCACAGAAGGTTGCTAGCCTGGATCCCTGGGTCTGGCTCAGTGTTTCCTGCTTGTGCCCACTTAATCTATCCAGCTTGGGGTCCAATATCGCATTGAAGTCCCCTATGACCAAAACTGGAGACTCCTCTCTATCCGAGATAAACTTTACCAAGTCACCCAGAATGGTTACAGAGAAAAGGGGGGGGGGAGAATGTAGACAAAAGCCAAAATAACTCTGCGTCCCTTTAAAACTACATACAGAAATACATATTGGCCCTGTGGGTCAATCAGCTTCCCCAACAAAGAAAAATTAATCTTTTGATGGAATAATACTGTCACCCCTCTAGAATAGTTGTTCCCAAATGAATGAAACTCTAAACCCGCCCATCTCTTCTTAACTCTATTAACTGTTTCTTTAGTAAGATTCTAAAGGCATATCACTGCAGGAAGGTGTTTCTGTATTAAATCAAATATTGAGCACCTTTTAATTTGGTCGCTCAATCCACGGATATTCCATGACATGATTCTTACCGCCATTTAATTAGATCAAGAAGGGAATAGGAAGACAAAAAAAAAAAAGAAATTTTTACAAAGAAGACACATAAGATGACAATTTCCTCCGGCTCTCCTCTCCTCCCCCATCCCCCCATCCCCCCCGGCTCCCATCCCTCCCTTCCTCCCTCCCCTATCCCACCCCCTCCCTCTCCCCCGTAGCCTACCCTTAATTTATACGTAGACCTCTTAAACTCCTTGCACCATCCTCCCCCAACCCCGCCCCCCCCAAAGGCACAGGTTATCTTCCGCACAAATTTAGCCCTTGGGCTCTCATCATGCTCATGTGGTTTCCACCCCCTGGGCCTCTAACCAGTCCGACACCTCTTCCGGACTCTCAAAAAACCAAGTTCTCTCCTTAAAGATAATTCTCATCTTGGCTGGGTATAAGACTCCCTTATAGCTGGCTCTTATCCTCTGAGTTTCTTTTGCGTAATCTGGGTATATGGATACCCGTGCCCCATTTACCATCAATGGTGACTTCTCCCGAGCCTTGCGAATAATTGCATCCCTGTCCTGGGAGTTAAAGAGTTTGGCTAGGATAGCTCTCGGGGGACCCCCTTGTATACCTTTCTTAAAGGGGACTCTGTGCGCCCTCTCTAACCCAAAAAAGGAAGAAAAGTTTTCTTGTCCAAACAACCATTCAGTCACCTCCTGTACCATATCTGTCCCCTTTTCCCCCTCCGGGTATCCCACTATCCTGATGTTACTCCTCCTTGAACGATTCTCCAAATCGGTAACCTTGTCTTTTAGGGATCTATTATCTTTTTTAAGGTCTTCTAACGATGCCTTTACACCTTTTACTTCTTGTTCTAGTAATTTCAATCCCTTTTCTGTGTTCTTAAACTGACCCCTCAGCTTATTCACCTCATCTTTTACCACGGATATCTCCGCCAGGGCCCCTCCCATCTGTTCATTCAGGGAGTCCACTGTATTTTTTAGTTCTTTTACTGTGGAGAGTATCTCAGTCAGGATACCACTGCTGTCTTGGGATGTCTCAGCATCCTGTAAAGCCGAGTACCTTGAACCCGAGACACCTGGGTTATCCTCTACCACTTTCCCTTCGCCCTTCTCCTTCCCATTAACCGAGGTTTTCACAGGTGATGCCTTCCACATTTTTTCCAACCCCGTGGATTTACGGGCATTACCTTTAGGCGGCATCTCTCTTTCCCTTTTCCTCCTATGCGCCCTAGTCTGACTTCTGGTGTACAGTGTTGGTTCTCGTAAACTCTAACTGTTATACCCCTGCTTGCTCTGTAACAAATGAAGTGGTCCCTAGACAGTGTCGGTATTAGTACAAACTCTTGCAATTTCCTCAGTTCCGGCTGAGCCAAGGAAGGTACTTAAACCTCAATAAAAATAGATATCCCCGTATTCCCTGTTACAGTAAAAATTAAACCTCGAGTTGGGGGTCTGTCAGCTGGGCCCAACCTATACAGATGTCAAACTTTACCCTCAATCCCCTTATATGAGCAGAGGGGAGTTTAATCAATATAATAGGGGAAAAGGACAGGTGGAATTTGCTCAGCACTGCAGAACAGTGAGGTTTTAAACTTCCGCTCGGAGTCCTGCCCACCAGTATTTACTACTCTAGAGATACCAACATCAAATCTCATTATAATCAAAAATAACGGTCAGCATAGAAACAGGCAAGGGGTAATATCAGGTATTAGCTCAGGCAATGCTCACAAAAAGAGAATTTATCAATATGGTAGAGCAGCAAGCAGCGACAATCCAATACACATTTCTCTTTCCCTTTTTCCTCTTGTACCCTCTGGTCTGGCTTCTAGTATACAGTGTTTATTCTCGTATACTCTTATACCCCTGCTTAATCTGTAACAAATGAAATAATCCCTAAACAATATTGGTGTTGGTACACACTTTTACAATTTCCTCAGTTCCATCTCCTTCAGAGAGATTACTTAAACCTCGATGCAGATAGATATCCCTGTAATACCTGTTACAGTAAAAAACTTGACCCTCCAATTGGGGGTCCATCAGCTAGGCCTAGCCGATACCGATGTCCAATTTTATCCTCACTCCCCTAAAATGAGAGGGAGTCAATCAATATAACAGGGCAAGAAAACAGATACAGTTTGCTCTATCCTGCGGAAAGGTAAAGTTTTCCCCTTCCGTTCAGAGTCCTGTCTACCGGTATTAACTACTTTAGAGATACAGACATCAAATCTTATTATTGTCACAGATAACCATCAGAACAAAAACAGGCAAGGGGTAATATTCGGTATATTCGGCATTAGCTCAAGCCGTGCACACACAAAAAGAAGAGAAAAAAAAAAAAAAAGTTTTATCACTACGGTGAAACAGCAGAAAGCGACAGTCCAGTACGCTTCACCCCAACAGGGTAGTTTTTTACATTTTAACTCAAAACCCTTTCTGCCGATGTTAACCAGGTCAGCAATCCAGATTTCAGGTCTAGTTGCTATGAGGTATGACAGTCAACAAGAGGATAGACAAGGGTAGATGTTAATTGTTAGTTCAGACGACACATAAGGAACCAATGGGCCGAAGGATTTCCTATACTTGGCCAATGTCACTTTTAAGTCATTTCTCCAGGAGCACTAGTACCGCACACCTGCCATTAGGTCATGCCTTCCGAGGGGTTAGTGAAAAAATAAAGACGCTGTAACATAAGGCTGGGTTGCAAAGCATGCGAAAAGCATCAGTTAGTTGAAGCTAGGGCAAAAGCAGGGGAGCAGCAAACAATCAAACGATCTCACCAGTCTTCCTCACAACATCCCTGCAGGTTTTCCACGTGGAGAAATATTCCGGAAACCGTAACTTATCCGGCTCCCAACTCCCGTAGCGGTGTCAAGCAGGTTCTGCGCATATAGCCGAGGTTCTTCTCCTACTCCCATGCAGCTCACAGCTTGCTCTCCTACCCCTCTTGGCTTCCTGCCCGGCTGCAGTGCCTTGGTGCCGGGGGATTCCGTTAGCCCATACAGGCGGCTGCCCTCACCTCTCACAACAGGCGAGACGCAGCCCCCCCCATGCCAGTGTACCTGGAAAAATCAGTGGAGCAGTATGGCTATCGGAGTGTCGCGACATACAAAACCACGCGGCTGGCAGTGCGGTGCAGTTGGGGCTAGGTCCAAGGAAGCTCCGATGTCGGTGCTTGGTGGTCTCGGGTGCCGGAGACAGCCTCGCTGCGACTAGTTGCGAGACCGCCGAGTCTCCATCAGGTTGCGGGCGGGAGCGCTTGGCTGAGGGAGGAGCGTCGCGGCGTGCTTCCTCACATCGCGGCGTCCGTGCCCCCACTCACCAAGGGCAACTTAATAGATAAATAAAAAACTCACTGTTGCAGTTGAGGTAATGGCGAATTTTATACTCTTTTCCATTGTAGGTGAAGCTGTCACCTTTAATCACATGTGAACAATTTATACAAGCGCGGCAGGGGAAGCACCCTTTGCACAGGGGGCCACAGATGCCCCTTTGTGTCATTATTTTAAGGGGACCTACATCAGTCTTAACTACACGGTCCTTGATGTTTTGTGCTCTTCTGTACGATAAAATGGGGGGGGGGGGGTGTTACGAAATTCAGGTACACAGGGTCGCTTAACAAGATTTTCCAATGCTTTTTTACTATGGACGCTACTTTATTGCTGGTGTCACAATAAGTGGAGATAAAGGGGATGCAGTCTTTTTTCTTATGCCGATGTTTCGATGTCAATAATTCCTCTCTGTTTTTTGTGTCTAGTATCTCCTTATTTTTTAAGAGAACCCGCCTTGGGTAGCCCCTCTGTGTAAATTTAGATAGCATCTAGGTAATATTTTTTTGTAATTTCTCCTCATCACTCGCTATGCATTTAACTCTATAGAGTTGGCTGAGAGGGAAGGAGTTAACCATAGGACGTGGATGGTTACTGTCGAATCGTAAGATAGTGTTCCTATCCGTTGCTTTAATGTATACATCAGTAGCAATTCTGTGTGTTGTATTCTCTACTAGTACATCTAAAAATTGTAAGCTCTGTTTCGATTGGACCATAGTAAATTTGATGTCACTGTGTTTAGGTATTCATAAAAGTCTGTCAATTGTTCCAGGTCCCCTGTCCACAGGAGGAAGACATCGTCTATGTATCTCCACCACCGCAGAACTTCTTGGAAGTTGTGGGACACATAGACGAAGTCCTCCTCCAGTGTGGTCATGACAATATTGGCGTATGTGGGGGCCATGTTGGCCCCCATCGCTACGCCTATGAGCTGTACAAAAAGTCACTGCCAAAAAGAAAGTAGTTATTGTATAGAACCAGTGTCAACAACTCTAAAATCAGTTAAATCTCAGGTGCACTTAAACTGGATTGCTGTAATTGTCGAATGAGACCAACGTTACTCTTGAGGTGTCAATGGGGTGTATTTGTCACAATTTGCACAGAAAGTCTGTTGTGTCACTGATGTATGATTTGAGGTGTCAATGGGGTGTATTTGTCACAATTTGCACAGAAAGTCTGTTGTGTCACTGATGTATGATTGCCCCCTCAGTGCTTGATCAAGGAAAATCGCTATATTAGATGTTAAAGAACCTCTGCCCGAGACAATGGGTCTTCCCGGGGGGTGTTCCAAATCTTTGTGTATCTTCGGGAGTGTATATAGGATGGGGGTGCAGTGATTTGTGACCATGAGAAATTTGTGCATATTTTCACTGATAGTCCCCATGTTAACCGCTGTCTCTAAAATGTGTGAGATGCGGTGTCCCAATTCAAATTTGGGGTCAGTGTTGACATGTCTGTAAACAGAGCAGTCTTCAAGTTGACGTCTAATCTGGCTGGCTTGATGGTAATATTGCCATCATGGGCAAGTCGGCAAAGTGCAGAGATTTCCTCAGAGTGGAGATTAGCACGTGACAGCGTGTTCCCTCTTTCCTGATGTAGTACCTATACATCTTTTTTAACCGCATTCATAAATGCTGAGATTGCTGGAACCTATACATTGGGACAGAAATTGCTTTTATTAGATAAATTGGAACGTTTTGGATCAAGGTTATTATATACTTTAGGTATACCAGGGTTATTATGGAACCAATATTTTAGACTGATATTCCTGTATAACCTGCACAAGTCAACATCAAGTGTAAACCAATCGGTATCTGAGCATGGACAATAAGACAGGCCTTTCTGTAATACATATATTTCAGATAACTGTTTTGATGATATATTTACCACCACGAGTTCTACTTCTTCTTGCTGTTGTTCACCGATCTTAGGGGCAAAGTCCTGTTTTTCAGAGTTTTGTTTTTTTCTCCACCGGTACTGACGCCGACCGCCCCTCCGGGTCTGTACTGACCCCTAAAAAAGAGTCCTGTGATGGATCCGTAGTAGATGTTTGGTTCATGTCATCTTATAGATTGAAATTGAACCATTGACCCCCATCGGCTGGATCATTTTTCCCCGAAAAGTCTTGAGCTCTATACAAAGCCCTCTTTTTGAAATTGATGCCTCTCGTATGCCAATTTGTCCTGCAAGTAATTTGGTAAATTTTTTAATTTTACAGTATAAACCATCTGTTACCTTTTTTACACAGAACCTCCGACGGGAACCCTGGTGGTGGACAGAAAGAGGTTTTTTGCCTCCCTTGTGACCATTTCTCTGCTGGACCGGGGAGGACGAATTGACAAGCTTGTGACCATCCTTTTGGATGAGGCCGCAACACATCGCATCGATCCGTACTGGGTGACACTAGTGGTGTTTCACTACTAGGGGTCATGAATACGCACCTGGTACCTGTAGAGATCCACTCCGGTGATCCCACCTTGGTCACCGACACTGTCCTCGTCACACCATGGGCTCCCGGATCGATCGTGTGAGGTTTGCCCACATTTAAGATGGCTGCCGGGACACTGGATCAGAGTGTGCATGTGCTAACAGAACACACGTCGCATGTTACCACGACACATGGAACTTCTGGACAATGCGGAACTAGTTCCAGCATGATCAGAGAGGGTTTAGCCGAGACCAGGGGCGGTCCGTATGCTGATGGGCGGGTATTTGTTTATTTATATGCACTGTCACATGTATTTCTTTCACGATGTACAATGTATTCTCATTATATTCCCATCTTTTTAAGATTGTTATGTCACTAATTCACTTACACGGATATCATATATACAATTTGAGCAATGTAATTACAGTTTTACAAGGTCCAAGTGTGTACCAATGAGATGTATTGTTGGCCTATATATCTTTGTTTGCTGGCCAGATTCACTATGCTTGAGAAAGGCTCCCCGTGAGATGAAACGTCGCACATGGAATGAAGACACCCCGTTTTTGTACACTATTTTGGAGTGCTGCCTGTTCTTGGAAATATACATTGAAGCTCTCCAGCCAAAGGGCATATGGACTTTGCACCCACCATGACAACTGTGCTGCTCTGAACTTTCTACTTTTTATCTATCTATATCTATCTATCTATCTACATAAAGATAATCTAAGCAGTTTGAGGAAGGCTAACACTTTGGGGCACATTTACTTACCCGGTCCAGTCGCAATCTCACAGCATGTTGTCCAACGCTGATTCGGGTCTGCCGGGATTCACTAAGGTCCGTGCGGAGTTCACCTTCTTCTTCCCGGTGCATGTAAGTGCTGATCTTGCAACACAAATTCTTTTTTAAATTCCGCGGTTTTTCCAAATCCGTCGGGTTGTCTGACGGCCACTCCCCCGATTTCTGGCGCATGAAAGCCGGCGCCGATGCAACACAATCCGATCGCGTGCGCCAAAATCCCGGGGCAATTCGGCGCAAATATTCAGGAAACCCGACGAAAGTGCAGCGTTCGTGCCCTTAGTAAATGAGCCCTTTGAGCCGAAACGTGGCTTTGAATATGGAATAAATACACTAACAGTGTCATATACATTCGGCCGGCACTGTCAATAAGCCCGGAACAGCTCAACATCGCGGAGAGCTGACAGCGATTACGCAATACATGCTGCCGGCTTCTCCTATAGGTCCTAGGTGACAGGGAGCGTGCTGGGGGAGTGTCGGCCAGCCCCCTTATGAATAACGCCGACTGCAGCCCACCAGATATGAGGATCCGACCTCTTATTTTGTAAGAGGTTGTATCTGCTGGGGAGAAAGGGGCTAGGGAAATGTTTATGGGGGGCCCATTTGGTGGGGGGCTATTTTGGGGTGACAGGTCCTCTTTAAGTCATAATCCATATTATTTTGTAGCTGACTTGCCAAGAAGTATCTTCTGAAGTCGGGTAGTACAAAACCCCCTTCATTTAAAGCTGGATACAGTATACAATTACCTGCGGTACTATTACCATTTTCACTTTCATCCTTTTCCAAATATCGATTTTTTTCCCCTAATTTTCTGTAGTAATGGCTTATCATTTAATTTTACATAATCCTTAACAAATTTACTTATTACCACTTCCAGGTATTTAAACCTTTCAGCTAATGGAAGTTGAGTTAAGGCCAGCACCATTGATGTGTCATGGGTGTTCCCGCGTGCCCCTTGCTGCCCGCAGGTGCACCGCCACTCACCTGTCCCCACTCTCGAGTCCCGGCCTCACCACGTGTGTGCACGTCCCTGTGTCGTAGGGTGCGCCTGCACCGGCTTCAGGAAATTTAAAGGAGGCTATTTAAACCTGCCTCTCATCACACCCTGCCGGATCTTTGTGCCTCACAGCCTTAGAAAAAGCTCCCCAGTGATATTCCTGCGTTCTCCTGTCTCCTGTGTTCCTGTGTCTCCTGCGTTGTTCCTGCGTGTTCCTGTGTATACTATGTTCCTGTGTCTCCTGCATGCCTCAGTGTTTCTGTGTATCTTGTGTTCCTGCTCCCGTGTGTTCCTGCTCCTGAGTTCCCGTGTCCTGTGTTCGTGTGTGCCGGTGTTCTCGTTCCCATCTGCTTGGACCTCCCGTTGCTGGCCCCGGATTGGACTTGTTGTTGCCTCTCTGCTGCCTGCCCTGACCCTGTGCCTGGACCTGACCCTGAGACTGTCTTCTGCTAAGGTACCTCGACCTCAGCTGCCACCGCGGGCTAGTCGCACCTGTGGCACGACCTGGTGGTACCCTGCCGCAGCAAGTCCATCCCACTTTGGGCTGGGCTGTAGTGAAGACCAGGTGCCACTTAGACTCTGGTCCCAGGTGTCGGCTAATACCACCTCCCATGGTGGTCCAGTGGATCTATGCATCCTGAATCATGAAATGATGATTCCGATTCCAGGTTCAAGCATGCCGATTCTCCCCAATTAATTTGAATCCCTGATATTTGGCCATTGGATTCTATTAGTACAGCCAAGAGAAGTACCTTCTCCTCATGACTACTCTGGATAAATCCTCCCAGATGCCTATTCATTCCAAGTCTGCAGGCTAATGGCTCCAATGCCACGGCAAAGAGCAGGGGCGGTAAGAGGCAATCTTGCCTCGTTTCCCTATGAAACTCAGATGCCGCGTTGGCCTTCCCTTTCACTCCCACTCTTGCCGTAGCGCCGCTATATAATAACTTCACCTAGCTTATATACACCTGGCCAAACCCCATCCGCTCCAGGGCCAGCCAAATATAGTCCCATTCAACGTTGTGAAACTCCTTGACCACGTCGAGTGTGACCACAAGCCTATCCCCCAGTGCCTCCACAGGAGTCTGGATATTTCACCACATTCGCCCCAAATTTACCTGACCGACCTCCCCGGCATAAACCCCAACTGATCGTCATGCACCACTGAGTGAACAAATTCACTCAGGTGTGTTGCCAATACTTTATCCAGTAACTTATAGTAGGAGTTTGGCAGGGAGATCGGCTGGTAAGAATCCATCTTCAGGGGATCCTCCAGTATACGACTATAATGGCTTCCCTCATTGGGGCTGATAAATGCCCTTTCTTAAGCGAATAGTTGTCGGCCTTCAAGAGTTCTGGCACTAGCAGTCTCGAAAAGGAGGAGATAAATTCCGGGGGTACTACATCCGTGCCAGTTGCCTTACCTTTTGGTAGCCTACTTAAGGCATTGAACAGCTCTCTCCTCCATTGGGCCATCCAACCATGCTCCCTCAGCAGAGGACAGCATGGGAGTCTCAATCAAAGCAAGAGCTTCCTTCATATTCTGTTTATTGGCAACCTGTTCAGAGCTATATATCTTCTCAAAATAAAGCATCAATTCTTGCCTAATTCCTCCTGAGACATTAGCATGTTCCCCTTACTATACCTAATTGTTAATATAGCTTATTTCGCCTGGCATGTTTTTAACATCCTCGCTACATTACTTATTGACCCAGCATTTCTTTCTGGCGCCCCAGTTGTGCCTCTACCTCAGCTCTTTCTATATGTAAGTTAGCCAGGCTGTTTTGCACCTCACATAATAGCTGTTTATTCACTTGGATTTTCTACAAAACTAGCTTCATACTTGATAACTCTTTTCTGCAACGCTCTGTTTTCAGCTCTGTTTTTTTTTGCCTTAAACAGAATGACTTGCTGAAATATCAGTCCCCTTACATACACTTTCAGTCCATCCCAAACAAATCTAATGTCTTCATATGAGTTATTGTCAGACATATTGTCAGAAATAGCCGCATGTCCTTCTCCCAGTCTCGTTCCTGTCTGATCAAGTTAAAACAAAATGGCTTGATTTTATAGAATACCAGGCAAGTATTCTCTTTCCCATGGATAAGACTCAAAGGTGAGTGGTCTGATAACCCACTTGCCCCAATAGCTATTTTTTCCGCCAATAATAAGACCCGTTTATTTGCCAGTATCATGTCAATCCTGGAAAAAGAATCATGCGACTTGGAGTAACGGGTGTACTGTTTTTTATTAGGGATTCTCATCCTCCAAGTGTCCTTCCATCCCAACATGCTTATCACCTCCGCAAACTAGGATGGTGAGCCTGCCCCCACTCCAGCCCTAACATTAATAACACGGTCAAGTTTACCCCTGGGACTGGGGAGGGGCAGAGAGGCAGAGATAGAGAGAAAAGAGAAAAATACGGATCCTGGCACCCTCACAATAAAAACAAACACATGTCATATTACTTAAAAATAAAACAATCCTGTTATGTCTCTAAAAAATGGAACCATTTATAATCTTGATACACATAATTGTATCTATAAATAATGAATATATATCCCACAGTTTTTTCATTAGAATTCACACACAGGAGCCACAAGTATTCCAGTCTGGAGCTTGACACTCCACTTAAAGCAACCATTCACATATTCTCAATAGTGACAATTAAGTCATGTAAAACCGAGACAGGGACAATAGGAGATGACATCTGGTCTCGTCCCGTCTCTTCCATTATGTTTTTTGGTTACACCTGAGGTCAGATGATCGAGGGTGTTTCACGGAAATGGTACTTATTCCTGCACTTTCAACATGGAGGCTACCCATGACTAAGGGTGCATAGTGCACCAGAAACGCGTAGTCTTTCTTTCCTCATTTATATGTTTTTGGAAAATTGCATTTATTATTGGACTGAAATTGAAATAAAGCTCTACGGAGTAAGAAAAATGTTTTAATCAACACTGATGCGGATATTCTTTCTTTTCCTATAACTCTCAGCTAGACAGCTAGGAATAAAATTTTGTTAATTGAATAATCATGCACGCTAACGGTTATTCAAACAAGACGTAAATAGACAGTGGTATAGGTTAATTCTACCACTGTACATTAGTGGATTTGCACAAAGCATTAATTTAGCAGGGCAATGAACAGCTCAGTTCACTGAGACAAAAACACATTTGGTGCCACCCTGCCACAATAATTTTTGGCTCATGAAATCCATTCTCGAGGAAGCACAAGATTTCTCTCCTTGCAACGCGACGTCGGCCACATGCAGCGTGCCCCATGCTCCTCCAAGCTACTTAATCTTTGAAACATATGTGCAATCATTTTGTTTGTAAGTTTATTCAATATCACTATGTGTATATACTCAGTATATTTTTTAGATCTATCATTACCCTGTGTCAGGCACGGGAGTGTGGGAGAGTCTCTTGGGTCAAAAGTCAGTGGAATCCCTGGACCACTGCGGAGTATGATGGTACTAGCCGCAACTTGGAGCGGATTCTAAGTGGACCCCTGAAAATGCAATCAAAGCGCAACGTGTGAACGCGCCTTCAGGATTATGGGATTGGAGAAAGTCCAATCTAACATTCGTGGCAGGGATGTCACACCAGCGCTGTTATGTCTTGAGGCCAAGTTGATGGTTCATTTAACTTTTCAGACTCGACAGGGAATAAATGAAGATATTTTGTTCTCAGGTTTCTTCAAGAATTAAGGTATTACATAATTTTTCACTCATATTCACTTTATCACTTCTTTTTTTTCATATTTATTCTTCTTTGGTCACCTGGATTTGTGTTTTAGCGGGCCCCTATTCACAGTTATATTGCTGTCAGATTTTATTTTTTACACTTTTTTTTCAGTGGTTTCACTTACACCCACTCATAATTTATATATATAGAGCACTATATAAAGGTCCTTTTTTCCTGTCTGTTTGGTCTATGTTGGCCCCGCTAGCATAGACACCTTTGTGCTTATTATGGAGTAGGGGTAGGCTGATAGTGGGACTCCTACTACATCCGGGCTTTGGTCCTGGGTTTCTGTATAGCCCACAGGTGCGGGTCACAGACCTTGTTAGAGCTGTGATGTGTGTGTATACATGGGCCTATGTGTTTGACTGGTTTGTTCTTAAGTTGAATTTGTATGTAATTCGGAACTGTATACTTTAAATGTATACTTTAAAAATGTTGGGTTGTCATAAGAGCCAGGATACACAATAAATAGGCGGGTGTTCTTAAATAGGGGACCTCCTATTTGTATGTATGTACATATCAATCTAAAATTTCTTATACTTAAGTTTGATATAAATTATTTATGATATGTATAGATATTTTATTTATTAAATTAGTGAGTTTGGTATTTTGCACATTTTTTGTTATATATATATATATATTTCACAGAAGTATGTTTTAGAACACGTATATCGATCATACATGTATAGTCCACTGCTAGTTGTGGCCCATTTGAGTATACATTATTTTTAGTTTAGCAGTAGAGATGGGCGAATTTTTCAAAAATCCGATTCTCAGAATTTTCCAACAAAATTTGATTTGACCCAAATCGAATCATGGTGAATCACGTTAAAAAAACGCCTGTAGGGTGTTGTAGGATTTGAGCATGCTCAAATATGCATAGGCAGCGTGGTTTGGTCTTCAAACAATGCTGTGTTTCAGTATGACACGCACATGACAGCCGCCGCTCTTAGAATCGCTTCACTCTTCAATTCCATGGGCACTTACAGGGGCCAACTTGACCAAATAAGTGAAGTGGGAATGCAGCCTGACAAGGTAACGTCTGTGCCAGTTTGAAAGGACTGGGCTGAGGGCCAAGATCCCACTATAACATCAAAGAGTGCACTCTTTTTACACTGACCTCAGATGATTCCATATATTACGACAGAACCTGTTCTGTTAAACGCTGATAAGTGTAGAAACCCCCCAAAAGAGTGGAGAGGGTGTCAGCTGTAATTTTGCATTGACGTCACTGATCATTTTGCCCTTCCTTTCATCTATCAGTGTCCGCTTTCAATAATCCATCAGTATTGCTAAAGCCAAATACAAACAGGAGTTGATCCAAAACAGAGATGACCAGTAAATGGGATATTTGCATGTCCTCTGTGTTCTGTATCCACTCCTGCTTTTGGCTATCAATCCTGAAGCTTTTCATTCCTTCTGACAGATGAAATGAAGGGGAAAACTAAACATGGTGGCAACGTCATAGAGTGGTGGTGGGTGAAAACAGCATTATGGAAATCACAGGGTGTTCCAGGGAGACAGTGGTCAGTTGGCAGCAGCATGAGTAGGCCACAGAGTGGCAAAATGACAAATTATGGAGGTGGCAGCAAAATGGTAGGTCATAGTGTGGCACAATGACAGAGTGTGGAGGTGGGTGACAATTCCTGTCCCTGATAAAGATGGTGGGAGGCAAATGGAGCAACTGGCTGAAGATATGTGGCAGCATCAGAATAGTGGTTGAGGCAGGTAGTTAGAATCCAGACCCAATTCTCAACGTTTGGGGGAGGTAAATGGATGATCTAATCTGATGCATTAGGCATTGATGTGTTTAAATCCAGGCCCCTCCACGCCCGATTCATCTTGACAAAGGTCAGTCTCTCCACATTACGGATAACGGGTAACGATGGCCCCCGCCACATTGAACACCCGCTCTGATGCTACACTACTGGCCGGGCAGGACAGCTTCTCTACTGCAAACTCTGCAAGTTGCAGCCATGCATCAAGTTTGGCTGCCCAGTAGTCTAGGGGATCCTCTACCTGGGGTGGTAATGTCCTGTCCAAGTAGGCCACAATCTGCTGGTGCAGGGTCTGCTCCATGTCCTGCTGGTGGTGACTAACCTCCTCACTAGGAGGGTGAAGGAAACTGCTCATTAAGGACTCCAGACTTAAGCTGCTGTGGATGGAGCTGGAATGGCATGTATTCCACCAGGTTCTGCTGCTGTTTCTGCAGCAGCAGGATGGACCACCATATCTGAGATATGTTTCTCCCAGGCCATTGGATGGTGACGCTGCATGTGTTGATGCAGGGCCGTGGTGCCAATGTTAGCTCCCTGGCCACGCTTCACTTTGTGCCCGCAGATTCTACATATACATACGTTCATGTACATACTACAGGTGCTGGAGTTTGTCCTCCTCCACAACTTGTTTGTGTTTGGAGGTTCCTTCCTTCTGCAGCTCCGGGGCACGGCTATGGGGACGGCTTGTGCCCCCTCATATGCCAATTTGTTCCTGGGACTGTGGAAGAGGGACCTCCTTACAGGTGATCATCTGGAGGGGGGCAGCTCAGCAGTCCGGGTCATTCGTCCAGAAAATTAATCAGAACGATCTAAACATCAAATTGACATATCACGTTCTAAAATGACATCAATAAAATCCACCTTACTTTTAGCACATTTATAACTATGGATATCTCCAATCGGATGTATTTAGGAAGGAGACATGCCCTACATCGGTGAATGCCCTACTACACGCATCGTCTTCTTACCCCCCCCCCCCCAAAACTATCAATGCAGTACCAACGGGACAATATCTATGGATGAAGAGAATCTGTTCTACGAAAGAAAGCTTTGAAAATCGAGCACGGGAACTGAGACAAAGATTTCGAGGTTGTGGGTACAGTCAAAGATCACTGAGAAAAGCTTATAATAGAGCCAAGTCCACTCCAAGGATTGAATTACTTTATCCAGAACAAAAGAAACAGGAGAGTCAAAAGGTGAGATTCATTACAGAATTCCATTGTCACTGGCTAGAGATGAAACAAATCCTAGATCGGTACAGGCCCATTTTAGAATCAGACACGTTCATACAAAAATATATTCCACCACATCCAGGGATAGCAGCCCGCAGAACTAGAAATTTAAATGATATATTGGTGAAGGCCATCACACAACGAAGAAAGGTCAGACTTTTCTGGATAATAAAGGGCCGAAATGGGGCTGTAAGCCTTGTGGCCGTTGTGTATGTCCCAACATCATTCGTACAGAAACATTCACCGATTCGAAAGGCGAACAGATGTACAAAATCACACACACCATAAGTTGTAATACAAAGGCAGTGGTATATCATGCCACCTGCCCATGTGGCATGATCTATGTAGGGTTAACCACAAGGGAACTTAAGACTAGGGTGCTTGAACATGTTCGCGATATATAGGCAGCAAGTGACCCAGAATTTAGTATGGATGGTCTTCTGGTGGCTAGGCATTTCAAGGATTTCCAAGAATGCAACCCCAAACACTTATGCGTGTGCAGTATTGATCATATCATCAGTGATATTAGGGGAGGACCAGTGACACAGAAATTGGCACAATGTGAGACTAAATGGATATGGACCTTACAGACATTTGTCACGGGTGCTCCCGCAAACCCTGTCTCGGATCGCGGGTGCACCCGTGCCTCTCCTGGGACCGGTGGCCGGCTTCTCTCACCTTCCCCAGCTCCAGCGGCGTCCTCCGCAGCTTCTGCGGCTTGCTAAGATTTAAAGGGCCAGCGCGCCGTTAATTGGCGCTGGCCATTTCACTAATTCTACATAAGCCTGCCTCTTCCTGCAAGCCCTTGCTGGATCTTTGTGCCTCACAGCCTGAGAGAAAGCTATTCTGTGATTTGCCTGCGATTCCTGTGTCTCCTGCGTTTCTGTTTTTCCTGCGTACCTGAGTCCCTCCGTGTTCCAGTGTTACCTGAGCTCCTCCATGTTCCCGTGTACCAGTGTTCCTCCATGTTGCTGTCCTGTGTGCTGTGTTCCCGTACCCTTCTGCTTGGACCTCCTGTTGCTGACCCTGGACCGAACTCTGACGTTGCATCTTTGCCGTCTGCCCTGACCTTGTGCCTGGACTTCGACCACGAGTTTGTCTGCCGTCTCTGTACTTCGACCTTGGCCGCCACTGCAGACAAGTCACACCTGAGGAACGACCTGGTGGTACCACGCCGCAGCTTGTCTAACCCGCCTTGCGGTGGGCTCTGGTGAAAACCGGGTACCACTTAGACTCCGGTCCCAGGTAGTGGCTTGTGTCATCGTCTGCAGTGGTCCAGAGGATCCACACCTGCTAGCCTGACAGTAAGATACGGCCATGGATCCCGCGGAGGTTCCGTCTTCCAGCAAGCCAGACCTCGCTACCATTGTGATTCACCAGTCCCGGCAGATTGCTGCACAGCATGATCAGCTGGAGCAAGTCACCCCCATGCTGCAACAACTGTTAGCTAACCAGCAACAGGCTCCTGAGGCTGCTCAAGCGACTCCTACTGCTCTGACTAGTCTGCCTGACATTGAACCTAGAATGCGGTTGTCCATGCCCAGCAAGTACAATGACGATCCCAAGATGTGCAGGAGTTTTATCACTCAGTGCTCCCTGCACATAGAACTTATGCCGACCCAATTTATCTCGGAGCGGTCTAAGGTGGCATTTATAATCAGCCTTCTCTCCGGGAAAGCTCTGGCTTGGGCTACTCCACTGTGGGGCAGAAGCCACCCAGCTACGGCTTCTCTCGCTGCCTTTTTGTCCGAATTCCGGTCTGTGTTTGAGGAACCAGCTCGGGCCTCCTCCTCCTCTGCCTTATTGAACCTGCATCAGGGAAATTCCTCCGTGGGAGAGCATGTGGTCCAGTTATGTACTTTGGCGTCAGAACTTTCATGACGTTTTCCATTCGCCTAGCTCCAGCTTTCCAAAGACCATTCCAGCCTTCAGTTGTACCACCTGCAGAGGAGCCCATGGAGGTGGATAGAGTTAAACTGTCATCCCAGGAGCGTAACCGAAGATGCCAGGAAAATCTCTGTCTCTATTGCGGCAGTCCTGACCATGGATCCTTGGATCTTGTGCTGTCCGACCCCAACGTCCGGGAAATGCCAGCACCTAGGGTTCTTGGGAGATGCGTCCATAGGTGTAAGCAGTGCTTCTCCACGCCTCTTGATTCTGGTGCTTCTCAGCGTTGGTACAACCAACCAGATCCAAGTCTCTGCCTTCCTAGACTCCGGTTCTGCGGGGAATTTCATGGACTCTGCACTGGTTACCCGGTATCACATTCCAGTAGTCCTTCTTTACAAGCCACTGGTGATTTCCTCGGTCAGCGGACAAGTTCTCTCTGATCCGGTACAATACCGCACTGGGCCGATAACTATGCAAGTCGGTGCTCTACACAAGGAGAATCTGTCCTTCCTGGTTCTGCCACACTCTACTTCGTCCCTCCTGCTGGGTCTTCCATGGTTGCAGTGTCACGCACCCGTCCTTAATTGGAAGACGGGAGAAGTTCTCCGTTGGAGCCCGGACTGTCAGTCTCGTTGCCTAGAAGTTCCTCACCCAGGATCTGTCTTGCCAACTACCCGGGTTGACAAGCCTCTGAAGAATCTTCCAGAGTGCTACCAAGACTATGCCGATGTTTTTTCTGAAAAACAAGCGGAGGTCCTGCCTTCACATCGCCCCTATGACTGTCCCATTGACCTGCTGCCAGATATGTCTCCACCACGAGGACGAGTATACCCGCTGTCGGTGCCTGAGACCGAGGATATGTCTGCCTACATTAAGGAGAAAGCAAAAGGGTTTCATCCGGAAGTCTTCTTCTCCCGCTGGTGCTGGCTTCTTCTTTGTATCCAAGAAGGATGGTTCCCTTCATCCGTGCATAGATTACCGCGGTCTCAATAAAGTCACGGTAAAAAAACGCTACCCGTTACCTCTCATCATGACCGACTACGGGGTGCCAAGGTTTTCACCAAGCTGGATCTGTGAGAGGTATACAACCTCATCCGTATTCGGGAAGGCGATGAGTGGAAGACAGCATTCAATACCCATGATGGACATTTTGGTGTTTTCCCCAGACCTACAGTCTCACCAGATCCATATCCGACAGGTCCTCAGGCGCTTAAGATCCAACCGTTTATATGCCAAACTCAAGAAATGCTTATTTCTCTTCCGTTTCTGGGATATGTCATTTCTGATAAAGGCCTTCAAATGAATCCCTCCAAGTTGGAAGCTGTACTTCAATGGCCTCGCCCAGTGGGGTTACGTGCCATACAGAGATTTTTGGGCTTTGCCAACTATTATCGACAATTTATTCCCCACTTCTCCTCCCTTTTGGCTCCTATTGTGGCATTGACTAAGAAGAATGCTAATCTGAGACAATGGCCTCCGGCTGCTGAAGATGCCTTCACTAGGTTGAAGTCTGCTTTTGCCTCTGCGCCTGTACTCACAAGGCCTGACATGGAAAAGCCTTTCCAGTTAGAGGTTGACGCTTCATCCGTTGGTGCTGGGGCCATCCTTACCCAGAAGGGGCCCAAAGGTCGTACCTTCACCCGCGGTTTCTTCTCAAAGACGTTCACACCTGCCGAAAGGAATTATTCCATTGGAGATCGGGAACTCTTGGCCATAAAGCTAGCTTTGGAGGAATGGCACTATCTTCTGGATGGAGCTCGTCATCCGGTCCATATTTTTACCGACCACAAGAATCTCGTGTATCTCCAGACTGCTCAGCGTCTTAATCCTCGTCAGTCTCGTTGTTCTCTTTTCTTCTCCCGATTTGATTTTCCCATACATTTCCGCCCTGCGGAGAAGAACATTAAAGCCGATGCTCTTTCTCGTGCTTCGGATGTGGTTGGAGAAGATCAGGCAGCTTCCACCAAACAAGATGTATGTTCGACCTGCCCTACGTAGGAGAATTCTGACTTGGGGACATTGTTCTCATGTGGCTGGACACCCTGGGGTACAGCGTACTATAACCCTCATTTCTCGTTACTATTGGTGGCCAGACCTGGCCAAAGATGTGCAGGATTTCGTTGGTTCTTGCATTTCCTGTGCTCGTAACAAGCCATCACGCCTCAAACCTGCTGGTCTCCTGATGCCGTTGCCGATACCCAGACGCCCGTGGACTCATGTGGCCATGGACTTTATTACAGACCTTCCACTGTCCTCCGGGAATACTGTCATTTGGGTGGTAACAGACCGGTTCTCAAAAATGTCCCATTTAGTTCCATTGCTCCGCACTTTGCCAGCCTATTCGTCATCCACATCTTTCGGCTGCATGGACTTCCGTTACACAATGTTTCGGATCGAGTGGTCCAATTTGTCTCTCGCTTCTGGCGATCTCTCTGTAATCAGCTACAGGCGAGATTGGACTTCTCTTCTGCGTACCATCCGCGGTCTAATGGACAGGTAGAGAGAGTCATCCAAACTCTGGGCTGCTACCTTCGCCATTTTGTCTCGGCTCGCCAAGACGACTGGTCCGCTTTATTGCCATGGGCAGAGTTCTCATACAATTCCTGAACTCTGAAACTTCTGGTGCTTCTCCCTTCTTCATTGTTATGGACAATATCCACGTCCTCCTCTTCCTCTGCCTGTGCCCACGGATGTTCCTGCTGTTGATGAGTTAATACGCGATCTGAAGACCATCTGGGAGCAGATTCGCCTTTCATTGCAGCAGGCTTCCACCCGTACCAAGCTCTAGGCTGCCAAGAGACGCAGGCATCCTCCCATCTTCTCTCCAGGGGATAAAGTGTGGCTGTCTTCAAAATATGTTCGGTTGAAGATTCCCAGCTACAAGCTTGGGCCTCGCTATCTGTGTCCATTTGAGGTGCTGAAGCGTATCAACCCCGTGGCCTACAAGCCCCGCCTTCCTCCATCTATGCGCATCCCAAACTCCTTCCATGTTTCCCTCCTGAAGCCAGTCATCTTGAACCGCTTCTCCCACCAATCCCCTCCTCCTGCTCCTGAAGCAGTTTCCCCAGATGTCTAAGAAGTTAAGGAGGTTCTAGACATGAAGATCACGAGGGGTAAGAGGTTCTTTCTTGTAGACTGGAAGGGGTTCGGGCCTGAGGAGAGATCTTGGGAGCCCGAAGAGAACATTTTGGATCGGACTCTCCTCCAGAGATTTCTTGGGACCAAGAAGAAGAGGGGGAGGCCGAAGGGGGGAGTACTATCATGTGTGTTCCCGCGATCCCTGTCTCGGATCGCGGGTGCACCCATGCCTCTCCTGGGACCGGTGGCCGGCTTCTCTCACCTTCCCCGGCTCCAGTGGTGTCCTCCGCAGCTTCCACGGCTCGGCGCACGCGTCCCCGCCTCCTAGGGCTCGTCTCGCTAAGATTTAAAGGGCCAGTGCGCCGTTAATTGCCGCTGGCCATTTCACTAATTCTATATAAGCCTGCCTCTTCCTGCAAGCCCTTGCTGGATCTTTGTGCCTCACAGCCTGAGAGAAAGCTATTCTGCGATTTGCCTGCGATTCCTGTGTCTCCTGCATTCCTGTGTCTCCTGCGTACCTGAGTCCCTCCGTGTTCCAGTGTTACCAGAGCTCCTCCGTGTTCCCGTGTACCAGTGTTCCTCCGTGTTGCTGTCCTGTGTGCTGTGTTCCCTTACTCTTCTGCTTGGACCTCCTGTTGCTGACCCTGGACCGAACTCTGACATTGCATCTCTGCCGCCTGCCCTGACCTTGTGCCTGGACTTCGACCACGAGTTGTCTGTCGTCTCTGTACTTCGACCTTGGCCGCCACTGCAGACAAGTCATACCTGAGGAACGACCTGGTGGTACCACGCCGCAGCTTGTCTAACCCGCCTTGCGGCGGGCTCTGGTGAAAATCGGATGCCACTAAGACTCCGGTTCCAGGTAGTGGCTTGTGTCATCATCTGCAGTGGTCCAGAGGATCCACACCCGCTAGCCTGACAACATTGAGTTCATTGGGACTTAATGAGACTCTGAGCTCCGCATCATTCCTCTGATTTTTGACCTGGGCAAGACTGGGTTTTTAACCTATTTTAATATAATTATATAAGCTCCTTTAATTTTTAAATTTCTGAATTATTATGTTAACAGGTATTTGTGTCTTCTAGATCCTTTTTACTGATTCCTGTATCAGGTGTAAGGGATTAGCTCCGGGGATCGTCGTCTCCTAAGCAGACGACCAGCACACACAGGGAATTCACACAATGTGAGTAAGGTTAAAACTGGCCTCAGCCAGCTTTATTTGGCAGTACACAAACTCAAAACATAAAAATAATACCTAAGCCTCTCCGGCACTAACTAAACATCGAGGTTCCCTACCTCACCAGGTGCTGGCCTACTGCCAACCACCCCAAAAACACAGTAACAGTTCACTGCCACCGCTCCACAGGCATTTGCCGTAGCCTGTCTCTTCCCCAGGGTGGAGCCCAGTGTGAAGTCTGTCCCATGTATTAGTGCAGCCCCTCCAGCTGAAAACTAATCAACTTAATTAGACAGATCCAACTTTTCCAGGTCTGTCTTCTACTCAGCTTTTCATAAGGCAAAATGCACATTTTATGCCCAAAAGCTTCTCTAGTGGCAGCCACCCTGCCACATATCCTCCCCCTGTGATCAAGGCCGTAGGCCTGATCAATAAGCTTAATTCTCCTTCCGGGGTCAAAGCTCCTATATTGGGGTCTAATCCCTACGGTTCCTAGAAGCACTGTAGAGACCCTACTATCCACTACATCTTCTATACCTGGAAAATGACAGCTTTTTTTCTTAACTGCAGGAGACACAGACAGCTCAAAATTAGTCCCAGCATCTCTTCCTTCACACAACTGATCATCTTCAATCATGTCTCTATTAACAATGATAGATTTTCTTCTCCTCTTTCTCTTGCATTTTACTGGAGACTCCACATACCCCTCAGGGCTTGGCATGGTTAGGCCCCATCTCTTCATCACCTTGTGGATGCCGTCACACCGGTTACCATCCACTGAGGCATATGCACTGCGCCTCTTCCCCTTAGCATTGCACACGACACGCACGGGTTTGCCCGTTTTCCAGTCTTCAGCTTCGGCACCTTCTTTGTCATTGAAGGGGGCATTACCGTTCAGAACCAGGGCACGATTCACATTGGTGAGCTTCTGGTCACATGTCTGCAAAGCTGTGCGCTTGCTACCTCTGAGGTCACAACCTCCGCTCTCGGTGTAGGCGAAACTCATCTCAACATCAGCATCATCCTCATCACCTCCAGCTAACACTTCGGACTTCGGACCCAAGTCCTGGCATGGACTTTCCACAATGGCAGCCTTAAGCTCTTCATGGCTTGCACTAGGTTCCTGGCTGACCTCTTCCTCGGTCAGTCCGTCATACGCCTTGCTGGCCAACACCTCAGTCTTCACCGAGTCTTTCCTGTGTAGGAATTTTGAGGGCTCTGTTCACATTATATCAGACACCGTCTCCTCACATCCACTGCAGTCATCACCCGGAATATCTTCAAGGCACTTCTCACCATCCAGACCATCTTCACTTTCGCTCTTCAGATGATCAGGCAGATCTACCGTTGGGTGCAGCTGTGCTGGAGTCTCTGTAGGGCCCATCTGGGTATTCCTCCACTTGCCCTGAGAATGCTGGCATGCACTATGACAGAGACGAGACGACAGAGCTTCCACACGTACACAGCAACTCGGCTGGTCCCTTTGTTGTAGACTTGGCGCCACTGCAACCTTCTCCACAGGTTCAGCAGGCTGAGACAGCTCTTCACCTGTCTTCTGGGGGTAACCATTAACCCATTCTTCGGATTTTCCCAAGACTGTATTCAGACTACTGGTTATAAGCGATCCCACTTGGGTGGCCATCACGGTTGAGACTACAGACTTAGTCACACCCACACCGCCTTGTACTGCACCAGCTTCCCAGCCCAATATATCGGACGTCGCACCTGTAACAGTGTCTCGGGCACCAGTCACTGTATTTGTCTTCAATACGGCTTTTCCAGTTGGCTGCTGAAGAAAAGCCAGGTTGGACTCCTGTTTCCCCAAACCTTTGCGAGCAAAGTCATTACTTGTGGCAACCGGTGGCTCCAGAATGCCTATGAGAGGCCTTGATCCAGTCACTGTAACGTCAGTCAAGGGCTTCTCCTCCTTCTCAGGAACATCACGATCACTGCGGATGCATGGGCGACCTTCCCTCACAGAGTTGTAGACTGCACTCACCACACTGCAGGCAGAACTACCAAAGGGCTGGTGCATCACATCTGGGGTCCCCTCATCCGTAGGTGTATGATTAAGAGTGGCGCTTCCACCCTGTTCACACACAATTTCAGTCAGCACGCCATCATGCGTGTTCTGCAGTTCATCAGCAGGTGTACAGGGGTCTGGTTTACGCCTGGTCTCCTTCCTAGGACACTTCTGGTGCCACATCACGACAGAACACACCTGGAGGTCGGCATCACCATTTTGGCACTTTCTTTTGTTCCCCGAACACGTACACATGTGAACCTCCCATTCACTTTTCTTTGCAAACACTGTATCACAGAAAGGACAGTACGAGATGTCAATCTTCAACTCATGTTTCTGTAATATATGTCTCTTTAGGTCATCTTTTCTTCTATAAGACACGTGACAATTGTAGCATTTATACCAGTTATTCCGCAAACCAGTATTCACATGACGCTTCAGTTTATTGATGCTTCTTCTGGCCTTGTTCACACACGAACTCAGTACATCAATCTCCTCAGAAGCCTCAGGTGTATCAGATGTCTGGTTTCCCCCTGACATTTCCTGAACACTGATGTGAGACTCCTCCACAGGTGACTGACACAGGCTATCCCCACCTCCTGCAGGTTCTGAGCGAGTAGCTGCTTCTCTAGGGCTCTGTTCACACTCACTGTTTGTGTAACTCTGGGCTGAAGGGAAACCACTAACAATCAGGATCTCATTATCTTCACCTGCCCTTGCTATGGCGGTATCCCTATCTGAACTGCCATTAGCTACATTACACATCTCAGGCTCGCTACCTGTGTCATTACAACTCACAACCTCTAGGGGCACCTCTGAGCTAACTCTCTCAGTATCTAGGGCTGCACCTAGTTCACACTCTGCATAATTCTGAACAGACATTGTAACGCTATCAGATGTTATCGGCATTGCAGAATTGTCACATGTTACAGGTAGTGTCATATAACACTATAATCACAGGTTAGAGGCAGATTATGCACAACATTACACTTTTCTGGTTTAACTTCAGAAATTAAGGCATCACAAATATTATCATCATCACATAGTCCATCAGACTTTATCAGTCTCAGTGGCAGAGTCTCCTTCTGTGGGATCAAGACCCCTTGGTCACAGTTCAGACTGCAACCTGTTGAGACTCCACCCACCATCACCTCAGGTCGCTGAGACTTCTCCAGATCGTCCTTTGGGGAGATTGGGACTGTACCCGATGTCAGAGGGGTCTCCCAGGAAAAGCAGCTATTCCACTACTTGGAATACTTTCCCACAAGTCCCAGAAAAAAGGGAGGTTTTTCCCCAGGATGAACTCCACCTCCAGATCTGCACAAATCTCCAGCTTATGTGTCACAATCGCAATATCAATTTCAAAGTCAATCCAGACAGTCTTACCCTTCCCTGGCTGGTACTTCAGGAACAATAAGATGTCCGGTTTAACTCTGGAGACATCCTGAGAACAGTCCAGTTCCACCATCAGCGGGATTCCACCCACTATCATCTCACAGGTCTTGACTGGCAACTTCTCTGGTCTCCTGACCAGAGGACAATGAGGTGCACTGACCTCACATGGCACAGCCGCATGCTGTCGCCGTTGGTTGCCCATAGCAACCACATCTTTGCGCTGCTGCATACACGCTGCAACACGTGGCCACTTGGCCGCAGGACATTCCGCCACACACCGGTTCATCCGTAGACATCTGCAAAGCTGCTCCCGTCGGTTGCCCCCGGCAACGGCACATAGCAACCTCTCCTCAGGAACTGCAGACCGATCACAGACATCTTGAACCATCGGCTGGGATCCGCTCGCCTTGGCAGTTGGGGTCTCCATAACCCGAATGGCTTCTGGCATTCCAAGGTCCTCCCACATCATCTGCCGCCAGCGTCTCTGGAACTCATCCATCGGACCCATGGTGATTACTCCCACAGCAAACAAGCAGTCTCTGTATATCTCTCACACCAAGACAAATCTTCCCGTGACCACAGCGACTCCAGCAGCAGGAACAACAGTCTCTCACATGAGGGTTACTGGCCCTTTAAATCTCGCTGTGTGTGCTGATTTCCATGACACAGCATACCGCCACCATATGTATGGGATTAGCTCCGGGGATCGTCGTCTCCTAAGCAGACGACCAGCACTGGCCTCAGCCAGCTTTATTTGGCAGTACACAAACTCAAAACATAAAAATAATACCTAAGCCTCTCCGGCACTAACTAAACATCGAGGTTCCCTACCTCACCAGGTGCTGGCCTACTGCCAGCCACCCCAAAAACACATAAACAGTTCACTGCCACCGCTCCACAGGCCTTTGCCGTAGCCTGTCTCTTCCCCAGGGTGGAGCCCAGTATGAAGTCTGTCCCATGTATTAGTGCAGCCCCTCCAGCTGAAAACTAATCAACTTAATTAGACAGACCCAACTTTTCCAGGTCTGTCTTCTACTCAGCTTTTCATAAGGCAAAATGCACATTTTAGGCCCAAAAGCTTCTCTAGTGGCAGCCACCCTGCCACACGGGCTTTGATGAGTTTTGGAAGATTAATGATGCGTCATTTGGTATAGATTAGAGATGAGCGAGCACTAAAATGCTCGGGTACTCATTATTCGAGACGAACTTTTCCCGATGCTCGAGTGCTCGTCTCGAATAACGAGCCCCATTGAAGTCAATGGGAGACTCGAGCATTTTTCAAGGGGACCAAGGCTCTGCACAGGGAAGCTTGGCCAAACACCTGGGAACCTCAGAAAAGGATGGAAACACCACGGAAATGGACAGGAAACAGCAGGGGCAGCATGCATGGATGCCTCTGAGGCTGCTTAATCGCACCATTATGCCAAAATTATGGGCAACAGCATGGCCATGACAGAGTGACCGAATGAGGCTAGATAGCATCTAAAACATGCAATAATTGACCCTGACACTATAGGGGGCGGCATGCAGAGGCAGCTGCAGCAGTGGCAGGCTAGAGAGTCTCGGGCGGCATACCCTAAATGGACTCAGGTTTCACCAAAGGAGGTGAAATGATTTCCAATGTGAACAAATGGTTGACGGTATATTTAGTCGATAACACAGCATGGTGGCGACATAGTGACCAAGTTCCATCACGTATCTGGTGAAACACCCTAAAAATGAGCCTGACACAGCTCTTTTGATAAGGGGACAACATGTGGAGGCAGCCATGGAGACGACTTCCATGATTAAGAGCGACAGTATGGGGCATTCATATTGCGCTGCTATGATTGCAACTTCAGGTCTCCAGCATGGCGGCGACAGATGGGCCGAGTTCCACTATGTATCTGGTGAAACACCTGAAAATTCTGCCTGACACAGCTCGTTTGATAAGGGGATGATGTGCTGCATATCCTTTCGTGCTCCAGCGTCTGGGGTATAGAGAGTTGAAATGAGACATTGGTGGACGCTGTGGAGGATCGTGGAGGCAAAATGGACAGGAAACAGCAGGGGCAGCATGCATGGATGCCTCTGAGGCTGCCTAATCTTGGGATGGAGCTGGCGGTCCACTGCCAGGCGAGATTTCGCCTGTCCAAGCCCCTGTCTCTCGGCTCCTCCCCACCCAAAATGGGCCTGGGGGCCAGAAGCGTTTACTTTGAAAAAATTATAATTTTCAAAGCAGGCCGGGCCGTTTGAATATTTCACCTAGGAATAATGGAATAGCATAGTGGTTCTATTTTTAATTGTTTTTACGGAAATGGTTCCATGATTAAGAGCGACAGTATGGGGCATCCATATTGCGCTGCTATGATTGCAACTTCAGGTCTCCAGCATGGCGGCGACAGATGGGCCGCGTTTCACTATGTATCTGGTGAAACACCTGAAAATTCTGCCTGACACAGCTCGTTTGATAAGGGGACGATGTATGGAGGCAGTGAACTAGTAGTAGATTAAAGGTGCTGCAGTTAAAACTATGTTAGTCGGATCTTGAGATGGAACTGGCGCTCCGCAGCCAGGCGAGCTTTCGCCAATCCAAGCCCCTGTCTCTAGGCTACTCCCCAAACAGCACTTCTAAGAAACTTTTGTATAAGATCAAGTGTAGTAGCGTTCTTATAAGTTTAGGATATGGCGGGTGAGGGGAATGTAAACAGATGCGCAAGAAGCGCTGAAATAATATTGGTAAATGATAAATGTTTGCCAGTATATTTTGTGGATGACACAGCAGGGTGGCGACAAAGTTAAAAAGTTTGATGTGGAATCCATGAAAACAACCCAAAATTCTGCCTGACACAGTTCGTTTGATAAGGAGACCATGTATGGAGGCAGCTATATGGACGACTTTTGGAGGCAGCTATGGCGATGACGTGTGGAGGTAGCAATGGAGACAACGTGTGGAGCCAGCTAAAAAAGACGACATGTGGAGGCTGCTATGGAGACAATTTAATTTGGATAGTGCCTGTATGTGGCAGTCCAAAAAAGTTTTCAAACCAAAGGAGCAGGTAGGTGGTCCTCCAGAAAAATTTAATAAATTAAGTGCCTGTATGTGGCAGTCACAAAAAGTTTTCAAACCAGAGGAGCAGGTAGGTGGTCCTCCAGAAAAATTAAATACATAGAGTACTATAGCTAGAGCCAGTTGGCCCTGGCAAAAAATAGCCAGTTTCCTATGCTTTAGTGTACAAAGAGGAGGAGAAGGAGGACAATGAGGAGGAGGAGTGCATACATTATTCAGGTTGAGCTTCTTTCACCTGTTGGAGAATGAAAATCCGGAGAAATCCAGGCTTTATTCATCTTGATAAGCGTCAGCCTGTCAGCGCTGTCAGTCGACAGGCGTGTACGCTTATCGGTGATGATGCCACCAGCTGCACTGAAAACCCGCTCGGACAACACGCTAGCGGCAGGGCAGGCAAGAACCTCCAAGGCGTACAGCGCCAGTTCGTGCCACATGTCCAGCTTTGAAACCCAGTAGTTGTAGGGAGCTGTGTGATCATTAAGGACGATGGTATGGTCAGCTACGTACTCCCTCACCATCTTTCTGTAAAGATCAGCCCTACTCTGCCGAGACTGGGGACAGGTGACAGTTAGAGATGAGCGAACATACTCGTTAACCCAATGTGCCGTCAGCGACATATAGTGGCCCTGCCCGGCAGCACTCGTCCACATGTCCGTGGTCAGGTGGACCTTGTCAGAAACGGCGTTGGTCAGGGCACAGATGATGTTCTCTGACACGTGCTTGTGCAGGGCTGGGACGGCACATCGGGAAAAGTAGTGGCGGCTGGGGACCGAATACCGAGGGGCGGCCGCCGCCATGAGGTTTCGAAAGGCCTCGGTCTCTACCAGCCTATAGGGCAGCATCTCCAGGCTAAGCAACTTGGAGATGTGGACGTTGAGGGCTTGGGCGTGTGGGTGGGTTGCGCTATACTTCCTTTTGCGCTCCAGCATCTGGGGTATGGAGAGCTGAACGCTGGTGGATGCTGTGGAGGATCGTGGAGGCGAAGATGGGGTTTTCGCACAGGAGGTGTTTGGGCTGTGGTCCTGGGCAGGGGCCTGACACAGAGGGGAAGGAGCAGTGGTGTGCCCGGCCGGAGGTGAACGGGCTTGGTGCCATTGAGTGGGGTGTTTAGCATTCATATGCCTGCGCATACTGGTGGTAGTTAAGCTAGTAGTGGTGGAACCCCTGCTGATCCTGGTTTGGCAAAGGTTGCACACCACAGTCCGTCGGTCATCCGGTGTTTCTTTAAAGAACCTCCAGACTTCTGAAAATCTAGCCCTCGCCACGGGAGCTTGACTACGGGCAACATTTGGCGTTGATGCACCAGCTTTGGCCCTGCCTCTCCGTCTGGCCCCACCACTGCCTCTTCCAACCTGTTCTGCTATAGGACTCGCCTCCGTCTCAGAAGCACTGTGTTCACCCAGCCTATCAACCCAGCTTGGGTCTGTCACCTCATCATCCTCCGATCCCTCAGTCTGCTCCCCCCTCGGACTTCCTGCCCTGACAACAACTTCCCCACTGTCTGACAACCGTGTCTCCTCATCGTCCGACACCTCTTTACACACTTCTTCCACTACGTCAATAATGTCATCATCACCCACAGACTGCGACTGGTGGAAAACCTGGGCATCGGAATATTGCTCAGCAGCAACCGGACAAGTGGTTTGTGACTGTGGGAAGGGTCCATAAAACAGTTCCTCAGAGTATGCCGTTTCAAATGCCAAATTTTGCTGGGAGGGGGCAGACTGGGGGGAAGGAGGCTGAGGTGGAGGAGCCGGAGGAGTGCTGATTTCGGTGACATGGGTGGACTGCGTGGAAGACTGACTGGTGGACAAATGGCTAGAAGCATTGTCCGCAATCCACGACATCACCTCTTCGCACTGTTCTGGCCTCAACAGTGCTCTACCACGAGTCCCAGTAACTTGAGACATGATGAACCTAGGGAGTGTAGCTCTGCGGCGTTCCCCTGCTCCCTCATCAGCAGGTGGTGTCTCACCCCGCCCAGGACCACGGCCTCTGACCCCTGCAGTAGTTGGACGCCCACGTCCACGCCCTCGTCCTCTACCCCTAGCCCTCGGGTTAAACATTTTCCAAATTAAAGTGTAAACTTTTAATTTTTTTTTTTTTTGTGTTTATTTTTTTTTTTATTTTTTTTTTAACAAAACGATGCTATTCTATTGCTATGGCTAGTTTCTAACCTACACTGACAGCACACAACTGGATTTTGTGCTTTGCAAGATGAGTTTGAGCTATAAAATGAAATAAAGGTAAAAAAAAAAATAAATCAGCAGACTCTGCCTAATTCTAATCAAACCCCTAATAAATTGTCCCACTTCGGTGTTTGAGGTGGTGTCACTAAGAGCTAAACACAACGGTCGCAGGTCTCCCAGCAAATTCCTCACAATATGGTACTAGCTGCACTACTAATGCCAGCAAGCCAAGCCACAAGCAAACCAAATAAAGGAAAATATAACGCTATTGTAGGCCTAAGTAAGCCGTTGGGGTTCTCCTATGGCTATTTTGTAGCCGCCACTGAAAGCACACTGCTTTGCAAGATGAGTTTGAGCTATAAAATGAAATAAAGGTAAAAAAAAAAAAATAAATCAGCAGACTCTGCCTAATCTAATCAAACCCCTAATAAATTGTCCCACTTTGGTGTTTGAGGTGGATATGTGTGTCATTAAGAGCTAAACACAACGGTAGCAGGTCCCCCTGCAAATTCCTCACAATATGGTACTAGCTGCACTACTAGTGCCAGCAAGCCCAGCCACAAGCAAATAAAAAAAAAAATGTATAACGTTATTGTAGCCCTAAGAAGGGCTGTTGGGTTCTTGTAGAATCACTCCTGCCTAACACTATTCTAATAGAACACCCTAACGCTTTCCCTGACCAGCAGCAGCTCTCTCCCTAGCGGCATCCAGACAGAGAATGATCCGAGCAGCGCGGGCAGGGGCTAGTCTATCCCAGGGTCACCTGATCTGGCCAGCCAACCACTGCTATCGATGTATAAGGGTACCACGTCATGCTGGGTGGAGTGCAGAGTCTCCTGGCTTGTGATTGGCTCTGTTTCTGGCCGGCAAAAAGCAAAACGGCGGGAGATGCCATTTTCTCGAGCGGGCGAAGTATTCGTCCGAGCAACGAGCAGTTTCGAGTACGCTAATGCTCGAACGAGCATCAAGCTCGGACGAGTATGTTCGCTCATCTCTAGTATAGATACATCTTTTGGACAGCACATCCCGAAGAGAATGTTGAAATTTTTAGTACAATGACATAGGAATTTTTCTTTTATCACAAAGTGGACATAAAGGAATAGGACTGTATGGATCACTATGCCAAGTCACAGCATCATCCGTGTCAATGATATTTACTATACTTAATATTTTGTATGGGTATATATCACACAAAGGAGGGAAAAGAAAATAACAGGGTTTTTAATAAAATCTTGTTTGAAATAGCCCGTTATGGACTAATATCTGAACCAGCAGTTTTTCAGTTATGGATCAATGACTGCACCAGCACTTTTTCGCACTATAAGTAGGTAATACTAAGGATGATTAATATTTATATCCATTGAGCTGGGACCGGTTAGCCGTCCTTATAATTAATGTATTTACACACAATAAGCATTTGGTCGAGATGTATTGAGTAATTATACACTTTATAAGCACATGGCACTTTTTGTTGTGATACTTGTAGTCCACAGTTGCACTTTCAAGCACACTACACTTTATCATATATGAATTCACCTTCACACGTTTCAACCCTAAATGTAACATATACACTAATAGGGACAGTGATATATTTTCTTTTGTTCTTAATAGGAATCCTAACTGATAAGATTAAAAGTAATGGGAATAGTAGTTACTGTAGTTTATGACAATCACTTTAGGTTTTGGGAATATGCAAATAGACAGGATAGCATCGTTTAGTATTAGAAATGTCCTAGTTTTGTTATTGATGGGATTGCACAAAGTATTATGATGACTGTGTGTTAATGTAGTTTGGGATTTTTAATGTCTTTTTATTACTCCTAGGAGTAATGGAAGTCTAATACAGTGGATCATCAATTCTGTTATATTGCAAATTTAGGTGTTACCTCGAAAGTGTTCTACACCGAGCTTAGACTCCATTAACTCTATAGAGCCAAGTCAAGAGAAATATATGACTTTGGTTGGATTTTAGATTGGTTTGTCCCTTCCAATTTTGTTTTAGACGCCACAATAAAAGTTATGTTTTATCCTATATATCTGTTTTTGCTCAGTGAATAATTGTTTAAAATTCTAAAACGGCATTTGACATCGATTTATTCTGTGACACGAATGTCTTTTTATTAGTCGGACTTATGGTACACAATCTGCACTATATTGTAATTATCTAATGACACCCAATTCTGTATAACTGTGTCAGCAGTATGTTCGCTATGTGTATGTATCCGTCCAGTATTGTCTTTACCAAGGCACAATCATCATATTCACAATTTTCATGTTTGTTTTTTGTTTTCTATATTTGACATTAGTAGACAAATTGACATGGCACCTTGAGAATCTGTACATATTCCCCGCTTATATAGTGGCAAATGTATGCAAGACGCTCAACTTGTCAGTGAGGTATCCTTTGGGTGTGCGCACGCGCGTGGTGGGATGCGCCTGCCTCCTGCCCGACAGCTCGTCCCAGCTCACTGCCCCGGAGTGATGTATGCCTCATGTGACGGGTCATGTGAGCTGGGACGGGCCTCAGGCAGGGAGCGGTGCTCTTCCATGCACCGTGCGCCCGATACTTCCGTTTGGATCACATTTAGATACAACAGGTGAACAGGTGAGCGTCTGTGGAGTTCATTGGCTACATGTTGCATATAAGCTCGATCTTGTCGGTTACTCACACATTCCCCCAGACGAAGGCTAGCGCTGAAACGCGCGTTGGGGAATTCCTCAGTCCGTGGCACATTTGATTTGTATAAGATACCAGGGGTAAGTAATGCATTCTCTTGAACTGTGATTGAATTGGACCTAATTGTGGTGACATATGTCCAATTGTTTTGGTATGCATTAGCACTTTTGTTTATAGGTTGTGGCAATAATCAGATTATTATTTGCACTGGCACTTTAAGATTTATAATGAATGGGTTACATGTTATACCTAAAATCATGTGCAATATCTAATGTACTTAAATGCACTTTGCCGCTTATTGACACATAATGCCTTTGAATTTTATAACTCCTATATCCCTGGCCCCTCTATAATGTTCCCACGGATGATATAATATGATCTGATATTGGGAAATACAGATCCCCAAAACGACACACTGGACTTTGAGCAAAAATCACTCCATCAGCTACTGAGTACAAGCAGCTTGACGCTAGAGACACCACATGCAGTGTGAAATGATGGGATTGCAAAAAGGCTGTGACATCACACAAGCCTGCCAGTCGGTGATTGACTTACATGTCTGCACATGTGATCGAGGGTGTTCCTTACTTCTTCCCAGAGTTCTCTGCCCCATGTAACACGTTATATTTTGTTTATAGTTACGGAACGGCACATGAACAGAGTATCTGACCATTGACACAGAAAGTACTTCATACAAATGTGCAATGTGGTGGTTATCGTGATGAATACTGCCAATGTCAACTTGTGGCATGGCTGCAATTTAACCTCATTAGAGCCTCTAAGTTATTTATACTTAGGCGTGATGTACACCGGTTACTCCTGAAGAAGCCACAAGTTATGCGCGGAGCATTCATAGCCTATTTCCCTCCACTGTCTTTGTCATATGGTAATTTAATATGACAGGTATGCATATGCTAGTATTATGTTTGCATTTGATCTGGTTATCGTTTTAGTAGCTCATGGTGGCTACGGTATTTGTGCAGAGACATGTGACCTATTTATATGTGCAATGGATAACTCTTTTCGGGCCTACTGTCTGCATATATTTTGATTGTCTCATGCACATTTAAAATTTCATCTTATTAGCAGATCCATGAAGTGACTATTTTTTAACTAGGGTCTTGATACTTTGGGTCTTCTTTTTCACATTTTGTATAGATATGTGATGACAGTGGTTGGGTTAGGGTTGTATAGGTGGACTGTTTGTGGGCCTAATCAGATGTATAAGTCCTCCTTTTGTTTATTTTTGGGGGGTATAATTTGCCTTTTCCTATTTTTAACTGTTTTTAACCTGTCTGTCTAGTTTATATATAATTAATTGTTTATAATTAATTGTTTAAATGAATAAAGATTTTTTGATATGATTTTTTTGCTACATGACATATTTATTTGTGTATTTTCCATGATTTCAGCCCAGCATCATTATACCAGTATATTGCTGCACTTTGCTGAACGGAATCGACAGCAGAGATCTTGCCCCCTCACCCTGACTGCTGCAACAATGGCACAACGACCATGTCTATGCTGATCTGACCTGTCAGTCTATACGGATTGACTGGTCGGATCAATCTAAGAGGTGACAAGATGTTAAGTCATATGACACCAGGATGTGATTAGCTTGCAGCCTGTTTAATGTTAAACTCAGCACAATATATGAGTGATAATTTGTCCGCCAACATCAGGTCACAGGCTGCAGAGACTGAAGAAAATGACCCAGCTTAGTGGGACATGTGATGTCAGTATGTTTTACATGCAATGCAGATTCTGTAATAAGAAAAGCACCAAGAGAAAAAGACACAGAAAAAAATAAGATAAGTATCTTTTTATTTTTTGGACATTGGCTCCTATTGGGCAGAAACTGTGACTGCTGATTACTGGGGCAAGCACTTTGACTAGTGGCTACTAGGGGAAAGCAGTGTGTCTATTAGCTACTGTGGAAAACAAAGAGACTACTTTCGGCAAAGCAAAGTAACTAATGGCTACGGATCAAGCACTTTGTCTGCTATCTACTTGGAAAAACACAGTGACCATTGCCTACTGAGGGAAAGGCACTGTGACTAGGGTAAGGAATTGTAACTACTAAGGCAGAAAATATGACTGTAGGCTATAATATTCTGGACCCTCAGAGCATTAGACATTTAATCTATCACCTAAGCTCTGAAAATTAATCACTAAGATAAAAAAATAACTGAGGTGAAAATATTAAGCAAATTGGTAAGAAGGTAAACATTTTAAACTAAAACTTCACATTTAAACCTGTATACTGTTTCCTTCATTGACATGTCAAGATAACAGGAAACTAAGAAACTATTTATTGTAGGACTGCTCCCTGTACAGGGACCATGAACCCTGGGCCCTCAGATTAAAAGCCTGATACTGTACCAACTGTATCTGGAAAAACTGAGGTATCTGGTAATTTAACTGAGTTAAATTATGGAGCAAACTAGTCCTCAGAGTCTATTAATGGCATAATAAAAAGTTCTTGATTTCATAAACACTTTGGAGTATTACTGTTGGAATTGTTAGAGATCTTCATGTAAATGAACCGAATGACAAGAGATGGGCGAATCAATTCGAATGAAGTAGTATTCGATACAAATTTCACGGAAAATTTGATTCGTTATGAATCGGAAGTGTACGCTGATTCGTGGGAACAAAGCGAACTCTGGGAAGGAAAAAGGAACACCCTCGATGACATGTGCAGACCTCTAAGCCAATCAGGCACCGGCCCTATGTGATGTCACAGCCCTATAAAAACTGTCAGGCATTTGCAATCTCAGCATTTCACACTGCATGTGCCATCTGTAGCGTCCAGATGCTTCTACTGTAAAGTACTGTAGTGATCCCAGGGTGTGCATTTATGGGGATCTGTATACCCCAAATAGCAGTTCTTTTTTTGTTACTGAAGCCACTAGGAATAAATCTGTGTAACCCCTTACCAACATGTGATGTAATACCACGTCACATGTTGGGTGCGGGTGCATGGAGAGGGCTTACGGGCTGAGCCCTCTCCATAGTCGGTAAGTCTTTGCTGCAATATGCAGCAAAGGCTTACTGGTAGCACCCGCAATCGTTCGTGGGTGTTTACCCGGCGAAGCTGCCGGCGGCTTTAAAAAGATGCTGGCGCATGGGCACCGCCATCTTACCGCGGATCGTTGCTCCCCGTGACATCGGGGAGCGGCGATCCTTTGCCATGATAGCCTCGGGTCTTCCCTTTTATAACAGCTTTGTGTTATCCCTTTCATTACAATGAGGAGGAAAATCCCCATATACTGCCATACAGTAGTATGGCAGTTAGGGTAGGATCGATCAGTTAGGGAGTCTGAAAAATAGGGAAAATGACAATATAAAAAAACATAAAAATTCAAATCACCCCCCTTTCCCTAGAACTGATTTAAATATAAACAAAATGTAAAAATCATTAACACATTAGGTATCCCATTAAATGTTTAACCCCATAACGGAAAATGGCACTTTTTTGCCATTAAAAAAAAATAAATTCTATAAAAAGTGATCAAAAGGTTGTAAAAGTCATCAAAAGTTGCAATAAACAACACCTCCCATAGCTCTGTATACCATAAGTATAAAATAGTAATTAACGCCAGAAGATGGCAAAATGCAAAAACAATTTTGTATGGAAGGTTTTAATTTTTGTAAAAGTATGAAAACATAAAATTAGATATGTCATTTGGGGCATACAGTGAAATCCGTAAAATCCAAACCCACAAGAATACTGCACAAATGCCTTTTTTTTCACCAATTTCACTGCATTTGGAATTTTTTTCCCCGCTTCCCAGTGCACGGCATGGAATATCAGATACCCCCATTTTGAAGTGTAATTTGTTCCACAGAAAATAAGCCACAACATAGCTCTGTACATGGAAAAATAAAAAAGTTATAGATTTTTGAAGGTGGGGAGTGAATAATGAAAGGGCAAAAACGAAACATTGGCGGAAAGGGGTTAATATCCACACCGCTGTTGTAGTGATTTCTGCCCCTCTCCCAGGGTGTTTCCAATACCCTCTCCCAGGTTATTTCCAATACTTTTGTGTTGCTAAAGTTGAGAGCAAGAAATACGTGTCGCATCCACATAGTTGATCGCAGCAGGGGAACTCTGTGAGGCCAGAACTGCCATTGTCATCTAGCAGCAGTGTGTTGATCAAGAACCCAAAGGTTGTTGATTGGGAGGCTAGGTCACCCAATTCCTAAAATATAACATTTGACAACCCCAGCCAAGTGTCTCTGGGTTCATCAGATACAACAATTAGTTGGCATGGCCCCGGAGAAGGTCAGCAGCTTTCACCTGTCCTCAACCAGCCGCTCGCCTGTTATTTTCCCTCAGCCAGAGAGCTCCTAAGTGGTCTGGGGTCAGCGTCACTATACAGCGAGGATGAACTCTTTCAGGACAGTCAGCAGCTGTTTGGCAGTGAAGAGGTGGGGCAGACATCCGCTGCTTCGTTAGTATTAACTCAGTGCAGAGTGTTGGCAGTAAAATAATCACCTCGGTGGTATGGCATTTTTTTTATTAAGAAACCAGAGGAGCCGAGCATGTGTATATGTTGAATATATGGGCAGAAAGTGAAGCGTGGCCAGGGAGCTAACTTTGGCACCCTGGCCCTGCGTCAACTTGCAGGGCCACCATCCAATGGACTGGGAGAAACATGGAACAGATGTGGAGGTTGATCTTGCCGCCATAGCAATAGCACCTAGTTGCACACATGCCATTGCAGCCAGTCAAGGCTCCAGCCTAAGGGAGCTGTTTGTCTTTGACATCATCTGCCGATCCAGATGCTCCTGCTCCTTGCTACTCATGGTGCCAGCAGTCTTTGAAAGAGGCGATTACAACAAGACAACTGTATGCGTCCAGCGATCCTAAGGTGCAGAAGCTGACTGTGCTCTTGTCCAAGTTGTTTGTACTGCAGTCCCTCCCTTTCCAAGTCATAGACTCTGCACCCTTCAGAGAACTTATGGCTTGTGCTGAACCCAGGTGGAGAGTTCTAAGCCACAATTTTTTTTCCAAAAAGGCAGTGTCAGCCCTTCACAGAAGGTTGACCAGTCCTTGAGCTCATCAGTTTCTTCCAAGGTGCGCGGCAGCGCAGGCGTGTGGAGCTGTAACTACAGTCAGGGCCAGTACATGTACTTTACAGCCCACTAGGCGAATGTGCTTCCTGCCCAGCCACACCAACAACTCCCACAAGAGATGGCGCTTTCTCCTCCACGTTGTCAAGGTGTCACAGAGTTTTACACCTGGTTTGCTTGGGCGAATAATTTCACATGGGGAGGAACTCCTTTGCGTCATGCAAGAAGAAATCAATGTGTGGCTTTCTCCGTGACAACTGAAAATCGGAACCATGGTGAAAGACAATGGGAGGAACGCAGTTTCCACGCTGCAATGAGGATGAATGGCCCATGCACCACATGTGTTCTATATGATTGTCAACAGGTTCTTGAAGTCTTCCACCCATCTGCAAGACATTCTAACAATGGCCAGGAAACTGTTTGCACTTCAGCCATTCTTCCAAAGCCAAGCACACCCTCCTCGAGTTGCAGCGGCAGAACGGCCTCCCCCAACAGCCTCCATATGTTACACGGCCTGTATGAACAGAGAAAAGCCATAAATGATTTTTTGATGATGCAAGTGGAACGGAGTACTGTGTAACTTTGATGTCAGCCACTGGCAGCTCATGTGTGACACCTGCCATTTGCTCAAGCCCTTTGAAGAGGCCATGTTATTTGTCAGTCGCCAGATTTACGGGATGAATAAAGGTCATTCTACTCCTTTATGTCCTGGAACAGATGCTGCAAAATCTGTCTGGTCAGGGACTGGAGAAATGGTGACTGAATCTCATGGCCACATGAGTCCAGTGGGGGCTGAACTTGAGAAGGAGGAGGACATTGGAGCACAAGCAGAGTCTGGTGAAATCAGTGGTTTTTATAATCCGGGGACAGAAGAGGAGGAGCATCCGGAGGAAGTAGAAGACAAGGCAGATGACCCAGAAGCACCGTGGCAGTATACATTGGAGATGGAGGCCGGGAGTCCCTCAGAGTCACTTGCGCAGATTGCCCGCAGTATTCTGCTTTTCCTAACTAGTGACAGCCGAATAGCCAACATCCGGCATAGGGATGACTTTTTGCTCTCCGACCTCTTGGACCCTCGCCACCGGTTAAAAGTGGGTGACTTTTTTCCAGCTGGCGAGAGGGAGGAACAACTGGCATACTATAGAGAAATACTGAAAAGATAGTTGGCCACTGCCTTTGTGCGCTATTGTCCATCCTCTGTTAGGTCTGACCGAGGGATTCCTGGCAGTGATCGCTCATGTACTACTGCCACGGCTGCTGTGGGGTAATGTCGGGGAGGAGGGGGTAGGAGCAGTAGCAGCTCCATCAGCAGCTGCTTAAGTCTGGAGTCCTTAATGACCAAATCCCTTCACCCACCTAGTGAGGAGTTTAGCCACCAGCAGCAGCAGGACATGGGGCGGACCCTGCACCAGCAAGTGGTGGCCTACTTGGACAGCACATTACCACCCCAGGTAGAGGATCCCTTGGACTACTGGGCAACCAAACTTGATGTGTGGCCGCAACTTGCAGAGTTTTCAGTAGAGAAGCTGTCCTGCCCGGCCAGTAGTGTGGCATCAGAGCTGGTGTTCAGTGCGGTGGGGGCCATCGTCATTTCAAGGAGAACCGGCTTATCCACCCATAATGTGGAGAGACTGACCTTTTGTAAAGATAAATCAGGCTTGGATTGGCCCGGATTTCATCTCACCAATGCCTTATGCATCAGAATAGATCAACCATAATGCCACACCCCAAATGTTGAGAAATGAGTCTGGATTCTAACTACCTTCCTCGGCCACTATTCTGATGCTGACAGCCAGTTGCTCCATCTGCCCCATCTTTACCAGGGACAGGAATTGTCCGCCACCTCCACACTGTATCATTGTGCTACTCTGTGGGCTCCTGATGCTGATGCTACTGACGCCAACTCCACACTGTACCATTGTGCCTCTCTGTGGCTTACCAGGTTGCCAACTGACCACTGTCTCATTGCAACAACCTGTGATTTCCCCGCTGAGGAAGCCCGCTTGACGGGCGATACACGTGGGGCACATGTGATCTCTCGGCTCCTCCAGCCCTGCACCTCTCCTTTTTTTGTGATCTTTATTTCTATTCAGCACTTTATATTTACATTATTGTCCTTTACCATTATCATTTGTTGTTATACTATATATGTATTCTATATTGGGGCTGGACTCTGGGGGATCTTTGTTCTGTTTTCCCTAGCCATGGGACTTTTAACAGTTTTTAATCTCTATGTTTGACATTTAATAAATAAATTTCATATTTGCCCTATAACATCTGTCTTTCTATTTGTTCAAATTTGATTTACTGTTTCAGATGTTGTTATTACAATTTTGTGACCCATTTTTTGCAAGTTTACGACCCTGTGATTTCCATAATGAGGTCTTCAACCTCCACCGCTCTATGACGTTGCCACTCTGTTTAGTTTTCCCCTTCATTTCATCTGTCAGAAGGAATGAAAAGCTTCAGGATTGATAGCCAAAAGCAGGAGTAGATTGAGAACACAGAGGACATGTAAATATCCCATTTACTCGTCATCTCTGTTTTGGATCCAATCCTGTTTTGTTTTTGGCTTTAGCAATGCTGATGATGGATTATTGTCCAATTTGAAAGCGGACACTGACGGATGAAATGAAGGGCAAAATGATCAGTGATGAAAATGCTGAAATATTGCCGACACCCTCAACACTCTTTCGGTGGGTTTCTACATGTATTTAACAGAACAGGTTCTGCAATAATCTATGGAATCATTAGATGACAGTAAAAAGAGTGAACTCTTAGATGTTATAGGGCCTTGGCCCTCAGCTCAGTCCTTTCCAGCTGGCACAGACGTTACCTTGAAGGCTGAGTTCCCGCTTTGCTTTCTTTGCCAAGTTGGCCCCTGTAAGTGTCCATGGAATTGAACAGAGAAGTGATTCAAAGAGCGGCGGCTGTCATGTGCGTGTCATACCGAAACACAGCATTGTTTGAAGAACAAACAATGCTCCCTATGCATATTAAGCATGGCACAACGTTCTACAACACCCTACAGGCTCTAAGCAGCCAGGAAATACCTGTTTTTTTTAACATGATTCATGAATCAGGTCGAACCTATTTTCAACAAATTCGCCCATCTCTACTAATGACTCAGTCATGAAATATATGCTTAACCTCCTCACTGTAATGTATGGCTTGAAAGAAGCATCAAAGATATAAATGTATCTATTCTTAGTGAGTTTGCAATTTCCCTAGATCTTTAAGATGCAGTAGCCAAACTTTTCAAAGGACATAAATGGAATTTTATGGCATCTAGGTAGATATTTGAAACTATAATGTCATACTTAAACCTGTCTATTGCTTCCTTTATTGACATTTCAAGTTAAGAGGAAACTAAGAAAATGTTTCTTGAAAAGGGACTGTTGCCTGAACAGGGTCTTGAACCCTGGACCCTCAGATTAAAAGTCTGATACTCTACCAACTGAGCTATCCAGGCTCGAAGAGAGGCTCTGTTTCCTCTCTCTTTTTACTGTGAGCTGGTGTAATGGATCCTAACGTAATAATTGTCTCTTTCAATGTCGGAGATCTACGTACTCCTGACAAGCGACAGCTGCTACAGAGGGACCGGTGGAGACTGAGAGCGCAGGTGGTCTTCCTTCAGAAGACGCACTTCTGCAAAGACAGGATTCAGAGGGTCTCCTCCCGCCGCTTCCCATATTGCTACCATGGATGTTCAGAGGATTCGCTCTCCAAAGGTGTGAGTATACTGATTGCACAAAACACCCCTTGGGTCTTTATGGACTCTATGGTTGACATGGAGGGCAGATATGTATTTGTCAAGTGAACCCTGCACACTCAGACTGTCACACTTGCATATCTCTATCTACCCAACGTAGGACAGCCCGCTGCGCTTGCAAAATTTCTGCAGGAACTAAATTCCTTCGGGGATCCTAGTTCTTGGTGGAAATTTAAATCTTGTTATGTTTCAAATGGTACTACGCACCTGTCACGAGCCCAGAGGCGTCGAGTTAAGGACCTGTTCCTAGATGACCAGTTAGTGGATGGATGGAGATCTCTATATCTGAGTTCAAGTGATTTTATGTACTTCTCCGTTACCCATGACATGTTCTCCAGGATTGATTATTTTTTCATAGATCATTTCCACCTGGACAGAGTGATGGAGGCAGATATTCATGTGTCACCCCTATCTGACCACTCGCCTATCTCCATTACCCTTGTCACGGGTAATCCCACGACCCACATCACAGGTCGCGGGCTCACCCGTGCCCCCCTGCCCCCACCAGCGCGCCGCCAGCGCATCTCACCTGTCCTGGCTCGCTCCCCTCCGCTGTGCGCGTGCGACCCTGACTGCTAGGGCGCGCGCGCGGCACCTTCTCCAAATTTAAAGGGCCAGCGCGCCATTAATTGGCGCTGGCCATATTGCCCAATTCTTCATAAGCCTGCCTCTTCCTGTAACCCTTGCCGGATCTTTGTGCCTCATAGCCTAAGAGAAAGCTTCCAAGCAATTATTCCTGCGTTCCTGTGTATTCCTGCGTTCCTGTGTATTCCTGCGTTCCTGTGTATTCCTGTGTGTTCCCGCTCCTGAGTCCTGTGTTACCTGAGTTCCCCCATGTTGCTGTGTTCCGTGTGCCTGTGTTCCCGCTCCCACCTGCCTGGACCTCCCGTTGCTGACCTTGGACTTGGACTAGACGTTGCATCTCTGCCGCCTGCCCTGACCCTGTGCCTGGACCTGACTACGAGACTGTCATCCGCTAAGGTACCTCGACCTTGGCTGCCACCGCGGGCTGGTCGCACCTGTGGAACGACCTGGTGGTATCCAACCCGCTTTGCGGCGGGCTCTGGTGAAAACCAGGTCCCGCTTGGGCTCCGGTCCCAGGTGTCGGCTAGTACCATCTCCCGCGGTGGTCCAGAGGATCCACTGATCCTGACAGTAAGATCCGGCCATGGATCCCGCCGAGGTTCCGCCTTCCACTCAGCCAGACCTCGCTACCATAGTGATCCACCATTCCCGGCAGATTGCTGCACAACGGAATCAACTAGAGCAAGTCACCACCATGATGCAGCAGCTGCTAGCCACCCAGCATCAGCAACAGTCTCCTGAGGTGGCCGCTGCGACTCCTGCTACCCCGGCTTATCTTCCTGCTGCTGAACCCAGGCTATGTCTCTCTTTGCCCGGCAAGTATGATGGGGATCCCAAGATGTGCAGGGGCTTCATCACCCAGTGCTCCCTGCACATAGAACTTATGCCGTTGCAATTTTCCACAGAGCGGTCCAAGGTGGCATTTGTCCTCAGCCTCCTTTCCGGGAAGGCCCTGGCCTGGGCTACTCCTCTTTGGGACAGGGATGACCCGGTTGTCGCTACCCTCTCGGAATTTCTGGCAGAGTTCCGGTCAGTCTTCGAGGAACCGGCACAAGCTTCCTCTGCGGAGTCTGCATTATTGAACCTGCGCCAGGGCAACTCATCTGTGGGAGAGTACGCAGTTCAGTTCCGCACCCTGTCTTCCAAACTTGCCTGGAACGATGCAGCCCTCATTGCTACCTTCAAGAAATGACTCTCTGCGCAGGTCAAGGACGCGCTGGCATCACGGGACCTACCGTCAACTCTGAGTGGTCTTATCACCCTGGCCACTCGAATTGATGTGCGGTTTAAGGAGCGCGCTGAGGAACTATGCTCCGAGTACCCCCAAGGCCGTGTTAGACGTCTTCCTCGCCTGGCACCTGTATTCCAAAAGCCGCTTCAGCCCCCGGCTGAATCTTCTGCTTATGAACCTATGCAGGTGGACCGAGTCCGGCTTTCTCTACAAGAGCGTTCCAGGTGACGTCAGGAGAACCTGTGCATGTATTGTGCCAGCCCAGGGCACTTCGTCGGGGCTTGTCCTGTCCACCCCCAATGTCCGGGAAACGTCAGCACCTAGGCTTCTCGGGAGAAGCGTCCCTAGGTGTGAATAAAGCTTCTCCATGCTTGACTCTTCCCGTACTCCTCAGCGTTGGCACTGGCACCCAGATCCAAGTTTCCGCCTTCCTGGATTCGGGCTCTACAGCAAACTTTGTGGATGCTGCCCTGATCTCCCAGCATCACTTCCCGGTGGTTCGTCCCAAGAAGCCATTGTCCATTGCCTCGGTCAGGGCCCAGATTCTCTCCGTGCCCATCCGGTTTCGCACGGAACCCCTGCTCCTGCAAGTCGGAGCATTACATAGAGAAAGACTGTCCATTTTTGTGCTGCCCCAGTGCACTTCCACTCTCCTGCTGGGCCTCCCCTGGTTGCAACATCATGCCCCTGTTCTGGACTGGTCTTCTGGGGAGATTCTCCGCTGGGGACCGGATTGTTCCTCACACTGTATGAAGGTTCTACATCCGCTCCCTGTCGGGACTTCTACCTTGTCTCCTAAGCCTTTGGGGGGGGCTTCCCGCTCCGTACCAGGACTTCGCAGATGTGTTCTCCAAGAAACAAGCTGAGACCCTTCCTCCACATCGTCCCTACGATTGCCCCATCGACCTGCTGCCTGGATCTTCTCCTCCTCGGGTTGGGTGTACCCGCTCTCGGTACCTGAAACAGCCGCCATGTCTGAGTATGTCCAGGAGAATCTGCAAAGAGGCTTCATTCGCAAATCCACCTCTCCGGCATGTGCAGGCTTCTTTTTTGTCACCAAGAAAGATGGCTCTCTCCGCCCCTGTATTGACTATCGCGCTCTAAACAAAGTCACCGTTAAGAATCGCTATCCTCTGCCGCTGATCACGCAGCTGTTTGATCGTCTACGGGTGCGAGAGTCTTTACCAAGCTGGATCTTCGTGGGGCCTACAATCTTATCCGCATCAGGAGGGGCGACGAGCGGAAGACCGCCTTTAACACCCGTGATGGGCATTTTGAATATTTAGTTATGCCTTTCGGGCTCTGTAATGTGCCAGCCATTTGTCAAGAGTTTGTCAACGATATCTTCAGGGACTTATTGTACCGCTGTGTTGTGGTTTACCTGGATGACATCCTTGTGTATTCTGCTGACCTCGAGTCCCACCATTCCCATGTACGGCAAGTGCTCAGCCGCCTCAGGGCCAACCATCTCTACGCCAAACTGGAGAAGTGCCTGTTTCATCAAAAAAGCCTTCCATTCCTCAGCTACATTATTTCCGATAAAGGCTTGCAGATGGATCCTGACAAGTTATCTGCGGTTCTTCAGTGGCCACGCCCAGTGGAACTGCGGGCTATTCAAAGATTCCTGGGCTTCGCAAATTATTATAGACAATTCATTCCTCACTTCTCGACTCTGGTAGCTCCTATGGTTGCGCTAACGAAGAAAGGTGTCAATTCTCATGCCTGGCCCCCAGCGGCTGACGAGGCCTTCATGAGACTAAAGTCTGCTTTTTCTTCTGCATCTGTCCTTACGAGACCAAATACCGAGAAGCCATTTTTTGTGGAGGTTGATGCCTCCTCCGTAGGAGCTGGAGCGGTCCTTACTCAGAAGGGGCCTAGGGGCCGAACTCTATCCTGCGGCTTCTTCTCCAAAACTTTCTCCCTCGCAGAGAGGAATTATTCTATTGGAGATCGTGAGCTTCTGGCCATCAAGCTTGCCTTGGAGGAGTGGCGTCATCTGTTGGAGAGAGACAGATTTCCAGTCAGCATCTACACTGACCACAAGAACCTACAGTACCTACAGTCGGCTCAGCGGTTGAACCAGCGTCAAGCCCGGTGGTCTCTCTTCCCATTTTGACTTCCAAATCTATTTTCGTCCTGCCGAGAAAAACATCAAGGCTGACGCCTTGTCCCGTGCTTCGGATATTATGGGGGAGGACTATGCCCCGAGACACATCGTTCCTCCTGAGAGGCTTGTGCTGGCAGCGCCGGTGGACCTCCAGCAATTACCCCTTGGCAAGACTTATGTGCGACCTGGACTTCGAAAGAGGATCCTGACCTGGGGACATTCTTCTCGTGTGGCTGGGCACCCTGGGGTGCAACGCTCTGTGGCCCTAATTTCCCGATTCTATTGGTGGCCTGATTTAGTCAAGGACGTTCGGGATTTTGTGCGGTCCTGTACCTCTTGTGCTCGTAATAAGCCCTCACGACAAAAACCAGCTGGTCTTCTGTTGCCGTTACCAGTGCCTACCTGCCCGTGGTCTCACGTGGCTATGGACTTTATTACAGATCTGCCACCATCATCTGGCAATACCGTTATCTGGGTGGTAACCGACCGTTTTTCCAAAATGTCTCATTTTGTTCCTCTGCCAGGCCTGCCGTCTGCTCCACACCTTGCCAACCAGTTCTTCACCCACATCTTTCGCCTACATGGACTTCCGTTGCACATCATCTCGGACCGAGGGGTCCAGTTTGTCTCCCGCTTCTGGCGAGCCCTGTGTAATCAACTGCAGATAAAACTGGACTTCTCTTCTGCGTACCATCCTCAGTTTAATGGACAGGTTGAAAGAGTTAACCAGACTTTGGGCTGTTACCTGCGTCACTTTGTCTCTGCCCGTCAGGACAACTGGTCCACTTTGCTGCCTTGGGCAGAGTTCTCATATAACTCCCTGGATTCAGAGTCTGCTGGTGCATCACCCTTCTTTGTTCTATATGGAATACATCCACGTCCACCCCTACCTCTCTCCGTGTCTGCTGATGTTCCTGCTTTGGAAGAGTTGGTAACAGACCTTAAAGCTATTTGGGAACAGACTCGTCAGTCCCTGCTTTGGGCGTCTGCGCTCACCAAGACTCAGGCCGATAAAAAACGCAGGTCTCCTCCCGTCTTCTCTCCAGGGGATAAAGTGTGGCTGTCTTCAAAATATGTCCGGGTGAAGATTCCCAGCTACAAGCTTGGCCCTCGCTATCTGGGTCCATTTGAGGTGCTGAAGCGTATTAACCCTGTGGCCTATAAGCTGCGCCTTCCTCCCACCATGCACATTCCCGAACTCCTTTCATGTCTCCCTGCTCAAGCCTGTCATCTTGAATCGCTTCTCCCAGCAAGATCCTCCTCCTACTCCAGTGGCGGACTCTACCAACACCTATGAGGTAAAAGAGATCTTGGACATGAAGACGGTGAGGGGGAAGCAGTTCTTCGTGGTAGACTGGAGGGGGTTTGGGCCTGAAGAAAGCTCGTGGGAGCCAGAAGACAACATATCATAATCTTCTGCAGAGGTTCCTCCAGCCTAGGAGGAGGGGGGGTACTGTCACGAATGGTCCCGCGACCCAAATCGCGGGTCGCGGGCTTACCCGTGCCGCCCTGCCCCCGCCAGCGCGCCACCAGCGCATCTCACCTGTCCCGGCTCCTGGCTCGCTCCACTCCGCTGTGCGCGCGCGTCCCCGACTGCTAGGGCGCGTGCGGAACCTTCTCCAAATTTAAAGGGCCAGCACACCATTAATTGGCGCTGGCCATATTGGCCAATTCTTCATAAGCCTGCCTCTTCCAGTAACCCTTGCCGGATCTTTGTGCCTCATATCCTAAGAGAAAGCTTCCAAGCGATTATTCCTGCGTTCCTGTGTATTCCTGCGTTCCTGTGTATTCCTGCATTCCTGTGTTCCTGCTCCCACCTGCCTGGACCTCCCGTTGCTGACCTTGGACTTGGACTAGACGTTGCATCTCTGCCGCCTGCCATGACCATGTGCCTGTACCTGACTACGAGACTGTCATCCGCTAATGTACCTCGACCTCGGCTGCCACCGCGGGCTGGTCGCACCTGTCCAACCCGCTTTGCGGCGGGCTCTGGTGAAAACCAGGTGCCGCTTGTGCTCCGGTCCCAGGTGTCGTCTAGTTCCATTTCCCGCGGTGGTCCAGAGGATCCACTGATCCTGACAACCCTGAGTCTATCTCCCCCTTCCCCCTCAATGGGGAGATGGATTCTTAACCACTCCCTCTTGCAGAAACCCTGACACATCCAGGAGGTGGTAAGGGAACTTAATCATTACTTTGCTACAAATCCCAATGCTGTCACTTGCCCTCTGACCTGCTTTGAGGTGCATAAATTCCACATCAGAGATGTCTTCATGTACATGGGTAATAGGTTGAAGCAGAAAAGGTACACACAGGCCACTGCCCTCCTGTCCCAGACTAGGGAATAGGAGGACCACCATAAAGAGATACAGACCCCCCCCCAGGGACCTGCTTATCTATCTAGGGAGCAACTCCATAGCCTTTACCTGGTGAAGGCACAAGAATCTCTGGCTAAATGCATAGGGTTTTCTATGAAAGTGGCAACAAGCTGGCTAAAGTTCTGGCCAACGCCCTCAGAGCCCATAGAGCAGATAATTACATCCCACACCTGACTGGCACAGGGGGTTCTAAACTAATTTCTCCAGCAGTCATAGCTAAATCCTTAAAATATTTTTTCACATCCCTATATCAGCTACAACCTCCTCAGACCCCCATATGAGATGGATATTCAGACTTACCTAGCCACAGCGATCCTACCTTTTCTTATTGTCTGAGGATAAAGAGGCATTGGAGACTCTGATAACCACAGAGGGAAGTCCCCAGGCCCTGACGGGTTCATGGTCCACTATTAAAAGAAGTTTACCAAACATCTGACGCGTCCCTTAATTGATGCATTTAACGCGCTATCCTCTAGGTATAACATCCCCCCCAGACACACTTAGGGCACATATAGTGGTGATATCAAAAGAGGGGAAGGACCCAGCCTCATGTGCAGGCTACAGGCCGATATCTTTGCTCAATGTGGACCTTAAATTGTTGTCAAAAATTTTAGATAACTGCTTAGCCCCGCTGTTGCCGAGGTTGGTCCATCTTGATCAAACAAGGTTCGTGCCTTCACGGGTAGCCAGGGACGGCACCACAAAGGCATTAAATATGATCCAATTTATTAAGACATCGGCATGTAAAATTAAGAGAAAGCTAAGAAACTATTTTTGTCAAACCTGTCTGCTGCTTCCTTTATTGACATGTCAATTTTAGAGGAAACTAAGAAACTGTTTCTTGTGAAATGAATGTCGCTTGAACATGGACTTGAACCCTGGACCCTCAGATTAAAAGTCTGATGCTCTACCGACTGAGCCATCCAGGCTCTAAAAATGCAGTCACTGAGATAGAAAAAAAAAGCTGAGGTTAAATGAAGGAGAATATAAGGTCGTCATAGTCTATTAATGGCAAAATGAAAAGTTCTTGATTTCATAAATACTTTGGAGTATTACTGTTGAAGTTGTTAGAGACCTTCATGTAAATGGACATAATCACTCAATCAAGAAATATATGCTAAACTTCCACACTGTAAATATGGTTTTAAAGAAACATCAAAGATATAAATGTATCTATTCTCAGTGAGTTTACAATGTCTCTAGATCTTTAACATACCGTAGCCAAACTTTCCAAAGGACGTAAATGTAATTTGATGAAATCGAGGTACATATTTGAAAGTATAATGTCATACTTAAAGCTGTCTACTGCTTTCTATATTGACATGTCAATTTAAGAGGAAACTAAGAAACTGTTTCTTGTAAAAAAACAGCTTTTTGAACAGCGATTTGAACCCTGGAGCCTAAGATTAAAAATCTAATTCTCTACCGACTGAGCTACCCAGGCTCTGAAAAAGCTCTCACTGAGATAGAAAGAAATACTGTGGTTAAATTAAGGAAAATATAAGGTCCTCATAGTCCATTAACGGCAAAATGAAAAGTTCTTGATTTCATAAATACTTTGGAGTATTACTGTTGAAGATGTTAGAGGTCTTCATGCAAATGGACATAATCACTCAATCAAGAAATATATGCTAAACTTCTACACTGTAAATATGGTTTTAAAGAAACATCAAAGATATAAATGTATCTATTCTCAGTGAGTTTACAATGTCCCTAGATCTTTAACATACAGTAGCCAAAGTTTCCAAAGGACGTAAATGGAATTTGATGGCATCTAGGTACATATTTGAAAGTATAATGTCATACTTAAAGCTGTCTACTGCTTCCTTTATTGACATGTCAATTTAAGAGGAAACTAAGAAACTGTTTCTTGTAAAAGGACTGCCGCCTGAACAGGGACTTGAACCCTGGACCCTCAGATTAAAAGTCTGATGCTCTACCGACTGGACTATCCAGGCTCTGAAAAAGTTCTCATTGAGATAGAAAAAAATACTGAGGTTAAATGAAGGAGAATATAAGGTCCTCATAGTCCATTAACGGCAAAATGAAAAGTTCTTGATTTCATAAATACTTTGGAGTATTACTGTTGACGTTGTTAGAGATCTTCATGCAAATAGACATAATCACTCAATCAAGAAATATATGCTAAACTTCCACACTGTAAATATGGTTTTAAAGAAACATCAAAGATATAAATGTATCTATTCTCAGTGAGTTTACATTGTCCCTAGATCTTTAACATACAGTAGCCAAACTTTCCAAAGGACGTAAATGGAATTTGATGGCATCAAGGTACATATTTGAAAGTATAATGTCATACTTAAAGCTGTCTACTGCTTCCTTTATTGACATGTCAATTTAAGAGGAAACTAAGAAACTGTTTCTTGTAAAAGGACTGCCGCCTGAACAGGGACTTGAACCCTGGACCCTCAGATTAAAAGTCTGATGCTCTACCGACTGAGCTATCCAGGCTCTGAAAAAGCTCTCACTGAGATAGAAAAAAATACTGAGGTTAAATGAAGGAGAATATAAGGTCCTCATAGTCCATTAACGGCAAAATGAAAAGTTCTTGATTTCATAAATACTTTGGAGTATTACTGTTGAAGTTGTTAGAGATCTTCATGCAAATGGACATAATCACTCAATCAAGAAATATATGCTAAACTTCCACACTGTAAATATGGTTTTAAAGAAACATCAAAGATATAAATGTATCTATTCTCAGTGAGTTTACAATGTCTCTAGATCTTTAACATACAGTAGCCAAACTTTCCAAAGGACGTAAATGGAATTTGATGGCATCAAGGTACATATTTGAAAGTATAATGTCATACGTAAAGCTGTCTACTGCTTCCTTTATTGACATGTCAATTTAAGAGGAAACTAAGAAACTGTTTCTTGTAAAAGGACTGCCGCCTGAACAGGGACTTGAACCCTGGACCCTCAGATTAAAAGTCTGATGCTCTACCGACAGAGATATCCAGGCTCTGAAAAAGCTCTCACTGAGTTAGAAAAAAATACTGAGGTTAAATGAAGGAGCATATAAGGTCCTCATAGTCCATTAATGGCAAAATGAAAAGTTCCTGATTTCATAAATACTTTGGAGTATTACTATTAAAGTTGTTAGAGATCTTCATGTAAATGGACATAATCACTCAATCAAGAAATATATGCTAAACTTCCACACTGTAAATATGGTTTTAAAGAAACATCAAATATATAAATGTATCTATTCTCAGTGAGTTTGCAATGTCCCTAGATCTTTAACATAAAGTAGCCAAACTTTCTAAAGGACGTAAATGTAATTTGATGAAATCGAGGTACATATTTGAAAGTATAATGTCATACTTAAAGCTGTCTACTGCTTTCTATATTGACATGTCAATTTAAGAGGAAACTAAGAAACTGTTTCTTGTAAAAAGACAGCTTTTTGAACAGCGATTTGAACCCTGGACCCTCAGATTAAAAGTCTGATGCTCTACCAACTGAGCTTTCCAGGCTCTTAAAAAACTCTCTCTGAGATAGAAAAAAATACTGAGGTTAAATGAAGGAGAATATAAGGTCCTCATTGTCCATTAATGGCAAAATGAAAAGTTCTTGATTTCATAAATACTTTGGAGTATTACTGTTGAACTTGTTAGAGATCTTCATGCAAATGGACATACTCACTCAATCAAGAAATATATGCTAAACTTCCACACTGTAAATATGGTTTTAAAGAAACATCAAATATATAAATGTATCTATTCTCAGTGAGTTTACAATGTCTCTAGATCTTTAACATACAGTAGCCAAACTTTCCAAAGGACGTAAATGGAATTTGATGGCATCAAGGTACATATTTGAAAGTATAATGTCATACTTAAAGCTGTCTACTGCTTCCTTTATTGACATGTCAATTTAAGAGGAAACTAAGAAACTGTTTCTTGTAAAAGGACTGCTGCCTGAACAGGGACTTGAACCCTGGACCCTCAGATTAAAAGTCTGATGCTTTACCGACTGAGCTATCCAGGCTCTGAAAAAGCTCTCTCTGAGATAGAAAAAAATACTGAGGTTAAATGAAGGAGAATATAAGGTCCTCATAGTCCATTAACGGCAAAATGAAAAGTTCTTGATTTCATAAATACTTTGGAGTATTACTGTTGGAGTTGTTAGAGATCTTCATGCAAATGGACATAATCACTCAATCAAGAAATATATGCTAAACTTCCACACTGTAAATATGGTTTTAAAGAAACATCAAAGATATAAATGTATCTATTCTCAGTGAGTTTACAATGTCCCTAGATCTTTAACATACAGTAGCCAAACTTTCCAAAGGACGTAAATGGAATTTGATGGCATCAAGGTACATATTTGAAAGTATAATGTCATACTTAAAGCTGTCTACTGCTTCCTTTATTGACATGTCAATTTAAGAGGAAACTAAGAAACTGTTTCTTGTAAAAAGACTGCCGCCTGAACAGGGACTTGAAACCTGGACCCTCAGATTAAAAGTCTGATGCTCTACCGACTGAGCTATCCAGGCTCTGAAAAAGCTCTCACTGAGATAGAAAAAAATACTGAGGTTAAATGAAGGAGAATATAAGGTCCTCATAGTCCATTAACGGCAAAATGAAAAGTTCTTGATTTCATAAATACTTTGGAGTATTACTGTTGACGTTGTTAGAGATCTTCATGCAAATAGACATAATCACTCAATCAAGAAATATATGCTAAACTTCCACACTGTAAATATGGTTTTAAAGAAACATCAAAGATATAAATGTATCTATTCTCAGTGAGTTTACAATGTCTCTAGATTTTTAACATACAGTAGCCAAACTTTCCAAAGGACGTAAATAGAATTTGATGGCATCAAGGTACATATTTGAAAGTATAATGTCATACTTAAAGCTGTCTACTGCTTCCTTTATTGACATGTCAATTTAAGAGGAAACTAAGAAACTGTTTGTTGTAAAAGGACTGCCGCCTGAACAGGGTCATGAACCCTGGACCCTCAGATTAAAAGTCTGATGCTCTACCGACTGAGCTATCCAGGCTCTAAAAAAGCTCTTACTGAGATAGAAAAAAATACTGAGGTTAAATGAAGGAGAATATAAGGTCCTCATAGTCCATTAACGGCAAAATGAAAAGTTCTTGATTTCATAAATACTTTGGAGTATTACTGTTGAAGTTGTTAGAGATCTTCATGCAAATGGACATAATCACTCAATCAAGAAATATATGCTAAACTTCCACACTGTAAATATGGTTTTAAAGAAACATCAAAGATATAAATGTATGTATTCTCCGTGAGTTTACAATGTCCCTAGATCTTTAACATACAGTAGCCAAACTTTCCAAAGGACGTAAATGGAATTTGATGGCATCAAGGTACATATTTGAAAGTATAATGTCATACTTAAAGCTGTCTACTGCTTCCTTTATTGACATGTCAATTTAAGAGGAAACTAAGAAACTGTTTGTTGTAAAAGGACTGCTGTCTTAACAGGGACTTGAACCCTGGACCCTCAGATTAAAAGTCTGATGCTCTACCGACTGAGCTATCCAGGCTCTGAAAAAGCTCTCACTGAGATAGAAAAAAATACTGAGGTTAAATGAAGGAGAATATAAGGTCCTCATAGTCCATTAACGGCAAAATGAAAAGTTCTTGATTTCATAAATACTTTGGAGTATTACTGTTGAAGTTGTTAGAGATCTTCATGCAAATGGACATAATCACTCAATCAAGAAATATATGCTAAACTTCCACACTGTAAATATGGTTTTAAAGAAACATTAAAGATATAAATGTATCTATTCTCAGTGAGTTTACAATGTCCCTAGATCTTTAACATACAGTAGCCAAACTTTCCAAAGGACGTAAATGGAATTTGATGGCATCAAGGTACATATTTGAAAGTATAATGTCATACTTAAAGCTGTCTACTGCTTCCTTTATTGACATGTCAATTTAAGAGGAAACTAAGAAACTGTTTCTGGTAAAAGGACTGCCGCCTGAACAGGGACTTGAACCCTCAGATTAAAAGTCTGATGCTCCACGGACTGAGCTATCCTGGCTCTGAAAAAGCTCTCACTGAGATAAAAAAAAATACTGAGGTTAAATGAAGGAGAATATAAGGTCCTCATAGTCCATTAACGGCAAAATGAAAAGTTCTTGATTTCATAAATACTTTGGAGTATTACTGTTGAAGTTGTTAGAGATCTTCATGCAAATGGACATAATCACTCAATCAAGAAATATATGCTAAACTTCCACACTGTAAATATGGTTTTAAAGAAACATCAAAGATATAAATGTATCTATTCTCAGTGAGTTTACAATGTCCCTAGATCTTTAACATACAGTAGCCAAACTTTCCAAAGGACGTAAATGGAATTTGATGGCATCAAGGTAAATATTTGAAAGTATAATGTCATACTTAAAGCTGTCTACTGCTTCCTTTATTGACATGTCAATTTAAGAGGAAACTAAGAAACTGTTTCTTGTAAAAAGACTGCTGCCTGAACAGGGACTTGAACCCTGGACCCTCAGATTAAAAGTCTGATGCTCTACCGACTGAGCTATCCAGGCTCTGAAAAAGCGCTCACTGAGATAGAAAAAAATACTGAGGTTAAATGAAGGAAAATATAAGGTCCTCATAGTCCATTAACGGCAAAATGAAAAGTTCTTGATTTCATAAATACTTTGGAGTATTACTGTTGAAGTTGTTAGAGATCTTCATGCAAATGGACATAATCACTCAATCAAGAAATATATGCTAAACTTCCACACTGTAAATATGGTTTTAAAGAAACATCAAAGATATAAATGTATCTATTCTCAGTGAGTTTACAATGTCCCTAGATCTTTAACATACAGTAGCCAAACTTTCCAAAGGACGTAAATGGAATTTGATGGCATCAAGGTACATATTTGAAAGTATAATGTCATACTTAAAGCTGTCTACAGCTTCCTTTATTGACATGTCAATTTAAGAGGAAACTAAGAAACTGTTTCTTGTAAAAGGACTGCTGCCTGAACAGGGACTTGAACCCTGGACCCTCAGATTAAAAGTCTGATGCTCTACCGACTGAGCTATCCAGGCTCTGAAAAAGCTCTCACTGAGATAGAAAAAAATACTGAGGTTAAATGAAGGAAACTATAAGGTCCTCATAGTCCATTAACGGCAAAATGAAAAGTTCTTGATTTCATAAATACTTTGGAGTATTACTGTTGGAGTTGTTACAGATCTTCATGCAAATGGACATAATCACTCAATCAAGAAATATATGCTAAACTTCCACACTGTAAATATGGTTTTAAAGAAACATCAAAGATATAAATGTATCTATTCTCAGTGAGTTTACAATGTCCCTAGATCTTTAACATACAGTAGCCAAACTTTCCAAAGGACGTAAATGGAATTTGATGGCATCAAGGTACATATTTGAAAGTATAATGTCATACTTAAAGCTGTCTACTGCTTCCTTTATTGACATGTCAATTTAAGAGGAAACTAAGAAACTGTTTCTTGTAAAAGGACTGCCGCCTGAACAGGGACTTGAACCCTCAGATTAAAAGTCTGATGCTCCACCGACTGAGCTATCCAGGCTCTGAAAAAGCTCTCACTGAGATAAAAAAAAATACTGAGGTTAAATGAAGGAGAATATAAGGTCCTCATAGTCCATTAACGGCAAAATGAAAAGTTCTTGATTTCATAAATACTTTGGAGTATTACTGTTGAAGTTGTTAGAGATCTTCATGCAAATGGACATAATCACTCAATCAAGAAATATATGCTAAACTTCCACACTGTAAATATGGTTTTAAAGAAACATCAAAGATATAAATGTATCTATTCTCAGTGAGTTTACAATGTCCCCAGATCTTTAACATACAGTAGCCAAACTTTCCAAAGGACGTAAATGGAATTTGATGGCATCAAGGTACATATTTGAAAGTATAATGTCATACTTAAAGCTGTCTACAGTTTCCTTTATTGACATGTCAATTTAAGAGGAAACTAAGAAACTGTTTCTTGTAAAAGGACTGCTGCCTGAACAGGGACTTGAACCCTGGACCCCCAGATTAAAAGTCTGATGCTCTACCGACTGAGCTATCCAGGCTCTGAAAAAGCTCTCACTGAGATAGAAAAAAATACTGAGGTTAAATGAAGGAGAATATAAGGTCCTCATAGTCCATTAACGGCAAAATGAAAAGTTCTTGATTTCATAAATACTTTGGAGTATTACTGTTGGAGTTGTTAGAGATATTCATGCAAATGGACATAATCACTCAATCAAGAAATATATGCTAAACTTCCACACTGTAAATATGGTTTTAAAGAAACATCAAAGATATAAATGTATCTATTCTCAGTGAGTTTACAATGTCACTAGATCTTTAACATACAGTAGCCAAACTTTCCAAAGGACGTAAATGGAATTTGATGGCATCAAGGTACATATTTGAAAGTATAATGTCATACTTAAAGCTGTCTACTGCTTCCTTTATTGACATGTCAATTTAAGAGGAAACTAAGAAACTGTTTCTTGTAAAAGGACTGCTGCCTGAACAGGGACTTGAACCCTGGACCCTCAGATTAAAAGTCTGATGCTCTACCGACTGAGCTATCCAGGCTCTGAAAAAGCTCTCACTGAGATAGAAAAAAATACTGAGGTTAAATGAAGGAGAATATAAGGTCCTCATAGTCCATTAACGGCAAAATGAAAAGTTCTTGATTTCATAAATACTTTGGAGTATTACTGTTGAAGTTGTTAGAGATCTTCATGCAAATGGACATAATCACTCAATCAAGAAATATATGCTAAACTTCCACACCGTAAATATAGTTTTAAAGAAACATCAAAGATATAAATGTATCTATTCTCAGTGAGTTTACAATGTCCCTAGATCTTTAACATACAGTAGCCAAACTTTCCAAATGACGTAAATATATTTTGATGGCATCAAGGTACATATTTGAAAGTATAATGTCATACTTAAAGCTGTCTACTGCTTCCTTTATTGACATGTCAATTTAAGAGGAAACTAAGAAACTGTTTCTTGTAAAAGGACTGCCGCCTGAACAGGGACTTGAACCCTCAGATTAAAAGTCTGATGCTCTACCGGCTGAGCTATCCAGGCTCTGAAACAGCTCTCACTGAGATAGAAAAAAATACTGAGGTTAAATGAAGGAGAATATAAGGTCCTCATAGTCCATTAATGGCAAAATGAAAAGTTCTTGATTTCATAAATACTTTGGAGTATTACTGTTGAAGTTGTTAGAGATCTTCATGCAAATAGACATAATCACTCAATCAAGAAATATATGCTAAACTTCCACACTGTAAATATGGTTTTAAAGAAACATCAAAGATATAAATGTATCTATTCTCAGTGAGTTTACATTGTCCCTAGATCTTTAACATACAGTAGCCAAACTTTCCAAAGGACGTAAATGGAATTTGATGGCATCAAGGTACATATTTGAAAGTATAATGTCATACTTAAAGCTGTCTACTGCTTCCTTTATTGACATGTCAATTTAAGAGGAAACTAAGAAACTGTTTCTTGTAAAAGGACTGCCGCCTGAACAGGGACTTGAACCCTGGACCCTCAGATTAAAAGTCTGATGCTCTAACGACTGAGCTATCCAGGCTCTGTAAAAGCTCTCACTGAGATAGAAAAAAATACTGAGGTTAAATGAAGGAGAATATAAGGTCCTCATAGTCCATTAACGGCAAAATGAAAAGTTCTTGATTTCATAAATACTTTGGAGTATTACTGTTGGAGTTGTTAGAGATCTTCATGCAAATGGACATAATCACTCAATCAAGAAATATATGCTAAACTTCCACACTGTAAATATGGTTTTAAAGAAACATCAAAGATATAAATGTATCTATTATCAGTGAGTTTACAATGTCCCTAGATCTTTAACATACAGTAGCCAAACTTTCCAAAGGACGTAAATGGAATTTGATGGCATAAAGGTACATATTTGAAAGTATAATGTCATACTTAAAGCTGTCTACGGCTTCCTTTATTGACATGTCAATTTAAGAGGAAACTAAGAAACTGTTTCTTGTAAAAGGACTGCTGCCTGAACAGGGACTTGAACCCTGGACCCTCAGATTAAAAGTCTGATGCTCTACCGACTGAGCTATCCAGGCTCTGAAATAACTCTCACTGAGATAGAAAAAAATACTGAGGTTAAATGAAGGAGAATATAAGGTCCTCATAATCCATTAACGGCAAAATGAAAAGTTCTTGATTTCATAAATACTTTGGAGTATTACTGTTGAAGTTGTTGGAGATCTTCATGCAAATGGACATAATCACTCAATCAAGAAATATATGCTAAACTTCCACACTGTAAATATGGTTTTAAAGAAACATCATAGATATAAATGTATCTATTCTCAGTGAGTTTACAATGTTCCTAGATCTTTAACATACAGTAGCCAAACTTTCCAAAGGACGTAAATAGAATTTGATGGCATCAAGGTACATATTTGAAAGTATAATGTCATACTTAAAGCTGTCTACTGCTTCCTTTATTAACATGTCAATTTAAGAGGAAACTAAGAAACTGTTTCTTGTAAAAGGTCTGCTGCCTGAACAGGGACTTGAACCCTGGACCCTCAGATTAAAAGTCTGATGCTCTACCGACTGTGCTATCCAGGCTCTGAAAAAGCTCTCACTGAGATAGAAAAAAATACTGAGGTTAAATGAAGGAGAACATAAGGTCCTCATAGTCCATTAACGTGAAAAGTTCTTGATTTCATAAATACTTTGGAGTATTACTGTTGAAGTTGTTAGAGATCTTCATGCAAATGGACATAATCACTCAATCAAGAAATATATGCTAAACTTCCACACTGTAAATATGGTTTTAAAGAAACATCAAAGATATAAATGTATCTATTCTCAGTGAGTTTACAATGTCCCTAGATCTTTAACATACAGTAGCCAAACTTTCCAAAGGACGTAAATAGAATTTGATGGCATCAAGGTACATATTTAAAAGTATAATGTCATACTTAAAGCTGTCTACTGCTTCCTTTATTTACATGTCAATTTAAGAGGAAACTAAGAAACTGTTTGTTGTAAAAGAACTGCCGCCTAAACAGGGACTTGAACCCTGGACCCTCAGATTAAAAGTCTGATGCTCTACCGACTGAGCTATCCAGGCTCTGAAAAAGCTCTCACTGAGATAGAAAAAAATACTGAGGTTAAATGAAGGAGAATATAAGGTCCTCATAGTCCATTAACGGCAAAATGAAAAGTTCTTGATTTCATAAATACTTTGGAGTATTACTGTTGAAGTTGTTAGAGATCTTCATGCAAATGGACATAATCACTCAATCAAGAAATATATGCTAAACTTCCACACTGTAAATATGGTTTTAAAGAAACATCAAAGATATAAATGTATCTATTCTCAGTGAGTTTACAATGTCCCTAGATCTTTAAAATACAGTAGCCAAACTTTCCAAAGGACGTAAATGGAATTTGATGGCATAAAGGTACATATTTGAAAGTATAATGTCATACTTAAAGCTGTCTACGGCTTCCTTTATTGACATGTCAATTTAAGAGGAAACTAAGAAACTGTTTCTTGTAAAAGGACTGCTGCCTGAACAGGGACTTGAACCCTGGACCCTCAGATTAAAAGTCTGATGCTCTACCGACTGAGCTATCCAGGCTCTGAAATAACTCTCACTGAGATAGAAAAAAATACTGAGGTTAAATGAAGGAGAATATAAGGTCCTCATAATCCATTAACGGCAAAATGAAAAGTTCTTGATTTCATAAATACTTTGGAGTATTACTGTTGAAGTTGTTGGAGATCTTCATGCAAATGGACATAATCACTCAATCAAGAAATATATGCTAAACTTCCACACTGTAAATATGGTTTTAAAGAAACATCATAGATATAAATGTATCTATTCTCAGTGAGTTTACAATGTTCCTAGATCTTTAACATACAGTAGCCAAACTTTCCAAAGGACGTAAATAGAATTTGATGGCATCAAGGTACATATTTGAAAGTATAATGTCATACTTAAAGCTGTCTACTGCTTCCTTTATTAACATGTCAATTTAAGAGGAAACTAAGAAACTGTTTCTTGTAAAAGGTCTGCTGCCTGAACAGGGACTTGAACCCTGGACCCTCAGATTAAAAGTCTGATGCTCTACCGACTGTGCTATCCAGGCTCTGAAAAAGCTCTCACTGAGATAGAAAAAAATACTGAGGTTAAATGAAGGAGAACATAAGGTCCTCATAGTCCATTAACGTGAAAAGTTCTTGATTTCATAAATACTTTGGAGTATTACTGTTGAAGTTGTTAGAGATCTTCATGCAAATGGACATAATCACTCAATCAAGAAATATATGCTAAACTTCCACACTGTAAATATGGTTTTAAAGAAACATCAAAGATATAAATGTATCTATTCTCAGTGAGTTTACAATGTCCCTAGATCTTTAACATACAGTAGCCAAACTTTCCAAAGGACGTAAATAGAATTTGATGGCATCAAGGTACATATTTAAAAGTATAATGTCATACTTAAAGCTGTCTACTGCTTCCTTTATTTACATGTCAATTTAAGAGGAAACTAAGAAACTGTTTGTTGTAAAAGAACTGCCGCCTAAACAGGGACTTGAACCCTGGACCCTCAGATTAAAAGTCTGATGCTCTACCGACTGAGCTATCCAGGCTCTGAAAAAGCTCTCACTGAGATAGAAAAAAATACTGAGGTTAAATGAAGGAGAATATAAGGTCCTCATAGTCCATTAACGGCAAAATGAAAAGTTCTTGATTTCATAAATACTTTGGAGTATTACTGTTGAAGTTGTTAGAGATCTTCATGCAAATGGACATAATCACTCAATCAAGAAATATATGCTAAACTTCCACACTGTAAATATGGTTTTAAAGAAACATCAAAGATATAAATGTATCTATTCTCAGTGAGTTTACAATGTCCCTAGATCTTTAAAATACAGTAGCCAAACTTTCCAAAGGACGTAAATAGAATTTGATGGCATCAAGGTACATATTTGAAAATATAATGTCATACTTAAAGCTGTCTACTGCTTCCTTTATTAACATGTCAATTTAAGAGGAAACTAAGAAACTTTTTCTTGTAAAAGGACTGCCGCCTGAACAGGGACATGAACCCTGGACCCTCAGATTAAAAGTCTGATGCTCTACCGACTGAGCTATCCAGGCTCTGAAAAAGCTCTCACTGAGATAGAAAAAAATACTGAGGTTAAATGAAGGAGAATATAAGGTCCTCATAGTCCATTAACGGCAAAATGAAAAGTTCTTGATTTCATAAATACTTTGGAGTATTACTGTTGAAGTTGTTAGAGATCTTCATGCAAAAGGACATAATCACTCAATCAAGAAATATATGCTAAACTTCCACACTGTAAATATGGTTTTAAAGAAACATCAAAGATATAAATGTATCTATTCTCAGTGAGTTTACAATGTCCCTAGATCTTTAACATACAGTAGCCAAACTTTCCAAAGGACGTAAATAGAATTTGATGGCATCAAGGTACATATTTGAAAGTATAATGTCATACTTAAAGCTGTCTACTGCTTCCTTTATTGACATGTCAATTTAAGAGGAAACTAAGAAAATGTTTCTTGTAAAAGGACTGCTGCCTGAACAGGGACTTGAACCCTGGATCCTCAGATTAAAAGTCTGATGCTCTACCGACTGAGCTATCCAGGCTCTGAAAAAGCTCTCACTGAGATAGAAAAAAATACTGAGGTTAAATGAAGGAGAATATAAGGTCCTCATAGTCCATTAACGGCAAAATGAAAAGTTCTTGATTTCATAAATACTTTGGAGTATTACTGTTGAAGTTGTTAGAGATCTTCATGCAAATGGACATAATCACTCAATCAAGAAATATATGCTAAACTTCCACACTGTAAATATGGTTTTAAAGAAACATCAAAGATATAAATGTATCTATTCTCAGTGAGTTTACAATGTCCCTAGATCTTTAACATACAGTAGCCAAACTTTCCAAAGGACGTAAATAGAATTTGATGGCATCAAGGTACATATTTGAAAGTATAATGTCATACTTAAAGCTGTCTACTGCTTCCTTTATTGACATGTCAATTTAAGAGGAAACTAAGAAACTGTTTCTTGTAAAAGGACTGCCGCCTGAACAGGGACTTGAACCCTGGACCCTCAGATTAAAAGTCTGATGCTCTACCGACTGAGCTATCCAGGCTCTGAAAAAGCTCTCACTGAGATAGAAAAAAATACTGAGGTTAAATGAAGGAGAATATAAGGTCCTCATAGTCCATTAACGGCAAAATGAAAAGTTCTTGATTTCATAAATACTTTGGATTATTACTGTTGAAGATGTTAGAGATCTTCATGCAAATGGACATAATCACTCAATCAAGAAATATATGCTAAACTTCCACACTGTAAATATGGTTTTAAAGAAACATCAAAGATATAAATGTATCTATTCTCAGTGAGTTTACAATGTCCCTAGATCTTTAACATACAGTAGCCAAACTTTCCAAAGGACGTAAATAGAATTTGATGGCATCAAGGTACATATTTGAAAGTATAATGTCATACTTAAAGCTGTCTACTGCTTCCTTTATTGACATGTCAATTTAAGAGGAAACTAAGAAACTGTTTCTTGTAAAAGGACTGCCGCCTGAACAGGGACTTGAACCCTGGACCCTCAGATTAAAAGTCTGATGCTCTACCGACTGAGCTATCCAGGCTCTGAAAAAGCTCTCACTGAGATAGAAAAAAATACTGAGGTTAAATGAAGGAGAATATAAGGTCCTCATAGTCCATTAACGGCAAAATGAAAAGTTCTTGATTTCATAAATACTTTGGAGTATTACTGTTGAAGTTGTTAGAGATCTTCATGCAAATGGACATAATCACTCAATCAAGAAATATATGCTAAACTTCCACACTGTAAATATAGTTTTAAAGAAACATCAAAGATATAAATGTATCTATTCTCAGTGAGTTTACAATGTCCCTAGATCTTTAACATACAGTAGCCAAACTTTCCAAAGGACGTAAATGGAATTTGATGGCATCAAGGTACATATTTGAAAGTATAATGTCATACTTAAAGCTGTCTACTGCTTCCTTTATTGATTGACATGTCAATTTAAGAGGAAACTAAGAAACTGTTTCTTGTAAAAGGACTGCCGCCTGAACAGGGACTTGAACCCTCAGATTAAAAGTCTGATGCTCTACCAACTGAGCTATCCAGGCTCTGAAAAGGCTCTCACTGAGATACATAAAAATACTGAGGTTAAATGAAGGAGAATATAAGGTCCTCATAGTCCATTAACGGCAAAATGAAAAGTTCTTGATTTCATAAATACTTTGGAGTATTACTGTTGGAGTTGTTAGAGATCTTCATGCAAATGGACATAATCACTCAATCAAGAAATATATGCTAAACTTCCACACTGTAAATATGGTTTTAAAGAAACATCAAAGATATAAATGTATCTATTCTCAGTGAGTTTACAATGTCCCTAGATCTTTAACATACAGTAGCCAAACTTTCCAAAGGACGTAAATGGAATTTGATGGCATCAAGGTACATATTTGAAAGCAAATGTCATACTTAAAGCTGTCTACTGCTTCCTTTATTGACATGTCAATTTAAGAGGAAACTAAGAAACTGTTTCTTGTAAAAGGACTGCCGCCTGAACAGGGACTTGAACCCTGGACCCTCAGATTAAAAGTCTGATGCTCTACCGACTGGACTATCCAGGCTCTGAAAAAGTTCTCATTGAGATAGAAAAAAATACTGAGGTTAAATGAAGGAGAATATAAGGTCCTCATAGTCCATTAACGGCAAAATGAAAAGTTCTTGATTTCATAAATACTTTGGAGTATTACTGTTGACGTTGTTAGAGATCTTCATGCAAATAGACATAATCACTCAATCAAGAAATATATGCTAAACTTCCACACTGTAAATATGGTTTTAAAGAAACATCAAAGATATAAATGTATCTATTCTCAGTGAGTTTACATTGTCCCTAGATCTTTAACATACAGTAGCCAAACTTTCCAAAGGACGTAAATAGAATTTGATGGCATCAAGGTACATATTTGAAAGTATAATGTCATACTTAAAGCTGTCTACTGCTTCCTTTATTGACATGTCAATTTAAGAGGAAACTAAGAAACTGTTTCTTGTAAAAGGACTGCCGCCTGAACAGGGACTTGAACCCTGGACCCTCAGATTAAAAGTCTGATGCTCTAACGACTGAGCTATCCAGGCTCCGTAAAAGCTCTCACTGAGATAGAAAAAAATACTGAGGTTAAATGAAGGAGAATATAAGGTCCTCATAGTCCATTAACGGCAAAATGAAAAGTTCTTGATTTCATAAATACTTTGGAGTATTACTGTTGGAGTTGTTAGAGATCTTCATGCAAATGGACATAATCACTCAATCAAGAAATATATGCTAAACTTCCACACTGTAAATATGGTTTTAAAGAAACATCAAAGATATAAATGTATCTATTCTCAGTGAGTTTACAATGTCCCTAGATCTTTAACATACAGTAGCCAAACTTTCCAAAGGACGTAAATGGAATTTGATGGCATAAAGGTACATATTTGAAAGTATAATGTCATACTTAAAGCTGTCTACGGCTTCCTTTATTGACATGTCAATTTAAGAGGAAACTAAGAAACTGTTTCTTGTAAAAGGACTGCCGCCTGAACAGGGACTTGAACCCTGGACCCTCAGATTAAAAGTCTGATGCTCTACCGACTGAGCTATCCAGGCTCTGAAAAAACTCTCACTGAGATAGAAAAAAATACTGAGGTTAAATGAAGGAGAATATAAGGTCCTCATAATCCATTAACGGCAAAATGAAAAGTTCTTGATTTCATAAATACTTTGGAGTATTACTGTTGAAGTTGTTGGAGATCTTCATGCAAATGGACATAATCACTCAATCAAGAAATATATGCTAAACTTCCACACTGTAAATATGGTTTTAAAGAAACATCATAGATATAAATGTATCTATTCTCAGTGAGTTTACAATGTTCCTAGATCTTTAACATACAGTAGCCAAACTTTCCAAAGGACGTAAATAGAATTTGATGGCATCAAGGTACATATTTGAAAGTATAATGTCATACTTAAAGCTGTCTACTGCTTCCTTTATTAACATGTCAATTTAAGAGGAAACTAAGAAACTGTTTCTTGTAAAAGGTCTGCTGCCTGAACAGGGACTTGAACCCTGGACCCTCAGATTAAAAGTCTGATGCTCTACCGACTGTGCTATCCAGGCTCTGAAAAAGCTCTCACTGAGATAGAAAAAAATACTGAGGTTAAATGAAGGAGAATATAAGGTCCTCATAGTCCATTAACGTGAAAAGTTCTTGATTTCATAAATACTTTGGAGTATTACTGTTGAAGTTGTTAGAGATCTTCATGCAAATGGACATAATCACTCAATCAAGAAATATATGCTAAACTTCCACACTGTAAATATGGTTTTAAAGAAACATCAAAGATATAAATGTATCTATTCTCAGTGAGTTTACAATGTCCCTAGATCTTTAACATACAGTAGCCAAACTTTCCAAAGGACGTAAATAGAATTTGATGGCATCAAGGTACATATTTAAAAGTATAATGTCATACTTAAAGCTGTCTACTGCTTCCTTTATTTACATGTCAATTTAAGAGGAAACTAAGAAACTGTTTCTTGTAAAAGGACTGCCGCCTAAACAGGGACTTGAACCCTGGACCCTCAGATTAAAAGTCTGATGCTCTACCGACTGAGCTATCCAGGCTCTGAAAAAGCTCTCACTGAGATAGAAAAAAATACTGAGGTTAAATGAAGGAGAATATAAGGTCCTCATAGTCCATTAACGGCAAAATGAAAAGTTCTTGATTTCATAAATACTTTGGAGTATTACTGTTGAAGTTGTTAGAGATCTTCATGCAAATGGACATAATCACTCAATCAAGAAATATATGCTAAACTTCCACACTGTAAATATGGTTTTAAAGAAACATCAAAGATATAAATGTATCTATTCTCAGTGAGTTTACAATGTCCCTAGATCTTTAACATACAGTAGCCAAACTTTCCAAAGGACGTAAATAGAATTTGATGGCATCAAGGTACATATTTGAAAATATAATGTCATACTTAAAGCTGTCTACTGCTTCCTTTATTAACATGTCAATTTAAGAGGAAACTAAGAAACTTTTTCTTGTAAAAGGACTGCCGCCTGAACAGGGACATGAACCCTGGACCCTCAGATTAAAAGTCTGATGCTCTACCGACTGAGCTATCCAGGCTCTGAAAAAGCTCTCACTGAGATAGAAAAAAATACTGAGGTTAAATGAAGGAGAATATAAGGTCCTCATAGTCCATTAACGGCAAAATGAAAAGTTCTTGATTTCATAAATACTTTGGATTATTACTGTTGAAGATGTTAGAGATCTTCATGCAAATGGACATAATCACTCAATCAAGAAATATATGCTAAACTTCCACACTGTAAATATGGTTTTAAAGAAACATCAAAGATATAAATGTATCTATTCTCAGTGAGTTTACAATGTCCCTAGATCTTTAACATACAGTAGCCAAACTTTCCAAAGGACGTAAATAGAATTTGATGGCATCAAGGTACATATTTGAAAGTATAATGTCATACTTAAAGCTGTCTACTGCTTCCTTTATTGACATGTCAATTTAAGAGGAAACTAAGAAACTGTTTCTTGTAAAAGGACTGCCGCCTGAACAGGGACTTGAACCCTGGACCCTCAGATTAAAAGTCTGATGCTCTAACGACTGAGCTATCCAGGCTCCGTAAAAGCTCTCACTGAGATAGAAAAAAATACTGAGGTTAAATGAAGGAGAATATAAGGTCCTCATAGTCCATTAACGGCAAAATGAAAAGTTCTTGATTTCATAAATACTTTGGAGTATTACTGTTGGAGTTGTTAGAGATCTTCATGCAAATGGACATAATCACTCAATCAAGAAATATATGCTAAACTTCCACACTGTAAATATGGTTTTAAAGAAACATCAAAGATATAAATGTATCTATTCTCAGTGAGTTTACAATGTCCCTAGATCTTTAACATACAGTAGCCAAACTTTCCAAAGGACGTAAATAGAATTTGATGGCATCAAGGTACATATTTAAAAGTATAATGTCATACTTAAAGCTGTCTACTGCTTCCTTTATTTACATGTCAATTTAAGAGGAAACTAAGAAACTGTTTCTTGTAAAAGGACTGCCGCCTAAACAGGGACTTGAACCCTGGACCCTCAGATTAAAAGTCTGATGCTCTACCGACTGAGCTATCCAGGCTCTGAAAACGCTCTCACTGAGATAGAAAAAAATACTGAGGTTAAATGAAGGAGAATATAAGGTCCTCATAGTCCATTAACGGCAAAATGAAAAGTTCTTGATTTCATAAATACTTTGGAGTATTACTGTTGAAGTTGTTAGAGATCTTCATGCAAATGGACATAATCACTCAATCAAGAAATATATGCTAAACTTCCACACTGTAAATATGGTTTTAAAGAAACATCAAAGATATAAATGTATCTATTCTCAGTGAGTTTACAATGTCCCTAGATCTTTAACATACAGTAGCCAAACTTTCCAAAGGACGTAAATAGAATTTGATGGCATCAAGGTACATATTTGAAAATATAATGTCATACTTAAAGCTGTCTACTGCTTCCTTTATTAACATGTCAATTTAAGAGGAAACTAAGAAACTTTTTCTTGTAAAAGGACTGCCGCCTGAACAGGGACATGAACCCTGGACCCTCAGATTAAAAGTCTGATGCTCTACCGACTGAGCTATCCAGGCTCTGAAAAAGCTCTCACTGAGATAGAAAAAAATACTGAGGTTAAATGAAGGAGAATATAAGGTCCTCATAGTCCATTAACGGCAAAATGAAAAGTTCTTGATTTCATAAATACTTTGGATTATTACTGTTGAAGATGTTAGAGATCTTCATGCAAATGGACATAATCACTCAATCAAGAAATATATGCTAAACTTCCACACTGTAAATATGGTTTTAAAGAAACATCAAAGATATAAATGTATCTATTCTCAGTGAGTTTACAATGTCCCTAGATCTTTAACATACAGTAGCCAAACTTTCCAAAGGACGTAAATAGAATTTGATGGCATCAAGGTACATATTTGAAAGTATAATGTCATACTTAAAGCTGTCTACTGCTTCCTTTATTGACATGTCAATTTAAGAGGAAACTAAGAAACTGTTTCTTGTAAAAGGACTGCCGCCTTAACAGGGACTTGAACCCTGGACCCTCAGATTAAAAGTCTGATGCTCTACCGACTGAGCTATCCAGGCTCTGAAAAAGCTCTCACTGAGATAGAAAAAAATACTGAGGTTAAATGAAGGAGAATATAAGGTCCTCATAGTCCATTAACGGCAAAATGAAAAGTTCTTGATTTCATAAATACTTTGGAGTATTACTGTTGAAGTTGTTAGAGATCTTCATGCAAATGGACATAATCACTCAATCAAGAAATATATGCTAAACTTCCACACTGTAAATATAGTTTTAAAGAAACATCAAAGATATAAATGTATCTATTCTCAGTGAGTTTACAATGTCCCTAGATCTTTAACATACAGTAGCCAAACTTTCCAAAGGACGTAAATGGAATTTGATGGCATCAAGGTACATATTTGAAAGTATAATGTCATACTTAAAGCTGTCTACTGCTTCCTTTATTGACATGTCAATTTAAGAGGAAACTAAGAAACTGTTTCTTGTAAAAGGACTGCCGCCTGAACAGGGACTTGAACCCTCAGATTAAAAGTCTGATGCTCTACCGACTGAGCTATCCAGGCTCTGAAAAAGCTCTCACTGAGATACATAAAAATACTGAGGTTAAATGAAGGAGAATATAAGGTCCTCATAGTCCATTAACGGCAAAATGAAAAGTTCTTGATTTCATAAATACTTTGGAGTATTACTGTTGGAGTTGTTAGAGATCTTCATGCAAATGGACATAATCACTCAATCAAGAAATATATGCTAAACTTCCACACTGTAAATATGGTTTTAAAGAAACATCAAAGATATAAATGTATCTATTCTCAGTGAGTTTACAATGTCCCTAGATCTTTAACATACAGTAGCCAAACTTTCCAAAGGACGTAAATGGAATTTGATGGCATCAAGGTACATATTTGAAAGTATAATGTCATACTTAAAGCTGTCTACTGCTTCCTTTATTGACATGTCAATTTAAGAGGAAACTAAGAAACTGTTTCTTGTAAAAGGACTGCCGCCTGAACAGGGACTTGAACCCTGGACCCTCAGATTAAAAGTCTGATGCTCTACCGACTGGACTATCCAGGCTCTGAAAAAGTTCTCATTGAGATAGAAAAAAATACTGAGGTTAAATGAAGGAGAATATAAGGTCCTCATAGTCCATTAACGGCAAAATGAAAAGTTCTTGATTTCATAAATACTTTGGAGTATTACTGTTGACGTTGTTAGAGATCTTCATGCAAATAGACATAATCACTCAATCAAGATATATATGCTAAACTTCCACACTGTAAATATGGTTTTAAAGAAACATCAAAGATATAAATGTATCTATTCTCAGTGAGTTTACATTGTCCCTAGATCTTTAACATACAGTAGCCAAACTTTCCAAAGGACGTAAATGGAATTTGATGGCATCAAGGTACATATTTGAAAGTATAATGTCATACTTAAAGCTGTCTACTGCTTCCTTTATTGACATGTCAATTTAAGAGGAAACTAAGAAACTGTTTCTTGTAAAAGGACTGCCGCCTGAACAGGGACTTGAACCCTGGACCCTTAGATTAAAAGTCTGATGCTCTACCGACTGAGCTATCCAGGCTCTGAAAAAACTCTCACTGAGATAGAAAAAAATACTGAGGTTAAATGAAGGAGAATATAAGGTCCTCATAATCCATTAACGGCAAAATGAAAAGTTCTTGATTTCATAAATACTTTGGAGTATTACTGTTGAAGTTGTTAGAGATCTTCATGCAAATGGACATAATCACTCAATCAAGAAATATATGCTAAACTTCCACACTGTAAATATGGTTTTAAAGAAACATCAAAGATATAAATGTATCTATTCTCAGTGAGTTTACAATGTCCCTAGATCTTTAACATACAGTAGCCAAACTTTCCAAAGGACGTAAATAGAATTTGATGGCATCAAGGTACATATTTGAAAATATAATGTCATACTTAAAGCTGTCTACTGCTTCCTTTATTAACATGTCAATTTAAGAGGAAACTAAGAAACTTTTTCTTGTAAAAGGACTGCTGCCTGAACAGGGACATGAACCCTGGACCCTCAGATTAAAAGTCTGATGCTCTACCGACTGAGCTATCCAGGCTCTGAAAAAGCTCTCACTGAGATAAAAAAAAATACTGAGGTTAAATGAAGGAGAATATAAGGTCCTCATAGTCCATTAACAGCAAAATGAAAAGTTCTTGATTTCATAAATACTTTGGAGTATTACTTTTGAAGTTGTTAGAGATCTTCATGCAAATGGACATAATCACTCAATCAAGAAATATATGCTAAACTTCCACACTGTAAATATGGTTTTAAAGAAACATCAAAGATATAAATGTATCTATTCTCAATGAGTTTACAATGTCCCTAGATCTTTAACATACAGTAGCCAAACTTTCCAAAGGACGTAAATAGAATTTGATGGCATCAAGTTACATATTTGAAAGTATAATGTCATACTTAAAGCTGTCTACTGCTTCCTTTATTGACATGTCAATTTAAGAGGAAACTAAGAAACTGTTTCTTGTAAAAGGACTGCTGCCTGAACAGGGACTTGAACCCTGGACCCTCAGATTAAAAGTCTGATGCTCTACCGACTGAGCTATCCAGGCTCTGAAAAAGCTGTCACTGAGATAGAAAAAAATACTGAGGTTAAATGAAGGAGAATATAAGGTCCTCATAGTCCATTAACGGCAAAATGAAAAGTTCTTGATTTCATAAATACTTTGGAGTATTACTTTTGAAGTTGTTAGAGATCTTCATGCAAATGGACATAATCACTCAATCAAGAAATATATGCTAAACTTCCACACTGTAAATATGGTTTTAAAGAAACATCAAAGATATAAATGTATCTATTCTCAGTGAGTTTACAATGTCCCTAGATCTTTAACATACAGTAGCCAAACTTTCCAAAGGACGTAAATAGAATTTGATGGCATCAAGGTACATATTTGAAAGTATAATGTCATACTTAAAGCTGTCTACTGCTTCCTTTATTGACATGTCAATTAAAGAGGAAACTAAGAAACTGTTTCTTGTAAAAGGACTGCCGCCTGAACAGGGACTTGAACCCTGAACCCTCAGATTAAAAGTCTGATGCTCTACCGACTGAGCTATCCAGGCTCTGAAACAGCTCTCACTGAGATAGAAAAAAATACTGAGGTTAAATGAAGGAGAATATAAGGTCCTCATAGTCCATTAACGGCAAAATGAAAAGTTCTTGATTTCATAAATACTTTGAAGTATTACTGTTGAAGTTGTTAGAGATCTTCATGCAAATGGACATAATCACTCAATCAAGAAATATATGTTAAACTTCCACACTGTAAATATAGTTTTAAAGAAACATCAAAGATATAAATGTATCTATTCTCAGTGAGTTTACAATGTCCCTAGATCTTTAACATACAGCAGCCAAACTTTCCAAAGGACTTAAATGGAATTTGATGGCATCAAGGTACATATTTGAAAGTATAATGTCATACTTAAAGCTGTCTACTGCTTCCTTTATTAACATGTCAATTTAAGAGGAAACTAAGAAACTGTTTCTTGTAAAAGGACTGCCGCCTGAACAGGGACTTGAACCCTGGACCCTCAGATTAAAAGTCTGATGCTCTACCGACTGAGCTATCCAGGCTCTGGAAAAGCTCTCACTGAGATAAAAAAAATACTGAGGATAAATGAAGGAGAATATAAGGTCCTCATAGTCCACTAACGGCAAAATGAAAAGTTCTTGATTTCATAAATACTTTGGAGTATTACTGTTGAAGTTGTTAGAGATCTTCATGCAAATGGACATAATCACTCAATCAAGAAATATATGCTAAACTTCCACACTGTAAATATAGTTTTAAAGAAACATCAAAGATATAAATGTATCTATTCTCAGTGAGTTTACAATGTCCCTAGATCTTTAACATACAGTAGCCAAACTTTCCAAAGGACGTAAATGGAATTTGATGGCATCAAGGTACATATTTGAAAGTATAATGTCATACTTAAAGCTGTCTACTGCTTCCTTTATTGACATGTCAATTTAAGAGGAAACTAAGAAACTGTTTCTTGTAAAAGGACTGCCGCCTGAACAGGGACTTGAACCCTCAGATTAAAAGTCTGATGCTCTACCGACTGAGCTATCCAGGCTCTGAAACAGCTCTCACTGAGATTGAAAAAAATACTGAGGTTAAATGAAGGAGAATATAAGGTCCTCATAGTCCATTAACGGCAAAATGAAAAGTTCTTGATTTCATAAATACTTTGAAGTATTACTGTTGAAGTTGTTAGAGATCTTCATGCAAATGGACATAATCACTCAATCAAGAAATATATGCTAAACTTCCACACTGTAAATATGGTTTTAAAGAAACATCAAAGATATAAATGTATCTATTCTCAGTGAGTTTACAATGTCCCTAGATCTTTAACATACAGTAGACAAACTTTCCAAAGGACTTAAATGGAATTTGATGGCATCAAGGTACATATTTGAAAGTATAATGTCATACTTAAAGCTGTCTACTGCTTCCTTTATTGACATGTCAATTTAAGAGGAAACTAAGAAACTGTTTCTTGTAAAAGGACTGCCGCCTGAACAGGGACTTGAACCCTGGACCCTCAGATTAAAAGTCTGATGCTCTGCCGACTGAGCTATCCAGGCTCTGAAAAAGCTCTCACTGAGATAGAAAAAAATACTGAGGTTAAATGAAGGAGAATATAAGGTCCTCATAGTCCATTAACGGCAAAATGAAAAGTTCTTGATTTCATAAATACTTTGGAGTATTACTGTTGGAGTTGTTAGAGATCTTCATGCAAATGTACATAATCACTCAATCAAGAAATATATGCTAAACTTCCACACTGTAAATATGGTTTTAAAGAAACATCAAAGATATAAATGTATCTATTCTCAGTGAGTTTACAATGTCCCTAGATCTTTAACATACAGTAGCCAAACTTTCCAAAGGACGTAAATGGAATTTGATGGCATCAAGGTACATATTTGAAAGTATAATGTCATACTTAAAGCTGTCTACTGCTTCCTTTATTGACATGTCAATTTAAGAGGAAACTAAGAAACTGTTTGTTGTAAAAGGACTGCTGTCTTAACAGGGACTTGAACCCTGGACCCTCAGATTAAAAGTCTGATGCTCTACCGACTGAGCTATCCAGGCTCTGAAAAAGCTCTCACTGAGATAGAAAAAAATACTGAGGTTAAATGAAGGAGAATATAAGGTCCTCATAGTCCATTAACGGCAAAATGAAAAGTTCTTGATTTCATAAATACTTTGGAGTATTACTTTTGAAGTTGTTAGAGATCTTCATGCAAATGGACATAATCACTCAATCAAGAAATATATGCTAAACTTCCACACTGTAAATATGGTTTTAAAGAAACATCAAAGATATAAATGTATCTATTCTCAGTGAGTTTACAATGTCCCTAGATCTTTAACATACAGTAGCCAAACTTTCCAAAGGACGTAAATAGAATTTGATGGCATCAAGGTACATATTTGAAAGTATAATGTCATACTTAAAGCTGTCTACTGCTTCCTTTATTGACATGTCAATTAAAGAGGAAACTAAGAAACTGTTTCTTGTAAAAGGACTGCCGCCTGAACAGGGACTTGAACCCTGAACCCTCAGATTAAAAGTCTGATGCTCTACCGACTGAGCTATCCAGGCTCTGAAACAGCTCTCACTGAGATAGAAAAAAATACTGAGGTTAAATGAAGGAGAATATAAGGTCCTCATAGTCCATTAACGGCAAAATGAAAAGTTCTTGATTTCATAAATACTTTGAAGTATTACTGTTGAAGTTGTTAGAGATCTTCATGCAAATGGACATAATCACTCAATCAAGAAATATATGTTAAACTTCCACACTGTAAATATAGTTTTAAAGAAACATCAAAGATATAAATGTATCTATTCTCAGTGAGTTTACAATGTCCCTAGATCTTTAACATACAGCAGCCAAACTTTCCAAAGGACTTAAATGGAATTTGATGGCATCAAGGTACATATTTGAAAGTATAATGTCATACTTAAAGCTGTCTACTGCTTCCTTTATTAACATGTCAATTTAAGAGGAAACTAAGAAACTGTTTCTTGTAAAAGGACTGCCGCCTGAACAGGGACTTGAACCCTGGACCCTCAGATTAAAAGTCTGATGCTCTACCGACTGAGCTATCCAGGCTCTGGAAAAGCTCTCACTGAGATAAAAAAAATACTGAGGATAAATGAAAGAGAATATAAGGTCCTCATAGTCCACTAACGGCAAAATGAAAAGTTCTTGATTTCATAAATACTTTGGAGTATTACTGTTGAAGTTGTTAGAGATCTTCATGCAAATGGACATAATCACTCAATCAAGAAATATATGCTAAACTTCCACACTGTAAATATAGTTTTAAAGAAACATCAAAGATATAAATGTATCTATTCTCAGTGAGTTTACAATGTCCCTAGATCTTTAACATACAGTAGCCAAACTTTCCAAAGGACGTAAATGGAATTTGATGGCATCAAGGTACATATTTGAAAGTATAATGTCATACTTAAAGCTGTCTACTGCTTCCTTTATTGACATGTCAATTTAAGAGGAAACTAAGAAACTGTTTCTTGTAAAAGGACTGCCGCCTGAACAGGGACTTGAACCCTCAGATTAAAAGTCTGATGCTCTACCGACTGAGCTATCCAGGCTCTGAAACAGCTCTCACTGAGATTGAAAAAAATACTGAGGTTAAATGAAGGAGAATATAAGGTCCTCATAGTCCATTAACGGCAAAATGAAAAGTTCTTGATTTCATAAATACTTTGAAGTATTACTGTTGAAGTTGTTAGAGATCTTCATGCAAATGGACATAATCACTCAATCAAGAAATATATGCTAAACTTCCACACTGTAAATATGGTTTTAAAGAAACATCAAAGATATAAATGTATCTATTCTCAGTGAGTTTACAATGTCCCTAGATCTTTAACATACAGTAGACAAACTTTCCAAAGGACTTAAATGGAATTTGATGGCATCAAGGTACATATTTGAAAGTATAATGTCATACTTAAAGCTGTCTACTGCTTCCTTTATTGACATGTCAATTTAAGAGGAAACTAAGAAACTGTTTCTTGTAAAAGGACTGCCGCCTGAACAGGGACTTGAACCCTGGACCCTCAGATTAAAAGTCTGATGCTCTGCCGACTGAGCTATCCAGGCTCTGAAAAAGCTCTCACTGAGATAGAAAAAAATACTGAGGTTAAATGAAGGAGAATATAAGGTCCTCATAGTCCATTAACGGCAAAATGAAAAGTTCTTGATTTCATAAATACTTTGGAGTATTACTGTTGGAGTTGTTAGAGATCTTCATGCAAATGTACATAATCACTCAATCAAGAAATATATGCTAAACTTCCACACTGTAAATATGGTTTTAAAGAAACATCAAAGATATAAATGTATCTATTCTCAGTGAGTTTACAATGTCCCTAGATCTTTAACATACAGTAGCCAAACTTTCCAAAGGACGTAAATGGAATTTGATGGCATCAAGGTACATATTTGAAAGTATAATGTCATACTTAAAGCTGTCTACTGCTTCCTTTATTGACATGTCAATTTAAGAGGAAACTAAGAAACTGTTTGTTGTAAAAGGACTGCTGTCTTAACAGGGACTTGAACCCTGGACCCTCAGATTAAAAGTCTGATGCTCTACCGACTGAGCTATCCAGGCTCTGAAAAAGCTCTCACTGAGATAGAAAAAAATACTGAGGTTAAATGAAGGAGAATATAATGTCCTCATAGTCCATTAACGGCAAAATGAAAAGTTCTTGATTTCATAAATACTTTGGAGTATTACTGTTGAAGTTGTTAGAGATCTTCATGCAAATGGACATAATCACTTAATCAAGAAATATATGCTAAACTTCCACACTGTAAATATGGTTTTAAAGAAACATCAAAGATATAAATGTATCTATTCTCAGTGAGTTTACAATGTCCCTAGATCTTTAACATACAGTAGCCAAACTTTCCAAAGGACGTAAATGGAATTTGATGGCATCAAGGTACATATTTGAAAGTATAATGTCATACTCAAAGCTGTCTACTGCTTCCTTTATTGACATGTCAATTTAAGAGGAAACTAAGAAACTGTTTCTTGTAAAAAGACTGCTGCCTGAACAGGGACTTGAACCCTGGACCCTCAGATTAAAAGTCTGATGGTCTACCGACTGAGCTATCCAGGCTCTGAAAAAGCTCTCACTGAGATAGAAAAAAATACTGAGGTTATATGAAGGAGAATATAAGGTCCTCATAGTCCATTAACGGCAAAATGAAAAGTTCTTGATTTCATAAATACTTTGGAGTATTACTGTTGACGTTGTTAGAGATCTTCATGCAAATAGACATAATCACTCAATCAAGAAATATATGCTAAACTTCCACACTGTAAATATGGTTTTAAAGAAACATCAAAGATATAAATGTGTCTATTCTCAGTGAGTTTACAATGTCCCTAGATCTTTAACATACAGTAGCCAAACTTTCCAAAGGACGTAAATGGAATTTGATGGCATCAAGGTACATATTTGAAAGTATAATGTCATACTTAAAGCTGTCTACGGCTTCCTTTATTGACATGTCAATTTAAGAGGAAACTAAGAAACTGTTTCTTGTAAAAGGACTGCTGCCTGAACAGGGACTTGAACCCTCAGATTAAAAGTCAGATGCTCTACCGACTGAGCTATCAGGGCTCTGAAAAATATCTCACTGAGATAGAAAAAAATACTGAGGTTAAATGAAGGAGAATATAAGGTCCTCATAGTCCATTAACGGCAAAATGAAAAGTTCTTGATTTCATAAATACTTTGGAGTATTACTGTTGAAGTTGTTAGAGATCTTCATGCAAATAGACATAATCACTCAATCAAGAAATATATGCTAAACTTCCACACTGTAAATATGGTTTTAAAGAAACATCAAAGATATAAATGTATCTATTCTCAGTGAGTTTACAATGTCCCTAGATCTTTAACATACAGTAGCCAAACTTTCCAAAGGACTTAATGGAATTTGATGGCATCAAGGTACATATTTGAAAGTATAATGTCATACTTAAAGCTGTCTACTGCTTCCTTTATTGACTTGTCAATTTAAGAGGAAACTAAGAAACTGTTTCTTGTAAAAGGACTGCCGCCTGAACAGGGACTTGAACCCTCAGATTAAAAGTCTGATGCTCTACCGACTGAGCTATCCAGGCTCTGAAACAGCTCTCACTGAGATAGAAAAAAATACTGAGGTTAAATGAAGGAGAATATAAGGTCCTCATAGTCCATTAATGGCAAAATGAAAAGTTCTTGATTTCATAAATACTTTGGAGTATTACTGTTGGAGTTGTTAGAGATCTTCATGCAAATGGACATAATCACTCAATCAAGAAATATATGCTAAACTTCCACACTGTAAATATGGTTTTAAAGAAACATCAAAGATATAAATGTATCTATTCTCAGTGAGTTTACAATGTCCCTAGATCTTTAACATACAGTAGCCAAACTTTCCAAAGGACTTAATGGAATTTGATGGCATCAAGGTACATATTTGAAAGTATAATGTCATACTTAAAGCTGTCTACTGCTTCCTTTATTGACATGTCAATTTAAGAGGAAACTAAGAAACTGTTTCTTGTAAAAGGACTGCCGCCTGAACAGGGACTTGAACCCTCAGATTAAAAGTCTGATGCTCTACCGACTGAGCTATCCAGGCTCTGAAACAGCTCTCACTGAGATAGAAAAAAATACTGAGGTTAAATGAAGGAGAATATAAGGTCCTCATAGTCCATTAATGGCAAAATGAAAAGTTCTTGATTTCATAAATACTTTGGAGTATTACTGTTGGAGTTGTTAGAGATCTTCATGCAAATGGACATAATCACTCAATCAAGAAATATATGCTAAACTTCCACACTGTAAATATGGTTTTAAAGAAACATCAAAGATATAAATGTATCTATTCTCAGTGAGTTTACAATGTCCCTAGATCTTTAACATACAGTAGCCAAACTTTCCAAAGGACGTAAATGGAATTTGATGGCATCAAGGTACATATTTGAAAGTATAATGTCATACTTAAAGCTGTCTACTGCTTCCTTTATTGACATGTCAATTTAAGAGGAAACTAAGAAACTGTTTCTTGTAAAAGGACTGCCGCCTGAACAGGGACTTGAACCCTGGACCCTCAGATTAAAAGTCTGATGCTCTACCGACTGGGCTATCCAGGCTCTGAAAAAGTTCTCATTGAGATAGAAAAAAATACTGAGGTTAAATGAAGGAGAATATAAGGTCCTCATAGTCCATTAACGGCAAAATGAAAAGTTCTTGATTTCATAAATACTTTGGAGTATTACTGTTGACGTTGTTAGAGATCTTCATGCAAATAGACATAATCACTCAATCAAGAAATATATGCTAAACTTCCACACTGTAAATATGGTTTTAAAGAAACATCAAAGATATAAATGTATCTATTCTCAGTGAGTTTACATTGTCCCTAGATCTTTAACATACAGTAGCCAAACTTTCCAAAGGACGTAAATGGAATTTGATGGCATCAAGGTACATATTTGAAAGTATAATGTCATACTTAAAGCTGTCTACTGCTTCCTTTATTGACATGTCAATTTAAGAGGAAACTAAGAAACTGTTTCTTGTAAAAGGACTGCCGCCTGAACAGGGACTTGAACCCTGGACCCTCAGATTAAAAGTCTGATGCTCTAACGACTGAGCTATCCAGGCTCTGTAAAAGCTCTCACTGAGATAGAAAAAAATACTGAGGTTAAATGAAGGAGAATATAAGGTCCTCATAGTCCATTAACGGCAAAATGAAAAGTTCTTGATTTCATAAATACTTTGGAGTATTACTGTTGGAGTTGTTAGAGATCTTCATGCAAATGGACATAATCACTCAATCAAGAAATATATGCTAAACTTCCACACTGTAAATATGGTTTTAAAGAAACATCAAAGATATAAATGTATCTATTCTCAGTGAGTTTACAATGTCCCTAGATCTTTAACATACAGTAGCCAAACTTTCCAAAGGACGTAAATGGAATTTGATGGCATAAAGGTACATATTTGAAAGTATAATGTCATACTTAAAGCTGTCTACGGCTTCCTTTATTGACATGTCAATTTAAGAGGAAACTAAGAAACTGTTTCTTGTAAAAGGACTGCCGCCTGAACAGGGACTTGAACCCTGGACCCTCAGATTAAAAGTCTGATGCTCTACCGACTGAGCTATCCAGGCTCTGAAATAACTCTCACTGAGATAGAAAAAAATACTGAGGTTAAATGAAGGAGAATATAAGGTCCTCATAATCCATTAACGGCAAAATGAAAAGTTCTTGATTTCATAAATACTTTGGAGTATTACTGTTGAAGTTGTTGGAGATCTTCATGCAAATGGACATAATCACTCAATCAAGAAATATATGCTAAACTTCCACACTGTAAATATGGTTTTAAAGAAACATCATAGATATAAATGTATCTATTCTCAGTAAGTTTACAATGTTCCTAGATCTTTAACATACAGTAGCCAAACTTTCCAAAGGACGTAAATAGAATTTGATGGCATCAAGGTACATATTTGAAAGTATAATGTCATACTTAAAGCTGTCTACTGCTTCCTTTATTAACATGTCAATTTAAGAGGAAACTAAGAAACTGTTTCTTGTAAAAGGTCTGCTGCCTGAACAGGGACTTGAACCCTGGACCCTCAGATTAAAAGTCTGATGCTCTACCGACTGTGCTATCCAGGCTCTGAAAAAGCTCTCACTGAGATAGAAAAAAATACTGAGGTTAAATGAAGGAGAATATAAGGTCCTCATAGTCCATTAACGTGAAAAGTTCTTGATTTCATAAATACTTTGGAGTATTACTGTTGAAGTTGTTAGAGATCTTCATGCAAATGGACATAATCACTCAATCAAGAAATATATGCTAAACTTCCACACTGTAAATATGGTTTTAAAGAAACATCAAAGATATAAATGTATCTATTCTCAGTGAGTTTACAATGTCCCTAGATCTTTAACATACAGTAGCCAAACTTTCCAAAGGACGTAAATAGAATTTGATGGCATCAAGGTACATATTTAAAAGTATAATGTCATACTTAAAGCTGTCTACTGCTTCCTTTATTTACATGTCAATTTAAGAGGAAACTAAGAAACTGTTTCTTGTAAAAGGACTGGCGCCTAAACAGGGACTTGAACCCTGGACCCTCAGATTAAAAGTCTGATGCTCTACCGACTGAGCTATCCAGGCTCTGAAAAAGCTCTCACTGAGATAGAAAAAAATACTGAGGTTAAATGAAGGAGAATATAAGGTCCTCATAGTCCATTAACGGCAAAATGAAAAGTTCTTGATTTCATAAATACTTTGGAGTATTACTGTTGAAGTTGTTAGAGATCTTCATGCAAATGGACATAATCACTCAATCAAGAAATATATGCTAAACTTCCACACTGTAAATATGGTTTTAAAGAAACATCAAAGATATAAATGTATCTATTCTCAGTGAGTTTACAATGTCCCTAGATCTTTAACATACAGTAGCCAAACTTTCCAAAGGACGTAAATAGAATTTGATGGCATCAAGGTACATATTTGAAAATATAATGTCATACTTAAAGCTGTCTACTGCTTCCTTTATTAACATGTCAATTTAAGAGGAAACTAAGAAACTTTTTCTTGTAAAAGGACTGCCGCCTGAACAGGGACATGAACCCTGGACCCTCAGATTAAAAGTCTGATGCTCTACCGACTGAGCTATCCAGGCTCTGAAAAAGCTCTCACTGAGATAGAAAAAAATACTGAGGTTAAATGAAGGAGAATATAAGGTCCTCATAGTCCATTAACGGCAAAATGAAAAGTTCTTGATTTCATAAATACTTTGGATTATTACTGTTGAAGATGTTAGAGATCTTCATGCAAATGGACATAATCACTCAATCAAGAAATATATGCTAAACTTCCACACTGTAAATATGGTTTTAAAGAAACATCAAAGATATAAATGTATCTATTCTCAGTGAGTTTACAATGTCCCTAGATCTTTAACATACAGTAGCCAAACTTTCCAAAGGACGTAAATAGAATTTGATGGCATCAAGGTACATATTTGAAAGTATAATGTCATACTTAAAGCTGTCTACTGCTTCCTTTATTGACATGTCAATTTAAGAGGAAACTAAGAAACTGTTTCTTGTAAAAGGACTGCCGCCTGAACAGGGACTTGAACCCTGGACCCTCAGATTAAAAGTCTGATGCTCTACCGACTGAGCTATCCAGGCTCTGAAAAAGCTCTCACTGAGATAGAAAAAAATACTGAGGTTAACCCCTAGGCGCACCAGGACGTTATAGTACGTCCCGGTGGCTAGATACTTAGCGCACCAGGACGCACTATAACGTCCTGCTTCTGGCACCGGCTCACGAACGGAGCCGGTACCAGAAGCAGCGGCTGTCAGCTGTCTAGTACAGCTGACAGCCTGCGCTAACACCCGCGATCGGAGCCGGCTCCGATCGCGGGTGTTAACCCCTTACACGCCACGGTCAAGCATGACCGCGGCGTGTAAGGGTCTTCCCCCTATGGATCGGATCCCCCGTGCCGCTTACCGGGGGATCCGATCCTCTCCTGGGCAGCTCCGAGGACTGGCATGTGCCCCGGAGCTGCCCGGTTTCCATGGCAGCCAGAACCCTTCCGGGTCTGACTGCAAACTGTCTGAGCATGCGCAAGCATGCTTAGACAGTTTACACTGCTCTACAATAAAATAGTATTGTAGAGCAGTGTATTGAACTTAAACCAGTGATCAGAGTATCACTGGTTTAAGTTCAAGTATGTAGAAGTAAAATTATGCAAAAACACTTAACACTACACATTATAATAAATAAAAAATAAATACATAAAAATATAAGCCCCTAAAATGTCACTTTCCCATAAAAACACTTAATAAAGTATAAAAAACATAAAAACACAAAAAACCCCCGCATGTTTGGTATTGCCACGTCCGTAACAATCTGCATAATAAAACAGAATCATTACTGGACCCGCACGGTAAACGCCGGAGGAAAAAAACGCAAAAAACGTTCCGAAAAAAAGATAATTTTTAATTAATACCCTATAAAAAATGCTCTAAAAAGTGATTTAAAAAATTTTATGCACTCTAAAATAAGCCCACTAAAAAGAACAACTGTTCTCGCAAAAAATAAGCCCCTAACCAGATTTGTCAGCCAAAAAATAAAAAAGTTATGCATATGAATAGATGGTGATACTAAAATGAATAAGATTTTCTCCAAATTAGTTTTTATTCAGTACAATTGAATAAAATACACAAAACCCCCACATATTTGGTATCCCTGCGTCCGTAACAATCTGCATAATAAAACAGAATCGTTATTAGATCCGCAAAGTGAACCCCGTAAAAAACAACCTCAAAAAACTCTCTCTGAAAAAAAGATGATTTTTTATTAATGCCCTTTAAAAATGCTCTAAAAAGTGATTTAAAAAAGTTACGCAATCTAAAATAAGACCACTAAAAAGAACAATCCTTCTCGCAAAAAATAAGCCCTTAAACAGATTTGTGAGGTGAAAAATAAAAAAGTTATGCATATGAAAGACGGTGATGCTAAAATTAACAACAATTTTGCCAAATTACTTTTTATTCAGTAAAAATGGGAAAAAATAAAAAATATATATAAATGAAGTATTTTTGTAATCGTGGCGACCCATAGAATAAAAATAATATACTATTTTTATGGTATGGTTAACGGCCAAAAAAAAAACACATAAAAATGTTCCTAAAAATTGACGATTTTCATTTCCTCCACCAACAAAGCTTTAATTAAATCTCACCAATTAGCTATAGATGCCCCAAAATTATGTACCAGAAAAGTGCATCTCATGTGGCAAAAGAAATAAGCCCCTATAGGTCCTCAATAAAAAAAGAAAAAAATTATAGCCTGTACAATGTGACATAGCAAATCGGATCTGGATGGCGCCTCCTTCCCTTCTATGCCCGGCCGTGCGCCCATACAGCAGGTTACCACCACATATAGGGTATCGGTGTACTCGGGAGAAATTGGGTATCAAACTTTGTGGAGCCTTTTTTAATTTAATCCATTGTAAATGTTTAATTTTCCACCCAAAATGAGTGTATTGTGAAAAAATATTACAATTTTCAGACTGCACCTCCGTTTTGTTTTAACCCCTATAAAACACCTAAAGGGTTAACAAACTTCTTAAAAGTGGTTTTTCATACGTTGAGGGGTGTAGTTTCCACAATGGGGTAATTTATGAGTCTAGCTATTATTTAGGCCTCTCAGTGTCAATTAGAAGTTGAGCAGGTCCATCTAAATACAGGTTTTGGTGATTTTACAAAAAATGTGAAAAATGATACCTAAATTCTGAGCCTCAGAACATTCTAGTAAAATATGTGGAATCTTAAAAAACCATGCCAACATAAAGCAGACATTTGGGAAATGTAAGTTATGAATTTATTTGGGTGCTATGACTATCTGCATCAAAAGTAGAGAATTTAGAACGTTGAAAATATAGAATTTTTCCAATTTTTTGCCAAATTTTGTTTTTTTTCATAACTAAACGCAAAAGACTTCATCCAAATTTTTAAACTAATTTGAAGTACAATGTGTCACGAGAAAACAATCTCAAAATCCCCTGGATTTCTCATAGCGTTCCCACGCTATAACCACTTATAGTGACACAGGGCAGATTTGAAAAATGGGTCCGCGTCCTTTAGGCCAAAAGATGCTGTGTCCCGTAGGGGTTAAATGAAGGAGAATATAAGGTCCTTATAGTCCATTAACGGCAAAATGAAAAGTTCTTGATTTCATAAATACTTTGGAGTATTACTGTTAAAGTTGTTAGAGATCTTCATGCAAATGGACATAATCACTCAATCAAGAAATATATGCTAAACTTCCACACTGTAAATATAGTTTTAAAGAAACATCAAAGATATAAATGTATCTATTCTCAGTGAGTTTACAATGTCCCTAGATCTTTAACATACAGTAGCCAAACTTTCCAAAGGACGTAAATGGAATTTGATGGCATCAAGGTACATATTTGAAAGTATAATGTCATACTTAAAGCTGTCTACTGCTTCCTTTATTGACATGTCAATTTAAGAGGAAACTAAGAAACTGTTTCTTGTAAAAGGACTGCCGCCTGAACAGGGACTTGAACCCTCAGATTAAAAGTCTGATGCTCTACCGACTGAGCTATCCAGGCTCTGAAAAAGCTCTCACTGAGATACATAAAAATACTGAGGTTAAATGAAGGAGAATATAAGGTCCTCATAGTCCATTAACGGCAAAATGAAAAGTTCTTGATTTCATAAATACTTTGGAGTATTACTGTTGGAGTTGTTAGAGATCTTCATGCAAATGGACATAATCACTCAATCAAGAAATATATGCTAAACTTCCACACTGTAAATATGGTTTTAAAGAAACATCAAAGATATAAATGTATCTATTCTCAGTGAGTTTACAATGTCCCTAGATCTTTAACATACAGTAGCCAAACTTTCCAAAGGACGTAAATGGAATTTGATGGCATCAAGGTACATATTTGAAAGTATAATGTCATACTTAAAGCTGTCTACTGCTTCCTTTATTGACATGTCAATTTAAGAGGAAACTAAGAAACTGTTTCTTGTAAAAGGACTGCCGCCTGAACAGGGACTTGAACCCTGGACCCTCAGATTAAAAGTCTGATGCTCTACCGACTGGACTATCCAGGCTCTGAAAAAGTTCTCATTGAGATAGAAAAAAATACTGAGGTTAAATGAAGGAGAATATAAGGTCCTCATAGTCCATTAACGGCAAAATGAAAAGTTCTTGATTTCATAAATACTTTGGAGTATTACTGTTGACGTTGTTAGAGATCTTCATGCAAATAGACATAATCACTCAATCAAGAAATATATGCTAAACTTCCACACTGTAAATATGGTTTTAAAGAAACATCAAAGATATAAATGTATCTATTCTCAGTGAGTTTACATTGTCCCTAGATCTTTAACATACAGTAGCCAAACTTTCCAAAGGACGTAAATGGAATTTGATGGCATCAAGGTACATATTTGAAAGTATAATGTCATACTTAAAGCTGTCTACTGCTTCCTTTATTGACATGTCAATTTAAGAGGAAACTAAGAAACTGTTTCTTGTAAAAGGACTGCCGCCTGAACAGGGACTTGAACCCTGGACCCTCAGATTAAAAGTCTGATGCTCTACCGACTGAGCTATCCAGGCTCTGAAAAAACTCTCACTGAGATAGAAAAAAATACTGAGGTTAAATGAAGGAGAATATAAGGTCCTCATAATCCATTAACGGCAAAATGAAAAGTTCTTGATTTCATAAATACTTTGGAGTATTACTGTTGAAGTTGTTGGAGATCTTCATGCAAATGGACATAATCACTCAATCAAGAAATATATGCTAAACTTCCACACTGTAAATATGGTTTTAAAGAAACATCATAGATATAAATGTATCTATTCTCAGTGAGTTTACAATGTTCCTAGATCTTTAACATACAGTAGCCAAACTTTCCAAAGGACGTAAATAGAATTTGATGGCATCAAGGTACATATTTGAAAGTATAATGTCATACTTAAAGCTGTCTACTGCTTCCTTTATTAACATGTCAATTTAAGAGGAAACTAAGAAACTGTTTCTTGTAAAAGGTCTGCTGCCTGAACAGGGACTTGAACCCTGGACCCTCAGATTAAAAGTCTGATGCTCTACCGACTGTGCTATCCAGGCTCTGAAAAAGCTCTCACTGAGATAGAAAAAAATACTGAGGTTAAATGAAGGAGAATATAAGGTCCTCATAGTCCATTAACGTGAAAAGTTCTTGATTTCATAAATACTTTGGAGTATTACTGTTGAAGTTGTTAGAGATCTTCATGCAAATGGACATAATCACTCAATCAAGAAATATATGCTAAACTTCCACACTGTAAATATGGTTTTAAAGAAACATCAAAGATATAAATGTATCTATTCTCAGTGAGTTTACAATGTCCCTAGATCTTTAACATACAGTAGCCAAACTTTCCAAAGGACGTAAATAGAATTTGATGGCATCAAGGTACATATTTAAAAGTATAATGTCATACTTAAAGCTGTCTACTGCTTCCTTTATTTACATGTCAATTTAAGAGGAAACTAAGAAACTGTTTCTTGTAAAAGGACTGCCGCCTAAACAGGGACTTGAACCCTGGACCCTCAGATTAAAAGTCTGATGCTCTACCGACTGAGCTATCCAGGCTCTGAAAAAGCTCTCACTGAGATACATAAAAATACTGAGGTTAAATGAAGGAGAATATAAGGTCCTCATAGTCCATTAACGGCAAAATGAAAAGTTCTTGATTTCATAAATACTTTGGAGTATTACTGTTGGAGTTGTTAGAGATCTTCATGCAAATGGACATAATCACTCAATCAAGAAATATATGCTAAACTTCCACACTGTAAATATGGTTTTAAAGAAACATCAAAGATATAAATGTATCTATTCTCAGTGAGTTTACAATGTCCCTAGATCTTTAACATACAGTAGCCAAACTTTCCAAAGGACGTAAATGGAATTTGATGGCATCAAGGTACATATTTGAAAGTATAATGTCATACTTAAAGCTGTCTACTGCTTCCTTTATTGACATGTCAATTTAAGAGGAAACTAAGAAACTGTTTCTTGTAAAAGGACTGCCGCCTGAACAGGGACTTGAACCCTGGACCCTCAGATTAAAAGTCTGATGCTCTACCGACTGGACTATCCAGGCTCTGAAAAAGTTCTCATTGAGATAGAAAAAAATACTGAGGTTAAATGAAGGAGAATATAAGGTCCTCATAGTCCATTAACGGCAAAATGAAAAGTTCTTGATTTCATAAATACTTTGGAGTATTACTGTTGACGTTGTTAGAGATCTTCATGCAAATAGACATAATCACTCAATCAAGAAATATATGCTAAACTTCCACACTGTAAATATGGTTTTAAAGAAACATCAAAGATATAAATGTATCTATTCTCAGTGAGTTTACATTGTCCCTAGATCTTTAACATACAGTAGCCAAACTTTCCAAAGGACGTAAATGGAATTTGATGGCATCAAGGTACATATTTGAAAGTATAATGTCATACTTAAAGCTGTCTACTGCTTCCTTTATTGACATGTCAATTTAAGAGGAAACTAAGAAACTGTTTCTTGTAAAAGGACTGCCGCCTGAACAGGGACTTGAACCCTGGACCCTCAGATTAAAAGTCTGATGCTCTACCGACTGAGCTATCCAGGCTCTGAAAAAACTCTCACTGAGATAGAAAAAAATACTGAGGTTAAATGAAGGAGAATATAAGGTCCTCATAATCCATTAACGGCAAAATGAAAAGTTCTTGATTTCATAAATACTTTGGAGTATTACTGTTGAAGTTGTTGGAGATCTTCATGCAAATGGACATAATCACTCAATCAAGAAATATATGCTAAACTTCCACACTGTAAATATGGTTTTAAAGAAACATCATAGATATAAATGTATCTATTCTCAGTGAGTTTACAATGTTCCTAGATCTTTAACATACAGTAGCCAAACTTTCCAAAGGACGTAAATAGAATTTGATGGCATCAAGGTACATATTTGAAAGTATAATGTCATACTTAAAGCTGTCTACTGCTTCCTTTATTAACATGTCAATTTAAGAGGAAACTAAGAAACTGTTTCTTGTAAAAGGTCTGCTGCCTGAACAGGGATTTGAACCCTGGACCCTCAGATTAAAAGTCTGATGCTCTACCGACTGTGCTATCCAGGCTCTGAAAAAGCTCTCACTGAGATAGAAAAAAATACTGAGGTTAAATGAAGGAGAATATAAGGTCCTCATAGTCCATTAACGTGAAAAGTTCTTGATTTCATAAATACTTTGGAGTATTACTGTTGAAGTTGTTAGAGATCTTCATGCAAATGGACATAATCACTCAATCAAGAAATATATGCTAAACTTCCACACTGTAAATATGGTTTTAAAGAAACATCAAAGATATAAATGTATCTATTCTCAGTGAGTTTACAATGTCCCTAGATCTTTAACATACAGTAGCCAAACTTTCCAAAGGACGTAAATAGAATTTGATGGCATCAAGGTACATATTTAAAAGTATAATGTCATACTTAAAGCTGTCTACTGCTTCCTTTATTTACATGTCAATTTAAGAGGAAACTAAGAAACTGTTTCTTGTAAAAGGACTGCCGCCTAAACAGGGACTTGAACCCTGGACCCTCAGATTAAAAGTCTGATGCTCTACCGACTGAGCTATCCAGGCTCTGAAAAAGCTCTCACTGAGATAGAAAAAAATACTGAGGTTAAATGAAGGAGAATATAAGGTCCTCATAGTCCATTAACGGCAAAATGAAAAGTTCTTGATTTCATAAATACTTTGGAGTATTACTGTTGAAGTTGTTAGAGATCTTCATGCAAATGGACATAATCACTCAATCAAGAAATATATGCTAAACTTCCACACTGTAAATATGGTTTTAAAGAAACATCAAAGATATAAATGTATCTATTCTCAGTGAGTTTACAATGTCCCTAGATCTTTAACATACAGTAGCCAAACTTTCCAAAGGACGTAAATAGAATTTGATGGCATCAAGGTACATATTTGAAAATATAATGTCATACTTAAAGCTGTCTACTGCTTCCTTTATTAACATGTCAATTTAAGAGGAAACTAAGAAACTTTTTCTTGTAAAAGGACTGCTGCCTGAACAGGGACATGAACCCTGGACCCTCAGATTAAAAGTCTGATGCTCTACCGACTGAGCTATCCAGGCTCTGAAAAAGCTCTCACTGAGATAGAAAAAAATACTGAGGTTAAATGAAGGAGAATATAAGGTCCTCATAGTCCATTAACGGCAAAATGAAAAGTTCTTGATTTCATAAATACTTTGGAGTATTACTGTTGAAGTTGTTAGAGATCTTCATGCAAATGGACATAATCACTCAATCAAGAAATATATGCTAAACTTCCACACTGTAAATATGGTTTTAAAGAAACATCAAAGATATAAATGTATCTATTCTCAGTGAGTTTACAATGTCCCTAGATCTTTAACATACAGTAGCCAAACTTTCCAAAGGACGTAAATAGAATTTGATGGCATCAAGGTACATATTTGAAAATATAATGTCATACTTAAAGCTGTCTACTGCTTCCTTTATTAACATAACAATTTAAGAGGAAACTAAGAAACTTTTTCTTGTAAAAGGACTGCTGCCTGAACAGGGACATGAACCCTGGACCCTCAGATTAAAAGTCTGATGCTCTACCGACTGAGCTATCCAGGCTCTAAAAAAGCTCTCACTGAGATAGAAAAAAATACTGAGGTTAAATGAAGGAGAATATAAGGTCCTCATAGTCCATTAACGGCAAAATGAAAAGTTCTTGATTTCATAAATACTTTGGAGTATTACTGTTGAAGTTGTTAGAGATCTTCATGCAAAAGGACATAATCACTCAATCAAGAAATATATGCTAAACTTCCACACTGTAAATATGGTTTTAAAGTAACATCAAAGATATAAATGTATCTATTCTCAGTGAGTTTACAATGTCCCTAGATCTTTAACATACAGTAGCCAAACTTTCCAAAGGACGTAAATAGAATTTGATGGCATCAAGGTACATATTTGAAAGTATAATATCATACTTAAAGCTGTCTACTGCTTCCTTTATTGACATGTCAATTTAAGAGGAAACTAAGAAAATGTTTCTTGTAAAAGGACTGCCGCCTGAACAGGGACTTGAACCCTGGACCCTCAGATTAAAAGTCTGATGCTCTACCGACTGAGCTATCCAGGCTCTGAAAAAGCTCTCACTGAGATAGAAAAAAATACTGAGGTTAAATGAAGGAGAATATAAGGTCCTCATAGTCCATTAACGGCAAAATGAAAAGTTCTTGATTTCATAAATACTTTGGAGTATTACTGTGGAAGTTGTTAGAGATCTTCATGCAAATGGACATAATCACTCAATCAAGAAATATATGCTAAACTTCCACACTGTAAATATGGTTTTAAAGAAACATCAAAGATATAAATGTATCTATTCTCAGTGAGTTTACAATGTCCCTAGATCTTTAACATACAGTAGCCAAACTTTCCAAAGGACGTAAATAGAATTTGATGGCATCAAGGTACATATTTGAAAGTATAATGTCATACTTAAAGCTGTCTACTGCTTCCTTTATTGACATGTCAATTTAAGAGGAAACTAAGAAAATGTTTCTTGTAAAAGGACTGCCGCCTGAACAGGGACTTGAACCCTGGACCCTCAGATTAAAAGTCTGATGCTCTACCGACCGAGCTATCCAGGCTCTGAAAAAGCTCTCACTGAGATAAAAAAAAATACTGAGGTTAAATGAAGGAGAATATAAGGTCCTCATAGTCCATTAACAGCAAAATGAAAAGTTCTTGATTTCATAAATACTTTGGAGTATTACTGTTGAAGTTGTTAGAGATCTTCATGCAAATGGACATAATCACTCAATCAAGAAATATATGCTAAACTTCCACACTGTAAATATGGTTTTAAAGAAACATCAAAGATATAAATGTATCTATTCTCAATGAGTTTACAATGTCCCTAGATCTTTAACATACAGTAGCCAAACTTTCCAAAGGACGTAAATAGAATTTGATGGCATCAAGGTACATATTTGAAAGTATAATGTCATACTTAAAGCTGTCTACTGCTTCCTTTATTGACATGTCAATTTAAGAGGAAACTAAGAAACTGTTTCTTGTAAAAGGACTGCTGCCTGAACAGGGACTTAAACCCTGGACCCTCAGATTAAAAGTCTGATGCTCTACCGACTGAGCTATCCAGGCTCTGAAAAAGCTGTCACTGAGATAGAAAAAAATACTGAGGTTAAATGAAGGAGAATATAAGGTCCTCATAGTCCATTAACGGCAAAATGAAAAGTTCTTGATTTCATAAATACTTTGGAGTATTACTTTTGAAGTTGTTAGAGATCTTCATGCAAATGGACATAATCACTCAATCAAGAAATATATGCTAAACTTCCACACTGTAAATATGGTTTTAAAGAAACATCAAAGATATAAATGTATCTATTCTCAATGAGTTTACAATGTCCCTAGATCTTTAACATACAGTAGCCAAACTTTCCAAAGGACGTAAATAGAATTTGATGGCATCAAGTTACATATTTGAAAGTATAATGTCATACTTAAAGCTGTCTACTGCTTCCTTTATTGACATGTCAATTTAAGAGGAAACTAAGAAACTGTTTCTTGTAAAAGGACTGCTGCCTGAACAGGGACTTGAACCCTGGACCCTCAGATTAAAAGTCTGATGCTCTACCGACTGAGCTATCCAGGCTCTGAAAAAGCTGTCACTGAGATAGAAAAAAATACTGAGGTTAAATGAAGGAGAATATAAGGTCCTCATAGTCCATTAACGGCAAAATGAAAAGTTCTTGATTTCATAAATACTTTGGAGTATTACTTTTGAAGTTGTTAGAGATCTTCATGCAAATGGACATAATCACTCAATCAAGAAATATATGCTAAACTTCCACACTGTAAATATGGTTTTAAAGAAACATCAAAGATATAAATGTATCTATTCTCAGTGAGTTTACAATGTCCCTAGATCTTTAACATACAGTAGCCAAACTTTCCAAAGGACGTAAATAGAATTTGATGGCATCAAGGTACATATTTGAAAGTATAATGTCATACTTAAAGCTGTCTACTGCTTCCTTTATTGACATGTCAATTAAAGAGGAAACTAAGAAACTGTTTCTTGTAAAAGGACTGCCGCCTGAACAGGGACTTGAACCCTGGACCCTCAGATTAAAAGTCTGATGCTCTACCGACTGAGCTATCCAGGCTCTGAAAAAGCTCTCACTGAGATAGAAAAAAATACTGATGTTAAATAAAGGAGAATATAAGGTCCTCATAGTCCATTAACGGCAAAATGAAAAGTTCTTGATTTCATAAATACTTTGGATTATTACTGTTGAAGATGTTAGAGATCTTCATGCAAATGGACATAATCACTCAATCAAGAAATATATGCTAAACTTCCACACTGTAAATATGGTTTTAAAGAAACATCAAAGATATAAATGTATCTATTTTCAATGAGTTTACAATGTCCCTAGATCTTTAACATACAGTAGCCAAACTTTCCAAAGGACGTAAATAGAATTTGATGGCATCAAGGTACATATTTGAAAGTATAATGTCATACTTAAAGCTGTCTACTGCTTCCTTTATTGACATGTCAATTTAAGAGGAAACTAAGAAACTGTTTCTTGTAAAAGGACTGCCGCCTGAACAGGGACTTGAACCCTGGACCCTCAGATTAAAAGTCTGATGCTCTACCGACTGAGCTATCCAGGCTCTGAAAAATCTCTCACTGAGATAGAAAAAAATACTGAGGTTAAATGAAGGAGAATATAAGGTCCTCATAGTCCATTAACGGCAAAATGAAAAGTTCTTGATTTCATAAATACTTTGGAGTATTACTGTTGAAGTTGTTAGAGATCTTCATGCAAATGGACATAATCACTCAATCAAGAAATATATGCTAAACTTCCACACTGTAAATATGGTTTTAAAGAAACATCAAAGATATAAATGTATCTATTCTCAGTGAGTTTACAATGTCCCTAGATCTTTAACATACAGTAGCCAAACTTTCCAAAGGACGTAAATAGAATTTGATGGCATCAAGGTACATATTTAAAAGTATAATGTCATTCTTAAAGCTGTCTACTGCTTCCTTTATTGACATGTCAATTTAAGAGGAAACTAAGAAACTGTTTCTTGTAAAAGGACTGCCGCCTGAACAGGGACTTGAACCCTGGACCCTCAGATTAAAAGTCTGATGCTCTACCGACTGAGCTATCCAGGCTCTGAAAAAGCTCTCACTGAGATAGAAAAAAATACTGAGGTTAAATGAAGGAGAATATAAGGTCCTCATAGTCCATTAACGGCAAAATGAAAAGTTCTTGATTTCATAAATACTTTGGAGTATTACTTTTGAAGTTGTTAGAGATCTTCATGCAAATGGACATAATCACTCAATCAAGAAATATATGCTAAACTTCCACACTGTAAATATGGTTTTAAAGAAACATCAAAGATATAAATGTATCTATTCTCAGTGAGTTTACAATGTCCCTAGATCTTTAACATACAGTAGCCAAACTTTCCAAAGGACGTAAATAGAATTTGATGGCATCAAGGTACATATTTGAAAGTATAATGTCATACTTAAAGCTGTCTACTGCTTCCTTTATTGACATGTCAATTTAAGAGGAAACTAAGAAACTGTTTCTTGTAAAAGGACTGCCGCCTGAACAGGGACTTGAACCCTGGACCCTCAGATTAAAAGTCTGATGCTCTACCGACTAAGCTATCCAGGCTCTGAAAAAGCTCTCACTGAGATAGAAAAAAATACTGAGGTTAAATGAAGGAGAATATAAGGTCCTCATAGTCCATTAACGGCAAAATGAAAAGTTCTTGATTTCATAAATACTTTGGATTATTACTGTTGAAGATGTTAGAGATCTTCATGCAAATGGACATAATCACTCAATCAAGAAATATATGCTAAACTTCCACACTGTAAATATGGTTTTAAAGAAACATCAAAGATATAAATGTATCTATTCTCAGTGAGTTTACAATGTCCCTAGATCTTTAACATACAGTAGCCAAACTTTCCAAAGGACGTAAATAGAATTTGATGGCATCAAGGTACATATTTGAAAGTATAATGTCATACTTAAAGCTGTCTACTGCTTCCTTTATTGACATGTCAATTTAAGAGGAAACTAAGAAACTGTTTCTTGTAAAAGGACTGCCGCCTGAACAGGGACTTGAACCCTGGAACCTCAGATTAAAAGTCTGATGCTCTACCGACTGAGCTATCCAGGCTCTGAAAAAGCTCTCACTGAGATAGAAAAAAATACTGAGGTTAAATGAAGGAGAATATAAGGTCCTCATAGTCCATTAACGGCAAAATGAAAAGTTCTTGATTTCATAAATACTTTGGAGTATTACTGTTGAAGTTGTTAGAGATCTTCATGCAAATGGACATAATCACTCAATCAAGAAATATATGCTAAACTTCCACACTGTAAATATAGTTTTAAAGAAACATCAAAGATATAAATGTATCTATTCTCAGTGAGTTTACAATGTCCCTAGATCTTTAACATACAGTAGCCAAACTTTCCAAAGGACGTAAATGGAATTTGATGGCATCAAGGTACATATTTGAAAGTATAATGTCATACTTAAAGCTGTCTACTGCTTCCTTTATTGACATGTCAATTTAAGAGGAAACTAAGAAACTGTTTCTTGTAAAAGGACTGCCACCTGAACAGGGACTTGAATCCTCAGATTAAAAGTCTGATGCTCTACCGACTGAGCTATCCAGGCTCTGAAAAAGCTCTCACTGAGATACATAAAAATACTGAGGTTAAATAAAGGAGAATATAAGGTCCTCATAGTCCATTAACGGCAAAATGAAAAGTTCTTGATTTCATAAATACTTTGGAGTATTACTGTTGGAGTTGTTAGAGATCTTCATGCAAATGGACATAATCACTCAATCAAGAAATATATGCTAAACTTCCACACTGTAAATATGGTTTTAAAGAAACATCAAAGATATAAATGTATCTATTCTCAGTGAGTTTACAATGTCCCTAGATCTTTAACATACAGTAGCCAAACTTTCCAAAGGACGTAAATAGAATTTGATGGCATCAAGGTACATATTTGAAAGTATAATGTCATACTTAAAGCTGTCTACTGCTTCCTTTATTGACATGTCAATTTAAGAGGAAACTAAGAAACTGTTTCTTGTAAAAGGACTGCTGCCTGAACAGGGACTTGAACCCTGGACCCTCAGATTAAAAGTCTGATACTCTACCGACTGAGCTATCCAGGCTCTGAAAAAGCTGTCACTGAGATAGAAAAAAATACTGAGGTTAAATGAAGGAGAATATAAGGTCCTCATAGTCCATTAACGGCAAAATGAAAAGTTCTTGATTTCATAAATACTTTGGAGTATTACTTTTGAAGTTGTTAGAGATCTTCATGCAAATGGACATAATCACTCAATCAAGAAATATATGCTAAACTTCCACACTGTAAATATGGTTTTAAAGAAACATCAAAGATATAAATGTATCTATTCTCAGTGAGTTTACAATGTCCCTAGATCTTTAACATACAGTAGCCAAACTTTCCAAAGGACGTAAATAGAATTTGATGGCATCAAGGTACATATTTGAAAGTATAATGTCATACTTAAAGCTGTCTACTGCTTCCTTTATTGACATGTCAATTAAAGAGGAAACTAAGAAACTGTTTCTTGTAAAAGGACTGCCGCCTGAACAGGGACTTGAACCCTGGACCCTCAGATTAAAAGTCTGATGCTCTACCGACTGAGCTATCCAGGCTCTGAAAAAGCTCTCACTGAGATAGAAAAAAATACTGATGTTAAATAAAGGAGAATATAAGGTCCTCATAGTCCATTAACGGCAAAATGAAAAGTTCTTGATTTCATAAATACTTTGGATTATTACTGTTGAAGATGTTAGAGATCTTCATGCAAATGGACATAATCACTCAATCAAGAAATATATGCTAAACTTCCACACTGTAAATATGGTTTTAAAGAAACATCAAAGATATAAATGTATCTATTTTCAATGAGTTTACAATGTCCCTAGATCTTTAACATACAGTAGCCAAACTTTCCAAAGGACGTAAATAGAATTTGATGGCATCAAGGTACATATTTGAAAGTATAATGTCATACTTAAAGCTGTCTACTGCTTCCTTTATTGACATGTCAATTTAAGAGGAAACTAAGAAACTGTTTCTTGTAAAAGGACTGCCGCCTGAACAGGGACTCGAACCCTGGACCCTCAGATTAAAAGTCTGATGCTCTACCGACTGAGCTATCCAGGCTCTGAAAAATCTCTCACTGAGATAGAAAAAAATACTGAGGTTAAATGAAGGAGAATATAAGGTCCTCATAGTCCATTAACGGCAAAATGAAAAGTTCTTGATTTCATAAATACTTTGGAGTATTACTGTTGAAGTTGTTAGAGATCTTCATGCAAATGGACATAATCACTCAATCAAGAAATATATGCTAAACTTCCACACTGTAAATATGGTTTTAAAGAAACATCAAAGATATAAACGTATCTATTCTCAGTGAGTTTACAATGTCCCTAGATCTTTAACATACAGTAGCCAAACTTTCCAAAGGACGTAAATAGAATTTGATGGCATCAAGGTACATATTTGAAAGTATAATGTCATACTTAAAGCTGTCTACTGCTTCCTTTATTGACATGTCAATTTAAGAGGAAACTAAGAAACTGTTTCTTGTAAAAGGACTGCCGCCTGAACAGGGACTTGAACCCTGGACCCTCAGATTAAAAGTCTGATGCTCTACCGACTGAGCTATCCAGGCTCTGAAAAAGCTCTCACTGAGATAGAAAAAAATACTGAGGTTAAATGAAGGAGAATATAAGGTCCTCATAGTCCATTAACGGCAAAATGAAAAGTTCTTGATTTCATAAATACTTTGGAGTATTACTTTTGAAGTTGTTAGAGATCTTCATGCAAATGGACATAATCACTCAATCAAGAAATATATGCTAAACTTCCACACTGTAAATATGGTTTTAAAGAAACATCAAAGATATAAATGTATCTATTCTCAGTGAGTTTACAATGTCCCTAGATCTTTAACATACAGTAGCCAAACTTTCCAAAGGACGTAAATAGAATTTGATGGCATCAAGGTACATATTTGAAAGTATAATGTCATACTTAAAGCTGTCTACTGCTTCCTTTATTGACATGTCAATTTAAGAGGAAACTAAGAAACTGTTTCTTGTAAAAGGACTGCCGCCTGAACAGGGACTTGAACCCTGGACCCTCAGATTAAAAGTCTGATGCTCTACCGACTGAGCTATCCAGGCTCTGAAAAAGCTCTCACTGAGATAGAAAAAAATACTGAGGTTAAATGAAGGAGAATATAAGGTCCTCATAGTCCATTAACGGCAAAATGAAAAGTTCTTGATTTCATAAATACTTTGGAGTATTACTTTTGAAGTTGTTAGAGATCTTCATGCAAATGGACATAATCACTCAATCAAGAAATATATGCTAAACTTCCACACTGTAAATATGGTTTTAAAGAAACATCAAAGATATAAATGTATCTATTCTCAGTGAGTTTACATTGTCCCTAGATCTTTAACATACAGTAGCCAAACTTTCCAAAGGACGTAAATGGAATTTGATGGCATCAAGGTACATATTTGAAAGTATAATGTCATACTTAAAGCTGTCTACTGCTTCCTTTATTGACATGTCAATTTAAGAGGAAATTAAGAAACTGTTTCTTGTAAAAGGACTGCCGCCTGAACAGGGACTTGAACCCTGGACCCTCAGATTAAAAGTCTGATGCTCTACCGACTGAGCTATCCATGCTCTGTAAAAGCTCTCACTGAGATAGAAAAAAATACTGAGGTTAAATGAAGGAGAATATAAGGTCCTCATAGTCCATTAACGGCAAAATGAAAAGTTCTTGATTTCATAAATACTTTGGAGTATTACTGTTGGAGTTGTTAGAGATCTTCATGCAAATGGACATAATCACTCAATCAAGAAATATATGCTAAACTTCCACACTGTAAATATGGTTTTAAAGAAACATCAAAGATATAAATGTATCTATTCTCAGTGAGTTTACAATGTCCCTAGATCTTTAACATACAGTAGCCAAACTTTCCAAAGGACGTAAATAGAATTTGCTGGCATCAAGGTACATATTTGAAAGTATAATGTCATACTTAACCCCTTAAGGACGCAGCCATTTTGCAGGTTAAGGCTCAGCCCGATTTTTTGGATTCTGACCTGCGTCGCTTTATATGGTTCTAACTTTTGAACACTGTTACTTATCAAAACGATTCTGAGATTGTTTTTTCCCCACATGTTGTACTTCATTTTAGTGGTAAATTTTGGCTGATAAGTTTTGCGTTTATTTACAAAAAAAAAGAAAATATGATAAATTTTTTGAAAAATTTGCCATTTTCGAAATTCAAAATCATTGCGTTTCCAGGCAGATAGATTTACCACCTAAATAAGTTGCTGAATAACATTTCCCATTTGTCTACTTTACATTTTCATAATTTTTGATATGTCTGGATAATTTATTTTGATGTCACGCGGCTTACAAAAAGAATATCGCTTTTCCGGATTTTCAGAATTGACTATTTTGGGGATAAATACAGTTTGGAATGAAATTTTACATATTTAGCATCAAAACCCCCTATATAACCAACCCATTTTCAAATCTGCACCCCTCAAGCTATCAGAAACCGCTTTTACGAAGATTGTTTACCCCTTGAGATCTTCATAGTAATTGAATCAAAATGGAGGAGAAATTTAGAATGGTCAAATTGTTCCCTTATACGTTCATTTAGCACTAAAATTACACATTTCCAAAATATAAAAAGAGAAAACCCACCATACAATTTGTTCTGCAATTTCTCCTGAGTACAAAGACCCCCCACATGTGGCCGTTACTTGTTTTATGGGCGCACAGCGAGACGCAGAAGGGAAGGAGCGCCCTGCAGCTGCCAGGATTTTAGTTTCCTCATTGGCCCCTTTTGAAGGCTATAAAATTTTCGCTTTTGCGTTATTGGGGCCATGTGATGCCATTTTTTTTGCGGGATGAGATGCTTTTTCCATTGTTACCATTTTGGGGTTGGTATCACCTATTGTTGAAAATTTAGGAACTTTTTTTGAGGGCAGGAGTAGAAAAGCATCAATTCTGTACTGGATTTTTTACTCTTTTTTTTTTGGTGTTCACCGTATAGACTAATAATCATGTTATCTTTATTCTATGGGTTGATACGATTACGGGGATACCAGACTTGAATATATTTTCTTACGTTTTACTAAATTTGTCAAACAAAACCCTAATGTGGGGAAAAATCTATCATTTATGTATTGCCGTCTTCCAAGTGGCATAACATTGTTACTTTTTTGGCTACGGAGCTGGTTGATGGCTTGTTTTTTGCGGGACATGTTGTACTTTGCACCAGTATCATGTCGGAGTACACATGGTTTTTTGATCGCATTTTATAGCATTTTTTGTGGGATTGAATAGCTAAAAATCATAATTTTTGGAAGGTTTATAGCAGTTTTTTTTTACGGCGTTTATCGTGGGGGTTCAATAATGATTTACTTTTATTCTACGGGTTGTTACGGACGCGGTGATACTATATATGTGGGGTTTGTGTTATGATTTAGACTTTTTTTTGAGTTATATGTCTCTTTATATGTTTTGGGGGTTTTGGGCATTTTTAGTGATTTATTACTTTATTTTTTTATTGAATAACATTTTTTTTTTTACTTTTTCACTTTTATACCATGGGACATGAAGAAGCAATCTTCTGATTGCTTCTTCATGATAATATTCTGCAATACTCATGTATTGCAGAGTATTATCAGTGTCAGCCTATACACTTGCATAGGCTGGCACTGTGCCAGTAAGATGACGTCACAGACGCCATCTTACTGGCAATTCTTGCAGGTAACTCTGGGGTCCAGATCGGACCCCAGAGTTACTATAGCAACGATCGGCGCACCCCGAAAACGGTTCGGGGGGGGCGATCGTGGGGGAAAGACCCCCTAGATACATGTTAGATGCCGCGGTCGCGCTGACCGCGGCATTTAACGGGTTAAGCACCCGCGATCGGAGTCAACTCCGATCGCGGGTGTTACACTGGGGTGCCGGCTATCAGTCACAGCCGGCACCCCGTCTATCCCTATGCCGGTTCGGCTCAGATCTTGAGCTGAACCGGCATCAGCTCAGCGTCCGATATATCGGACGCTGAGCGCTAAGTCACTGCGCTCAGCGTCCGATATATCGGACGCTGAGCGTTAAGAGGTTAAAGCTGTCTACTGCTTCCTTTATTTACATGTCAATTTAAGAGGAAACTAAGAAACTGTTTCTTGTAAAAGGACTGCCGCCTGCACAGGGACTTGAACCCTGGACCCTCAGATTAAAAGTCTGATGCTCTACCGACTGAGCTATCCAGGCTCTGAAAAAGCTCTCACTGAGATAGAAAAAAATACTGAGGTTAAATGAAGGAGAATATAAGGTCCTCATAGTCCATTAACGGCAAAATGAAAAGTTCTTGATTTCATAAATACTTTGGAGTATTACTGTTGAAGTTGTTAGAGATCTTCATGCAAAAGGACATAATCACTCAATCAAGAAATATATGCTAAACTTCCACACTGTAAATATGGTTTTAAAGAAACATCAAAGATATAAATGTATCTATTCTCAGTGAGTTTACAATGTCCCTAGATCTTTAACATACAGTAGCCAAACTTTCCAAAGGACGTAAATAGAATTTGATGGCATCAAGGTACATATTTGAAAGTATAATGTCATACTTAAAGCTGTCTACTGCTTCCTTTATTGACATGTCAATTTAAGAGGAAACTAAGAAAATGTTTCTTGTAAAAGGACTGCCGCCTGAACAAGGACTTGAACCCTGGACCCTCAGATTAAAAGTCTGATGCTCTACCGACTGAGCTATCCAGGCTTTGAAAAAGCTCTCACTGAGATAGAAAAAAATACTGAGGTTAAATGAAGGAGAATATAAGGTCCTCATAGTCCATTAACGGCAAAATGAAAAGTTCTTGATTTCATAAATACTTTGGAGTATTACTGTTGAAGTTGTTAGAGATCTTCATGCAAATGGACATAATCACTCAATCAAGAAATATATGCTAAACTTCCACACTGTAAATATGGTTTTAAAAAAACATCAAAGATATAAATGTATCTATTCTCAGTGAGTTTACAATGTCCCTAGATCTTTAACATACAGTAGCCAAACTTTCCAAAGGACGTAAATAGAATTTGATGGCATCAAGGTACATATTTGAAAGTATAATGTCATACTTAAAGCTGTCTACTGCTTCCTTTATTGACATGTCAATTTAAGAGGAAACTAAGAAAATGTTTCTTGTAAAAGGACTGCCGCCTGTACAGGGACTTGAACCTGGACCCTCAGATTAAAAGTCTGATGCTCTACCGACTGAGCTATCCAGGCTCTGAAAAAGCTCTCACTGAGATAGAAAAAATACTGAGGTTAAATGAAGGAGAATATAAGGTCCTCATAGTCCATTAACGGCAAAATGAAAAGTTCTTGATTTCATAAATACTTTGGAGTATTACTGTTGAAGTTGTTAGAGATCTTCATGCAAATGGACATAATCACTCAATCAAGAAATATATGCTAAACTTCCACACTGTAAATATGGTTTTAAAGAAACATCAAAGATATAAATGTATCTATTCTCAGTGAGTTTACAATGTCCCTAGATCTTTAACATACAGTAGCCAAACTTTCCAAAGGACGTAAATAGAATTCGATGGCATCAAGGTACATATTTGAAAGTATAATGTCATACTTAAAGCTGTCTACTGCTTCCTTTATTTACATGTCAATTTAAGAGGAAACTAAGAAACTGTTTCTTGTAAATGGACTGCCGCCTGAACAGGGACTTGAACCCTGGACCCTCAGATTAAAAGTCTGATGCTCTACCGACTGAGCTATCCAGGCTCTGAAAAAGCTCTCACTGAGATAGAAAAAAATACTGAGGTTAAATGAAGGAGAATATAAGGTCCTCATAGTCCATTAACGGCAAAATGAAAAGTTCTTGATTTCATAAATACTTTGGAGTATTACTGTTGAAGTTGTTAGAGATCTTCATGCAAATGGACATAATCATTTAATTAAGAAATATATGCTAAACTTCCACACTGTAAATATGGTTTTAAAGAAACATCAAAGATATAAATGTATCTATTCTCAGTGAGTTTACAATGTCCCTAGATCTTTAACATACAGTAGCCAAACTTTCCAAAGGACGTAAATAGAATTTGATGGCATCAAGGTACATATTTGAAAGTATAATGTCATTCTTAAAGCTGTCTACTGCTTCCTTTATTTACATGTCAATTTAAGAGGAAACTAAGAAACTGTTTCTTGTAAAAGGACTGCTGCTTGAACAGGGACTTGAACCCTGGACCCTCAGATTAAAAGTCTGATGCTCTACTGACTGAGCTATCCAGGCTCTAAAAAAGCTCTCACTGAGATAGAAAAAAATACTGAGGTTAAATGAAGGAGAATATAAGGTCCTCATAGTCCATTAACGGCAAAATGAAAAGTTCTTGATTTCATAAATACTTTGGAGTATTACTGTTGAAGTTGTTAGAGATCTTCATGCAAATGGACATAATCACTCAATCAAGAAATATATGCTAAACTTCCACACTGTAAATATGGTTTTAAAGAAACATCAAAGATATAAATGTATCTATTCTCAGTGAGTTTACAATGTCCCTAGATCTTTAACATACAGTAGCCAAACTTTCCAAAGGACGTAAATAGAATTTGATGGCATCAAGGTACATATTTGAAAGTATAATGTCATACTTAAAGCTGTCTATTGCTTCCTTTATTGACATGTCAATTTAAGAGGAAACTAAGAAAATGTTTCTTGTAAAAGGACTGCCGCCTGAACAGGGACTTGAACCCTGGACCCTCAGATTAAAAGTCTGATGCTCTACCGACTGAGCTATCCAGGCTCTGAAAAAGCTCTCACTGAGATAAAAAAAAATACTGAGGTTAAATGAAGGAGAATATAAGGTCCTCATAGTCCATTAACAGCAAAATGAAAAGTTCTTGATTTCATAAATACTTTGGAGTATTACTGTTGAAGTTGTTAGAGATCTTCATGCAAATGGACATAATCACTCAATCAAGAAATATATGCTAAATAGAGATGAGCGAACATGCTCGTCCGAGCTTGATGCTCGTTCGAGCATTAAGGTACTCGAGACGGCTCGTTGCTCGGACGAGTATTTCCCCTGCTCGAGATCGAGCATTTAATTAAAAAAACACAGTGAAGAACAATGAAGAATAGAATAAAAACAGTGACCACAGTGAACACAGGATCATTTAAGTGAAAAACACAGTAAAGAACACAGTGAAGAATAGATTACAGATGTTCGGCACATCTGCTTACTTGTCGGAAGATACGCGCGGAACCGTGCGAACAAAATAGTATGTGAAGAACAATATATATGTGTGAAGAACACATTGCACAACAGCACAGAGACACCGGGGAGCAGCACAGAGACACCGGGGAGCAGCACGAAGACATGGGGCAGCGGCAGCACGGAGACATCAGGCAGCGGCACGGAGCAGCACGGAGACATCGGGGCACGGAGACATCGGGGCACGGAGACAGCGGGGCACAGAGACAGCGGGGCACAGAGACAGCGGGGCACGGAGACAGCGGGGCACAGAGACAGCGGGGCACGGAGACATCGGGGCACGGAGACAGCGGGGCACGGAGAGAGCGGGGCACGGAGAGAGCGGGGCACGGAGACAGCTGGGCACGGAGAGAGCGGGGCACGGAGAGAGCGGGGCACGGAGAGAGCGGGGCACGGAGAGAGCGGGGCACGGAGAGAGCTGGGCACGGAAACAGCTGGGCACGGAGACAGCGGGGCACGGAGACATCAGGGCACGGAGACAGCGGGGCACGGAGAGAGCGGGGCACGGAGAGAGCGGGGCACGGAGACAGCTGGGCACGGAGAGAGCGGGGCACGGAGAGAGCGGGGCACGGAGAGAGCGGGGCACGGAGAGAGCTGGGCACGGAAACAGCTGGGCACGGAGACAGCGGGGCACGGAAACAGCTGGGCACGGAGACAGCGGGGCACAGAGACAGCGGGGCACGGAGAGAGCGGGGCACGGAGAGAGCGGGGCACGGAGAGAGCGGGGCACGGAGAGAGCTGGGCACGGAAACAGCTGGGCACGGAGACAGCGGGGCACAGAGACAGCGGGGCACGGAGAGAGTGGGGCACGGAGAGAGCGGGGCACGGAGAGAGCGGGGCACGGAGAGAGCTGGGCACGGAAACAGCTGGGCACGGAGACAGCGGGGCACGGAAACAGCTGGGCACGGAGACAGCGGGGCACAGAGACAGCGGGGCACGGAGAGAGCGGGGCATGGAGACAGCGGGGCACGGAGAGAGCGGGGCACGGAAACAGCTGGGCACGGAAACAGCTGGGCACGGAGACAGCGGGGCACAGAGACAGCGGGGCACGGAGACAGTGGGGCACGGAGACAGCGGGGCACGGAGACAGCGGGGCATGGAGACAGCGGGGCACGGAGACAGCGTATCTCCCGACAAGTAAGCAGATGTGCCGAACATCTGCAATCTATTCTTCACTGTGTTTTTCACTTAAATGATCCTGTGTTCACTGTTTTTATTCTATTCTTCACTGTTCTTCACATCTGCTAACTTGTCGGGAGATAATATACGCGCGGAACAGTGAAGAATAGATTGCAGATGTTTGCATACATCTGCTAACTTATCAGAAGACATTCTTTTTAAATTAATTAACACATTTTATTCCCGAACCATGGTCCCTTTGAAAAATGCTCGAGTCTCCCATTGACTTCAATGGGGCTCGTTACTCGAAACGAGCACTCGAACATCTGGAAATGTTCGGCTCGAGTAACGAGCACCCGAGCATTTTAGTGCTCGCTCATCTCTAATGCTAAACTTCCACACTGTAAATATGGTTTTAAAGAAACATCAAAGATATAAATGTATCTATTCTCAGTGAGTTTACAATGTCCCTAGATCTTTAACATACAGTAGCCAAACTTTCCAAAGGACGTAAATAGAATTTGATGGCATCAAGGTACATATTTGAAAGTATAATGTCATACTTAAAGCTGTCTACTGCTTCCTTTATTGACATGTCAATTTAAGAGGAAACTAAGAAACTGTTTCTAGTAAAAGGACTACCGCCTGAACAGGGACTTGAACCCTGGACCCTCAGATTAAAAGTCTGATGCTCTACCGACTGAGCTATCCAGGCTCTGAAAAAGCTCTCACTGAGATAGAAAAAAATACTGATGTTAAATAAAGGAGAATATAAGGTCCTCATAGTCCATTAACGGCAAAATGAAAAGTTCTTGATTTCATAAATACTTTGGATTATTACTGTTGAAGATGTTAGAGATCTTCATGCAAATGGACATAATCACTCAATCAAGAAATATATGCTAAACTTCCACACTGTAAATATGGTTTTAAAGAAACATCAAAGATATAAATGTATCTATTCTCAATGAGTTTACAATGTCCCTAGATCTTTAACATACAGTAGCCAAACTTTCCAAAGGACGTAAATAGAATTTGATGGCATCAAGGTACATATTTGAAAGTATAATGTCATACTTAAAGCTGTCTACTGCTTCCTTTATTGACATGTCAATTTAAGAGGAAACTAAGAAACTGTTTCTTGTAAAAGGACTGCCGCCTGAACAGGGACTTGAACCCTGGACCCTCAGATTAAAAGTCTGATGCTCTACCGACTGAGCTATCCAGGCTCTGAAAAAGCTTTCACTGAGATAGAAAAAAATACTGAGGTTAAATGAAGGAGAATATAAGGTCCTCATAGTCCATTAACGGCAAAATGAAAAGTTCTTGATTTCATAAATACTTTGGAGTATTACTGTTGAAGTTGTTAGAGATCTTCATGCAAATGGACATAATCACTCAATCAAGAAATATATGCTAAACTTCCACACTGTAAATATGGTTTTAAAGAAACATCAAAGATATAAATGTATCTATTCTCAGTGAGTTTACAATGTCCCTAGATCTTTAACATACAGTAGCCAAACTTTCCAAAGGACGTAAATAGAATTTGATGGCATCAAGGTACATATTTGAAAGTATAATGTCATACTTAAAGCTGTCTACTGCTTCCTTTATTGACATGTCAATTTAAGAGGAAACTAAGAAACTGTTTCTTGTAAAAGGACTGCCGCCTGAACAGGGACTTGAACCCTGGACCCTCAGATTAAAAGTCTGATGCTCTACCGACTGAGCTATCCAGGCTCTGAAAAAGCTCTCACTGAGATAGAAAGAAATACTGAGGTTAAATGAAGGAGAATATAAGGTCCTCATAGTCCATTAACGGCAAAATGAAAAGTTCTTGATTTCATAAATACTTTGGAGTATTACTTTTGAAGTTGTTAGAGATCTTCATGCAAATGGACATAATCACTCAATCAAGAAATATATGCTAAACTTCCACACTGTAAATATGGTTTTAAAGAAACATCAAAGATATAAATGTATCTATTCTCAGTGAGTTTACAATGTCCCTAGATCTTTAACATACAGTAGCCAAACTTTCCAAAGGACGTAAATAGAATTTGATGGCATCAAGGTACATATATGAAAGTATAATGTCATACTTAAAGCTGTCTACTGCTTCCTTTATTGACATGTCAATTTAAGAGGAAACTAAGAAACTGTTTCTTGTAAAAGGACTGCCGCCTGAACAGGGACTTGAACCCTGGACCCTCAGATTAAAAGTCTGATGCTCTACCGACTGAGCTATCCAGGCTCTGAAAAAGCTCTCACTGAGATAGAAAAAAATACTGAGGTTAAATGAAGGAGAATATAAGGTCCTCATAGTCCATTAACGGCAAAATGAAAAGTTCTTGATTTCATAAATACTTTGGAGTATTACTTTTGAAGTTGTTAGAGATCTTCATGCAAATGGACATAATCACTCAATCAAGAAATATATGCTAAACTTCCACACTGTAAATATGGTTTTAAAGAAACATCAAAGATATAAATGTATCTATTCTCAGTGAGTTTACAATGTCCCTAGATCTTTAACATACAGTAGCCAAACTTTCCAAAGGACATAAATAGAATTTGATGGCATCAAGGTACATATTTGAAAGTATAATGTCATACTTAAAGCTGTCTACTGCTTCCTTTATTGACATGTCAATTTAAGAGGAAACTAAGAAACTGTTTCTTGTAAAAGGACTGCCGCCTGAACAGGGACTTGAACCCTGGACCCTCAGATTAAAAGTCTGATGCTCTACCGACTGAGCTATCCAGGCTCTGAAAAAGCTCTCACTGAGATAGAAAAAAATACTGATGTTAAATAAAGGAGAATATAAGGTCCTCATAGTCCATTAACGGCAAAATGAAAAGTTCTTGATTTCATAAATACTTTGGATTATTACTGTTGAAGATGTTAGAGATCTTCATGCAAATGGACATAATCACTCAATCAAGAAATATATGCTAAACTTCCACACTGTAAATATGGTTTTAAAGAAACATCAAAGATATAAATGTATCTATTCTCAATGAGTTTACAATGTCCCTAGATCTTTAACATACAGTAGCCAAACTTTCCAAAGGACGTAAATAGAATTTGATGGCATCAAGGTACATATTTGAAAGTATAATGTCATACTTAAAGCTGTCTACTGCTTCCTTTATTGACATGTCAATTTAAGAGGAAACTAAGAAACTGTTTCTTGTAAAAGGACTGCCGCCTGAACAGGGACTTGAACCCTGGACCCTCAGATTAAAAGTCTGATGCTCTACCGACTGAGCTATCCAGGCTCTGAAAAAGCTCTCACTGAGATAGAAAAAAATACTGATGTTAAATAAAGGAGAATATAAGGTCCTCATAGTCCATTAACGGCAAAATGAAAAGTTCTTGATTTCATAAATACTTTGGATTATTACTGTTGAAGATGTTAGAGATCTTCATGCAAATGGACATAATCACTCAATCAAGAAATATATGCTAAACTTCCACACTGTAAATATGGTTTTAAAGAAACATCAAAGATATAAATGTATCTATTCTCAATGAGTTTACAATGTCCCTAGATCTTTAACATACAGTAGCCAAACTTTCCAAAGGACGTTAATAGAATTTGATGGCATCAAGGTACATATTTGAAAGTATAATGTCATACTTAAAGCTGTGTACTGCTTCCTTTATTGACATGTCAATTTAAGAGGAAACTAAGAAACTGTTTCTTGTAAAAGGACTGCCGCCTGAACAGGGACCTGAACCCTGGACCCTCAGATTAAAAGTCTGATGCTCTACCGACTGAGCTATCCAGGCTCTGAAAAAGCTCTCACTGAGATAGAAAAAAATACTGATGTTAAATAAAGGAGAATATAAGGTCCTCATAGTCCATTAACGGCAAAATGAAAAGTTCTTGATTTCATAAATACTTTGGATTATTACTGTTGAAGATGTTAGAGATCTTCATGCAAATGGACATAATCACTCAATCAAGAAATATATGCTAAACTTCCACACTGTAAATATGGTTTTAAAGAAAAATCAAAGATATAAATGTATCTATTCTCAATGAGTTTACAATGTCCCTAGATCTTTAACATACAGTAGCCAAACTTTCCAAAGGACGTAAATAGAATTTGATGGCATCAAGGTACATATTTGAAAGTATAATGTCATACTTAAAGCTGTCTACTGCTTCCTTTATTGACATGTCAATTTAAGAGGAAACTAAGAAACTGTTTCTTGTAAAAGGACTGCCGCCTGAACAGGGACTTGAACCCTGGACCCTCAGATTAAAAGTCTGATGCTCTACCGACTGAGCTATCCAGGCTCTGAAAAAGCTTTCACTGAGATAGAAAAAAATACTGAGGTTAAATGAAGGAGAATATAAGGTCCTCATAGTCCATTAACGGCAAAATGAAAAGTTCTTGATTTCATAAATACTTTGGAGTATTACTGTTGAAGTTGTTAGAGATCTTCATGCAAATGGACATAATCACTCAATCAAGAAATATATGCTAAACTTCCACACTGTAAATATGGTTTTAAAGAAACATCAAAGATATAAATGTATCTATTCTCAGTGAGTTTACAATGTCCCTAGATCTTTAACATACAGTAGCCAAACTTTCCAAAGGACGTAAATAGAATTTGCTGGCATCAAGGTACATATTTGAAAGTATAATGTCATACTTAAAGCTGTCTACTGCTTCCTTTATTGACATGTCAATTTAAGAGGAAACTAAGAAACTGTTTCTTGTAAAAGGACTGCCGCCTGAACAGGGACTTGAACCCTGGACCCTCAGATTAAAAGTCTGATGCTCTACCGACTGAGCTATCCAGGCTCTGAAAAAGCTCTCACTGAGATAGAAAAAAATACTGAGGTTAAATGAAGGAGAATATAAGGTCCTCATAGTCCATTAACGGCAAAATGAAAAGTTCTTGATTTCATAAATACTTTGGAGTATTACTTTTGAAGTTGTTAGAGATCTTCATGCAAATGGACATAATCACTCAATCAAGAAATATATGCTAAACTTCCACACTGTAAATATGGTTTTAAAGAAACATCAAAGATATAAATGTATCTATTCTCAGTGAGTTTACAATGTCCCTAGATCTTTAACATACAGTAGCCAAACTTTCCAAAGGACGTAAATAGAATTTGATGGCATCAAGGTACATATATGAAAGTATAATGTCATACTTAAAGCTGTCTACTGCTTCCTTTATTGACATGTCAATTTAAGAGGAAACTAAGAAACTGTTTCTTGTAAAAGGACTGCCGCCTGAACAGGGACTTGAACCCTGGACCCTCAGATTAAAAGTCTGATGCTCTACCGACTGAGCTATCCAGGCTCTGAAAAAGCTCTCACTGAGATAGAAAAAAATACTGAGGTTAAATGAAGGAGAATATAAGGTCCTCATAGTCCATTAACGGCAAAATGAAAAGTTCTTGATTTCATAAATACTTTGGAGTATTACTTTTGAAGTTGTTAGAGATCTTCATGCAAATGGACATAATCACTCAATCAAGAAATATATGCTAAACTTCCACACTGTAAATATGGTTTTAAAGAAACATCAAAGATATAAATGTATCTATTCTCAGTGAGTTTACAATGTCCCTAGATCTTTAACATACAGTAGCCAAACTTTCCAAAGGACGTAAATAGAATTTGATGGCATCAAGGTACATATTTGAAAGTATAATGTCATTCTTAAAGCTGTCTACTGCTTCCTTTATTTACATGTCAATTTAAGAGGAAACTAAGAAACTGTTTCTTGTAAAAGGACTGCTGCTTGAACAGGGACTTGAACCCTGGACCCTCAGATTAAAAGTCTGATGCTCTACTGACTGAGCTATCCAGGCTCTAAAAAAGCTCTCACTGAGATAGAAAAAAATACTGAGGTTAAATGAAGGAGAATATAAGGTCCTCATAGTCCATTAACGGCAAAATGAAAAGTTCTTGATTTCATAAATACTTTGGAGTATTACTGTTGAAGTTGTTAGAGATCTTCATGCAAATGGACATAATCACTCAATCAAGAAATATATGCTAAACTTCCACACTGTAAATATGGTTTTAAAGAAACATCAAAGATATAAATGTATCTATTCTCAGTGAGTTTACAATGTCCCTAGATCTTTACCATACAGTAGCCAAACTTTCCAAAGGACGTAAATAGAATTTGATGGCATCAAGGTACATATTTGAAAGTATAATGTCATACTTAAAGCTGTCTACTGCTTCCTTTATTGACATGTCAATTTAAGAGGAAACTAAGAAAATGTTTCTTGTAAAAGGACTGCCGCCTGAACAGGGACTTGAACCCTGGACCCTCAGATTAAAAGTCTGATGCTCTACCGACTGAGCTATCCAGGCTCTGAAAAAGCTCTCACTGAGATAAAAAAAAATACTGAGGTTAAATGAAGGAGAATATAAGGTCCTCATAGTCCATTAACAGCAAAATGAAAAGTTCTTGATTTCATAAATACTTTGGAGTATTACTGTTGAAGTTGTTAGAGATCTTCATGCAAATGGACATAATCACTCAATCAAGAAATATATGCTAAACTTCCACACTGTAAATATGGTTTTAAAGAAACATCAAAGATATAAATGTATCTATTCTCAGTGAGTTTACAATGTCCCTAGATCTTTAACATACAGTAGCCAAACTTTCCAAAGGACGTAAATAGAATTTGATGGCATCAAGGTACATATTTGAAAGTATAATGTCATACTTAAAGCTGTCTACTGCTTCCTTTATTGACATGTCAATTTAAGAGGAAACTAAGAAACTGTTTCTTGTAAAAGGACTGCCGCCTGAACAGGGACTTGAACCCTGGACCCTCAGATTAAAAGTCTGATGCTCTACCGACTGAGCTATCCAGGCTCTGAAAAAGCTCTCACTGAGATAGAAAAAAATACTGATGTTAAATAAAGGAGAATATAAGGTCCTCATAGTCCATTAACGGCAAAATGAAAAGTTCTTGATTTCATAAATACTTTGGATTATTACTGTTGAAGATGTTAGAGATCTTCATGCAAATGGACATAATCACTCAATCAAGAAATATATGCTAAACTTCCACACTGTAAATATGGTTTTAAAGAAACATCAAAGATATAAATGTATCTATTCTCAATGAGTTTACACTGTCCCTAGATCTTTAACATACAGTAGCCAAACTTTCCAAAGGACGTAAATAGAATTTGATGGCATCAAGGTACATATTTGAAAGTATAATGTCATACTTAAAGCTGTCTACTGCTTCCTTTATTGACATGTCAATTTAAGAGGAAACTAAGAAACTGTTTCTTGTAAAAGGACTGCCGCCTGAACAGGGACTTGAACCCTGGACCCTCAGATTAAAAGTCTGATGCTCTACCGACTGAGCTATCCAGGCTCTGAAAAAGCTCTCACTGAGATAGAAAAAAATACTGAGGTTAAATGAAGGAGAATATAAGGTCCTTATAGTACATTAACGGCAAAATGAAAAGTTCTTGATTTCATAAATACTTTGGAGTATTACTGTTAAAGTTGTTAGAGATCTTCATGCAAATGGACATAATCACTCAATCAAGAAATATATGCTAAACTTCCACACTGTAAATATAGTTTTAAAGAAACATCAAAGATATAAATGTATCTATTCTCAATGAGTTTACAATGTCCCTAGATCTTTAACATACAGTAGCCAAACTTTCCAAAGGACGTAAATAGAATTTGATGGCATCAAGGTACATATTTGAAAGTATAATGTCATACTTAAAGCTGTCTACTGCTTCCTTTATTGACATGTCAATTTAAGAGGAAACTAAGAAACTGTTTCTTGTAAAAGGACTGCCGCCTGAACAGGGACTTGAACCCTGGACCCTCAGATTAAAAGTCTGATGCTCTACCGACTGAGCTATCCAGGCTCTGAAAAAGCTTTCACTGAGATAGAAAAAAATACTGAGGTTAAATGAAGGAGAATATAAGGTCCTCATAGTCCATTAACGGCAAAATGAAAAGTTCTTGATTTCATAAATACTTTGGAGTATTACTGTTGAAGTTGTTAGAGATCTTCATGCAAATGGACATAATCACTCAATCAAGAAATATATGCTAAACTTCCACACTGTAAATATGGTTTTAAAGAAACATCAAAGATATAAATGTATCTATTCTCAGTGAGTTTACAATGTCCCTAGATCTTTAACATACAGTAGCCAAACTTTCCAAAGGACGTAAATAGAATTTGCTGGCATCAAGGTACATATTTGAAAGTATAATGTCATACTTAAAGCTGTCTACTGCTTCCTTTATTGACATGTCAATTTAAGAGGAAACTAAGAAACTGTTTCTTGTAAAAGGACTGCCGCCTGAACAGGGACTTGAACCCTGGACCCTCAGATTAAAAGTCTGATGCTCTACCGACTGAGCTATCCAGGCTCTGAAAAAGCTCTCACTGAGATAGAAAGAAATACTGAGGTTAAATGAAGGAGAATATAAGGTCCTCATAGTCCATTAACGGCAAAATGAAAAGTTCTTGATTTCATAAATACTTTGGAGTATTACTTTTGAAGTTGTTAGAGATCTTCATGCAAATGGACATAATCACTCAATCAAGAAATATATGCTAAACTTCCACACTGTAAATATGGTTTTAAAGAAACATCAAAGATATAAATGTATCTATTCTCAGTGAGTTTACAATGTCCCTAGATCTTTAACATACAGTAGCCAAACTTTCCAAAGGACGTAAATAGAATTTGATGGCATCAAGGTACATATATGAAAGTATAATGTCATACTTAAAGCTGTCTACTGCTTCCTTTATTGACATGTCAATTTAAGAGGAAACTAAGAAACTGTTTCTTGTAAAAGGACTGCCGCCTGAACAGGGACTTGAACCCTGGACCCTCAGATTAAAAGTCTGATGCTCTACCGACTGAGCTATCCAGGCTCTGAAAAAGCTCTCACTGAGATAGAAAAAAATACTGAGGTTAAATGAAGGAGAATATAAGGTCCTCATAGTCCATTAACGGCAAAATGAAAAGTTCTTGATTTCATAAATACTTTGGAGTATTACTTTTGAAGTTGTTAGAGATCTTCATGCAAATGGACATAATCACTCAATCAAGAAATATATGCTAAACTTCCACACTGTAAATATGGTTTTAAAGAAACATCAAAGATATAAATGTATCTATTCTCAGTGAGTTTACAATGTCCCTAGATCTTTAACATACAGTAGCCAAACTTTCCAAAGGACGTAAATAGAATTTGATGGCATCAAGGTACATATTTGAAAGTATAATGTCATACTTAAAGCTGTCTACTGCTTCCTTTATTGACATGTCAATTTAAGAGGAAACTAAGAAACTGTTTCTTGTAAAAGGACTGCCGCCTGAACAGGGACTTGAACCCTGGACCCTCAGATTAAAAGTCTGATGCTCTACCGACTGAGCTATCCAGGCTCTTAAAAAGCTCTCACTGAGATAGAAAAAAATACTGATGTTAAATAAAGGAGAATATAAGGTCCTCATAGTCCATTAACGGCAAAATGAAAAGTTCTTGATTTCATAAATACTTTGGATTATTACTGTTGAAGATGTTAGAGATCTTCATGCAAATGGACATAATCACTCAATCAAGAAATATATGCTAAACTTCCACACTGTAAATATGGTTTTAAAGAAACATCAAAGATATAAATGTATCTATTCTCAATGAGTTTACAATGTCCCTAGATCTTTAACATACAGTAGCCAAACTTTCCAAAGGACGTACATAGAATTTGATGGCATCAAGGTACATATTTGAAAGTATAATGTCATACTTAAAGCTGTCTACTGCTTCCTTTATTGACATGTCAATTTAAGAGGAAACTAAGAAACTGTTTCTTGTAAAAGGACTGCCGCCTGAACAGGGACTTGAACCCTGGACCCTCAGATTAAAAGTCTGATGCTCTACCGACTGAGCTATCCAGGCTCTGAAAAAGCTCTCACTGAGATAGAAAAAAATACTGATGTTAAATAAAGGAGAATATAAGGTCCTCATAGTCCATTAACGGCAAAATGAAAAGTTCTTGATTTCATAAATACTTTGGATTATTACTGTTGAAGATGTTAGAGATCTTCATGCAAATGGACATAATCACTCAATCAAGAAATATATGCTAAACTTCCACACTGTAAATATGGTTTTAAAGAAACATCAAAGATATAAATGTATCTATTCTCAATGAGTTTACAATGTCCCTAGATCTTTAACATACAGTAGCCAAACTTTCCAAAGGACGTAAATAGAATTTGATGGCATCAAGGTACATATTTGAAAGTATAATGTCATACTTAAAGCTGTCTACTGCTTCCTTTATTGACATGTCAATTTAAGAGGAAACTAAGAAACTGTTTCTTGTAAAAGGACTGCCACCTGAACAGGGACTTGAACCCTGGACCCTCAGATTAAAAGTTTGATGCTCTACCGACTGAGCTATCCAGGCTCTGAAAAAGCTTTCACTGAGATAGAAAAAAATACTGAGGTTAAATGAAGGAGAATATAAGGTCCTCATAGTCCATTAACGGCAAAATGAAAAGTTCTTGATTTCATAAATACTTTGGAGTATTACTGTTGAAGTTGTTAGAGATCTTCATGCAAATGGACATAATCACTCAATCAAGAAATATATGCTAAACTTCCACACTGTAAATATGGTTTTAAAGAAACATCAAAGATATAAATGTATCTATTCTCAGTGAGTTTACAATGTCCCTAGATCTTTAACATACAGTAGCCAAACTTTCCAAAGGACGTAAATAGAATTTGATGGCATCAAGGTACATATTTGAAAGTATAATGTCATACTTAAAGCTGTCTACTGCTTCCTTTATTGACATGTCAATTTAAGAGGAAACTAAGAAACTGTTTCTTGTAAAAGGACTGCCGCCTGAACAGGGACTTGAACCCTGGACCCTCAGATTAAAAGTCTGATGCTCTACCGACTGAGCTATCCAGGCTCTGAAAAAGCTCTCACTGAGATAGAAAAAAATACTGAGGTTAAATGAAGGAGAATATAAGGTCCTCATAGTCCATTAACGGCAAAATGAAAAGTTCTTGATTTCATAAATACTTTGGAGTATTACTTTTGAAGTTGTTAGAGATCTTCATGCAAATGGACATAATCACTCAATCAAGAAATATATGCTAAACTTCCACACTGTAAATATGGTTTTAAAGAAACATCAAAGATATAAATGTATCTATTCTCAGTGAGTTTACAATGTCCCTAGATCTTTAACATACAGTAGCCAAACTTTCCAAAGGACGTAAATAGAATTTGATGGCATCAAGGTACATATTTGAAAGTATAATGTCATACTTAAAGCTGTCTACTGCTTCCTTTATTGACATGTCAATTTAAGAGGAAACTAAGAAACTGTTTCTTGTAAAAGGACTGCCGCCTGAACAGGGACTTGAACCCTGGACCCTCAGATTAAAAGTCTGATGCTCTACCGACTGAGCTATCCAGGCTCTGAAAAATCTCTCACTGAGATAGAAAAAAATACTGATGTTAAATAAAGGAGAATATAAGGTCCTCATAGTCCATTAACGGCAAAATGAAAAGTTCTTGATTTCATAAATACTTTGGATTATTACTGTTGAAGATGTTAGAGATCTTCATGCAAATGGACATAATCACTCAATCAAGAAATGTATGCTAAACTTCCACACTGTAAATATGGTTTTAAAGAAACATCAAAGATATAAATGTATCTATTCTCAATGAGTTTACAATGTCCCTAAATCTTTAACATACAGTAGCCAAACTTTCCAAAGGACGTAAATAGAATTTGATGGCATCAAGGTACATATTTGAAAGTATAATGTCATACTTAAAGCTGTCTACTGCTTCCTTTTTTGACATGTCAATTTAAGAGGAAACTAAGAAACTGTTTCTTGTAAAAGGACTGCCGCCTGAACAGGGACTTGAACCCTGGACCCTCAGATTAAAAGTCTGATGCTCTACCGACTGAGCTATCCAGGCTCTGAAAAAGCTTTCACTGAGATAGAAAAAAATACTGAGGTTAAATGAAGGAGAATATAAGGTCCTCATAGTCCATTAACGGCAAAATGAAAAGTTCTTGATTTCATAAATACTTTGGAGTATTACTGTTGAAGTTGTTAGAGATCTTCATGCAAATGGACATAATCACTCAATCAAGAAATATATGCTAAACTTCCACACTGTAAATATGGTTTTAAAGAAACATCAAAGATATAAATGTATCTATTCTCAGTGAGTTCACAATGTCCCTAGATCTTTAACATACAGTAGCCAAACTTTCCAAAGGACGTAAATAGAATTTGATGGCATCAAGGTACATATTTGAAAGTATAATGTCATACTTAAAGCTGTCTACTGCTTCCTTTATTGACATGTCAATTTAAGAGGAAACTAAGAAACTGTTTCTTGTAAAAGGACTGCCGCCTGAACAGGGACTTGAACCCTGGACCCTCAGATTAAAAGTCTGATGCTCTACCGACTGAGCTATCCAGGCTCTGAAAAAGCTTTCACTGAGATAGAAAAAAATACTGAGGTTAAATGAAGGAGAATATAAGGTCCTCATAGTCCATTAACGGCAAAATGAAAAGTTCTTGATTTCATAAATACTTTGGAGTATTACTTTTGAAGTTGTTAGAGATCTTCATGCAAATGGACATAATCACTCAATCAAGAAATATATGCTAAACTTCCACACTGTAAATATGGTTTTAAAGAAACATCAAAGATATAAATGTATCTATTCTCAGTGAGTTTACAATGTCCCTAGATCTTTAACATACAGTAGCCAAACTTTCCAAAGGACGTAAATAGAATTTGATGGCATCAAGGTACATATATGAAAGTATAATGTCATACTTAAAGCTGTCTACTGCTTCCTTTATTGACATGTCAATTTAAGAGGAAACTAAGAAACTGTTTCTTGTAAAAGGACTGCCGCCTGAACAGGGACTTGAACCCTGGACCCTCAGATTTAAAGTCTGATGCTCTACCGACTGAGCTATCCAGGCTCTGAAAAAGCTCTCACTGAGATAGAAAAAAATACTGAGGTTAAATGAAGGAGAATATAAGGTCCTCATAGTCCATTAACGGCAAAATGAAAAGTTCTTGATTTCATAAATACTTTGGATTATTACTGTTGAAGATGTTAGAGATCTTCATGCAAATGGACATAATCACTCAATCAAGAAATATATGCTAAACTTCCACACTGTAAATATGGTTTTAAAGAAACATCAAAGATATAAATGTATCTATTCTCAGTGAGTTTACAATGTCCCTAGATCTTTAACATACAGTAGCCAAACTTTCCAAAGGACGTAAATAGAATTTGATGGCATCAAGGTACATATATGAAAGTATAATGTCATACTTAAAGCTGTCTACTGCTTCCTTTATTGACATGTCAATTTAAGAGGAAACTAAGAAACTGTTTCTTGTAAAAGGACTGCCGCCTGAACAGGGACTTGAACCCTGGACCCTCAGATTTAAAGTCTGATGCTCTACCGACTGAGCTATCCAGGCTCTGAAAAAGCTCTCACTGAGATAGAAAAAAATACTGAGGTTAAATGAAGGAGAATATAAGGTCCTCATAGTCCATTAACGGCAAAATGAAAAGTTCTTGATTTCATAAATACTTTGGATTATTACTGTTGAAGATGTTAGAGATCTTCATGCAAATGGACATAATCACTCAATCAAGAAATATATGCTAAACTTCCACACTGTAAATATGGTTTTAAAGAAACATCAAAGATATAAATGTATCTATTCTCAGTGAGTTTACAATGTCCCTAGATCTTTAACATACAGTAGCCAAACTTTCCAAAGGACGTAAATAGAATTTGATGGCATCAAGGTACATATTTGAAAGTATAATGTCATACTTAAAGCTGTCTACTGCTTCCTTTATTTACATGTCAATTTAGGGGAAACTAAGAAACTGTTTCTTGTAAAAGGACTGCCACCTGAACAGGGACTTGAACCCTGGACCCTCAGATTAAAAGTCTGATGCTCTACCGACTGAGCTATCCAGGCTCTGAAAAAGCTCTCACTGAGATAGAAAAAAATACTGAGGTTAAATGAAGGAGAATATAAGGTCCTCATAGTCCATTAACGGCAAAATGAAAAGTTCTTAATTTCATAAATACTTTGGAGTATTACTTTTGAAGTTGTTAGAGATCTTCATGCAAATGGACATAATCACTCAATCAAGAAATATATGCTAAACTTCCACACTGTAAATATGGTTTTAAAGAAACATCAAAGATATAAATGTATCTATTCTCAGTGAGTTTACAATGTCCCTAGATCTTTAACATACAGTAGCCAAACTTTCCAAAGGACGTAAATAGAATTTGATGGCATCAAGGTACATATTTGAAAGTATAATGTCATACTTAAAGCTGTCTACTGCTTCCTTTATTGACATGTCAATTTAAGAGGAAACTAAGAAACTGTTTCTTGTAAAAGGACTGCTGCCTGAACAGGGACTTGAACCCTGGACCCTCAGATTAATAGTGTGATGCTCTACCGACTGAGCTATCCAGGCTCTGAAAAAGCTCTCACTGAGATAGAAAAAAATACTGAGGTTAAATGAAGGAGAATATAAGGTCCTCATAGTCCATTAACGGCAAAATGAAAAGTTCTTGATTTCATAAATACTTTGGAGTATTACTGTTGAAGTTGTTAGAGATCTTCATGCAAATGGACATAATCACTCAATCAAGAAATATATGCTAAATAGAGATGAGCGAGTATACTCGTCCGAGCTTGATGCTCGTTCGAGTATTAAGGTACTCGAGACGGCTCGTTGCTCGGACGAGTATTTCCCCTGCTCGAGATCGAGCATTTAATTAAAAAAACACAGTGAAGAACAATGAAGAATAGAATAAAAACAGTGAACACAGTGAACACAGGATCATTTAAGTGAAAAACACAGTGAAGAACACAGTGAAGAATAGATTACAGATGTTCGGCACATCTGCTTACTTGTCGGAAGATACGCGCGGAACGGTGCGAACAAAATAGTATGTGAAGAACAATATATATGTGTGAAGAACACGGTGAGCAGCACAGAGACATGGGGCAGCGGCAGCACGGAGACATCGAGGGGCACGGGGAGACATCGAGGGGCACGGAGACATCGAGGGGCACGGAGACATCGAGGGGCACGGAGACATCGAGGGGCACGGAGACATCGAGGGGCACGGAGACATCGAGGGACACGGAGACATCGAGGGGCACGGAGACATCGAGGGGCACGGGGAGACATCGAGGGGCACGGAGACATCGAGGGGCACGGAGACATCGAGGGGCACGGAGACATCGAGGGGCACGGGGAGACATCGAGGGGCACGGGGAGACATCGAGGGGCACGGAGACATCGAGGGGCACGGAGACATCGAGGGGCACGGAGACATCGAGGGGCACGGAGACATCGAGGGGCACGGAGACATCGGGGAGACTTCAGTGGAAGAAGAGCAGCCGATCCCGGGACAGCGTATCTCCCGACAAGTAAGCAGATGTGCAGAACATCTGCAATCTATTCTTCACTGTGTTTTTCACTTAAATGATCCTGTGGTCACTGTTTTTATTCTATTCTTCACTGTTCTTCACATCTGTTAACTTGTCGGGAGATAATATACGCGCGGAACAGTGAAGAATAGATTGCAGATGTTTGCATACATCTGCTAACTTATCAGAAGACATTCTTTTTCAATTAATTAACACATTTTATTCCCGAACCATGGTCCCTTTGAAAAATGCTCGAGTCTCCCATTGACTTCAATGGGGCTCGTTATTCGAGACGAGCACTCGAGCATCTGGAAAAGTTCGTCTCGAATAACGAGCACTCGAGCATTTTAGTGCTCGCTCATCTCTAATGCTAAACTTCCACACTGTAAATATGGTTTTAAAGAAACATCAAAGATATAAATGTATCTATTCTCAGTGAGTTTACAATGTCCCTAGATCTTTAACATACAGTAGCCAAACTTTCCAAAGGACGTAAATAGAATTTGATGGCATCAAGGTACATATTTGAAAGTATAATGTCATACTTAAAGCTGTCTACTGCTTCCTTTATTGACATGTCAATTTAAGAGGAAACTAAGAAAATGTTTCTTGTAAAAGGACTGCCGCCTGTACAGGGACTTGAACCCTGGACCCTCAGATTAAAAGTCTGATGCTCTACCGACTGAGCTATCCAGGCTCTGAAAAAGCTCTCACTGAGATAGAAAAAAATACTGAGGTTAAATGAAGGAGAATATAAGGTCCTCATAGTCCATTAACGGCAAAATGAAAAGTTCTTGATTTCATAAATACTTTGGAGTATTACTGTTGAAGTTGTTAGAGATCTTCATGCAAATGGACATAATCACTCAATCAAGAAATATATGCTAAACTTCCACACTGTAAATATGGTTTTAAAGAAACATCAAAGATATAAATGTATCTATTCTCAGTGAGTTTACAATGTCCCTAGATCTTTAACATACAGTAGCCAAACTTTCCAAAGGACGTAAATAGAATTTGATGGCATCAAGGTACATATTTGAAAGTATAATGTCATACTTAAAGCTGTCTACTGCTTCCTTTATTGACATGTCAATTTAAGAGGAAACTAAGAAACTGTTTCTTGTAAAAGGACTGCCGCCTGAACAGGGACTTGAACCCTGGACCCTCAGATTAAAAGTCTGATGCTCTACCGACTGAGCTATCCAGGCTCTGAAAAAGCTCTCACTGAGATAGAAAAAAATACTGAGGTTAAATGAAGGAGAATATAAGGTCCTCATAGTCCATTAACGGCAAAATGAAAAGTTCTTGATTTCATAAATACTTTGGATTATTACTGTTGAAGATGTTAGAGATCTTCATGCAAATGGACATAATCACTCAATCAAGAAATATATGCTAAACTTCCACACTGTAAATATGGTTTTAAAGAAACATCAAAGATATAAATGTATCTATTCTCAGTGAGTTTACAATGTCCCTAGATCTTTAACATACAGTAGCCAAACTTTCCAAAGGACGTAAATAGAATTTGATGGCATCAAGGTACATATTTGAAAGTATAATGTCATACTTAAAGCTGTCTACTGCTTCCTTTATTGACATGTCAATTTAAGAGGAAACTAAGAAACTGTTTCTTGTAAAAGGACTGCCGCCTGAACAGGGACTTGAACCCTGGACCCTCAGATTAAAAGTCTGATGCTCTACCGACTGAGCTATCCAGGCTCTGAAAAAGCTCTCACTGAGATAGAAAAAAATACTGAGGTTAAATGAAGGAGAATATAAGGTCCTCATAGTCCATTAACGGCAAAATGAAAAGTTCTTGATTTCATAAATACTTTGGATTATTACTGTTGAAGATGTTAGAGATCTTCATGCAAATGGACATAATCACTCAATCAAGAAATATATGCTAAACTTCCACACTGTAAATATGGTTTTAAAGAAACATCAAAGATATAAATGTATCTATTCTCAGTGAGTTTACAATGTCCCTAGATCTTTAACATACAGTAGCCAAACTTTCCAAAGGACGTAAATAGAATTTGATGGCATCAAGGTACATATTTGAAAGTATAATGTCATACTTAAAGCTGTCTAAGCTTCCTTTATTGACATGTCAATTTAAGAGGAAACTAAGAAACTGTTTCTTGTAAAAGGACTGCCGCCTGAACAGGGACTTGAACCCTGGACCCTCAGATTAAAAGTCTGATGCTCTACCGACTGAGCTATCCAGGCTCTGAAAAAGCTCTCACTGAGATAGAAAAAAATACTGAGGTTAAATGAAGGAGAATATAAGGTCCTCATAGTCCATTAACGGCAAAATGAAAAGTTCTTGATTTCATAAATACTTTGGAGTATTACTGTTGAAGTTGTTAAAGATCTTCATGCAAATGGACATAATCACTCAATCAAGAAATATATGCTAAACTTCCACACTGTAAATATGGTTTTAAAGAAACATCAAAGATATAAATGTATCTATTCTCAGTGAGTTTACAATGTCCCTAGATCTTTAACATACAGTAGCCAAACTTTCCAAAGGACGTAAATAGAATTTGATGGCATCAAGGTACATATTTGAAAGTATAATGTCATACTTAAAGCTGTCTACTGCTTCCTTTATTGACATGTCAATTTAAGAGGAAACTAAGAAACTGTTTCTTGTAAAGGACTGCTGCCTGAACAGGGACTTAAACCCTGGACCCTCAGATTAAAAGTCTGATGCTCTACCGACTGAGCTATCCAGGCTCTGAAAAAGCTCTCACCGAGATAGAAAAAAATACTGAGGTTAAATGAAGGAGAATATAAGGTCCTCATAGTCCATTAACGGCAAAATGAAAAGTTCTTGATTTCATAAATACTTTGGAGTATTACTGTTGAAGTTGTTAGAGATCTTCATGCAAATGGACATAATCACTCAATCAAGAAATATATGCTAAACTTCAACACTGTAAATATGGTTTTAAAGAAACATCAAAGATATAAATGTATCTATTCTCAGTGAGTTTACAATGTCCCTAGATCTTTAACATACAGTAGCCAAACTTTCCAAAGGACGTAAATAGAATTTGATGGCATCAAGGTACATATTTGAAAGTATAATGTCATACTTAAAGCTGTCTAATGCTTCCTTTATTGACATGTCAATTTAAGAGGAAACTAAGAAACTGTTTCTTGTAAAAGGACTGATGCCTGAACAGGGACTTGAACCCTGGACCCTCAGATTAAAAGTCTGATGCTCTACCGACTGAGCTATCCAGGCTCTGAAAAAGCTCTCACTGAGATAGAAAAAAATACTGAGGTTAAATGAAGGAGAATATAAGGTCCTCATAGTCCATTAACGGCAAAATGAAAAGTTCTTGATTTCATAAATACTTTGGAGTATTACTGTTGAAGTTGTTAGAGATCTTCATGCAAATGGACATAATCACTCAATTAAGAAATATATGCTAAACTTCCACACTGTAAATATGGTTTTAAAGAAACATCAAAGATATAAATGTATCTATTCTCAGTGAGTTTACAATGTCCCTAGATCTTTAACATACAGTAGCCAAACTTTCCAAAGGACGTAAATAGAATTTGATGGCATCAAGGTACATATTTGAAAGTATAATGTCATACTTAAAGCTGTCTACTGCTTCCTTTATTGACATGTCAATTTAAGAGGAAACTAAGAAACTGTTTCTTGTAAAAGGACTGATGCCTGAACAGGGACTTGAACCCTGGACCCTCAGATTAAAAGTCTGATGCTCTACCGACTGAGCTATCCAGGCTCTGAAAAAGCTCTCACTGAGATAGAAAAAAATACTGAGGTTAAATGAAGGAGAATATAAGGTCCTCATAGTCCATTAACGGCAAAATGAAAAGTTCTTGATTTCATAAATACTTTGGAGTATTACTGTTGAAGTTGTTAGAGATCTTCATGCAAATGGACATAATCACTCAATCAAGAAATATATGCTAAACTTCCACACTGTAAATATGGTTTTAAAGAAACATCAAAGATATAAATGTATCTATTCTCAGTGAGTTTACAATGTCCCTAGATCTTTAACATACAGTAGCCAAACTTTCCAAAGGACGTAAATAGAATTTGATGGCATCAAGGTACATATTTGAAAGTATAATGTCATACTTAAAGCTGTCTACTGCTTCCTTTATTTACATGTCAATTTAAGAAGAAACTAAGAAACTGTTTCTTGTTAAAGGACTGCCGCCTGAACAGGGACTTGAACCCTGGACCCTCAGATTAAAAGTCTGATGCTCTTCCGACTGAGCTATCCAGGCTCTGAAAAAGCTTTCACTGAGATAGAAAAAAATACTGAGGTTAAATGAAGGAGAATATAAGGTCCTCATAGTCCATTAACGGCAAAATGAAAAGTTCTTGATTTCATAAATACTTTGGAGTATTACTGTTGAAGTTGTTAGAGATCTTCATGCAAATGGACATAATCACTCAATTAAGAAATATATGCTAAACTTCCACACTGTAAATATGGTTTTAAAGAAACATCAAAGATATAAATGTATCTATTCTCAGTGAGTTTACAATGTCCCTAGATCTTTAACATACAGTAGCCAAACTTTCCAAAGGACGTAAATAGAATTTGATGGCATCAAGGTACATATTTGAAAGTATAATGTCATACTTAAAGCTGTCTACTGCTTCCTTTATTAACATGTCAATTTAAGAGGAAACTAAGAAACTGTTTCTTGTAAAAAGACTGCCGCCTGAACAGGGACTTGAACCCTGGACCCTCAGATTAAAAGTCTGATGCTCTACCGACTGAGCTATCCAGGCTCTGAAAAAGCTCTCACTGAGATAGAAAAAAATACTGAGGTTAAATGAAGGAGAATATAAGGTCCTCATAGTCCATTAACGGCAAAATGAAAAGTTCTTGATTTCATAAATACTTTGGAGTATTACTGTTGAAGTTGTTAGAGATCTTCATGCAAATGGACATAATCACTCAATCAAGAAATATATGCTAAACTTCCATACTGTAAATATGGTTTTAAAGAAACATCAAAGATATAAATGTATCTATTCTCAGTGAGTTTACAATGTCCCTAGATCTTTAACATACAGTAGCCAAACTTTCCAAAGGACGTAAATAGAATTTGATGGCATCAAGGTACATATTTGAAAGTATGTCATCCTTAAAGCTGTCTACTGCTTCCTTTATTTACATGTCAATTTAAGAGGAAACTAAGAAACTGTTTCTTGTAAAAGGACTGCCGCCTGAACAGGGACTTGAACCCTGGACCCTCAGATTAAAAGTCTGATGCTCTACCGACTGAGCTATCCAGGCTCTGAAAAAGCTCTCACTGAGATAGAAAAAAATACTGAGGTTAAATGAAGGAGAATATAAGGTCCTCATAGTCCATTAACGGCAAAATGAAAAGTTCTTGATTTCATAAATACTTTGGAGTATTACTGTTGAAGTTGTTAGAGATCTTCATGCAAATGGACATAATCACTCAATCAAGAAATATATGCTAAACTTCCACACTGTAAATATGGTTTTAAAGAAACATCAAAGATATAAATGTATCTATTCTCAGTGAGTTTACAATGTCCCTAGATCTTTAACATACAGTAGCCAAACTTTCCAAAGGACGTAAATAGAATTTGATGGCATCAAGGTACATATTTGAAAGTATAATGTCATACTTAAAGCTGTCTACTGCTTCCTTTATTGACATGTCAATTTAAGAGGAAACTAAGAAACTGTTTCTTGTAAAAGGACTGATGCCTGAACAGGAACTTGAACCCTGGACCCTCAGATTAAAAGTCTGATGCTCTACCGACTGAGCTATCCAGGCTCTGAAAAAGCTCTCACTCAGATAGGAAAATATACTGAGGTTAAATGAAGGAGAATATAAGGACCTCATAGTCCATTAACGGCAAAATGAAAAGTTCTTGATTTCATAAATACTTTGGAGTATTACTGTTGAAGTTGTTAGAGATCTTCATGCAAATGGACATAATCACTCAATCAAGAAATATATGCTAAACTTCCACACTGTAAATATGGTTTTAAAGAAACATCAAAGATATAAATGTATCTATTCTCAGTGAGTTTACAATGTCCCTAGATCTTTAACATACAGTAGCCAAACTTTCCAAAGGACGTAAATAGAATTTGATGGCATCAAGGTACATATTTGAAAGTATAATGTCATACTTAAAGCTGTCTACTGCTTCCTTTATTGACATGTCAATTTAAGAGGAAACTAAGAAACTGTTTCTTGTAAAAGGACTGATGCCTGAACAGGGACTTGAACACCTGGACCCTCAGATTAAAAGTCTGATGCTCTACCGACTGAGCTATCCAGGCTCTGAAAAAGCTCTCACTGAGATAGAAAAAAATACTGAGGTTAAATGAAGGAGAATATAAGGTCCTCATAGTCCATTAACGGCAAAATGAAAAGTTCTTGATTTCATAAATACTTTGGAGTATTACTGTTGAAGTTGTTAGAGATCTTCATGCAAATGGACATAATCACTCAATCAAGAAATATATGCTAAACTTCCACACTGTAAATATGGTTTTAAAGAAACATCAAAGATATAAATGTATCTATTCTCAGTGAGTTTACAATGTCCCTAGATCTTTAACATACAGTAGCCAAACTTTCCAAGGGACGTAAATAGAATTTGATGGCATCAAGGTACATATTTGAAAGTATAATGTCATACTTAAAGCTGTCTACTGCTTCCTTTATTGACATGTCAATTTAAGAGGAAACTAAGAAACTGTTTCTTATAAAAGAACTGCCGCCTGAACAGGGACTTGAACCCTGGACCCTCAGATTAAAAGTCTGATGCTCTACCGACTGAGCTATCCAGGCTCTGAAAAAGCTTGCACTGAGATAGAAAAAAATACTGAGGTTAAATGAAGGAGAATATAAGGTCCTCATAGTCCATTAACGGCAAAATGAAAAGTTCTTGATTTCATAAATACTTTGGAGTATTACTGTTGAAGTTGTTAGAGATCTTCATGCAAATGGACATAATCACTCAATCAAGAAATATATGCTAAACTTCCACACTGTAAATATGGTTTTAAAGAAACATCAAAGATATAAATGTATCTATTCTCAGTGAGTTTACAATGTCCCTAGATCTTTAACATACAGTAGCCAAACTTTCCAAGGGACGTAAATAGAATTTGATGGCATCAAGGTACATATTTGAAAGTATGTCATACTTAAAGCTGTCTACTGCTTCCTTTATTAACATGTCAATTTAAGAGGAAACTAAGAAACTGTTTCTTGTAAAAGGACTGCCGCCTGAACAGGGACTTGAACCCTGGACCCAAAGATTAAAAGTCTGATGCTCTACCGACTGAGCTATCCAGGCTCTGAAAAAGCTCTCACTGAGATAGAAAAAAATACTGAGGTTAAATGAAGGAGAATATAAGGTCCTCATAGTCCATTAACGGCAAAATGAAAAGTTCTTGATTTCATAAATACTTTGGATTATTACTGTTGAAGATGTTAGAGATCTTCATGCAAATGGACATAATCACTCAATCAAGAAATATATGCTAAACTTCCACACTGTAAATATGGTTTTAAAGAAACATCAAAGATATAAATGTATCTATTCTCAGTGAGTTTACAATGTCCCTAGATCTTTAACATACAGTAGCCAAACTTTCCAAAGGACGTAAATAGAATTTGATGGCATCAAGGTACATATTTGAAAGTATAATGTCATACTTAAAGCTGTCTAAGCTTCCTTTATTGACATGTCAATTTAAGAGGAAACTAAGAAACTGTTTCTTGTAAAAGGACTGCCGCCTGAACAGGGACTTGAACCCTGGACCCTCAGATTAAAAGTCTGATGCTCTACCGACTGAGCTATCCAGGCTCTGAAAAAGCTCTCACTGAGATAGAAAAAAATACTGAGGTTAAATGAAGGAGAATATAAGGTCCTCATAGTCCATTAACGGCAAAATGAAAAGTTCTTGATTTCATAAATACTTTGGAGTATTACTGTTGAAGTTGTTAAAGATCTTCATGCAAATGGACATAATCACTCAATCAAGAAATATATGCTAAACTTCCACACTGTAAATATGGTTTTAAAGAAACATCAAAGATATAAATGTATCTATTCTCAGTGAGTTTACAATGTCCCTAGATCTTTAACATACAGTAGCCAAACTTTCCAAAGGACGTAAATAGAATTTGATGGCATCAAGGTACATATTTGAAAGTATAATGTCATACTTAAAGCTGTCTACTGCTTCCTTTATTGACATGTCAATTTAAGAGGAAACTAAGAAACTGTTTCTTGTAAAGGACTGCTGCCTGAACAGGGACTTAAACCCTGGACCCTCAGATTAAAAGTCTGATGCTCTACCGACTGAGCTATCCAGGCTCTGAAAAAGCTCTCACCGAGATAGAAAAAAATACTGAGGTTAAATGAAGGAGAATATAAGGTCCTCATAGTCCATTAACGGCAAAATGAAAAGTTCTTGATTTCATAAATACTTTGGAGTATTACTGTTGAAGTTGTTAGAGATCTTCAAGCAAATGGACATAATCACTCAATCAAGAAATATATGCTAAACTTCAACACTGTAAATATGGTTTTAAAGAAACATCAAAGATATAAATGTATCTATTCTCAGTGAGTTTACAATGTCCCTAGATCTTTAACATACAGTAGCCAAACTTTCCAAAGGACGTAAATAGAATTTGATGGCATCAAGGTACATATTTGAAAGTATAATGTCATACTTAAAGCTGTCTAATGCTTCCTTTATTGACATGTCAATTTAAGAGGAAACTAAGAAACTGTTTCTTGTAAAAGGACTGATGCCTGAACAGGGACTTGAACCCTGGACCCTCAGATTAAAAGTCTGATGCTCTACCGACTGAGCTATCCAGGCTCTGAAAAAGCTCTCACTGAGATAGAAAAAAATACTGAGGTTAAATGAAGGAGAATATAAGGTCCTCATAGTCCATTAACGGCAAAATGAAAAGTTCTTGATTTCATAAATACTTTGGAGTATTACTGTTGAAGTTGTTAGAGATCTTCATGCAAATGGACATAATCACTCAATTAAGAAATATATGCTAAACTTCCACACTGTAAATATGGTTTTAAAGAAACATCAAAGATATAAATGTATCTATTCTCAGTGAGTTTACAATGTCCCTAGATCTTTAACATACAGTAGCCAAACTTTCCAAAGGACGTAAATAGAATTTGATGGCATCAAGGTACATATTTGAAAGTATAATGTCATACTTAAAGCTGTCTACTGCTTCCTTTATTGACATGTCAATTTAAGAGGAAACTAAGAAACTGTTTCTTGTAAAAGGACTGATGCCTGAACAGGGACTTGAACCCTGGACCCTCAGATTAAAAGTCTGATGCTCTACTGACTGAGCTATCCAGGCTCTGAAAAAGCTCTCACTGAGATAGAAAAAAATACTGAGGTTAAATGAAGGAGAATATAAGGTCCTCATAGTCCATTAACGGCAAAATGAAAAGTTCTTGATTTCATAAATACTTTGGAGTATTACTGTTGAAGTTGTTAGAGATCTTCATGCAAATGGACATAATCACTCAATCAAGAAATATATGCTAAACTTCCACACTGTAAATATGGTTTTAAAGAAACATCAAAGATATAAATGTATCTATTCTCAGTGAGTTTACAATGTCCCTAGATCTTTAACATACAGTAGCCAAACTTTCCAAAGGACGTAAATAGAATTTGATGGCATCAAGGTACATATTTGAAAGTATAATGTCATACTTAAAGCTGTCTACTGCTTCCTTTATTTACATGTCAATTTAAGAAGAAACTAAGAAACTGTTTCTTGTTAAAGGACTGCCGCCTGAACAGGGACTTGAACCCTGGACCCTCAGATTAAAAGTCTGATGCTCTTCCGACTGAGCTATCCAGGCTCTGAAAAAGCTTTCACTGAGATAGAAAAAAATACTGAGGTTAAATGAAGGAGAATATAAGGTCCTCATAGTCCATTAACTGCAAAATGAAAAGTTCTTGATTTCATAAATACTTTGGAGTATTACTGTTGAAGTTGTTAGAGATCTTCATGCAAATGGACATAATCACTCAATTAAGAAATATATGCTAAACTTCCACACTGTAAATATGGTTTTAAAGAAACATCAAAGATATAAATGTATCTATTCTCAGTGAGTTTACAATGTCCCTAGATCTTTAACATACAGTAGCCAAACTTTCCAAAGGACGTAAATAGAATTTGATGGCATCAAGGTACATATTTGAAAGTATAATGTCATACTTAAAGCTGTCTACTGCTTCCTTTATTAACATGTCAATTTAAGAGGAAACTAAGAAACTGTTTCTTGTAAAAGGACTGCCGCCTGAACAGGGACTTGAACCCTGGACCCTCAGATTAAAAGTCTGATGCTCTACCGACTGAGCTATCCAGGCTCTGTAAAAGCTCTCACTGAGATAGAAAAAAATACTGAGGTTAAATGAAGGAGAATATAAGGTCCTCATAGTCCATTAACGGCAAAATGAAAAGTTCTTGATTTCATAAATACTTTGGAGTATTACTGTTGAAGTTGTTAGAGATCTTCATGCAAATGGACATAATCACTCAATCAAGAAATATATGCTAAACTTTCACACTGTAAATATGGTTTTAAAGAAACATCAAAGATATAAATGTATCTATTCTCAGTGAGTTTACAATGTCCCTAGATCTTTAACATACAGTAGCCAAACTTTCCAAAGGACGTAAATAGAATTTGATGGCATCAAGGTACATATTTGAAAGTATAATGTCATACTTAAAGTTGTCTACTGCTTCCTTTATTAACATGTCAATTTAAGAGGAAACTAAGAAACTGTTTCTTGTAAAAGGACTGCTGCCTGAACAGGGACTTGAACCCTGGACCCTCAGATTAAAAGTCTGATGCTCTACCGACTGAGCTATCCAGGCTCTGAAAAAGCTCTCACTGAGATAGAAAAAAATACTGAGGTTAAATGAAGGAGAATATAAGGTCCTCATAGTCCATTAACGGCAAAATGAAAAGTTCTTGATTTCATAAATACTTTGGAGTATTACTGTTGAAGTTGTTAGAGATCTTCATGCAAATGGACATAATCACTCAATCAAGAAATATATGCTAAACTTCAACACTGTAAATATGGTTTTAAAGAAACATCAAAGATATAAATGTATCTATTCTCAGTGAGTTTACAATGTCCCTAGATCTTTAACATACAGTAGCCAAACTTTCCAAAGGACGTAAATAGAATTTGATGGCATCAAGGTACATATTTGAAAGTATAATGTCATACTTAAAGCTGTCTACTGCTTCCTTTATTAACATGTCAATTTAAGAGGAAACTAAGAAACTGTTTCTTGTAAAAAGACTGCCGCCTGAACAGGGACTTGAACCCTGGACCCTCAGATTAAAAGTCTGATGCTCTACCGACTGAGCTATCCAGGCTCTGAAAAAGCTCTCACTGAGATAGAAAAAAATACTGAGGTTAAATGAAGGAGAATATAAGGTCCTCATAGTCCATTAACGGCAAAATGAAAAGTTCTTGATTTCATAAATACTTTGGAGTATTACTGTTGAAGTTGTTAGAGATCTTCATGCAAATGGACATAATCACTCAATCAAGAAATATATGCTAAACTTCCATACTGTAAATATGGTTTTAAAGAAACATCAAAGATATAAATGTATCTATTCTCAGTGAGTTTACAATGTCCCTAGATCTTTAACATACAGTAGCCAAACTTTCCAAAGGACGTAAATAGAATTTGATGGCATCAAGGTACATATTTGAAAGTATGTCATACTTAAAGCTGTCTACTGCTTCCTTTATTTACATGTCAATTTAAGAGGAAACTAAGAAACTGTTTCTTGTAAAAGGACTGCCGCCTGAACAGGGACTTGAACCCTGGACCCTCAGATTAAAAGTCTGATGCTCTACCGACTGAGCTATCCAGGCTCTGAAAAAGCTCTCACTGAGATAGAAAAAAATACTGAGGTTAAATGAAGGAGAATATAAGGTCCTCATAGTCCATTAACGGCAAAATGAAAAGTTCTTGATTTCATAAATACTTTGGAGTATTACTGTTGAAGTTGTTAGAGATCTTCATGCAAATGGACATAATCACTCAATCAAGAAATATATGCTAAACTTCCACACTGTAAATATGGTTTTAAAGAAACATCAAAGATATAAATGTATCTATTCTCAGTGAGTTTACAATGTCCCTAGATCTTTAACATACAGTAGCCAAACTTTCCAAAGGACGTAAATAGAATTTGATGGCATCAAGGTACATATTTGAAAGTATAATGTCATACTTAAAGCTGTCTACTGCTTCCTTTATTGACATGTCAATTTAAGAGGAAACTAAGAAACTGTTTCTTGTAAAAGGACTGATGCCTGAACAGGAACTTGAACCCTGGACCCTCAGATTAAAAGTCTGATGCTCTACCGACTGAGCTATCCAGGCTCTGAAAAAGCTCTCACTCAGATAGGAAAATATACTGAGGTTAAATGAAGGAGAATATAAGGACCTCATAGTCCATTAACGGCAAAATGAAAAGTTCTTGATTTCATAAATACTTTGGAGTATTACTGTTGAAGTTGTTAGAGATCTTCATGCAAATGGACATAATCACTCAATCAAGAAATATATGCTAAACTTCCACACTGTAAATATGGTTTTAAAGAAACATCAAAGATATAAATGTATCTATTCTCAGTGAGTTTACAATGTCCCTAGATCTTTAACATACAGTAGCCAAACTTTCCAAAGGACGTAAATAGAATTTGATGGCATCAAGGTACATATTTGAAAGTATAATGTCATACTTAAAGCTGTCTACTGCTTCCTTTATTGACATGTCAATTTAAGAGGAAACTAAGAAACTGTTTCTTGTAAAAGGACTGATGCCTGAACAGGGACTTGAACACCTGGACCCTCAGATTAAAAGTCTGATGCTCTACCGACTGAGCTATCCAGGCTCTGAAAAAGCTCTCACTGAGATAGAAAAAAATACTGAGGTTAAATGAAGGAGAATATAAGGTCCTCATAGTCCATTAACGGCAAAATGAAAAGTTCTTGATTTCATAAATACTTTGGAGTATTACTGTTGAAGTTGTTAGAGATCTTCATGCAAATGGACATAATCACTCAATCAAGAAATATATGCTAAACTTCCACACTGTAAATATGGTTTTAAAGAAACATCAAAGATATAAATGTATCTATTCTCAGTGAGTTTACAATGTCCCTAGATCTTTAACATACAGTAGCCAAACTTTCCAAGGGACGTAAATAGAATTTGATGGCATCAAGGTACATATTTGAAAGTATAATGTCATACTTAAAGCTGTCTACTGCTTCCTTTATTGACATGTCAATTTAAGAGGAAACTAAGAAACTGTTTCTTGTAAAAGAACTGCCGCCTGAACAGGGACTTGAACCCTGGACCCTCAGATTAAAAGTCTGATGCTCTACCGACTGAGCTATCCAGGCTCTGAAAAAGCTTGCACTGAGATAGAAAAAAATACTGAGGTTAAATGAAGGAGAATATAAGGTCCTCATAGTCCATTAACGGCAAAATGAAAAGTTCTTGATTTCATAAATACTTTGGAGTATTACTGTTGAAGTTGTTAGAGATCTTCATGCAAATGGACATAATCACTCAATCAAGAAATATATGCTAAACTTCCACACTGTAAATATGGTTTTAAAGAAACATCAAAGATATAAATGTATCTATTCTCAGTGAGTTTACAATGTCCCTAGATCTTTAACATACAGTAGCCAAACTTTCCAAGGGACGTAAATAGAATTTGATGGCATCAAGGTACATATTTGAAAGTATGTCATACTTAAAGCTGTCTACTGCTTCCTTTATTAACATGTCAATTTAAGAGGAAACTAAGAAACTGTTTCTTGTAAAAGGACTGCCGCCTGAACAGGGACTTGAACCCTGGACCCAAAGATTAAAAGTCTGATGCTCTACCGACTGAGCTATCCAGGCTCTGAAAAAGCTCTCACTGAGATAGAAAAAAATACTGAGGTTAAATGAAGGAGAATATAAGGTCCTCATAGTCCATTAACGGCAAAATGAAAAGTTCTTGATTTCATAAATACTTTGGAGTATTACTGTTGAAGTTGTTAGAGATCTTCATGCAAATGGACATAATCACTCAATCAAGAAATATATGCTAAACTTCCACACTGTAAATATGGTTTTAAAGAAACATCAAAGATATAAATGTATCTATTCTCAGTGAGTTTACAATGTGCCTAGATCTTTAACATACAGTAGCCAAACTTTCCAAAGGACGTAAATAGAATTTGATGGCATCAAGGTACATATTTGAAAGTATAATGTCATACTTAAAGCTGTCTACTGCTTCCTTTATTGACATGTCAATTTAAGAGGAAACTAAGAAACTGTTTCTTGTAAAAGGACTGATGTCTGAACAGGGACTTGAACCCTGGACCCTCAGATTAAAAGTCTGATGCTCTACCGACTGAGCTATCCAGGCTCTGAAAAAGCTCTCACTGAGATAGGAAAAAATACTGAAGTTAAATGAAGGAGAATATAAGGTCCTCATAGTCCATTAACGGCAAAATGAAAAGTTCTTGATTTCATAAATACTTTGGAGTATTACTGTTGAAGTTGTTAGAGATCTTCATGCAAATGGACATAATCACTCAATTAAGAAATATATGCTAAACTTCCACACTGTAAATATGGTTTTAAAGAAACATCAAAGATATAAATGTATCTATTCTCAGTGAGTTTACAATGTCCCTAGATCTTTAACATACAGTAGCCAACCTTTCCAAAGGACGTAAATAGAATTTGATGGCATCAAGGTACATATTTGAAAGTATAATGTCATACTTAAAGCTTTATTGACATGTCAATTTAAGAGGAAACTAAGAAACTGTTTCTTGTAAAAGGACTGATTGCTGATCAGGGACTTGAACCCTCAGATTAAAAGTCTGATGCTCTACCGACTGAGCTATCCAGGCTCTGAAAAAGCTCTCACTGAGATAGAAAAAAATACTGAGGTTAAATGAAGGAGAATATAAGGTCCTCATAGTCCATTAACGGCAAAATGAAAAGTTCTTGATTTCATAAATACTTTGGAGTATTACTGTTGAAGTTGTTAGAGATCTTCATGCAAATGGACATAATCACTCAATCAAGAAATATATGCTAAACTTCCACACTGTAAATATGGTTTTAAAGAAACATCAAAGATATAAATGTATCTATTCTCAGTGAGTTTACAATGTCCCTAGATCTTTAACATACAGTAGCCAAACTTTCCAAGGGACGTAAATAGAATTTGATGGCATCAAGGTACATATTTGAAAGTATAATGTCATACTTAAAGCTGTCTACTGCTTCCTTTATTAACATGTCAATTTAAGAGGAAACTAAGAAACTGTTTCTTGTAAAAGGACTGCCGCCTGAACAGGGACTTGAACCCTGGACCCTCAGATTAAAAGTCTGATGCTCTACCGACTGAGCTATCCAGGCTCTGAAAAAACTCTCACTGAGATAGAAAAAAATACTGAGGTTAAATGAAGGAGAATATAAGGTCCTCATAGTCCATTAACGGCAAAATGAAAAGTTCTTGATTTCATAAATACTTTGGAGTATTACTGTTGAAGTTGTTAGAGATCTTCATGCAAATGGACATAATCACTCAATCAAGAAATATATGCTAAACTTCCACACTGTAAATATGGTTTTGAAGAAACATCAAAGATATAAATGTATCTATTCTCAGTGAGTTTACAATGTCCCTAGATCTTTAACATACAGTAGCCAAACTTTCCAAAGGACGTAAATAGAATTTGATGGCATCAAGGTACATATTTGAAAGTATAATGTCATACTTAAAGCTGTCTACTGCTTCCTTTATTGACATGTCAATTTAAGAGGAAACTAAGAAACTGTTTCTTGTAAAAGGACTGCTGCTTGAACAGGGACTTGAACCCTGGACCCTCAGATTAAAAGTCTGATGCTCTACCGACTGAGCTATCCAGGCTCTAAAAAAGCTCTCACTGAGATAGAAAAAAATACTGAGGTTAAATGAAGGAGAATATAAGGTCCTCATAGTCCATTAACTGCAAAATGAAAAGTTCTTGATTTCATAAATACTTTGGAGTATTACTGTTGAAGTTGTTTGAGATCTTCATGCAAATGGACATAATCACTCAATCAAGAAATATATGCTAAACTTCCACACTGTAAATATGGTTTTAAAGAAACATCAAAGATATAAATGTATCTATTCTCAGTGAGTTTACAATGTCCCTAGATCTTTAACATACAGTAGCCAAACTTTCCAAAGGATGTAAATAGAATTTGATGGCATCAAGGTACATATTTGAAAGTATAATGTCATACTTAAAGCTGTCTACTGCTTTCTTTATTGACATGTCAATTTAAGAGGAAACTAAGAAACTGTTTCTTGTAAAAGGACTGCCGCCTGAACAGGGACTTGAACCCTGGACCCTCAGATTAAAAGTCTGATGCTCTACCGACTGAGCTATCCAGGCTCTGAAAACGCTCTCACTGAGATAGAAAAAAATACTGAGGTTAAATGAAGGAGAATATAAGGTCCTCATAGTCCATTAACGGCAAAATGAAAAGTTCTTGATTTCATAAATACTTTGGAGTATTACTGTTGAAGTTGTTAGAGATCTTCATGCAAATGGACATAATCACTCAATCAAGAAATATATGCTAAACTTCCACACTGTAAATATGGTTTTAAAGAAACATCAAAGATATAAATGTATCTATTCTCAGTGAGTTTACAATGTCCCTAGATCTTTAACATACAGTAGCCAAACTTTCCAAAGGACGTAAATAGAATTTGATGGCATCAAGGTACATATTTGAAAGTATAATGTCATACTTAAAGCTGTCTACTGCTTCCTTTATTTACATGTCAATTTAAGAGGAAACTAAGAAACTGTTTCTTGTAAAAAGACTGCCGCCTGAACAGGGACTTGAACCCTGGACCCTCAGATTAAAAGTCTGATGCTCTACCGACTGAGCTATCCAGGCTCTGTAAAAGCTCTCACTGAGATAGAAAAAAATACTGAGGTTAAATGAAGGAGAATATAAGGTCCTCATAGTCCATTAACGGCAAAATGAAAAGTTCTTGATTTCATAAATACTTTGGAGTATTACTGTTGAAGTTGTTAGAGATCTTCATGCAAATGGACATAATCACTCAATCAAGAAATATATGCTAAACTTCCACACTGTAAATATGGTTTTAAAGAAACATCAAAGATATAAATGTATCTATTCTCAGTGAGTTTACAATGTCCCTAGATCTTTAACATACAGTAGCCAAACTTTCCAAAGGACGTAAATAGAATTTGATGGCATCAAGGTACATATTTGAAAGTATAATGTCATACTTAAAGTTGTCTACTGCTTCCTTTATTAACATGTCAATTTAAGAGGAAACTAAGAAAATGTTTCTTGTAAAAGGACTGCCGCCTGAACAGGGACTTGAACCCTGGACCCTCAGATTAAAAGTCTGATGCTCTACCGACTGAGCTATCCAGGCTCTGAAAAAGCTCTCACTGAGATAGAAAAAAATACTGAGGTTAAATGAAGGAGAATATAAGGTCCTCATAGTCCATTAACGGCAAAATGAAAAGTTCTTGATTTCATAAATACTTTGGAGTATTACTGTTGAAGTTGTTAGAGATCTTCATGCAAATGGACATAATCACTCAATCAAGAAATATATGCTAAACTTCCACACTGTAAATATGGTTTTAAAGAAACATCAAAGATATAAATGTATCTATACTCAGTGAGTTTACAATGTCCCTAGATCTTTAACATACAGTAGACAAACTTTCCAAAGGACGTAAATAGAATTTGATGGCATCAAGGTACATATTTGAAAGTATAATGTCATACTTAAAGCTGTCTACTGCTTCCTTTATTAACATGTCAATTTAAGAGGAATCTAAGAAACTGTTTCTTGTAAAAAGACTGCCGCCTGAACAGGGACTTGAACCCTGGACCCTCAGATTAAAAGTCTGATGCTCTACCGACTGAGCTATCCAGGCTCTGAAAAAGTTCTCACTGAGATAGAAAAAAATACTGAGGTTAAATGAAGGAGAATATAAGGTCCTCATAGTCCATTAACGGCAAAATGAAAAGTTCTTGATTTCATAAATACTTTGGAGTATTACTGTTGAAGTTGTTAGAGATCTTCATGCAAATGGACATAATCACTCAATCAAGAAATATATGCTAAACTTCCACACTGTAAATATGGTTTTAAAGAAACATCAAAGATATAAATGTATCTATTCTCAGTGAGTTTACAATGTCCCTAGATCTTTAACATACAGTAGCCAAACTTTCCAAAGGACGTAAATAGAATTTGATGGCATCAAGGTACATATTTGAAAGTATAATGTCATACTTAAAGCTGTCTACTGCTTCCTTTATTTACATGTCAATTTAAGAAGAAACTAAGAAACTGTTTCTTGTAAAAGGACTGCCGCCTGAACAGGGACTTGAACCCTGGACCCTCAGATTAAAAGTCTGATGCTCTACCGACTGAGCTATCCAGGCTCTGAAAAAGCTTTCACTGAGATAGAAAAAAATACTGAGGTTAAATGAAGGAGAATATAAGGTCCTCATAGTCCATTAACGGCAAAATGAAAAGTTCTTGATTTCATAAATACTTTGAAGTATTACTGTTGAAGTTGTTAGAGATCTTCATGCAAATGGACATAATCACTCAATTAAGAAATATATGCTAAACTTCCACACTGTAAATATGGTTTTAAAGAAACATCAAAGATATAAATGTATCTATTCTCAGTGAGTTTACAATGTCCCTAGATCTTTAACATACAGTAGCCAAACTTTCCAAAGGACGTAAATAGAATTTGATGGCATCAAGGTACATATTTGAAAGTATAATGTCATACTTAAAGCTGTCTACTGCTTCCTTTATTGACATGTCAATTTAAGAGGAAACTAAGAAACTGTTTCTTGTAAAAGGACTGCTGCTTGAACAGGGACTTGAACCCTGGACCCTCAGATTAAAAGTCTGATGCTGTACCGACTGAGCTATCCAGGCTCTAAAAAAAGCTCTCACTGAGATAGAAAAAAATACTGAGGTTAAATGAAGGAGAATATAAGGTCCTCATAGTCCATTAACGGCAAAATGAAAAGTTCTTGATTTCATAAATACTTTGGAGTATTACTGTTGAAGTTGTTTGAGATCTTCATGCAAATGGACATAATCACTCAATCAAGAAATATATGCTAAACTTCCACACTGTGAATATGGTTTTAAAGAAACATCAAAGATATAAATGTATCTATTCTCAGTGAGTTTACAATGTCCCTAGATCTTTAACATACAGTAGCCAAACTTTCCAAAGGACGTAAATAGAATTTGATGGCATCAAGGTACATATTTGAAAGTATAATGTCATACTTAAAGCTGTCTACTGCTTCCTTTATTGACATGTCAATTTAAGAGGAAACTAAGAAACTGTTTCTTGTAAAAGGACTGCCGCCTGAACAGGGACTTGAACCCTGGACCCTCAGATTAAAAGTCTGATGCTCTACCGACTGAGCTATCCAGGCTCTGAAAAAGCTCTCACTGAGATAGAAAAAAATACTGAGGTTAAATGAAGGAGAATATAAGTTCCTCATAGTCCATTAACGGCAAAATGAAAAGTTCTTGATTTCATAAATACTTTGGAGTATTACTGTTGAAGTTGTTTGAGATCTTCATGCAAATGGACATAATCACTCAATCAAGAAATATATGCTAAACTTCCACACTGTAAATATGGTTTTAAAGAAACATCAAAGATATAAATGTATCTATTCTCAGTGAGTTTACAATGTCCCTAGATCTTTAACATACAGTAGCCAAACTTTCCAAAGGACGTAAATAGAATTTGATGGCATCAAGGTACATATTTGAAAGTATAATGTCATACTTAAAGCTGTCTACTGCTTCCTTTATTGACATGTCAATTTAAGAGGAAACTAAGAAACTGTTTCTTGTAAAAGGACTGCCGCCTGAACAGGGACTTGAACCCTGGACCCTCAGATTAAAAGTCTGATGCTCTACCGACTGAGCTATCCAGGCTCTGAAAAAGCTCTCACTGAGATAGAAAAAAATACTGAGGTTAAATGAAGGAGAATATAAGTTCCTCATAGTCCATTAACGGCAAAATGAAAAGTTCTTGATTTCATAAATACTTTGGAGTATTACTGTTGAAGTTGTTAGAGATCTTCATGCAAATGGACATAATCACTCAATCAAGAAATATATGCTAAACTTCCACACTGTAAATATGGTTTTAAAGAAACATCAAAGATATAAATGTATCTATTCTCAGTGAGTTTACAATGTCCCTAGATCTTTAACATACAGTAGCCAAACTTTCCAAAGGACGTAAATAGAATTTGATGGCATCAAGGTACATATTTGAAAGTATAATGTCATACTTAAAGCTGTCTACTGCTTCCTTTATTGACATGTCAATTTAAGAGGAAACTAAGAAACTGTTTCTTGTAAAAGGACTGCTGCCTGAACAGGGACTTGAACCCTGGACCCTCAGATTAAAAGTCTGATGCTCTACCGACTGAGCTATCCAAGCTCTGAAACAGCTCTCACTGAGATAGAAAAAAATACTGAGGTTAAATGAAGGAGAATATAAGGTCCTCATAGTCCATTAACGGCAAAATGAAAAGTTCTTGATTTCATAAATACTTTGGAGTATTACTGTTGAAGTTGTTAGAGATCTTCATGCAAATGGACATAATCACTCAATTAAGAAATATATGCTAAACTTCCACACTGTAAATATGGTTTTAAAGAAACATCAAAGATATAAATGTATCTATTCTCAGTGAGTTTACAATGTCCCTAGATCTTTAACATACAGTAGCCAAACTTTCCAAAGGACGTAAATAGAATTTGATGGCATCAAGGTACATATTTGAAAGTATAATGTCATAATTAAAGCTGTCTACTGCTTCCTTTATTGACATGTCAATTTAAGAGGAAACTAAGAAACTGTTTCTTGTAAAAGGACTGCTGCCTGAACAGGGACTTGAACCCTGGACCCTCAGATTAAAAGTCTGATGCTCTACCGACTGAGCTATCCAGGCCCTGAAAAAGCTCTCACTGAGATAGAAAAAAATACTGAGGTTAAATGAAGGAGAATATAAGGTCCTCATAGTCCATTAACGGCAAAATGAAAAGTTCTTGATTTCATAAATACTTTGGAGTATTACTGTTGAAGTTGTTAGAGATCTTCATGCAAATGGACATAATCACTCAATCAAGAAATATATGCTAAACTTCCACACTGTAAATATGGTTTTAAAGAAACATCAAAGATATAAATGTATCTATTCTCTGCGAGTTTACAATGTCCCTAGATCTTTAACATACAGTAGCCAAACTTTCCAAAGGACGTAAATAGAATTTGATGGCATCAAGGTACATATTTGAAAGTATAATGTCATACTTAAAGCTGTCTACTGCTTCCTTTATTGACATGTCAATTTAAGAGGAAACTAAGAAACTGTTTCTTGTAAAAGGACTGCCGCCTGAACAGGGACTTGAACCCTGGACCCTCAGATTAAAAGTCTGATGCTCTACCGACTGAGCTATCCAGGCTCTGAAACAGCTCGCACTGAGATAGAAAAAAATACTGAGGTTAAATGAAGGAGAATATAAGGTCCTCATAGTCCATTAACGGCAAAATGAAAAGTTCTTGATTTCATAAATACTTTGGAGTATTACTGTTGAAGTTGTTAGAGATCTTCATGCAAATGGACATAATCACTCAATCAAGAAATATATGCTAAACTTCCACACTGTAAATATGGTTTTAAAGAAACATCAAAGATATAAATGTATCTATTCTCAGTGAGTTTACAATGTCCCTAGATCTTTAACATACAGTAGCCAAACTTTCCAAAGGACGTAAATAGAATTTGATGGCATCAAGGTACATATTTGAAAGTATAATGTCATACTTAAAGCTGTCTACTGCTTCCTTTATTGACATGTCAATTTAAGAGGAAACTAAGAAACTGTTTCTTGTAAAAGGACTGCCGCCTGAACAGGGACTTGAACCCTGGACCCTCAGATTAAAAGTCTGATGCTCTACCGACCGAGCTATCCAGGCTCTGAAAAAGCTCTCACTGAGATAGAAAAAAATACTGAGGTTAAATGAAGGAGAATATAAGGTCCTCATAGTCCATTAACGGCAAAATGAAAAGTTCTTGATTTCATAAATACTTTGGAGTATTACTGTTAAAGTTGTTAGAGATCTTCATGCAAATGGACATAATCACTCAATCAAGAAATATATGCTAAACTTCCACACTGTAAATATGGTTTTAAAGAAACATCAAAGATATAAATGTATCTATTCTCAGTGAGTTTACAATGTCCCTAGATCTTTAACATACAGTAGCCAAACTTTCCAAAGGACGTAAATAGAATTTGATGGCATCAAGGTACATATTTGAAAGTATAATGTCATACTTAAAGCTGTCTACTGCTTCCTTTATTGACATGTCAATTTAAGAGGAAACTAAGAAACTGTTTCTTGTAAAAGGACTGCTGCCTGAACAGGGACTTGAACCCTGGACCCTCAGATTAAAAGTCTGATGCTCTACCGACTGAGCTATCCAAGCTCTGAAACAGCTCTCACTGAGATAGAAAAAAATACTGAGGTTAAATGAAGGAGAATATAAGGTCCTCATAGTCCATTAACGGCAAAATGAAAAGTTCTTGATTTCATAAATACTTTGGAGTATTACTGTTGAAGTTGTTAGAGATCTTCATGCAAATGGACATAATCACTCAATTAAGAAATATATGCTAAACTTCCACACTGTAAATATGGTTTTAAAGAAACATCAAAGATATAAATGTATCTATTCTCAGTGAGTTTACAATGTCCCTAGATCTTTAACATACAGTAGCCAAACTTTCCAAAGGACGTAAATAGAATTTGATGGCATCAAGGTACATATTTGAAAGTATAATGTCATAATTAAAGCTGTCTACTGCTTCCTTTATTGACATGTCAATTTAAGAGGAAACTAAGAAACTGTTTCTTGTAAAAGGACTGCTGCCTGAACAGGGACTTGAACCCTGGACCCTCAGATTAAAAGTCTGATGCTCTACCGACTGAGCTATCCAGGCTCTGAAAAAGCTCTCACTGAGATAGAAAAAAATACTGAGGTTAAATGAAGGAGAATATAAGGTCCTCATAGTCCATTAACGGCAAAATGAAAAGTTCTTGATTTCATAAATACTTTGGAGTATTACTGTTGAAGTTGTTAGAGATCTTCATGCAAATGGACATAATCACTCAATCAAGAAATATATGCTAAACTTCCACACTGTAAATATGGTTTTAAAGAAACATCAAAGATATAAATGTATCTATTCTCTGCGAGTTTACAATGTCCCTAGATCTTTAACATACAGTAGCCAAACTTTCCAAAGGACGTAAATAGAATTTGATGGCATCAAGGTACATATTTGAAAGTATAATGTCATACTTAAAGCTGTCTACTGCTTCCTTTATTGACATGTCAATTTAAGAGGAAACTAAGAAACTGTTTCTTGTAAAAGGACTGCCGCCTGAACAGGGACTTGAACCCTGGACCCTCAGATTAAAAGTCTGATGCTCTACCGACTGAGCTATCCAGGCTCTGAAACAGCTCGCACTGAGATAGAAAAAAATACTGAGGTTAAATGAAGGAGAATATAAGGTCCTCATAGTCCATTAACGGCAAAATGAAAAGTTCTTGATTTCATAAATACTTTGGAGTATTACTGTTGAAGTTGTTAGAGATCTTCATGCAAATGGACATAATCACTCAATCAAGAAATATATGCTAAACTTCCACACTGTAAATATGGTTTTAAAGAAACATCAAAGATATAAATGTATCTATTCTCAGTGAGTTTACAATGTCCCTAGATCTTTAACATACAGTAGCCAAACTTTCCAAAGGACGTAAATAGAATTTGATGGCATCAAGGTACATATTTGAAAGTATAATGTCATACTTAAAGCTGTCTACTGCTTCCTTTATTGACATGTCAATTTAAGAGGAAACTAAGAAACTGTTTCTTGTAAAAGGACTGCCGCCTGAACAGGGACTTGAACCCTGGACCCTCAGATTAAAAGTCTGATGCTCTACCGACCGAGCTATCCAGGCTCTGAAAAAGCTCTCACTGAGATAGAAAAAAATACTGAGGTTAAATGAAGGAGAATATAAGGTCCTCATAGTCCATTAACGGCAAAATGAAAAGTTCTTGATTTCATAAATACTTTGGAGTATTACTGTTAAAGTTGTTAGAGATCTTCATGCAAATGGACATAATCACTCAATCAAGAAATATATGCTAAACTTCCACACTGTAAATATGGTTTTAAAGAAACATCAAAGATATAAATGTATCTATTCTCAGTGAGTTTACAATGTCCCTAGATCTTTAACATACAGTAGCCAAACTTTCCAAAGGACGTAAATAGAATTTGATGGCATCAAGGTACATATTTGAAAGAATAATGTCATACTTAAAGCTGTCTACTGCTTCCTTTATTGACATGTCAATTTAAGAGGAAACTAAGAAACTGTTTCTTGTAAAAGGACTGCCGCCTGAACAGGGACTTGAACCCTGGACCCTCAGATTAAAAGTCTGATGCTCTACCGACTGAGCTATCCAGGCTCTGAAAAAGCTTTCACTGAGATAGAAAAAAATACTGAGGTTAAATGAAGGAGAATATAAGGTCCTCATAGTCCATTAACGGCAAAATGAAAAGTTCTTGATTTCATAAATACTTTGGAGTATTACTGTTAAAGTTGTTAGAGATCTTCATGCAAATGGACATAATCACTCAATCAAGAAATATATGCTAAACTTCCACACTGTAAATATGGTTTTAAAGAAACATCAAAGATATAAATGTATCTATTCTCAGTGAGTTTACAATGTCCCTAGATCTTTAACATACAGTAGCCAAACTTTCCAAAGGACGTAAATAGAATTTGATGGCATCAAGGTACATATTTGAAAGTATAATGTCATACTTAAAGCTGTCTACTGCTTCCTTTATTGACATGTCAATTTAAGAGGAAACTAAGAAACTGTTTCTTGTAAAAGGACTGCCGCCTGAACAGGGACTTGAACCCTGGACCCTCAGATTAAAAGTCTGATGCTCTACCGACTGAGCTATCCAGGCTCTGAAAAAGCTTTCACTGAGATAGAAAAAAATACTGAGGTTAAATGAAGGAGAATATAAGGTCCTCATAGTCCATTAACGGCAAAATGAAAAGTTCTTGATTTCATAAATACTTTGGAGTATTACTGTTGAAGTTGTTAGAGATCTTCATGCAAATGGACATAATCACTCAATCAAGAAATATATGCTAAACTTCCACACTGTAAATATGGTTTTAAAGAAACATCAAAGATATAAATGTATCTATTCTCAGTGAGTTTACAATGTCCCTAGATCTTTAACATACAGTAGCCAAACTTTCCAAAGGACGTAAATAGAATTTGATGGCATCAAGGTACATATTTGAAAGTATAATGTCATACTTAAAGCTGTCTACTGCTTCCTTTATTGACATGTCAATTTAAGAGGAAACTAAGAAACTGTTTCTTGTAAAAGGACTGCCGCCTGAACAGGGACTTGAACCCTGGACCCTCAGATTAAAAGTCTGATGCTCTACCGACTGAGCTATCCAGGCTCTGAAAAAGCTCTCACTGAGATAGAAAAAAATACTGAGGTTAAATGAAGGAGAATATAAGGTCCTCATAGTCCATTAACGGCAAAATGAAAAGTTCTTGATTTCATAAATACTTTGGAGTATTACTGTTGAAGTTGTTAGAGATCTTCATGCAAATGGACATAATCACTCAATCAAGAAATATATGCTAAACTTCCACACTGTAAATATGGTTTTAAAGAAACATCAAAGATATAAATGTATCTATTCTCAGTGAGTTTACAATGTCCCTAGATCTTTAACATACAGTAGCCAAACTTTCCAAAGGACGTAAATAGAATTTGATGGCATCAAGGTACATATTTGAAAGTATAATGTCATACTTAAAGCTGTCTACTGCTTCCTTTATTGACATGTCAATTTAAGAGGAAACTAAGAAACTGTTTCTTGTAAAAGGACTGCCGCCTGAACAGGGACTTGAACCCTGGACCCTCAGATTAAAAGTCTGATGCTCTACCGACTGAGCTGTCCAGGCTCTGAAAAAGCTCTCACTGAGATAGAAAAAAATACTGAGGTTAAATGAAGGAGAATATAAGGTCCTCATAGTCCATTAACGGCAAAATGAAAAGTTCTTGATTTCATAAATACTTTGGAGTATTACTGTTGAAGTTGTTAGAGATCTTCATGCAAATGGACATAATCACTCAATCAAGAAATATATGCTAAACTTCCACACTGTAAATATGGTTTTAAAGAAACATCAAAGATATAAATGTATCTATTCTCAGCGAGTTTACAATGTCCCTAGATCTTTAACATACAGTAGCCAAACTTTCCAAAGGACGTAAATAGAATTTGATGGCATCAAGGTACATATTTGAAAGTATAATGTCATACTTAAAGCTGTCTACTGCTTCCTTTATTGACATGTCAATTTAAGAGGAAACTAAGAAACTTTTTCTTGTAAAAGGACTGCCGCCTGAACAGGGACTTGAACCCTGGACCCTCAGATTAAAAGTCTGATGCTCTACCGACTGAGCTATCCAGGCTCTGAAAAAGCTCGCACTGAGATAGAAAAAAATACTGAGGTTAAATGAAGGAGAATATAAGGTCCTCATAGTCCATTAACGGCAAAATGAAAAGTTCTTGATTTCATAAATACTTTGGAGTATTACTGTTGAAGTTGTTAGAGATCTTCATGCAAATGGACATAATCACTCAATCAAGAAATATATGCTAAACTTCCACACTGTAAATATGGTTTTAAAGAAACATCAAAGATATAAATGTATCTATTCTCAGTGAGTTTACAATGTCCCTAGATCTTTAACATACAGTAGCCAAACTTTCCAAAGGACGTAAATAGAATTTGATGGCATCAAGGTACATATTTGAAAGTATAATGTCATACTTAAAGCTGTCTACTGCTTTCTTTATTGACATGTCAATTTAAGAGGAAACTAAGAAACTTTTTCTTGTAAAAGGACTGCCGCCTGAACAGGGACTTGAACCCTGGACCCTCAGATTAAAAGTCTGATGCTCTACCGACTGAGCTATCCAGGCTCTGAAAAAGCTCTCACTGAGATAGAAAAAAATACTGAGGTTAAATGAAGGAGAATATAAGGTCCTCATAGTCCATTAACGGCAAAATGAAAAGTTCTTGATTTCATAAATACTTTGGAGTATTACTGTTGAAGTTGTTAGAGATCTTCATGCAAATGGACATAATCACTCAATCAAGAAATATATGCTAAACTTCCACACTGTAAATATGGTTTTAAAGAAACATCAAAGATATAAATGTATCTATTCTCTGCGAGTTTACAATGTCCCTAGATCTTTAACATACAGTAGCCAAACTTTCCAAAGGACGTAAATAGAATTTGATGGCATCAAGGTACATATTTGAAAGTATAATGTCATACTTAAAGCTGTCTACTGCTTCCTTTATTGACATGTCAATTTAAGAGGAAACTAAGAAACTGTTTCTTGTAAAAGGACTGCCGCCTGAACAGGGACTTGAACCCTGGACCCTCAGATTAAAAGTCTGATGCTCTACCGACTGAGCTATCCAGGCTCTGAAACAGCTCGCACTGAGATAGAAAAAAATACTGAGGTTAAATGAAGGAGAATATAAGGTCCTCATAGTCCATTAACGGCAAAATGAAAAGTTCTTGATTTCATAAATACTTTGGAGTATTACTGTTGAAGTTGTTAGAGATCTTCATGCAAATGGACATAATCACTCAATCAAGAAATATATGCTAAACTTCCACACTGTAAATATGGTTTTAAAGAAACATCAAAGATATAAATGTATCTATTCTCAGTGAGTTTACAATGTCCCTAGATCTTTAACATACAGTAGCCAAACTTTCCAAAGGACGTAAATAGAATTTGATGGCATCAAGGTACATATTTGAAAGTATAATGTCATACTTAAAGCTGTCTACTGCTTCCTTTATTGACATGTCAATTTAAGAGGAAACTAAGAAACTGTTTCTTGTAAAAGGACTGCCGCCTGAACAGGGACTTGAACCCTGGACCCTCAGATTAAAAGTCTGATGCTCTACCGACCGAGCTATCCAGGCTCTGAAAAAGCTCTCACTGAGATAGAAAAAAATACTGAGGTTAAATGAAGGAGAATATAAGGTCCTCATAGTCCATTAACGGCAAAATGAAAAGTTCTTGATTTCATAAATACTTTGGAGTATTACTGTTAAAGTTGTTAGAGATCTTCATGCAAATGGACATAATCACTCAATCAAGAAATATATGCTAAACTTCCACACTGTAAATATGGTTTTAAAGAAACATCAAAGATATAAATGTATCTATTCTCAGTGAGTTTACAATGTCCCTAGATCTTTAACATACAGTAGCCAAACTTTCCAAAGGACGTAAATAGAATTTGATGGCATCAAGGTACATATTTGAAAGTATAATGTCATACTTAAAGCTGTCTACTGCTTCCTTTATTGACATGTCAATTTAAGAGGAAACTAAGAAACTTTTTCTTGTAAAAGGACTGCTGCCTGAACAGGGACTTGAACCCTGGACCCTCAGATTAAAAGTCTGATGCTCTACCGACTGAGCTATCCAGGCTCTGAAAAAGCTCTCACTGAGATAGAAAAAAATACTGAGGTTAAATGAAGGAGAATATAAGGTCCTCATAGTCCATTAACGGCAAAATGAAAAGTTCTTGATTTCATAAATACTTTGGAGTATTACTGTTGAAGTTGTTAGAGATCTTCATGCAAATGGACATAATCACTCAATTAAGAAATATATGCTAAACTTCCACACTGTAAATATGGTTTTAAAGAAACATCAAAGATATAAATGTATCTATTCTCAGTGAGTTTACAATGTCCCTAGATCTTTAACATACAGTAGCCAAACTTTCCAAAGGACGTAAATAGAATTTGATGGCATCAAGGTACATATTTGAAAGTATAATGTCATACTTAAAGCTGTCTACTGCTTCCTTTATTGACATGTCAATTTAAGAGGAAACTAAGAAACTGTTTCTTGTAAAAGGACTGCCGCCTGAACAGGGACTTGAACCCTGGACCCTCAGATTAAAAGTCTGATGCTCTACCGACTGAGCTATCCAGGCTCTGAAAAAGCTCTCACTGAGATAGAAAAAAATACTGAGGTTAAATGAAGGAGAATATAAGGTCCTCATAGTCCATTAACGGCAAAATGAAAAGTTCTTGATTTCATAAATACTTTGGAGTATTACTGTTGAAGTTGTTAGAGATCTTCATGCAAATGGACATAATCACTCAATCAAGAAATATATGCTAAACTTCCACACTGTAAATATGGTTTTAAAGAAACATCAAAGATATAAATGTATCTATTCTCAGCGAGTTTACAATGTCCCTAGATCTTTAACATACAGTAGCCAAACTTTCCAAAGGACGTAAATAGAATTTGATGGCATCAAGGTACATATTTGAAAGTATAATGTCATACTTAAAGCTGTCTACTGCTTCCTTTATTGACATGTCAATTTAAGAGGAAACTAAGAAACTTTTTCTTGTAAAAGGACTGCCGCCTGAACAGGGACTTGAACCCTGGACCCTCAGATTAAAAGTCTGATGCTCTACCGACTGAGCTATCCAGGCTCTGAAAAAGCTCTCACTGAGATAGAAAAAAATACTGAGGTTAAATGAAGGAGAATATAAGGTCCTCATAGTCCATTAACGGCAAAATGAAAAGTTCTTGATTTCATAAATACTTTGGAGTATTACTGTTGAAGTTGTTAGAGATCTTCATGCAAATGGACATAATCACTCAATCAAGAAATATATGCTAAACTTCCACACTGTAAATATGGTTTTAAAGAAACATCAAAGATATAAATGTATCTATTCTCAGTGAGTTTACAATGTCCCTAGATCTTTAACATACAGTAGCCAAACTTTCCAAAGGACGTAAATAGAATTTGATGGCATCAAGGTACATATTTGAAAGTATAATGTCATACTTAAAGCTGTCTACTGCTTCCTTTATTGACATGTCAATTTAAGAGGAAACTAAGAAACTGTTTCTTGTAAAAGGACTGCCGCCTGAACAGGGACTTGAACCCTGGACCCTCAGATTAAAAGTCTGATGCTCTACCGACTGAGCTATCCAGGCTCTGAAAAAGCTCTCACTGAGATAGAAAAAAATACTGAGGTTAAATGAAGGAGAATATAAGGTCCTCATAGTCCATTAACGGCAAAATGAAAAGTTCTTGATTTCATAAATACTTTGGAGTATTACTGTTGAAGTTGTTAGAGATCTTCATGCAAATGGACATAATCACTCAATGAAGAAATATATGCTAAACTTCCACACTGTAAATATGGTTTTAAAGAAACATCAAAGATATAAATGTATCTATTCTCAGCGAGTTTACAATGTCCCTAGATCTTTAACATACAGTAGCCAAACTTTCCAAAGGACGTAAATAGAATTTAATGGCATCAAGGTACATATTTGAGGGGGCGTGGCCTGATGCCGGACTGAGAAGGACGTGCGCCGCGGAGCTCCCGGGACCCGACACCCCATCTCCCTCCTAGGGCAGCCATCCCTCACTTGTGCCCGTTCCCCTCCGCCCCGGGGTGCCCCACACACCTGCCGCTGTCCTCCGGTGCCGTTTTGGAGGCGGCTGCGGACGCCGCGCCGCTCCTCCGTGCTCCCCCGCGGCCGACCACGTGACCCGCATGGCGGCCCGCTCCTAGCCGCCCGGTGCAGCGGTAAACCGATCGCCGGGGACATTTTCCTGCACCTTGCCGCCTGGACATCGCTCCCACCGCCGAGGGCACTGTGACAGCGCTCCAGCCAGCCCTTTATCCTGCTGGAGGCGCCATCCTGTGGACTCCCCTGCGCTGCCTGAGGCCTAGGCGCGCAGGGTTAACCCTGTCACTGCTGGACTGATCCAGGACCAGGTAGGGAAGTAATTCCCCTGCTGCTGCCCACCTCTGCCCTGGGGACCCCAAGCTATACAGCCCAGCACTGAGTCCTCCATATTCCCAGAGATCCCCTGTTCCTGGGTTCTGTTTTATATTAACCCTTGCAGTCCTGCTGCAATACTCCACGTGGGTTTGGACTGTATCTCTGCTAACTACTGGACGCTAGGCTTCCTGATTGTTTATCACTGGCCCCCCCCTGCCCAGACGCCATGGGTAATCGGAGGAAGACGGCTAAAATGCTCAAAGCAGCGTCCGGGGTCTCTGCACCTCCTTCGGATGATGAATCCGTCCATGGGGATCCTCCATTCCAGTCCCTGGAACCCCTGGATGCGCAGGAATGCTCCACATCACAAGCCGTTCTGGAGCAGATACAGTCAAACGCTGCCAAAAAGTTAGGGAGATTCTCCCGCACACAGCCTTGCTCTCCTCAGGGGTCCCCAAACTCCTCTCCCTCCCTCTTTGAAGGCTCCCAGAGCCCGCCACAGCTTGTAAGCTATGAAGAGGGTGCTGATCCGTCTGACGCGGCCACGGAGTTGGATCGGAAATTTGCAGAGGTGCTGGCGGCCATTAACGGATGCCAATCCAAACTGGTCACCAAGGTGGATGAGCTGCGACAGGACTTTGTTCTATTACGACATGATGTCCACAAAGCCAAAGAGCGAATCACCGAAACTGAACGCAGAATATCTGAGGTGGAGGATGTCCAGAGGCCTATGCCGACACAGATCAGAGAGCTTCAGCGCCAAATGTCTGCATCCATCGACAGAGCTGATGACCTCGAAAACCGCCTGCGACGGAACAACGTCAGAGTGGTTGGTCTCCCCGAAAAAGTGGAAGGGTCTGACCCTGTATCCTTTTTTGAAAATTGGCTCAAAAATATGCTTCCTGCAGATACCTTCTCCCCGTTCTTCACAGTGGAAAGGGCCCATCGCGTGCCATCCCGCCCTGGCCCCCCAGGGGGCAATCCGAGACCCTTCCTGGCCCGGCTGCTGCACTTTAGGGACAGGGACTCTATCCTCAGGGCTGTCCGTACCAAGGGAGAAATTCTCTATGCCAACAGCAGAGTGTCCTTCTACCCTGATTTCTCTGCATCCGTCAGGAAACAGCGAGCACAATTCACCGAGGTCCGTGCCCGTCTCCGTGACAAGGGGTATAAATACTCCATGATGTACCCTTCCAAGCTCCGAATTGTGGACGGCCAGAAGACTCGTTTCTTCACCTGCCCAACCGAAGCACTTCACTGGGCTGACGCAGCCCCTCGGGCTCCTGCTGGAAGGCCCGCACCTCCTGAGTGACTGGACTCACATATCCTTTTATCTGATGTGCTATGACAATGCTGGACTTAGTCCTGAATAGTTATCTAGGGGTCCCAAATCACTGTTACAGTTTTCTAATATTTGTTTACACATTACGTGCCTCACAAATGTACCCTGTGATTGATTTGTGTTCTCTGTTTGGTCATATCGACCAGTGCGCCACATATGGCACTTCATTCTTTCCCTATTCCCCCCCCTCCTCCTCTCCCCTCCCCCTTCCCCCTCCCCTCCCCCTTCCCCCATCCCCTATCTCCTCTTTGGTTTTCTCTAAATATGGCTGCCTAATAACCTCCTGATCATATATACATTAAGGGTTGAAGGTCCCGGGACAAATGGTGTAGGTTTGTCTTGAGTTAGGGACCACTGTTCTACTCTTTGATTGTTATTGGGTATAGGTCTACACTACTGCTGTTAGGGTGTTAGACAGGGGGTTTGTATTCTTGGGATTGTTAGTTCAGTTCTGTTATATTTGTTATGCTCACTGTTGTCTGTCTGTCTATGTCTTTGTGGTATGAAAGGATGAATGCTTGGTTGCTCACGTCTCCTTCCCCACACCCCTTTCCCTTCCGCTAAGATGTCTTCACTTAAGGTAATGAGCTGGAATGTGAGGGGACTTAATTCTAAATTCAAGAGGGCTCTGATGTTAGATGTCATTAAGCGTCAAGCCCCTCACATTGTATGTATCCAAGAGACACACCTTACGGGTCAGAAGGTCCTCTCCCTGAAGCGGGCCTGGGTGGCTAGAGGGTATCATTCCTCCTACTCTGTCTACGCTAGGGGAGTATCCATACTCATATCCAAAGCGCTTCCCATAGAGGTCATACAGGTAGCACCGGATCACTTTGGCCGTTATGTGATCGTACATTGTGCCTTGTGGGGCTTTACCTTTACTATAGCGTCTATTTATGTCCCCCCTCCCTTTGATCCAGCTGTATTGCACCTAATATCCAGTAAGCTGGCTGCTATGCCTCCCAGTCCGATACTCTGCATTGGTGACTTCAATGCAGTCCCTAATCCCTCCTTAGATCGTACAAGTGGTCTGGACACAGGCTCGGTCCGTCTGAACGAGTGGCTCACTTCTCTAGACCTCGCCGATGTTTGGCGTAGTAAACACCCTCAAGAGAGAGAATATTCATTCTATTCCTCTGTGCACAGGAGCTTCTCTCGGATTGATCTGGCCTTTGTCTCCCCTGATATGTTGCCGCACGTTGACCAGGTATCCTATTGCCCACGCAGTGCATCAGACCACTCCGCCTTGCTCATTAGTCTCCTTATAGGCCCCCCCAGCGACTCCCGCGTATGGCGCCTGCACCCGGCCTGGCTCCAATCCCCAGCGGTCCTGAGTACTGTCAGGGCTGCGCACAGCGAGTTCTGGGATGTACACTCAACCCATCCTGATCCTCTCCTAGTCTGGGACTCGTACAAGTCCTCGGTGCGGGGAGCATTCATGTCAGGTGTAGCTGGCCATAGAAAGTCTCTAAACGCGCAGGAGGAGAGGCTGACCGCTGCACTGGTAAATGCAGAAAAGGAGTATCTAGAGAAACCTACTCCGGGGAATAAAAAGACTTGGGCTCAGGCGCAGAGGAACCATCTAGCTGTAGTGAAGGAGCGCACCAGTAAGCGCCTGCTAGCCAGGGAAGCGTCCATCTTTGAATTCGGAGATAAAAATGGGAAGCTGCTTGCGTATTTATCGCGGGCTGAACGTCCTTGTGCTTCCGTTCCCTCTATCCTTAACAGTAGTGGAACCCTGATCACAGAACCCCGGGCCATAAACATGGTATTTCATGAATTCTATTCCTCTCTTTACAGCTCCAGATTGTCCGCCTCTTCCGTCGAGATTTCCAGATTCCTTGACAGTCTTCCACTTTGGAGACTCACATCGGCACAGTCATCGGAGCTTGATGCTCCGCTCTCGGCGGAGGAGGTGGAACTGGCCATCCAATCGTTGCCCCTCGGTAAGACACCTGGACTTGATGGGCTGGGAGGTGAGTGGTATAGGGATAACTGTGAGACCCTGGTCCCTCATCTACTTAGCCTGTACTCCGATGCGCTCGACAGTGGTTCCCTCCCTGACTCCATGCGAGAGGCCCTTATTGTAGTTCTTCCTAAGCCTGGCAAGGATCCCCTGCTTCCCGACTCGTACCGCCCAATTTCCCTCCTAAACTCAGATGTTAAAATCCTAGCAAAAATTCTGGCAACAAGGCTTAATAAAGTGATATTATCCTTGGTTCACCCGGACCAGACAGGCTTTATGCCTGGGAGGGGAACTGACATAAATATACAAAGACTACACCTGAATATAGCAGAGGCAGAGCGGTCTCCAGACCCTGGGTTTATCTTATCCTTAGACAATTGTAAGGCGTTTGACTCTGTGGAATGGGCATATCTGTGGACCCTTTTGCCTAGAATGGGTCTTGGCCCTCGATTTACAGCATTAGTTAAACTACTGTATAATGATCCCAAGGCTAGGGTGCGGACTAATCTTAACATCTCACCTACTCTCCCTATGGCCAGGGGCACTAGGCAGGGCTGCCCGCTATCTCCCCTCCTCTTCGCACTTGCCATTGAGCCCCTTGCTGTGGCGATCCGTCACTCTGATAGCATTAAGGGTATTACTAGAGGTCCTATCATTGAAAAGGTATCTCTCTACGCTGATGATACACTTGTATACCTTGGAGACGTGGGCCCCTCTCTGGAATCCCTTCTGTCCCTGATAGAACGCTACGGGGGGTTCTCAGGTCTCCGGGTTAACTGGGACAAATCGGTCCTTTTCCCCTTATCTGATGTAGGGGTACACTCCCTCCCCGTCCCAGTCCAGGTGGTGTCCACCTTTAAATATCTGGGAGTTCAGGTGTCACGCAGGGTCCAGGCATATACGGAGTTAAACATTACACCCTTGATAACTGCAACGGAATCACGCCTAAAAGCCTGGTCCACTCTCCCCCTGTCTTTGTACGGGCGTATTAACATATTTAAAATGATTTTTCTCCCAAAATTTCTATACCTTTTCCATGCCTGTCCTATACTCCTTCCTAAGAGTTTGTTTAAACGCTTAGACGGCATTCTCAGGTCCTTTTACTGGCAGAGTAGTGCCCCGCGGTTCAGTTTAGCGCTGCTTCAGGCTCCCAAGTCTAGGGGTGGACTGGCTGCCCCGGATCTGTATCTTTATTACCTGGCTTCCCAGCTTGTATATGCCCAGTGGTGGATAGATATAGACATGGGTAATGCAGCTACTGCACTGGCTGGTGCCCTGGTAGGTTCCTACGAGGCCCTTACAAACCTGCTGTACAGGTATAAGTCCCCATCTGATACCCCACTTCCCCTACGTACGGTAGCGGTGTGCTGGCGTAGGGCACAATCCCTGGTAGAACCGAGCAGCTCTCCCCCTCTCTCGCCTAGGACTCCATTGTGGCTCAATCCATGGCTCTCTCACTTCCTCTCCCTCCCGGGCTGGACAATGTGGGGGGCAGCGGGGGTGAAATTTGTAGGCCAGCTCTTATCCCCGGTAGCAGAGTTACTCAGCTTTAACGAGATAAGGGAGAGACATACTGTACCCAATACGGCTAGCTTCCATTACACGCAACTGCGGCACGCATTCAAAGCCCAATTCGGCTCCTTCAGCCTGACAGTGAAATTCTCCAAACTAGAGACTCTGATGAGTACCCCGGACCTCCCTAAGCCACTCACTCAGTGCTATGCTCTCCTACAAGAGCAAAAGTCCAGACCGTTTGATAGAGCCTGTGAACGCTGGAGACAGGATATCCCTGACCTGTCAGATGATGACTGGAGGGAGGTCGAACTGTCCTACTTCACATCTGTAGTGAGTGCGAGGGACTTCCTGATCCAATCTAAATTCCTCCATCGAGTATACTTCACCCCTGCTAGACTATTTCGCATGGGAGCAATGCCTAATGATCTTTGCTTTCGCTGTCAGGCTGAAGTCGGATCCTTCCTGCATTGTGTCTGGTCCTGCCCTAGGGTCCATGTCTTCTGGTCCGAAGTGCTGGAATTCCTAAATATACACTTTGATTTCCCACGCTTGATGTCTCCCTCTGTGTGTCTCCTCGGCATCATAAATGAAGTTGTCAATGGCCACTATGACAAAATTTTCTTTAGGTTTGTCTTATACTACGCCCGAAAAGTGGTGGTGATGACCTGGAAGGACCAGGAGCCCCCTCCATTAAAAAGATGGATACTACTTATTAACAGCGTCATTCCCCACTACCGGTCCCTGTATACCAACAGGAAGTGTCCCCAGAAGTTTGATCGCATCTGGTCCAGATGGTGCGCGACTCCCCATACAGCCTTATAATCACATGTGACATATACTCCTCTCCATGATGAAGGAGACTGAGCGTGCTGGTATGTGTGTGTGTGTGTGTGACTGATTGTCTATGTGTCAATAGTTGTTTGTGTTGTATCAAGATGTCTGGCTGCAGTATCCTGCTGTTATCTATTGTGTAATATCCCTCAGGTAGTTTTGTAACACAGCAAGAACCTGATTGTTACCATGGCTGTTGTATAATAATCCTGTAATGGGGGGAAGGAAATATGTGGCAGACAATCTTGTTTTCTGGTTTTGTTTATTGTAATTGTATAAAATTTCAAAAATTGCAAAAATAAATACTTTTAAAAAAAAAGGTACATATTTGAAAGTATAATGTCATGCTTAAAGCTGTCTACTGCTTCCTTTATTGACATGTCAATTTAAGAGGAAACTAAGAAACTTTTTCTTGTAAAAGGACTGCCGCCTGAACAGGGACTTGAACCCTGGACCCTCAGATTAAAAGTCTGATGCTCTACCGACTGAGCTATCCAGGCTCTGAAAAAGCTCTCACTGAGATAGAAAAAAATACTGAGGTTAAATGAAGGAGAATATAAGGTCCTCATAGTCCATTAACGGCAAAATGAAAAGTTCTTGATTTCATAAATACTTTGGAGTATTACTGTTAAAGTTGTTAGAGATCTTCATGCAAATGGACATAATCACTCAATCAAGAAATATATGCTAAACTTCCACACTGTAAATATGGTTTTAAAGAAACATCAAAGATATAAATGTATCTATTCTCAGTGAGTTTACAATGTCCCTAGATCTTTAATAGAGATGAGCGAACATGCTCGTCCGAGCTTGATGCTCGGTCGAGCATTAGGGTACTCGAAACTGCTCGTTGCTCAGACGAATACTTCGCCCGCTCGAGAAAATGGCAGCTCCCGCCGTTTTGCTTTTTGGCGGCCAGAAACAGAGCCAATCACAAGCCAGGAGACTCTGCACTCCACCCAGCATGACGTGGTACCCTTACACGTCCATAGCAGTGGTTGGCTGGCCAGATCAGGTGACCCTGGGATAGACTAGCCGCTGCCCGCGCTGCTCGGATCATTCTGTGTCTGGATGCCGCTAGGGAGAGAGCTGCTGCTGGTCAGGGAAAGCGTTAGGGTGTTCTATTAGCTTACTGTTAGGCAGGAGTGATTCTCAAAGAACCCAACAGCCCTTCTTAGGGCTACAATAACGTTCTACTTTTTTTATTTTAATTTGCATCTAGTACCATTTTGTGAGGAATTAGCAGGGGGACTTGCTACCGTTGTGTTTAGCTCTTAGTGGCACACATATCCATAGCAAAGACCGAAGTGGGAAAATTTAGTAGGGGTTGGATTTCAATTAGGCACTAACTCAGTGTCATCTCATCTGACAGTAGTGTGCTTTGATACTTGGCTAGAAAATAGCCATAGGAGAATACAAAGAGCTTACTTACGCATACAGTAGCGTTCTATATATTTGATTTCTGGTTGATCTGCTGGTGGCTGTACTTTCTGCAGTGCATGTACTAGCCAATTCTGAGCAATTTGTAGTGAGACTTGCGACCGCTGTGTTCTGCGCTTAGTGACGCACATATCCATAGCAAAGACCGAAGTGGGAAAATTTAGTAGGGGTTGGATTTCAATTAGGCACTAACTCAGTGTCATCTCATCTGACAGTAGTGTGCTTTGATACTTGGCTAGAAAATAGCCATAGGAGAATACAAAGAGCTTACTTACGCATACAGTAGCGTTCTATATATTTGATTTCTGGTTGATCTGCTGGTGGCTGTACTTTCTGCAGTGCATGTACTAGCCAATTCTGAGCAATTTGTAGTGAGACTTGCGACCGCTGTGTTCTGCGCTTAGTGACGCACATATCCATAGCAAAGACCGAAGTGGGAAAATTTAGTAGGGGTTGGATTTCAATTAGGCACTAACTCAGTGTCATCTCATCTGACAGTAGTGTGCTTTGATACTTGGCTAGAAAATAGCCATAGGAGAATACAAAGAGCTTACTTACGCATACAGTAGCGTTCTATATATTTGATTTCTGGTTGATCTGCTGGTGGCTGTACTTTCTGCAGTGCATGTACTAGCCAATTCTGAGCAATTTGTAGTGAGACTTGCGACCGCTGTGTTCTGCGCTTAGTGACGCACATATCCATAGCAAAGACCGAAGTGGGAAAATTTAGTAGGGGTTGGATTTCAATTAGGCACTAACTCAGTGTCATCTCATCTGACAGTAGTGTGCTTTGATACTTGGCTAGAAAATAGCCATAGGAGAATACAAAGAGCTTACTTACGCATACAGTAGCGTTCTATATATTTGATTTCTGGTTGATCTGCTGGTGGCTGTACTTTCTGCAGTGCATGTACTAGCCAATTCTGAGCAATTTGTAGTGAGACTTGCGACCGCTGTGTTCTGCGCTTAGTGACGCACATATCCATAGCAAAGACCGAAGTGGGAAAATTTAGTAGGGGTTGGATTTCAATTAGGCACTAACTCAGTGTCATCTCATCTGACAGTAGTGTGCTTTGATACTTGGCTAGAAAATAGCCATAGGAGAATACAAAGAGCTTACTTACGCATACAGTAGCGTTCTATATATTTGATTTCTGGTTGATCTGCTGGTGGCTGTACTTTCTGCAGTGCATGTACTAGCCAATTCTGAGCAATTTGTAGTGAGACTTGCGACCGCTGTGTTCTGCGCTTAGTGACGCACATATCCATAGCAAAGACCGAAGTGGGAAAATTTACTAGGGGTTGGATTTCAATTAGGCACTAACTCAGTGTCATCTCATCTGACAGTAGTGTGCTTTGATACTTGGCTAGAAAATAGCCATAGGAGAATACAAAGAGCTTACTTACGCATACAGTAGCGTTCTATATATTTGATTTCTGGTTGATCTGCTGGTGGCTGTACTTTCTGCAGTGCATGTACTAGCCAATTCTGAGCAATTTGTAGTGAGACTTGCGACCGCTGTGTTCTGCGCTTAGTGACGCACATATCCATAGCAAAGACCGAAGTGGGAAAATTTAGTAGGGGTTGGATTTCAATTAGGCACTAACTCTTTTTTTTTTTTTTATATAAATTGTTTATTAAACATTCAATATACATTATAAAAAAGAGAATTGTCATGAGCGCATACACAATCATGTTTCTTACAATAACTTTATACACAATCCCACTTTTGATACACATTCTTATAAACACAGCGGGGATATAAGATAAGGATTTTTATATTTTTGTCCCCACTTCCTCCCATCCCACCCCACCCTCCTGGCAGCTGGTGACCATTATCAGTTCCATACCTATAAGTATCATCGCAAGAGCGTACGTAAAACAAGTGACTATATTTTAGAGACGCTTTCGCTCTCTTTACTTGGGCCACAGCACATTATTACTCATTCGGTCTGTTAAGCCAACTATCCCTCATTCCAACTTTTTTTACACCCTTTTCATATTCTTCGTATTTTTCTGCATAGAATAGAGTGTCTAATCTTCCCTCCCAGTCTTTTACCCTGGGGGCCTCCTTATCCTTCCAGTGTCTTAGGATTATTAATCTAGCCATCAGTAGACCTTTCAAAACACTCGAAATACAGCCCGCTGTGCCTATAATACCAATTTTCGTGCCCAGAATGCAATTCTGTACACCTAGCGGAATTTCACAATTAAATACACTCTGCAGTTTGTTCACAACATTAGTCCAATACCGATGCAGCTTTGGACACCTCCACAACATATGCACGACGTCCGCGTCCAACAAGTTACATCTAGGGCACCTCTCTTCATTTTTTTTCCAAAAGTAGTTTAACCGCTTTGGTGATAGATGCACTCTATGTACAATAAAGGTCTGGGATACAATATGGGACATATTCTTGATATTCCTGCTAGTCATATACAATGAGTCCACCCACTCCTCCTCCGTCAGATCCGGTATGTCTTTCTGCCATTTTACATAGCACTCTTTTGCCGGGAGATCGGTCTCACTTTTGGTCAATAATTTGTATACTCTAGACATCAAACCCTTTCTATTCGAGGGGGTAAACATATCTCTCAAGGGATGCTCTTCTAGTAGGAAATCCCTGTTTAGCAAACAAACACTGAAGGCGCACCTAAGTTGAGTAAAAAAAAACCAGTCCCTGACTCCCAAATTAAACTCTCGTACCATATCTTCAAATGGCTTCAGGCCATCCTCATCTACTACCTGATGTACATACGAAACCCCTTTACTACACCAAAATTTCATCGAATCCAGATGCAACGGATTCCATTTCATAAATCCCCATAGTGGTGTCGCATTTAGATAACCCCTAACCCCTTTTTGATTTTTAACCCTATCCCACACCCATTGCATTAGTGCATACAACGAGTCTCCTTCCTTGAAGTCCAATTTCAGGAAAACCGCTGTCTCTAATAAACTCCATATATCAAAACTACTAAACCATCTGTATTTATTTTCCAGCGTGAATTTAGCCAGTGCCCTATCGTAATCTATAAGATTGTGCCATTGTGCAGCTATAAAGTAACAGTGAAAATTTGGCAGAGCTAATCCACCCTTATCAATTGAAGCGTGCAATTTATTCAAACTAATACGAGCATTTTTCCCATTCCACAGGAAATGTCTTAGTAGAGAGTCTAAGGTAGATAATACCCTTCTAGGGATAATCATTGGACTGTTCTGAAAAAAAAATAAGACCTGGGGCAGAATTACCATCTTAAAAATAACTACTCTTGCTGCCAATGGGAGATTCAATCTATTCCACACTGAAATTTTTTGTCTAATCCTAGAGATGAGGGGTTTTATATTAAGATCTACATAATCACCTGGCCTATTGCTGACTGTAATACCCAGGTATCGAATCTTCCCAGCCACCGGGAGAGGACCGACCGGGGGCGGGGATACCGTAGGAGAGTCCAAAAGTAAACCTGCCGACTTGCTCCAGTTTATTCTGATACCGGACAGTTGCCCGAATTGATCTATCAGGTCCACAACTACCTTTACGCCCTGCTCTGCATTATCTAAAAACAGGAGCATGTCGTCCGCATACAACTGAATTCTTCTTTCCATCTGTCCCCACACAAACCCTCTTAAGTTCCCCGCTGTTCTTATACTACATGCCAAAGGTTCTAGTATTACTGCGAATAGCAAGGGGGACAGGGGACACCCCTGCCTTGTTCCTCTATATAACTGCCAAGCAGCAGAAGCTTTACCATCAATACTAACCCTGGCCTGGGCCCCGCTATATAAAAGTTTCACCCAACTTATAAATTGTGTGCCGAACCCCATTCTATTCAGAACCGCCCATATATAGTCCCACTCAACGCGGTCAAACGCTTTCATCGCGTCCAGTGTAACCAACATGCGCGTCCCTGATGCTTCACTAGGGCATTGCATGCACCACCACATTCGCAAGATGTTATCCCTGACCGATCTCCCCGGCATGAACCCCGACTGATCCTCATGTACAACTGAGCGTATAACCGTCTGCAACCTAGTTGCGAGGGCTTTAGCTAGGATCTTATAGTCGGAGTTCAGCAGGGAGATCGGCCGGTATGCGTCCAGATCTGTGGGGCTCTTCCCTTCCTTAAGAATCAAAACTAAGATTGCCTCCCTCATTGACTGTGGTAGTTGACCCACCATCAGTGAATGGTTTAGTACCCTTAAAAAGCGAGGAAGAATGGTATCGGCATAATGCAGTATTACCTCAGGAGGTATTCCATCAGAGCCCACCGCCTTACCCCTAGGGAGATCTTTTAGGGCCTCACCCAGCTCTTCCAAACTGAGAGGACGCTCCAGGACCTCCCTCTCTTCCATTGATAATCTTGGAACCGGTACACTGGCCAGGGATTCATTTATTTCCTTTTCTCCCAAGACTAACTCGGAGGAGTACAGACCCTCAAAAAACAGCCTAAACTCCTCCCTAATTCCTTCTTGAGTTGTTACTAGCGATCCATCTCTCCCTTTAATGGCACCTAAGGTATTGCTCTTATTCTGGGTCTTCAATAATGCCGCCAATCTTTTCATTGACAGATACTCCCCCAGTATAGTTTTTTGGCCCTGTCTTCTGTGCTCCCACGCCGCTTTCTCTAGACAAAATCTACCAAGACATTCCTGTGCGTCTACCCATAATCTTTTATTCTCCTCTGTTGGATTTTGCACAAATTCATTCTCCAGATTTAAAACCTTATCTTTTACCAGTTGAATAGACTCTCGTTTCTTTTTTTTATAAAATAGAACCTGATCCCGAATCAACCCCCTCAGGTGCGCCTTCAGTGTATCCCATACCACCCTTATATCCTGCCCCTCTATATTATGATCCCACATAAATTCAATTTCTTCTTTTAAGTTTTTATGGTCTTTTATTAAATTGAACCAGAAGGGTTTGACTTTGTAAAAAGTGATGCCGGTGCTATTATACCTTTTTATTGTAAACCACACTGGAGAGTGGTCTGAAAGTCCTCTTGCCCCTATTGCTATCCCCGTCACCAAATTACTACCAGGGTCATTAGCCAGGACTAGGTCGATTTGAGAGAGGGAGCTGCATGATTTAGAGTAGCAGGTATAATCCCTCCTTGCGGGGTTCTTCTCTCTCCATACATCCCTGTATCCGAGCTCCGTAATCAGCCTCCCAAAGATGGTATTTGGCTGTTTGGCCGTTATTCCACCGTACTGTTTACTTTTAAGCCTGTCCAGGCTTGTATTCATAACCTGGTTGAAATCCCCCATCAGATAAATTGGATCCCCCTCATATATCTCAAGTTGGTTCATTATCTTTACCAATACTTCTAATGGGGCGGTGGGGGGGAGATATATCCCCACCAAAACTAAACTTGCTCCATTGAGCGAGGCATGCAGGATAATGTACCTTCCTAAAGGATCTATCCTTACCTCATGCTCTACAAAACTTATCCTCTTACTAATCATCATACTAACTCCGCGAGCATATGAAGAAAAGGCAGTATGGTAATAGTGGCTTATCCATGGTTTATATATCTGTTTACTGTTATCACCTGACAGGTGTGTTTCCTGCAGACAGATTACGTCAGGCTGGTATGAGAGACATAAATCAAATACGGCTTTCCTTTTTAGCCTGTCACCTAGACCCCGGACATTCCATGATAGCACTTTTATCATCCTTTATCTACAAATGGAATATGTAGCCTCTCTTCACCCTGCTCTTCAGTATAACCTAGGTACCAGTCACCAGCCGCCAGAAAATCCCACCCGCCCCCCACTTCCCCCCTATCCCCCCTTCCCCTTCCCCATTGCCCTGAGTATTTAAACCCTGGACTCATCCTGGAGCAATATTTTTGCTGGAGCGGATGCGGCCGCCTGAGGCCTCAGATTTTTATGACCCTCTCTACCCACTCATTTGCCTCTTTGACATCGTCAAAAAAATGGGCTTTCCCTTCAAATATTATCTTCAACTTAGCGGGATACATTAGGGAGTAAACTACCCCTTTTTCTCTCAATCTTTTTTTGAGGCCGGCATAACTGACTCTCTTCTTTTGGATTTCCTGCGGATAGTCAGGGAAGATCATAATTGGGGAATTATCATATTTCAACTGGTTCTTAGAACGTGCGGCCTTCAATATGTTATCCCTATCTCTCGGGGAGAGAAGCCTTACCAACATGTTTCTGGGGAGCGCCCCAGCCGGGCGAGCACGGGCTGGAACCCGGTGGGCACGATCCACCAGAAAGACCCCGGTGCGGACCCCCTCTGGAAAGGCGGCCATCAGCCAATCAGTAACAAATTTGGTGGCATCCTCGCCCTCTACCCCCTCAGGGAACCCAACAATCCTCAGGTTGTTTCTTCTCGACCGATTCTCCAGATCAGTCAATTTCTCCTGCATTACCAACTCTCTTTTTTCTAATTCTTTAATCCGATTTGTAATATCTGATGTTTGGTCCTCAACCTTTCCTAGTCGCTCTTCTACCTCCTTAGTTCTGCCTCTGAGATTATTAAAATCTTCCCTCAGCAGGCCGACATCATTTTTCAGACCGCCTATTTCTTTTAGCACATTGCCTACAGCAGCAATACATTGAGTTATTTGCAATGATATATCTTTTAAGGATACATTCGCCTCAGCCTCCTCATTTCCCACAGTGTTCTCCTCAGCACAAGTTTTATCCATAGAATCATCCATGGCAAGCTGCGAGGCCCCGCCCCCTTTGTGGCGCTCACCACTTGTATGACCCTTATTTTGAGGGGCACCTGGTGATTGCAAATATTTTTCCATCTTGCCATCTCTTTTTTTTCCTCCCGGGGATACTCCAGCATCTGAGAGTCTAGCTTTGGTAACGCTTTTGTTTTGCCTCTTGCTCCCCATTGTACACATCCAAGAGAACGAGTACTTTTAGTACCCCCCAGCAGGAGAACAGACCCCTATTACTCCACCTAGTAACAATATGTGGCAGCAGCAGGGTTAGTATATTCCTATTCCTCGTTCCTATCCCCTAACAGGGCACCAGTATAAACAACTGTGGAATATAGGTACAGTGCTACAATGTCAGCCTATTGGCAAGCATAGAAACAACAGCATCAATATTAATTAACAGTGTATCAAAAATGCGAACTTAGTACTAGAAGTCCAAGAAAGCAGTTACAAAATGGTACGCTACTAAATATTAGACGACAAACATAAATTACATATCAAATAAATATGCTTGATATTTAGCAGCTTTTAAGAATTCGCTGTTGAACATTGTTTGGATAACAGTACATCAGTTATACAGGCACAATGATGACTGAAAAATAAAGCAGCCGTATCAACTTAGTATAAGTAAGCAAGCCAAAGAGTTATTAGATTAGCTTATTATTTAGCAACAATACGCCACAGTCTTGGTGTTAAATAGACAATAGTGGAGAGACAATGTTAGTAGCAATGAAGCAGCAATGGATCCTTTATGTTCGATGATGTTAACGACACTGTTATGGGCTTGTTAATTAGACAGCAGAGAAGCAGCAGCAACCAAAAAAGGAGAAAAAGAAAAAAAGGAGAAAAAAAAAAAAAAAAAAAAAGACACAGTTATATTCGCTCAGTAATAGCTGGGAAATAGGACACCGGAATAGATCGTTGCGGTCTTGATGTAATCTTGATGATCAGCAAGCGAGGAGCAGTAGTGTAAAAGCGCAGTTAGGTAGCAGCAGAGCAGCAAGGGGCGGCAGCATAAGATACAGTTAGGTAGCAGCGGAGCAACAATATCGCCTTTATGTTAGATGTTAGATAACGTTAAAGTCACTGTAATAGACTTGGCATATAAGCGAAAAACAAAGGCAATAGCACACAGTCGATGTTAAATGGTCCTGGAACAGCAGTGTAGCTTTTATGTTAGTTAGCAAGGAGGCAGTGGCTTAAGTTTCAACAGATATAAAGAAATACAACTTTACCAGCTTGAAGTTCAGTAGCAGTTGGACATCTCCAGACCTCTTGCTGCACTCAAGAGACTCTCACTTTGACATCCATACCTGCAGCACATCAGCGCTCTCTATGCTCCAAAAAGGAAAGAAGACTGTGTCTTCCGCCAATCCCGACTTTGGCCCACCAGCCTCTACCGAGCCTTGCCTGTACGAGGTCCCCACACCGACACAGCACCGGGTCCCGAGACACTGACTCCTCTTCAGCCTCGGACTTCCTCCCAGCGCACCAGACAGTGCTCCTCCAGGGGCACCGAGCAGCGTACCGGCCCAGCTCACGTCCGACATTCACTTTCGCCCCTCGCTGCCGACAAGAAAAGGGGCCGCACCAGCCTCAATTGCCCGCTATCCTTAGTAAGGGAAGAGCGACCCGGCTTCAGGCTGCGGCATGTACCGCTACCTTCCTCCACATCGCGGTCTCAGTAAGAAGCCTTAGAGAGGAGAGAGCGTCCCGGCTTCAAGGCGCAGCATCCCGCCTCCAGACACGTGCAGCACGCGCTACGACATCACGCAGCGCGCTGCACGGACCATGCTCCACCCCCCAATTAGGCACTAACTCAGTGTCATCTCATCTGACAGTAGTGTGCTTTGATACTTGGCTAGAAAATAGCCATAGGAGAATACAAAGAGCTTACTTACGCATACAGTAGCGTTCTATATATTTGATTTCTGGTTGATCTGCTGGTGGCTGTACTTTCTGCAGTGCATGTACTAGCCAATTCTGAGCAATTTGTAGTGAGACTTGCGACCGCTGTGTTCTGCGCTTAGTGACGCACATATCCATAGCAAAGACCGAAGTGGGAAAATTTAGTAGGGGTTGGATTTCAATTAGGCACTAACTCAGTGTCATCTCATCTGGCATAGTAGTGTGCTTTGATACTTGGCTAGAAAATAGCCATAGCAATAGGATAGCATTGTTTGGTTTTAAAAACTCAAAAAAAAACAAAAAACACAAAAAAAAAAAAAACACACAAAAAAAAACAAAAAAAAGTAAAAAAAAAAATAAAGTTATAACTCTCATTTTAAAAATGTTTAACCCGAGGGCTAGGGGTAGAGGACGAGGGCGGGGACGTGGGCGTCCAACTACTGCAGGGGTCAGAGGCCGTGGTCCTGGGCGGGGTGAGACACCACCTGCTGATGAGGGAGCAGGGGAACGCCGCAGAGCTACACTCCCTAGGTTCATGTCTGAAGTTACTGGGACTCGTGGTAGAGCACTGTTGAGGCCAGAACAGTGCGAACAGGTGATGTCGTGGATTGCTGACAATGCTTCGAGCAATTTGTCCACCACCAGTCAGTCTTCCACGCAGTCCACCCATGTCACCGAAATCGCCACTCCTCCAGCTCCTGCACCTCAGCCTCCTCCCCCCCAGTCTGCCCCCTCCCAGGAAAATTTGGCATTTGAACCGGCATACTCTGAGGAACTGTTTTCTGGACCCTTCCCACAGTCACAAACCACTTGTCCGGTTGCTGCTGAGCAATTTTCCGATGCCCAGGTTTTCCAACAGTCACAGTCTGTGGGTGATGATGACCTTCTTGACGTAGTGGAAGTGTGTAAAGAGGTGTCCGACGATGAGGAGACACGGTTGTCAGACAGTGGGGAAGTTGTTGTCAGGGCAGGAAGTCCGAGGGGGGAGCAGACTGAGGGATCGGAGGATGATGAGGTGACAGACCCAAGCTGGGTTGAGAGGCCGGGTGAACACAGTGCTTCTGAGACGGAGGAGAGTCCTCGACCAGAACAGGTTGGAAGAGGCAGTGGTGGGGCCAGACGGAGAGGCAGGGCCAGAGCTGGTGCATCAGCGCCAAATGTGTCAACTAGTGAAGCTCCCGTGGCGAGGGCTCCTGCGGCGAGGGCTAGATCTTCAGAAGTCTGGAGGTTCTTTAAGGAAACACCGGATGACCGACGGACTGTGGTGTGCAACATTTGCCAAACCAGGCTCAGCAGGGGTTCCACCACTACTAGCTTAACTACCACCAGTATGCGCAGGCATATGAATGCTAAACACCCCACTCAGTGGCAACAAGCCCGTTCACCTCCGGCCGTGCACACCACTGCTCCTTCCCCTGTGTCAGCTGCTAGTCAGCCCCCTGCCCAGGACCCTGCCACAAAAACCCCATCGTCGCCTCCACGATCCTCCACAGCATCCACCAGCGTTCAGCTCTCCATACCCCAGACGCTGGAGCGGAAACGCAAATATAGTGCAACCCACCCGCACGCCCAAGCCCTTAATGTGCACATCTCCAGATTGCTTAGCCTGGAGATGCTGCCCTATAGGCTAGTAGAGACCGAGGCCTTTCGCAACCTCATGGCGGCGGCCGCCCCTCGGTATTCGGTCCCCAGCCGCCACTACTTTTCCCGATGTGCCGTCCCAGCCCTGCACCAGCACGTGTCAGACAACATCATCCGTGCCCTGACCAACGCCGTTTCTGACAAGGTCCACCTGACCACGGACACGTGGACGAGTGCTGCCGGGCAGGGCCACTATATATCGCTGACGGCACATTGGGTTAACTTGGTGGAGGCTGGGACCGAGCCTGACACTGGGGCTGCTCATATACTGCCGACGCCGAGGATTGCGGGGCCTACCTCGGTCCAGGTGTTTCAGGCCTACTATGCCTCCTCCTCCTCCCACCCCTCCTCCACCTCCTTCTCCGAACTACCATCCGTGGGCACGGCGCCATCAGTCGGTAGCTCTAGGCACAGCAGCAGTGCCGTCGCTAAGCGACAGCAGGCGGTGCTCAAACTGCTGAGCCTAGGCGACAAAAGGCACACCGCCCAAGAGCTATTACAGGGCATCACGGCGCAGACTGATCTGTGGCTGGCACCGCTGAACCTCAAGCCGGGAATGGTTGTGTGTGACAACGGCCGTAACCTGGTGGCGGCTCTGCAACTCGGCAGACTGACACATGTGCCATGCCTGGCCCATGTGTTAAATCTGATAGTTCAGCGTTTCCTCAAGACATACCCCAATCTGTCTGATTTGCTCACGAAGGTGCGCCGCATCTGTGCGCATTTCAGGAAGTCCAGCCCAGATGCTGCCACTCTCAGGGCAGCGCAGCGCCGCCTCCAACTGCCCGCTCACCGACTGTTGTGCGACGTGCCCACGAGGTGGAATTCAACACTGACCATGTTATCCAGAGTTTACCAGCAGCGCAGAGCGATTGTAGACTGCCAGATGTCAACTTCCACCAGAACTGGTAGTCAGGTCAGTCAGCTTCCTCAAGTCTACAATGAGGAGTGGACGTGGATGTCTGATATCTGTCAGGTGCTGAGTAACTTTGAGGAGTCAACACAGATGGTCAGTGGCGATGCCGCCATCATCAGCCTCACCATCCCGCTGCTTGGCCTGTTGAAAAACTCTCTGGTCAGCATGAAGTCGGAAGCTTTGCGCTCGTCACAAGAGACAGGGGAAGAATATTCCCTTGTTGATAGCCAAAGCACCCTCAGGTCTGTTTCTCAGCGCATATCGGAGGAGGTGGAGGTGGAGGAGGATGAGGAGGAAGAGGAGGAGAATGTTGGTGAGACACAAGAGGGGACCATTGTTGAGTCCTTTACTGTTCAGCGTGTATGGGCAGAAGAAGAGGAGTTGGAGGAGTTGGAGGAGGAGGAAATGGACAGTCAGGCCAGTGAGGGGAGTGAATTCTTACGCGTTGGTACTCTGGCGCATATGGCAGATTTCATGCTAGGCTGCCTATCCCGTGACCCTCGCGTTCAAAGAATTTATTCCAGCACCGATTACTGGGTGTTCACTCTCCTGGACCCACGGTACAAGCAAAATCTTTCCACTCTCATCCCTGCAGAGGAAAGGAGTGTGAGAATGCATGAATACCAGCAGGCCCTGGTGCACAAGCTGAAACAGTATTTCCCTTCTGACAGCGCTAGCGGCAGAGTGCGTAGTTCTGCGGGACAAGTAGCGAGGGAGAGTAGGCGAGCAGGCAGCTTGTCCAGCACTGGCAAGGGTACGCTTTACAAGGCTTTTGCCAGCTTTATGTCACCCCAGCAAGACACTGTCACCTGTCCCCAGTCTCGGCAGAGTAGGGCTGATCTTTACAGAAAGATGGTGAGGGAGTACGTAGCTGACCATACCATCGTCCTAAATGATCACACAGCTCCCTACAACTACTGGGTTTCAAAGCTGGACATGTGGCACGAACTGGCGCTGTACGCCTTGGAGGTTCTTGCCTGCCCTGCCGCTAGCGTCTTGTCCGAGCGGGTTTTCAGTGCAGCTGGTGGCATCATCACCGATAAGCGTACACGCCTGTCGACTGACAGCGCTGACAGGCTGACGCTTATTAAAATGAATAAAGGCTGGATTTCTCAGAATTTCCAATCTCCACCAGGTGAAGGAAGCTCAACCTGAATAATTGATCCACTCCTCCTCCTCCTCATTTTCCTCCTTCTCCTCCTCTTTGTACAGTAAAGCAGAGGAAAATGGCTATTTTTTGACAGGGCCCACTGGCTCTTGCTATAGTACTTCATGCATTTAATTTTTCTGGAGGGCCACCTACCCGGTCCTCTGTTTGAAACAATTTTTGTGAGTGCCACATACAGGCACTCAATCTATTCCATTTTACTGCAGGGCCACCTACCTGCTCCTCTGGTTTGAAACATTTTTGGGACTGCCACATACAGGCACTCAATCTATTCCATTTTACTGGAGGGCCACCTACCTGCTCCTCTGGTTTGAAAAATTTTTGGGACTGCCACATACAGGCACTCAATCTATTCCATTTTACTGCAGGGCCACCTACCTGCTCCTCTGGTTTGAAACATTTTTGGGACTGCCACATACAGGCACTCAATCTATTCCATTTTACTGGAGGGCCACCTACCTGCTCCTCTGGTTTGAAAAATTTTTGGGACTGCCACATACAGGCACTCAATCTATTCCATTTTACTGCAGGGCCACCTACCTGCTCCTCTGGTTTGAAACGTTTTTGGGACTGCCACATACAGGCACTCAATCTATTCCATTTTACTGCAGGGCCACCTACCTGCTCCTCTGGTTTGAAACATTTTTGGGACTGCCACATACAGGCACTCAATCTATTCCATTTTACTGCAGGGCCACCTACCTGCTCCTCTGGTTTGAAACATTTTTGGGACTGCCACATACAGGCACTCAATCTATTCCATTTTACTGGAGGGCCACCTACCTGCTCCTCTGGTTTGAAAAATTTTTGGGACTGCCACATACAGGCACTCAATCTATTCCATTTTACTGCAGGGCCACCTACCTGCTCCTCTGGTTTGAAACATTTTTGGGACTGCCACATACAGGCACTCAATCTATTCCATTTTACTGCAGGGCCACCTACCTGCTCCTCTGGTTTGAAACATTTTTGGGACTGCCACATACAGGCACTCAATCTATTCCATTTTACTGGAGGGCCACCTACCTGCTCCTCTGGTTTGAAAAATTTTTGGGACTGCCACATACAGGCACTCAATCTATTCCATTTTACTGCAGGGCCACCTACCTGCTCCTCTGGTTTGAAACGTTTTTGGGACTGCCACATACAGGCACTCAATCTATTCCATTTTACTGCAGGGCCACCTACCTGCTCCTCTGGTTTGAAACATTTTTGGGACTGCCACATACAGGCACTCAATCTATTCCATTTTACTGCAGGGCCACCTACCTGCTCCTCTGGTTTGAAACATTTTTGGGACTGCCACATACAGGCACTCAATCTATTCCATTTTACTGGAGGGCCACCTACCTGCTCCTCTGGTTTGAAAAATTTTTGGGACTGCCACATACAGGCACTCAATCTATTCCATTTTACTGCAGGGCCACCTACCTGCTCCTCTGGTTTGAAACATTTTTGGGACTGCCACATACAGGCACTCAATCTATTCCATTTTACTGGAGGGCCACCTACCTGCTCCTCTGGTTTGAAAAATGTTTGGGACTGCCACATACAGGCACTATCCAAATTAAATTGTCTCCATAGCAGCCTCCACACGTTGTCTCCATTGCTACCTCCAAAAGTCGTCCATATAGCTGCCTCCATACATCGTCCCTTTATCAAACGAGGTGTGTCAGGCAGAAATTTGGGTTGTTTTCATGGATTACACATCAAAGTTGTTAACTTTGTCGCCACCCTGCTGTGTTATCCACAAAATATACTGGCAAACTTTTACCATTTAGGGATATTATTTCAGCGCTTCTTGCGCATCTGTTTACATTCCCCTCACCCGCCATATCCTAAACTTATAAGAACGCTACTACACTTGATCTTATACAAAAGGTTCTTAGAAGTGCTGTTTGGGGAGTAGCCTAGAGACAGGGGCTTGAATTGGCGAAAGCTCGTCTGGCAGCGGAGCGCCAGCTCCATGCGCATCATGCGCTTCTTGCGCATCTGTTTACATTCCCCTCACCCGCCATATCCCAAACTTATAAGAACGCTACTACACTTAACTTGGTGCAGGCTGGGACCGAGTCTGACCCTGGGGCTGGTCATATACTGCCGACGCAGAGAATTGCGGGGCCTACCTCGGTCCAGGTCTCAAAGGCCTACTATACCTCCTTCCACCCCTCCTCCACCTCCTCCTCCTCCGAATTACCATCCGTGGGCATGGCGCCATCAGTCGGTAGCTCTAGGCACAGCAGCAGTGCCGTCGCTAAGCGACAGCAGGCGGTGCTGAAACTGCTGAGCCTAGGCGATAAAAGGCACACCGCCCAAGAGCTATTACAGGGCATTCCACATCAAAGTTGTTAACTTTGTCGCCACCCTGCTGTGTAATCCACAAAATATACTTGCAAACTTTTACCATTTAGGGATATTATTTCAGCGCTTCTTGCGCATCTGTTTACATTCCCCTCACCCGCCATATCCTAAACTTATAAGAACGCTACTACACTTGATCTTATACAAAAGGTTCTTAGAAGTGCTGTTTGGGGAGTAGCCTAGAGACAGGGGCTTGGATTGGCAAAAGCTCGCCTGGCTGCAGAGCGCCAGCTCCATCCCAAGATCCAACTAACATAGTTGCAGCACCTTTAATCTACTACTAGTTCACTGCCTCCATAATAATAATAATAATAGTCTTTATTTATATAGCGCCATCATATTCCGTAGCGCTTTACAAATCATAGGAAACAAATACAAATGTATTGTAACAGAGCACAACATTTGTATGGAACAACAGGAGTGAGGTCCCTGCTCGCCAGAGCTTACGGTTTATGAAGATGATGGGGTAACACGAGGTAAAAGAATATTTAACGGTCAAGCCATTCTTCTTAGGGAATAGAACAAAATATAATAAATGGAATTGCTGTCGCTTGAACCACTCAGCCGTCATCTTATATACCAGGTCCAGGGTGAATGGGACTGCAGAGAAGTCTGGTGCCTGTTGGTTGCTGGATAACAGATGGGAGGACGACACAGGACGGGTTAGTAGAAGAGTTAAAACTTCATGCAGTTAATGAGTGTTATAGGCTTGCCTAAAGAAATGGGTTTTAAGAGCACGTTTGAAACTTTGGAGGTTAGGTATTAGTCTGATAGTCCAGGGCAGAGCATTCCATAGAATTGGTGCAGCTCTAGAGAAGTCTTGGAGACGCGAGTGGGAGCTCCGCACTAGGGTAGAGGTTAATCTAAGATCACTGGCGGATCTAAGAGCACGGGTTGGGCGATAGACTGAGATAAGAGAGGAGAGGTAGGGGGGTGCAGCATTATACAGAGCTTTATGGATGAGGGTTATTATTATTTTAAACTGTATTCGAAAGGAGACTGGCAGCCAGTGCAGCGACTGGCATGAACTGTAAGCATACATGGTCCCCTTATCAAACGAGCTGTGTCAGGCAGAATTTTGGGTTGTTTTCATGGCTTCCATGTTAACTTTGTCGCCACCCTGCTGTGTAATCCACAAAATATACTGGCAAACTTTTATCATGTACCGATATTATTTGAGCGCTTCTTGCTCACCTCCTTTGGTTCCTCTCTGACACCCATTGGTTTGAAGCCTGAGTCCAATTAGGGTATGTCGCCATGCCACTCTCTAGCCTGCTGCCGCTGCCTCTGCCTCTGCATGCCGTCCCCTATAGTGTCAGGGTCAATTATTGGATGTTTTACATGCTATCTAGCTTCATTCTGTCACTCTGTCATGGCCATGCTGTTGCCCATAATTTCGGCATAATGGTGCGATTAAGCAGCCTCAGAGGCATCCATGCATGCTGCCCCTGCTGTTTCCTGTCCATTTCCGTGGTGTTTCCATCCTTTTCTGAGGTTCCCAGGTGTTTGGCCAAGCTTCCCTGTGCAGAGCCTTGGTCCCCTTGAAAAATGCTCGAGTCTCCCATTGACTTCAATGGGGTTCGTTATTCGAGACGAGCACTCGAGCATCGGGAAAAGTTCGTCTCGAATAACGAGTACCCGAGCATTTTAGTGTTCGCTCATCTCTAATCTTTAACATACAGTAGCCAAACTTTCCAAAGGACGTAAATAGAATTTGATGGCATCAAGGTACATATTTGAAAGTATAATGTCATACTTAAAGCTGTCTACTGCTTCCTTTATTGACATGTCAATTTAAGAGGAAACTAAGAAACTGTTTCTTGTAAAAGGACTGCCGCCTGAACAGGGACTTGAACCCTGGACCCTCAGATTAAAAGTCTGATGCTCTACCGACTGAGCTATCCAGGCTCTGAAAAAGCTCTCACTGAGATAGAAAAAAATACTGAGGTTAAATGAAGGAGAATATAAGGTCCTCATAGTCCATTAACGGCAAAATGAAAAGTTCTTGATTTCATAAATACTTTGGAGTATTACTGTTGAAGTTGTTAGAGATCTTCATGCAAATGGACATAATCACTCAATTAAGAAATATATGCTAAACTTCCACACTGTAAATATGGTTTTAAAGAAACATCAAAGATATAAATGTATCTATTCTCAGTGAGTTTACAATGTCCCTAGATCTTTAACATACAGTAGCCAAACTTTCCAAAGGACGTAAATAGAATTTGATGGCATCAAGGTACATATTTGAAAGTATAATGTCATACTTAAAGCTGTCTACTGCTTCCTTTATTGACATGTCAATTTAAGAGGAAACTAAGAAACTGTTTCTTGTAAAAGGACTGCCGCCTGAACAGGGACTTGAACCCTGGACCCTCAGATTAAAAGTCTGATGCTCTACCGACTGAGCTATCCAGGCTCTGAAAAAGCTCTCACTGAGATAGAAAAAAATACTGAGGTTAAATGAAGGAGAATATAAGGTCCTCATAGTCCATTAACGGCAAAATGAAAAGTTCTTGATTTCATAAATACTTTGGAGTATTACTGTTGAAGTTGTTAGAGATCTTCATGCAAATGGACATAATCACTCAATCAAGAAATATATGCTAAACTTCCACACTGTAAATATGGTTTTAAAGAAACATCAAAGATATAAATGTATCTATTCTCAGCGAGTTTACAATGTCCCTAGATCTTTAACATACAGTAGCCAAACTTTCCAAAGGACGTAAATAGAATTTGATGGCATCAAGGTACATATTTGAAAGTATAATGTCATACTTAAAGCTGTCTACTGCTTCCTTTATTGACATGTCAATTTAAGAGGAAACTAAGAAACTTTTTCTTGTAAAAGGACTGCCGCCTGAACAGGGACTTGAACCCTGGACCCTCAGATTAAAAGTCTGATGCTCTACCGACTGAGCTATCCAGGCTCTGAAAAAGCTCTCACTGAGATAGAAAAAAATACTGAGGTTAAATGAAGGAGAATATAAGGTCCTCATAGTCCATTAACGGCAAAATGAAAAGTTATTGATTTCATAAATACTTTGGAGTATTACTGTTGAAGTTGTTAGAGATCTTCATGCAAATGGACATAATCACTCAATTAAGAAATATATGCTAAACTTCCACACTGTAAATATGGTTTTAAAGAAACATCAAAGATATAAATGTATCTATTCTCAGTGAGTTTACAATGTCCCTAGATCTTTAACATACAGTAGCCAAACTTTCCAAAGGACGTAAATAGAATTTGATGGCATCAAGGTACATATTTGAAAGTATAATGTCATACTTAAAGCTGTCTACTGCTTCCTTTATTGACATGTCAATTTAAGAGGAAACTAAGAAACTGTTTCTTGTAAAAGGACTGCCGCCTGAACATGGACTTGAACCCTGGACCCTCAGATTAAAAGTCTGATGCGCTACCGACTGAGCTATCCAGGCTCTGAAAAAGCTCTCACTGAGATAGAAAAAAATACTGAGGTTAAATGAAGGAGAATATAAGGTCCTCATAGTCCATTAACGGCAAAATGAAAAGTTCTTGATTTCATAAATACTTTGGAGTATTACTGTTGAAGTTGTTAGAGATCTTCATGCAAATGGACATAATCACTCAATCAAGAAATATATGCTAAACTTCCACACTGTAAATATGGTTTTAAAGAAACATCAAAGATATAAATGTATCTATTCTCAGTGAGTTTACAATGTCCCTAGATCTTTAACATACAGTAGCCAAACTTTCCAAAGGACGTAAATAGAATTTGATGGCATCAAGGTACATATTTGAAAGTATAATGTCATACTTAAAGCTGTCTACTGCTTCCTTTATTGACATGTCAATTTAAGAGGAAACTAAGAAACTGTTTCTTGTAAAAGGACTGCCGCCTGAACAGCGACTTGAACCCTGGACCCTCAGATTAAAAGTCTGATGCTCTACCGACTGAGCTATCCAGGCTCTGAAAAAGCTCTCACTGAGATAGAAAAAAATACTGAGGTTAAATGAAGGAGAATATAAGGTCCTCATAGTCCATTAACGGCAAAATGAAAAGTTCTTGATTTCATAAATACTTTGGAGTATTACTGTTGAAGTTGTTAGAGATCTTCATGCAAATGGACATAATCACTCAATGAAGAAATATATGCTAAACTTCCACACCGTAAATATGGTTTTAAAGAAACATCAAAGATATAAATGTATCTATTCTCAGCGAGTTTACAATGTCCCTAGATCTTTAACATACAGTAGCCAAACTTTCCAAAGGACGTAAATAGAATTTGATGGCATCAAGGTACATATTTGAAAGTATAATGTCATACTTAAAGCTGTCTACTGCTTCCTTTATTAACATGTCAATTTAAGAGGAAACTAAGAAACTGTTTTTTTGTAAAAAGACTGCTGTCTGAACAGGGACTTGAACCCTGGACCCTCAGATTAAAAGTCTGATGCTCTACCGACTGAGCTATCCAGGCTCTAAAAAAACTCTCACTGAGACAGAAAAAAATACTGAGGTTAAATGAAGGAGAATATAAGGTCTTCAAAGTCCATTAACGGCAAAATGAAAAGTTCTTGATTTCATAAATACTTTGGAGTATTACTGTTGAAGTTGTTAGAGATCTTCATGCAAATGGACATAATCACTCAATCAAGAAATATATGCTAAACTTCCACACTGTAAATATGGTTTTAAAGAAACATCAAAGATATAAATGTATCTATTCTCAGTGAGTTTACAATGTCCCTAGATCTTTAACATACAGTAGCCAAACTTTCCAAAGGACGTAAATAGAATTTGATGGCATCAAGGTACATATTTGAAAGTATAATGTCATACTTAAAGCTGTCTACTGCTTCCTTTATTGACATGTCAATTTAAGAGGAAACTAAGAAACTGTTTCTTGTAAAAGGACTGCCGCCTGAACAGGGACTTGAACCCTGGACCCTCAGATTAAAAGTCTGATGCTCTACCGACTGAGCTATCCAGGCTCTGAAAAAGCTCTCACTGAGATAGAAAAAAATACTGAGGTTAAATGACGGAGAATATAAGGTCCTCATAGCCCATTAACGGCAAAATGAAAAGTTCTTGATTTCATAAATACTTTGGAGTATTACTGTTGAAGTTGTTAGAGATCTTCATGCAAATGGACATAATCACTCAATCAAGAAATATATGCTAAACTTCCACACTGTAAATATGGTTTTAAAGAAACATCAAAGATATAAATGTATCTATTCTCAGTGAGTTTACAATGTCCCTAGATCTTTAACATACAGTAGCCAAACTTTCCAAAGGACGTAAATAGAATTTGATGGTATCAAGGTACATATTTGAAAGTATAATGTCATACTTACAGCTGTCTTCTGCTTCCTTTATTGACATGTCAATTTAAGAGAAAACTAAGAAACTTTTTCTTGTAAAAGGACTGCCGCCTGAACAGGGACTTGAACCCTGGACCCTCAGATTAAAAGTCTGATGCTCTACCGACCGAGCTATCCAGGCTCTGAAAAAGCTCTCACTGAGATAGAAAAAAATACTGAGGTTAAATGAAGGAGAATATAAGGTCCTCATAGTCCATTAACGGCAAAATGAAAAGTTCTTGATTTCATAAATACTTTGGAGTATTACTGTTGAAGTTGTTAGAGATCTTCATGCAAATGGACATAATCACTCAATTAAGAAATATATGCTAAACTTCCACACTGTAAATATGGTTTTAAAGAAACATCAAAGATATAAATGTATCTATTCTCAGTGAGTTTACAATGTCCCTAGATCTTTAACATACAGTAGCCAAACTTTCCAAAGGACGTAAATAGAATTTGATGGCATCAAGGTACATATTTGAAAGTATAATGTCATACTTAAAGCTGTCTACTGCTTCCTTTATTGACATGTCAATTTAAGAGGAAACTAAGAAACTGTTTCTTGTAAAAGGACTGCCGCCTGAACAGGGACTTGAACCCTGGACCCTCAGATTAAAAGTCTGATGCTCTACCGACTGAGCTGTCCAGGCTCTGAAAAAGCTCTCACTGAGATAGAAAAAAATACTGAGGTTAAATGAAGGAGAATATAAGGTCCTCATAGTCCATTAACGGCAAAATGAAAAGTTCTTGATTTCATAAATACTTTGGAGTATTACTGTTGAAGTTGTTAGAGATCTTCATGCAAATGGACATAATCACTCAATTAAGAAATATATGCTAAACTTCCACACTGTAAATATGGTTTTAAAGAAACATCAAAGATATAAATGTATCTATTCTCAGTGAGTTTACAATGTCCCTAGATCTTTAACATACAGTAGCCAAACTTTCCAAAGGACGTAAATAGAATTTGATGGCATCAAGGTACATATTTGAAAGTATAATGTCATACTTAAAGCTGTCTACTGCTTCCTTTATTGACATGTCAATTTAAGAGGAAACTAAGAAACTGTTTCTTGTAAAAGGACTGCCGCCTGAACAGGGACTTGAACCCTGGACCCTCAGATTAAAAGTCTGATGCTCTACCGACTGAGCTGTCCAGGCTCTGAAAAAGCTCGCACTGAGATAGAAAAAAATACTGAGGTTAAATGAAGGAGAATATAAGGTCCTCATAGTCCATTAACGGCAAAATGAAAAGTTCTTGATTTCATAAATACTTTGGAGTATTACTGTTGAAGTTGTTAGAGATCTTCATGCAAATGGACATAATCACTCAATCAAGAAATATATGCTAAACTTCCACACTGTAAATATGGTTTTAAAGAAACATCAAAGATATAAATGTATCTATTCTCAGCGAGTTTACAATGTCCCTAGATCTTTAACATACAGTAGCCAAACTTTCCAAAGGACGTAAATAGAATTTGATGGCATCAAGGTACATATTTGAAAGTATAATGTCATACTTAAAGCTGTCTACTGCTTCCTTTATTGACATGTCAATTTAAGAGGAAACTAAGAAACTTTTTCTTGTAAAAGGACTGCCGCCTGAACAGGGACTTGAACCCTGGACCCTCAGATTAAAAGTCTGATGCTCTACCGACTGAGCTATCCAGGATCTGAAAAAGCTCTCACTGAGATAGAAAAAAATACTGAGGTTAAATGAAGGAGAATATAAGGTCCTCATAGTCCATTAACGGCAAAATGAAAAGTTCTTGATTTCATAAATACTTTGGAGTATTACTGTTGAAGTTGTTAGAGATCTTCATGCAAATGGACATAATCACTCAATCAAGAAATATATGCTAAACTTCCACACTGTAAATATGGTTTTAAAGAAACATCAAAGATATAAATGTATCTATTCTCAGTGAGTTTACAATGTCCCTAGATCTTTAACATACAGTAGCCAAACTTTCCAAAGGACGTAAATAGAATTTGATGGCATCAAGGTACATATTTGAAAGTATAATGTCATACTTAAAGCTGTCTACTGCTTCCTTTATTGACATGTCAATTTAAGAGGAAACTAAGAAACTGTTTCTTGTAAAAGGACTGCCGCCTGAACAGGGACTTGAACCCTGGACCCTCAGATTAAAAGTCTGATGCTCTACCTACTGAGCTATCCAGGCACTGAAACAGCTCTCACTGAGATAGAAAAAAATACTGAGGTTAAATGAAGGAGAATATAAGGTCCTCATAGTCCATTAACGGCAAAATGAAAAGTTCTTGATTTCATAAATACTTTGGAGTATTACTGTTGAAGTTGTTAGAGATCTTCATGCAAATGGACATAATCACTCAATCAAGAAATATATGCTAAACTTCCACACTGTAAATATGGTTTTAAAGAAACATCAAAGATATAAATGTATCTATTCTCAGCGAGTTTACAATGTCCCTAGATCTTTAACATACAGTAGCCAAACTTTCCAAAGGACGTAAATAGAATTTGATGGCATCAAGGTACATATTTGAAAGTATAATGTCATACTTAAAGCTGTCTACTGCTTCCTTTATTGACATGTCAATTTAAGAGGAAACTAAGAAACTTTTTCTTGTAAAAGGACTGCCGCCTGAACAGGGACTTGAACCCTGGACCCTCAGATTAAAAGTCTGATGCTCTACCGACTGAGCTATCCAGGCTCTGAAAAAGCTCTCACTGAGATAGAAAAAAATACTGAGGTTAAATGAAGGAGAATATAAGGTCCTCATAGTCCATTAACGGCAAAATGAAAAGTTCTTGATTTCATAAATACTTTGGAGTATTACTGTTGAAGTTGTTAGAGATCTTCATGCAAATGGACATAATCACTCAATCAAGAAATATATGCTAAACTTCCACACTGTAAATATGGTTTTAAAGAAACATCAAAGATATAAATGTATCTATTCTCAGTGAGTTTACAATGTCCCTAGATCTTTAACATACAGTAGCCAAACTTTCCAAAGGACGTAAATAGAATTTGATGGCATCAAGGTACATATTTGAAAGTATAATGTCATACTTAAAGCTGTCTACTGCTTCCTTTATTGACATGTCAATTTAAGAGGAAACTAAGAAACTGTTTCTTGTAAAAGGACTGCTGCCTGAACAGGGACTTGAACCCTGGACCCTCAGATTAAAAGTCTGATGCTCTACCGACTGAGCTATCCAGGCTCTGAAAAAGCTCTCACTGAGATAGAAAAAAATACTGAGGTTAAATGAAGGAGAATATAAGGTCCTCATAGTCCATTAACGGCAAAATGAAAAGTTCTTGATTTCATAAATACTTTGGAGTATTACTGTTGAAGTTGTTAGAGATCTTCATGCAAATGGACATAATCACTCAATTAAGAAATATATGCTAAACTTCCACACTGTAAATATGGTTTTAAAGAAACATCAAAGATATAAATGTATCTATTCTCAGTGAGTTTACAATGTCCCTAGATCTTTAACATACAGTAGCCAAACTTTCCAAAGGACGTAAATAGAATTTGATGGCATCAAGGTACATATTTGAAAGTATAATGTCATACTTAAAGCTGTCTACTGCTTCCTTTATTGACATGTCAATTTAAGAGGAAACTAAGAAACTGTTTCTTGTAAAAGGACTGCTGCCTGAACAGGGACTTGATCCCTGGACCCTCAGATTAAAAGTCTGATGCTCTACCGACTGAGCTGTCCAGGCTCTGAAAAAGCTCTCACTGAGATAGAAAAAAATACTGAGGTTAAATGAAGGAGAATATAAGGTCCTCATAGTCCATTAACGGCAAAATGAAAAGTTCTTGATTTCATAAATACTTTGGAGTATTACTGTTGAAGTTGTTAGAGATCTTCATGCAAATGGACATAATCACTCAATCAAGAAATATATGCTAAACTTCCACACTGTAAATATGGTTTTAAAGAAACATCAAAGATATAAATGTATCTATTCTCAGCGAGTTTACAATGTCCCTAGATCTTTAACATACAGTAGCCAAACTTTCCAAAGGACGTAAATAGAATTTGATGGCATTAAGGTACATATTTGAAAGTATAATGTCATACTTAAAGCTGTCTACTGCTTCCTTTATTGACATGTCAATTTAAGAGGAAACTAAGAAACTGTTTCTTGTAAAAGGACTGCCGCCTGAACAGGGACTTGAACCCTGGACCCTCAGATTAAAAGTCTGATGCTCTACCGACTGAGCTATCCAGGCACTGAAACAGCTCTCACTGAGATAGAAAAAAATACTGAGGTTAAATGAAGGAGAATATAAGGTCCTCATAGTCCATTAACGGCAAAATGAAAAGTTCTTGATTTCATAAATACTTTGGAGTATTACTGTTGAAGTTGTTAGAGATCTTCATGCAAATGGACATAATCACTCAATCAAGAAATATATGCTAAACTTCCACACTGTAAATATGGTTTTAAAGAAACATCAAAGATATAAATGTATCTATTCTCAGTGAGTTTACAATGTCCCTAGATCTTTAACATACAGTAGCCAAACTTTCCAAAGGACGTAAATAGAATTTGATGGCATCAAGGTACATATTTGAAAGTATAATGTCATACTTAAAGCTGTCTACTGCTTCCTTTATTGACATGTCAATTTAAGAGGAAACTAAGAAACTGTTTCTTGTAAAAGGACTGCCGCCTGAACAGGGACTTGAACCCTGGACCCTCAGATTAAAAGTCTGATGCTCTACCGACTGAGCTATCCAGGCTCTGAAAAAGCTCTCACTGAGATAGAAAAAAATACTGAGGTTAAATGAAGGAGAATATAAGGTCCTCATAGTCCATTAACGGCAAAATGAAAAGTTCTTGATTTCATAAATACTTTGGAGTATTACTGTTGAAGTTGTTAGAGATCTTCATGCAAATGGACATAATCACTCAATTAAGAAATATATGCTAAACTTCCACACTGTAAATATGGTTTTAAAGAAACATCAAAGATATAAATGTATCTATTCTCAGTGAGTTTACAATGTCCCTAGATCTTTAACATACAGTAGCCAAACTTTCCAAAGGACGTAAATAGAATTTGATGGCATCAAGGTACATATTTGAAAGTATAATGTCATACTTAAAGCTGTCTACTGCTTCCTTTATTGACATGTCAATTTAAGAGGAAACTAAGAAACTGTTTCTTGTAAAAGGACTGCTGCCTGAACAGGGACTTGAACCCTGGACCCTCAGATTAAAAGTCTGATGCTCTACCGACTGAGCTATCCAGGCTCTGAAAAAGCTCTCACTGAGATAGAAAAAAATACTGAGGTTAAATGAAGGAGAATATAAGGTCCTCATAGTCCATTAACGGCAAAATGAAAAGTTCTTGATTTCATAAATACTTTGGAGTATTACTGTTGAAGTTGTTAGAGATCTTCATGCAAATGGACATAATCACTCAATCAAGAAATATATGCTAAACTTCCACACTGTAAATATGGTTTTAAAGAAACATCAAAGATATAAATGTATCTATTCTCAGTGAGTTTACAATGTCCCTAGATCTTTAACATACAGTAGCCAAACTTTCCAAAGGACGTAAATAGAATTTGATGGCATCAAGGTACATATTTGAAAGTATAATGTCATACTTAAAGCTGTCTACTGCTTCCTTTATTGACATGTCAATTTAAGAGGAAACTAAGAAACTGTTTCTTGTAAAAGGACTGCCGCCTGAACAGGGACTTGAACCCTGGACCCTCAGATTAAAAGTCTGATGCTCTACCGACTGAGCCATCCAGGCACTGAAACATCTCTCACTGAGATAGAAAAAAATACTGAGGTTAAATGAAGGAGAATATAAGGTCCTCATAGTCCATTAACGGCAAAATGAAAAGTTCTTGATTTCATAAATACTTTGGAGTATTACTGTTGAAGTTGTTAGAGATCTTCATGCAAATGGACATAATCACTCAATCAAGAAATATATGCTAAACTTCCACACTGTAAATATGGTTTTAAAGAAACATCAAAGATATAAATGTATCTATTCTCAGTGAGTTTACAATGTCCCTAGATCTTTAACATACAGTAGCCAAACTTTCCAAAGGACGTAAATAGAATTTGATGGCATCAAGGTACATATTTGAAAGTATAATGTCATACTTAAAGCTGTCTACTGCTTCCTTTATTGACATGTCAATTTAAGAGGAAACTAAGAAACTGTTTCTTGTAAAAGGACTGCCGCCTGAACAGGGACTTGAACCCTGGACCCTCAGATTAAAAGTCTGATGCTCTACCGACTGAGCTATCCAGGCTCTGAAAAAGCTCTCACTGAGATAGAAAAAAATACTGAGGTTAAATGAAGGAGAATATAAGGTCCTCATAGTCCATTAACGGCAAAATGAAAAGTTCTTGATTTCATAAATACTTTGGAGTATTACTGTTGAAGTTGTTAGAGATCTTCATGCAAATGGACATAATCACTCAATTAAGAAATATATGCTAAACTTCCACACTGTAAATATGGTTTTAAAGAAACATCAAAGATATAAATGTATCTATTCTCAGTGAGTTTACAATGTCCCTAGATCTTTAACATACAGTAGCCAAACTTTCCAAAGGACGTAAATAGAATTTGATGGCATCAAGGTACATATTTGAAAGTATAATGTCATACTTAAAGCTGTCTACTGCTTCCTTTATTGACATGTCAATTTAAGAGGAAACTAAGAAACAGTTTCTTGTAAAAGGACTGCCGCCTGAACAGGGACTTGAAACCTGGACCCTCAGATTAAAAGTCTGATGCTCTACCGACTGAGCTATCCAGGCTCTGAAAAAGCTCTCACTGAGATAGAAAAAAATACTGAGGTTAAATGAAGGAGAATATAAGGTCCTCATAGTCCATTAACGGCAAAATGAAAAGTTCTTGATTTCATAAATACTTTGGAGTATTACTGTTGAAGTTGTTAGAGATCTTCATGCAAATGGACATAATCACTCAATTAAGAAATATATGCTAAACTTCCACACTGTAAATATGGTTTTAAAGAAACATCAAAGATATAAATGTATCTATTCTCAGTGAGTTTACAATGTCCCTAGATCTTTAACATACAGTAGCCAAACTTTCCAAAGGACGTAAATAGAATTTGATGGCATCAAGGTACATATTTGAAAGTATAATGTCATACTTAAAGCTGTCTACTGCTTCCTTTATTGACATGTCAATTTAAGAGGAAACTAAGAAACAGTTTCTTGTAAAAGGACTGCCGCCTGAACAGGGACTTGAACCTTGGACCCTCAGATTAAAAGTCTGATGCTCTACCGACTGAGCTTTCCAGGCTCTGAAAAAGCTCTCACTGAGATAGAAAAAAATACTGAGGTTTAATGAAGGAGAATATAAGGTCCTCATAGTCCATTAACGGCAAAATGAAAAGTTCTTGATTTCATAAATACTTTGGAGTATTACTGTTGAAGTTGTTAGAGATCTTCATGCAAATGGACATAATCACTCAATCAAGAAATATATGCTAAACTTCCACACTGTAAATATGGTTTTAAAGAAACATCAAAGATATAAATGTATCTATTCTCAGCGAGTTTACAATGTCCCTAGATCTTTAACATACAGTAGCCAAACTTTCCAAAGGACGTAAATAGAATTTGATGGCATCAAGGTACATATTTGAAAGTATAATGTCATACTTAAAGCTGTCTACTGCTTCCTTTATTGACATGTCAATTTAAGAGGAAACTAAGAAACTTTTTCTTGTAAAAGGACTGCTGCCTGAACAGGGACTTGAACCCTGGACCCTCAGATTAAAAGTCTGATGCTCTACCGACTGAGCTATCCAGGCTCTGAAAAAGCTCTCACTGAGATAGAAAAAAATACTGAGGTTAAATGAAGGAGAATATAAGGTCCTCATAGTCCATTAACGGCAAAATGAAAAGTTCTTGATTTCATAAATACTTTGGAGTATTACTGTTGAAGTTGTTAGAGATCTTCATGCAAATGGACATAATCACTCAATTAAGAAATATATGCTAAACTTCCACACTGTAAATATGGTTTTAAAGAAACATCAAAGATATAAATGTATCTATTCTCAGTGAGTTTACAATGTCCCTAGATCTTTAACATACAGTAGCCAAACTTTCCAAAGGACGTAAATAGAATTTGATGGCATCAAGGTACATATTTGAAAGTATAATGTCATACTTAAAGCTGTCTACTGCTTCCTTTATTGACATGTCAATTTAAGAGGAAACTAAGAAACTGTTTCTTGTAAAAGGACTGCTGCCTGAACAGGGACTTGAACCCTGGACCCTCAGATTAAAAGTCTGATGCTCTACCGACTGAGCTATCCAGGCTCTGAAAAAGCTCTCACTGAGATAGAAAAAAATACTGAGGTTAAATGAAGGAGAATATAAGGTCCTCATAGTCCATTAACGGCAAAATGAAAAGTTCTTGATTTCATAAATACTTTGGAGTATTACTGTTGAAGTTGTTAGAGATCTTCATGCAAATGGACATAATCACTCAATCAAGAAATATATGCTAAACTTCCACACTGTAAATATGGTTTTAAAGACACATCAAAGATATAAATGTATCTATTCTCAGTGAGTTTACAATGTCCCTAGATCTTTAACATACAGTAGCCAAACTTTCCAAAGGACGTAAATAGAATTTGATGGCATTAAGGTACATATTTGAAAGTATAATGTCATACTTAAAGCTGTCTACTGCTTCCTTTATTGACATGTCAATTTAAGAGGAAACTAAGAAACTGTTTCTTGTAAAAGGACTGCCGCCTGAACAGGGACTTGAACCCTGGACCCTCAGATTAAAAGTCTGATGCTCTACCGACTGAGCTATCCAGGCACTGAAACAGCTCTCACTGAGATAGAAAAAAATACTGAGGTTAAATGAAGGAGAATATAAGGTCCTCATAGTCCATTAACGGCAAAATGAAAAGTTCTTGATTTCATAAATACTTTGGAGTATTACTGTTGAAGTTGTTAGAGATCTTCATGCAAATGGACATAATTACTCAATCAAGAAATATATGCTAAACTTCCACACTGTAAATATGGTTTTAAAGAAACATCAAAGATATAAATGTATCTATTCTCAGTGAGTTTACAATGTCCCTAGATCTTTAACATACAGTAGCCAAACTTTCCAAAGGACGTAAATAGAATTTGATGGCATCAAGGTACATATTTGAAAGTATAATGTCATACTTAAAGCTGTCTACTGCTTCCTTTATTGACATGTCAATTTAAGAGGAAACTAAGAAACTGTTTCTTGTAAAAGGACTGCCGCCTGAACAGGGACTTGAACCCTGGACCCTCAGATTAAAAGTCTGATGCTCTACCGACTGAGCTATCCAGGCTCTGAAAAAGCTCTCACTGAGATAGAAAAAAATACTGAGGTTAAATGAAGGAGAATATAAGGTCCTCATAGTCCATTAACGGCAAAATGAAAAGTTCTTGATTTCATAAATACTTTGGAGTATTACTGTTGAAGTTGTTAGAGATCTTCATGCAAATGGACATAATCACTCAATCAAGAAATATATGCTAAACTTCCACACTGTAAATATGGTTTTAAAGAAACATCAAAGATATAAATGTATCTATTCTCAGCGAGTTTACAATGTCCCTAGATCTTTAACATACAGTAGCCAAACTTTCCAAAGGACGTAAATAGAATTTGATGGCATCAAGGTACATATTTGAAAGTATAATGTCATACTTAAAGCTGTCTACTGCTTCCTTTATTGACATGTCAATTTAAGAGGAAACTAAGAAACTTTTTCTTCTAAAAGGACTGCCGCCTGAACAGGGACTTGAACCCTGGACCCTTAGATTAAAAGTCTGATGCTCTACCGACTGAGCTATCCAGGCTCTGAAAAAGCTCTCACTGAGATAGAAAAAAATACTGAGGTTAAATGAAGGAGAATATAAGGTCCTCATAGTCCATTAACGGCAAAATGAAAAGTTCTTGATTTCATAAATACTTTGGAGTATTACTGTTGAAGTTGTTAGAGATCTTCATGCAAATGGACATAATCACTCAATCAAGAAATATATGCTAAACTTCCACACTGTAAATATGGTTTTAAAGAAACATCAAAGATATAAATGTATCTATTCTCAGTGAGTTTACAATGTCCCTAGATCTTTAACATACAGTAGCCAAACTTTCCAAAGGACGTAAATAGAATTTGATGGCATCAAGGTACATATTTGAAAGTATAATGTCATACTTAAAGCTGTCTACTGCTTCCTTTATTAACATGTCAATTTAAGAGGAAACTAAGAAACTGTTTCTTGTAAAAAGACTGCCACCTGAACAGGGACTTGAACCCTGGACCCTCAGATTTAAAGTCTGATGCTCTACCGACTGAGCTATCCAGGCTCTGAAAAAGCTCTCACTGAGACAGAAAAAAATACTGAGGTTAAATGAAGGAGAATATAAGGTCCTCATAGTCCATTAACGGCAAAATGAAAAGTTCTTGATTTCATAAATACTTTGGAGTATTACTGTTGAAGTTGTTAGAGATCTTCATGCAAATGGACATAATCACTCAATCAAGAAATATATGCTAAACTTCCACACTGTAAATATGGTTTTAAAGAAACATCAAAGATATAAATGTATCTATTCTCAGTGAGTTTACAATGTCCCTAGATCTTTAACATACAGTAGCCAAACTTTCCAAAGGACGTAAATAGAATTTGATGGCATCAAGGTACATATTTGAAAGTATAATGTCATACTTAAAGCTGTCTACTGCTTCCTTTATTGACATGTCAATTTAAGAGGAAACTAAGAAACTGTTTCTTGTAAAAGGACTGCCGCCTGAACAGGGACTTGAACCCTGGACCCTCAGATTAAAAGTCTGATGCTCTACCGACTGAGCTATCCAGGCTCTGAAAAAGCTCTCACTGAGATAGAAAAAAATACTGAGGTTAAATGAAGGAGAATATAAGGTCCTCATAGTCCATTAACGGCAAAATGAAAAGTTCTTGATTTCATAAATACTTTGGAGTATTACTGTTGAAGTTGTTAGAGATCTTCATGCAAATGGACATAATCACTCAATTAAGAAATATATGCTAAACTTCCACACTGTAAATATGGTTTTAAAGAAACATCAAAGATATAAATGTATCTATTCTCAGTGAGTTTACAATGTCCCTAGATCTTTAACATACAGTAGCCAAACTTTCCAAAGGACGTAAATAGAATTTGATGGCATCAAGGTACATATTTGAAAGTATAATGTCATACTTAAAGCTGTCTACTGCTTCCTTTATTGACATGTCAATTTAAGAGGAAACTAAGAAACTGTTTCTTGTAAAAGGACTGCTGCCTGAACAGGGACTTGAACCCTGGACCCTCAGATTAAAAGTCTGATGCTCTACCGACTGAGCTATCCAGGCTCTGAAAAAGCTCTCACTGAGATAGAAAAAAATACTGAGGTTTAATGAAGGAGAATATAAGGTCCTCATAGTCCATTAACGGCAAAATGAAAAGTTCTTGATTTCATAAATACTTTGGAGTATTACTGTTGAAGTTGTTAGAGATCTTCATGCAAATGGACATAATCACTCAATCAAGAAATATATGCTAAACTTCCACACTGTAAATATGGTTTTAAAGAAACATCAAAGATATAAATGTATCTATTCTCAGCGAGTTTACAATGTCCCTAGATCTTTAACATACAGTAGCCAAACTTTCCAAAGGACGTAAATAGAATTTGATGGCATCAAGGTACATATTTGAAAGTATAATGTCATACTTAAAGCTGTCTACTGCTTCCTTTATTGACATGTCAATTTAAGAGGAAACTAAGAAACTTTTTCTTGTAAAAGGACTGCTGCCTGAACAGGGACTTGAACCCTTGACCCTCAGATTAAAAGTCTGATGCTCTACTGACTGAGCTATCCAGGCTCTGAAAAAGCTCTCACTGAGATAGAAAAAAATACTGAGGTTAAATGAAGGAGAATATAAGGTCCTCATAGTCCATTAACGGCAAAATGAAAAGTTCTTGATTTCATAAATACTTTGGAGTATTACTGTTGAAGTTGTTAGAGATCTTCATGCAAATGGACATAATCACTCAATTAAGAAATATATGCTAAACTTCCACACTGTAAATATGGTTTTAAAGAAACATCAAAGATATAAATGTATCTATTCTCAGTGAGTTTACAATGTCCCTAGATCTTTAACATACAGTAGCCAAACTTTCCAAAGGACGTAAATAGAATTTGATGGCATCAAGGTACATATTTGAAAGTATAATGTCATACTTAAAGCTGTCTACTGCTTCCTTTATTGACATGTCAATTTAAGAGGAAACTAAGAAACTGTTTCTTGTAAATGGACTGCTGCCTGAACAGGGACTTGAACCCTGGACCCTCAGATTAAAAGTCTGATGCTCTACCGACTGAGCTGTCCAGGCTCTGAAAAAGCTTTCACTGAGATAGAAAAAAATACTGAGGTTAAATGAAGGAGAATATAAGGTCCTCATAGTCCATTAACGGCAAAATGAAAAGTTCTTGATTTCATAAATACTTTGGAGTATTACTGTTGAAGTTGTTAGAGATCTTCATGCAAATGGACATAATCACTCAATTAAGAAATATATGCTAAACTTCCACACTGTAAATATGGTTTTAAAGAAACATCAAAGATATAAATGTATCTATTCTCAGTGAGTTTACAATGTCCCTAGATCTTTAACATACAGTAGCCAAACTTTCCAAAGGACGTAAATAGAATTTGATGGCATCAAGGTACATATTTGAAAGTATAATGTCATACTTAAAGCTGTCTACTGCTTCCTTTATTGACATGTCAATTTAAGAGGAAACTAAGAAACTGTTTCTTGTAAAAGGACTGCCGCCTGAACAGGGACTTGAACCCTGGACCCTCAGATTAAAAGTCTGATGCTCTACCGACTGAGCTATCCAGGCTCTGAAAAAGCTCTCACTGAGATAGAAAAAAATACTGAGGTTAAATGAAGGAGAATATAAGGTCCTCATAGTCCATTAACGGCAAAATGAAAAGTTCTTGATTTCATAAATACTTTGGAGTATTACTGTTGAAGTTGTTAGAGATCTTCATGCAAATGGACATAATCACTCAATTAAGAAATATATGCTAAACTTCCACACTGTAAATATGGTTTTAAAGAAACATCAAAGATATAAATGTATCTATTCTCAGTGAGTTTACAATGTCCCTAGATCTTTAACATACAGTAGCCAAACTTTCCAAAGGACGTAAATAGAATTTGATGGCATCAAGGTACATATTTGAAAGTATAATGTCATACTTAAAGCTGTCTACTGCTTCCTTTATTGACATGTCAATTTAAGAGGAAACTAAGAAACTGTTTCTTGTAAATGGACTGCTGCCTGAACAGGGACTTGAACCCTGGACCCTCAGATTAAAAGTCTGATGCTCTACCGACTGAGCTGTCCAGGCTCTGAAAAAGCTTTCACTGAGATAGAAAAAAATACTGAGGTTAAATGAAGGAGAATATAAGGTCCTCATAGTCCATTAACGGCAAAATGAAAAGTTCTTGATTTCATAAATACTTTGGAGTATTACTGTTGAAGTTGTTAGAGATCTTCATGCAAATGGATATAATCACTCAATTAAGAAATATATGCTAAACTTCCACACTGTAAATATGGTTTTAAAGAAACATCAAAGATATAAATGTATCTATTCTCAGTGAGTTTACAATGTCCCTAGATCTTTAACATACAGTAGCCAAACTTTCCAAAGGACGTAAATAGAATTTGATGGCATCAAGGTACATATTTGAAAGTATAATGTCATACTTAAAGCTGTCTACTGCTTCCTTTATTGACATGTCAATTTAAGAGGAAACTAAGAAACTGTTTCTTGTAAAAGGACTGCCGCCTGAACAGGGACTTGAACCCTGGACCCTCAGATTAAAAGTCTGATGCTCTACCGACTGAGCTATCCAGGCTCTGAAAAAGCTCTCACTGAGATAGAAAAAAATACTGAGGTTAAATGAAGGAGAATATAAGGTCCTCATAGTCCATTAACGGCAAAATGAAAAGTTCTTGATTTCATAAATACTTTGGAGTATTACTGTTGAAGTTGTTAGAGATCTTCATGCAAATGGACATAATCACTCAATGAAGAAATATATGCTAAACTTCCACACCGTAAATATGGTTTTAAAGAAACATCAAAGATATAAATGTATCTATTCTCAGCGAGTTTACAATGTCCCTAGATCTTTAACATACAGTAGCCAAACTTTCCAAAGGACGTAAATAGAATTTGATGGCATCAAGGTACATATTTGAAAGTATAATGTCATACTTAAAGCTGTCTACTGCTTCCTTTATTAACATGTCAATTTAAGAGGAAACTAAGAAACTGTTTTTTTGTAAAAAGACTGCTGTCTGAACAGGGACTTGAACCCTGGACCCTCAGATTAAAAGTCTGATGCTCTACCGACTGAGCTATCCAGGCTCTAAAAAAACTCTCACTGAGACAGAAAAAAATACTGAGGTTAAATGAAGGAGAATATAAGGTCTTCAAAGTCCATTAACGGCAAAATGAAAAGTTCTTGATTTCATAAATACTTTGGAGTATTACTGTTGAAGTTGTTAGAGATCTTCATGCAAATGGACATAATCACTCAATCAAGAAATATATGCTAAACTTCCACACTGTAAATATGGTTTTAAAGAAACATCAAAGATATAAATGTATCTATTCTCAGTGAGTTTACAATGTCCCTAGATCTTTAACATACAGTAGCCAAACTTTCCAAAGGACGTAAATAGAATTTGATGGCATCAAGGTACATATTTGAAAGTATAATGTCATACTTAAAGCTGTCTACTGCTTCCTTTATTGACATGTCAATTTAAGAGGAAACTAAGAAACTGTTTCTTGTAAAAGGACTGCCGCCTGAACAGGGACTTGAACCCTGGACCCTCAGATTAAAAGTCTGATGCTCTACCGACTGAGCTATCCAGGCTCTGAAACAGCTCGCACTGAGATAGAAAAAAATACTGAGGTTAAATGAAGGAGAATATAAGGTCCTCATAGTCCATTAACGGCAAAATGAAAAGTTCTTGATTTCATAAATACTTTGGAGTATTACTGTTGAAGTTGTTAGAGATCTTCATGCAAATGGACATAATCACTCAATCAAGAAATATATGCTAAACTTCCACACTGTAAATATGGTTTTAAAGAAACATCAAAGATATAAATGTATCTATTCTCAGTGAGTTTACAATGTCCCTAGATCTTTAACATACAGTAGCCAAACTTTCCAAAGGACGTAAATAGAATTTGATGGCATCAAGGTACATATATGAAAGTATAATGTCATACTTAAAGCTGTCTACTGCTTCCTTTATTGACATGTCAATTTAAGAGGAAACTAAGAAACTGTTTCTTGTAAAAGGACTGCCGCCTGAACAGGGACTTGAACCCTGGACCCTCAGATTAAAAGTCTGATGCTCTACCGACTGAGCTATCCAGGCTCTGAAAAAGCTCTCACTGAGATAGAAAAAAATACTGAGGTTAAATGAAGGAGAATATAAGGTCCTCATAGCCCATTAACGGCAAAATGAAAAGTTCTTGATTTCATAAATACTTTGGAGTATTACTGTTGAAGTTGTTAGAGATCTTCATGCAAATGGACATAATCACTCAATCAAGAAATATATGCTAAACTTCCACACTGTAAATATGGTTTTAAAGAAACATCAAAGATATAAATGTATCTATTCTCAGTGAGTTTACAATGTCCCTAGATCTTTAACATACAGTAGCCAAACTTTCCAAAGGACGTAAATAGAATTTGATGGTATCAAGGTACATATTTGAAAGTATAATGTCATACTTACAGCTGTCTTCTGCTTCCTTTATTGACATGTCAATTTAAGAGAAAACTAAGAAACTTTTTCTTGTAAAAGGACTGCCGCCTGAACAGGGACTTGAACCCTGGACCCTCAGATTAAAAGTCTGATGCTCTACCGACCGAGCTATCCAGGCTCTGAAAAAGCTCTCACTGAGATAGAAAAAAATACTGAGGTTAAATGAAGGAGAATATAAGGTCCTCATAGTCCATTAACGGCAAAATGAAAAGTTCTTGATTTCATAAATACTTTGGAGTATTACTGTTGAAGTTGTTAGAGATCTTCATGCAAATGGACATAATCACTCAATTAAGAAATATATGCTAAACTTCCACACTGTAAATATGGTTTTAAAGAAACATCAAAGATATAAATGTATCTATTCTCAGTGAGTTTACAATGTCCCTAGATCTTTAACATACAGTAGCCAAACTTTCCAAAGGACGTAAATAGAATTTGATGGCATCAAGGTACATATTTGAAAGTATAATGTCATACTTAACCCCTTCGCGCTCCGCGGCGGATATATCCGCCACGGAGCGCAGTGACTTAGCGCTCAGTGGCGGATATATCCGCCACGGCTCCTATGCCGGCTCGGCTCTGGATCAGAGCCGAACCGGCATCGGGAAACACGGGGTGCCGGCTGTAACTAATAGCCGGCACCCCAGTGTAACACCCGCGATCGGAGTTGTCTCCGATCGCGGGTGCTTAACCCGTTAGATGCCGCGGTCAGCGCGACCGCGGCATCTAACAAGTATCTGGGGGGTCTTTCCCCCACGATCGGCCCCCCCGAACCGTTTTCGGGGGGCGCCGATCGTTGCTATAGTAACTCTGGGGTCCGATCTGGACCCCAGAGTTAATAGCAAGAATTGCCAGTAAGATGGCGTCTGTGACGTCATCTTACTGGCAAAGTGCCAGCCTATGCAAGTGCATAGGCTGACACTGATAATACTCTGCAATACATGAGTATTGCAGAATATTATCATGAAGAAGCAATCAGAAGATTGCTTCTTCATGTCCCATGGTATAAAAGTGAAAAAGTAAAAAAAAAAGTTATTCAATAAAAAAATAAAGTCATAAATCACTAAAAATGCCCCAAACCCCCAAAACATATAAAGAGACATATAACTCAAAAAAAAAGTCTAAATCATAACACAAACCCCACATATATAGTATCACCGCGTCCGTAACAACCCGTAGAATAAAAGTAAATCATTATTGAACCCCCACGATAAACGCCGTAAAAAAAAACTGTTATAAACCCTCCAAAAATTATGATTTTTACCTTTTCAATCCCACAAAAAATGATATAAAATGCGACCAAAAAACCATATGTACTCAGACCTGATACTGTTGCAAAGTACAACATGTCCCGCAAAAAACAAGCCATCAACCAGCTCCGTAGCCAAAAACGTAACAAAGTTATGCCACTTGGAAGATGGCAATACAAAAATTATAGATTTTTCCCCACATTAGGGTTTTGTTTGACAAATTTAGTAAAACGTAAGAAAATATATTCATGTCTGGTATCCCCGTAATCGTATCAACCCATAGAATAAAGATAACATGACTATTAGTCTATACGGTGAACACCAAAAAAAAAAAAGTCAAAAATCCAGTACAGAATTGATGCTTTTCTACTCCTGCCCTCAAAAAAAGTTCCTAAATTTTCAACAATAGGTGATACCAACCCCAAAATGGTAACAATGGAAAAAGCATCTCATCCCGCAAAAAAAATGCCGTCACATGGCCCCAATAACGAAAAAGCGAAAATTTTATAGCCTTCAAAAGGGGCCAATGAGGAAACTAAATTCCTGGCAGCTGCAGCGCCCTCCTTCCCTTCTGCGCCTCGCTGTGCCCCCATAAAACAAGTAACGGCCACATGTGGGGGGTCGCTGCACTCAGGAGAAATTGCAGAACAAATTGTATGGTGGGTTTTCTCTTTTTATATTTTGGAAATGTGTAAATTTTGGTGCTAAATGAACGTATAAGGGAACAATATGACCATTCTAAATTTCACCTCCATTTTGATTCAATTACTATGAAGATCTCAAGGGGTTAACAATCTTCGTAAAAGCTGTTTCTGATAGCTTGAGGGGTGCAGATTTGAAAATGGGTTGGTTATATAGGGGGTTTTGATGCTAAATATGTAAAATTTCATTCAAAACTGTATTTATCCCCAAAATAGTCAATTCTGAAAATCCGGAAAAGCGATATTCTATTTGCAAGCCGCGTGACGTCAAAATAAATTATCCAGATATTTCAGAAATTATGAAAATGTAAAGTAGACAAATGGGAAATGTTATTCAGCAACTTATTTAGCTGGTAAATCTATCTGCCTGAAAACGTGATGATTTAGAATTTCGAAAATGGCAAATTTTTCAAAAAATTCATCACATTTTCTTTTTTTTGTAAATAAACGCAAAACTTATCTGCCAAAATTTACCACTAAAATGAAGTACAACATGTGGGGAAAAAACAATCTCAGAATCGTTTTGATAAGTAACAGTGTTCAAAAGTTATAACCATATAAAGCGAAGCAAGTCAGAATCCAAAAAATCGGGCTGAGCCTTAAGCTGTAAAATGGCTGCGTCCTTAAGGGGTTAAAGCTGTCTACTGCTTCCTTTATTGACATGTCAATTTAAGAGGAAACTAAGAAACTGTTTCTTGTAAAAGGACTGCCGCCTGAACAGGGACTTGAACCCTGGACCCTCAGATTAAAAGTCTGATGCTCTACCGACTGAGCTGTCCAGGCTCTGAAAAAGCTCTCACTGAGATAGAAAAAAATACTGAGGTTAAATGAAGGAGAATATAAGGTCCTCATAGTCCATTAACGGCAAAATGAAAAGTTCTTGATTTCATAAATACTTTGGAGTATTACTGTTGAAGTTGTTAGAGATCTTCATGCAAATGGACATAATCACTCAATCAAGAAATATATGCTAAACTTCCACACTGTAAATATGGTTTTAAAGAAACATCAAAGATATAAATGTATCTATTCTCAGCGAGTTTACAATGTCCCTAGATCTTTAACATACAGTAGCCAAACTTTCCAAAGGACGTAAATAGAATTTGATGGCATCAAGGTACATATTTGAAAGTATAATGTCATACTTAAAGCTGTCTACTGCTTCCTTTATTGACATGTCAATTTAAGAGGAAACTAAGAAACTTGTTCTTGTAAAAGGACTGCCGCCTGAACAGGGACTTGAACCCTGGACCCTCAGATTAAAAGTCTGATGCTCTACCGACTGAGCTATCCAGGCTCTGAAAAAGCTCTCACTGAGATAGAAAAAAATACTGAGGTTAAATGAAGGAGAATATAAGGTCCTCATAGTCCATTAACGGCAAAATGAAAAGTTCTTGATTTCATAAATACTTTGGAGTATTACTGTTGAAGTTGTTAGAGATCTTCATGCAAATGGACATAATCACTCAATCAAGAAATATATGCTAAACTTCCACACTGTAAATATGGTTTTAAAGAAACATCAAAGATATAAATGTATCTATTCTCAGTGAGTTTACAATGTCCCTAGATCTTTAACATACAGTAGCCAAACTTTCCAAAGGACGTAAATAGAATTTGATGGCATCCAGGTACATATTTGAAAGTATAATGTCATACTTAAAGCTGTCTACTGCTTCCTTTATTGACATGTCAATTTAAGAGGAAACTAAGAAACTGTTTCTTGTAAAAGGACTGCCGCCTGAACAGGGACTTGAACCCTGGACCCTCAGATTAAAAGTCTGATGCTCTATCGACTGAGCTATCCAGGCACTGAAACAGCTCTCACTGAGATAGAAAAAAATACTGAGGTTAAATGAAGGAGAATATAAGGTCCTCATAGTCCATTAACGGCAAAATGAAAAGTTCTTGATTTCATAAATACTTTGGAGTATTACTGTTGAAGTTGTTAGAGATCTTCATGCAAATGGACATAATCACTCAATCAAGAAATATATGCTAAACTTCCACACTGTAAATATGGTTTTAAAGAAACATCAAAGATATAAATGTATCTATTCTCAGCGAGTTTACAATGTCCCTAGATCTTTAACATACAGTAGCCAAACTTTCCAAAGGACGTAAATAGAATTTGATGGCATCAAGGTACATATTTGAAAGTATAATGTCATACTTAAAGCTGTCTACTGCTTCCTTTATTGACATGTCAATTTAAGAGGAAACTAAGAAACTTTTTCTTGTAAAAGGACTGCCGCCTGAACAGGGACTTGAACCCTGGACCCTCAGATTAAAAGTCTGATGCTCTACCGACTGAGCTATCCAGGCTCTGAAAAAGCTCTCACTGAGATAGAAAAAAATACTGAGGTTAAATGAAGGAGAATATAAGGTCCTCATAGTCCATTAACGGCAAAATGAAAAGTTCTTGATTTCATAAATACTTTGGAGTATTACTGTTGAAGTTGTTAGAGATCTTCATGCAAATGGACATAATCACTCAATCAAGAAATATATGCTAAACTTCCACACTGTAAATATGGTTTTAAAGAAACATCAAAGATATAAATGTATCTATTCTCAGTGAGTTTACAATGTCCCTAGATCTTTAACATACAGTAGCCAAACTTTCCAAAGGACGTAAATAGAATTTGATGGCATCAAGGTACATATTTGAAAGTATAATGTCATACTTAAAGCTGTCTACTGCTTCCTTTATTGACATGTCAATTTAAGAGGAAACTAAGAAACTGTTTCTTGTAAAAGGACTGCCGCCTGAACAGGGACTTGAACCCTGGACCCTCAGATTAAAAGTCTGATGCTCTACCGACTGAGCTATCCAGGCACTGAAACAGCTCTCACTGAGATAGAAAAAAATACTGAGGTTAAATGAAGGAGAATATAAGGTCCTCATAGTCCATTAACGGCAAAATGAAAAGTTCTTGATTTCATAAATACTTTGGAGTATTACTGTTGAAGTTGTTAGAGATCTTCATGCAAATGGACATAATCACTCAATCAAGAAATATATGCTAAACTTCCACACTGTAAATATGGTTTTAAAGAAACATCAAAGATATAAATGTATCTATTCTCAGTGAGTTTACAATGTCCCTAGATCTTTAACATACAGTAGCCAAACTTTCCAAAGGACGTAAATAGAATTTGATGGCATCAAGGTACATATTTGAAAGTATAATGTCATACTTAAAGCTGTCTACTGCTTCCTTTATTGACATGTCAATTTAAGAGGAAACTAAGAAACTGTTTCTTGTAAAAGGACTGCTGCCTGAACAGGGACTTGAACCCTGGACCCTCAGATTAAAAGTCTGATGCTCTACCGACCGAGCTATCCAGGCTCTGAAAAAGCTCTCACTGAGATAGAAAAAAATACTGAGGTTAAATGAAGGAGAATATAAGGTCCTCATAGTCCATTAACGGCAAAATGAAAAGTTCTTGATTTCATAAATACTTTGGAGTATTACTGTTGAAGTTGTTAGAGATCTTCATGCAAATGGACATAATCACTCAATTAAGAAATATATGCTAAACTTCCACACTGTAAATATGGTTTTAAAGAAACATCAAAGATATAAATGTATCTATTCTCAGTGAGTTTACAATGTCCCTAGATCTTTAACATACAGTAGCCAAACTTTCCAAAGGACGTAAATAGAATTTGATGGCATCAAGGTACATATTTGAAAGTATAATGTCATACTTAAAGCTGTCTACTGCTTCCTTTATTGACATGTCAATTTAAGAGGAAACTAAGAAACTGTTTCTTGTAAAAGGACTGCTGCCTGAACAGGGACTTGAACCCTGGACCCTCAGATTAAAAGTCTGATGCTCTACCGACGGAGCTGTCCAGGCTCTGAAAAAGCTCTCACTGAGATAGAAAAAAATACTGAGGTTAAATGAAGGAGAATATAAGGTCCTCATAGTCCATTAACGGCAAAATGAAAAGTTCTTGATTTCATAAATACTTTGGAGTATTACTGTTGAAGTTGTTAGAGATCTTCATGCAAATGGACATAATCACTCAATCAAGAAATATATGCTAAACTTCCACACTGTAAATATGGTTTTAAAGAAACATCAAAGATATAAATGTATCTATTCTCAGCGAGTTTACAATGTCCCTAGATCTTTAACATACAGTAGCCAAACTTTCCAAAGGACGTAAATAGAATTTGATGGCATTAAGGTACATATTTGAAAGTATAATGTCATACTTAAAGCTGTCTACTGCTTCCTTTATTGACATGTCAATTTAAGAGGAAACTAAGAAACTGTTTCTTGTAAAAGGACTGCCGCCTGAACAGGGACTTGAACCCTGGACCCTCAGATTAAAAGTCTGATGCTCTACCGACTGAGCTATCCAGGCACTGAAACAGCTCTCACTGAGATAGAAAAAAATACTGAGGTTAAATGAAGGAGAATATAAGGTCCTCATAGTCCATTAACGGCAAAATGAAAAGTTCTTGATTTCATAAATACTTTGGAGTATTACTGTTGAAGTTGTTAGAGATCTTCATGCAAATGGACATAATCACTCAATCAAGAAATATATGCTAAACTTCCACACTGTAAATATGGTTTTAAAGAAACATCAAAGATATAAATGTATCTATTCTCAGTGAGTTTACAATGTCCCTAGATCTTTAACATACAGTAGCCAAACTTTCCAAAGGACGTAAATAGAATTTGATGGCATCAAGGTACATATTTGAAAGTATAATGTCATACTTAAAGCTGTCTACTGCTTCCTTTATTGACATGTCAATTTAAGAGGAAACTAAGAAACTGTTTCTTGTAAAAGGACTGCCGCCTGAACAGGGACTTGAACCCTGGACCCTCAGATTAAAAGTCTGATGCTCTACCGACTGAGCTATCCAGGCTCTGAAAAAGCTCTCACTGAGATAGAAAAAAATACTGAGGTTAAATGAAGGAGAATATAAGGTCCTCATAGTCCATTAACGGCAAAATGAAAAGTTCTTGATTTCATAAATACTTTGGAGTATTACTGTTGAAGTTGTTAGAGATCTTCATGCAAATGGACATAATCACTCAATTAAGAAATATATGCTAAACTTCCACACTGTAAATATGGTTTTAAAGAAACATCAAAGATATAAATGTATCTATTCTCAGTGAGTTTACAATGTCCCTAGATCTTTAACATACAGTAGCCAAACTTTCCAAAGGACGTAAATAGAATTTGATGGCATCAAGGTACATATTTGAAAGTATAATGTCATACTTAAAGCTGTCTACTGCTTCCTTTATTGACATGTCAATTTAAGAGGAAACTAAGAAACTGTTTCTTGTAAAAGGACTGCCGCCTGAACAGGGACTTGAACCCTGGACCCTCAGATTAAAAGTCTGATGCTCTACCGACTGAGCTATCCAGGCTCTGAAAAAGCTCTCACTGAGATAGAAAAAAATACTGAGGTTTAATGAAGGAGAATATAAGGTCCTCATAGTCCATTAACGGCAAAATGAAAAGTTCTTGATTTCATAAATACTTTGGAGTATTACTGTTGAAGTTGTTAGAGATCTTCATGCAAATGGACATAATCACTCAATCAAGAAATATATGCTAAACTTCCACACTGTAAATATGGTTTTAAAGAAACATCAAAGATATAAATGTATCTATTCTCAGCGAGTTTACAATGTCCCTAGATCTTTAACATACAGTAGCCAAACTTTCCAAAGGACGTAAATAGAATTTGATGGCATCAAGGTACATATTTGAAAGTATAATGTCATACTTAAAGCTGTCTACTGCTTCCTTTATTGACATGTCAATTTAAGAGGAAACTAAGAAACTGTTTCTTGTAAATGGACTGCTGCCTGAACAGGGACTTGAACCCTGGACCCTCAGATTAAAAGTCTGATGCTCTACCGACTGAGCTGTCCAGGCTCTGAAAAAGCTCTCACTGAGATAGAAAAAAATACTGAGGTTAAATGAAGGAGAATATAAGGTCCTCATAGTCCATTAACGGCAAAATGAAAAGTTCTTGATTTCATAAATACTTTGGAGTATTACTGTTGAAGTTGTTAGAGATCTTCATGCAAATGGACATAATCACTCAATTAAGAAATATATGCTAAACTTCCACACTGTAAATATGGTTTTAAAGAAACATCAAAGATATAAATGTATCTATTCTCAGTGAGTTTACAATGTCCCTAGATCTTTAACATACAGTAGCCAAACTTTCCAAAGGACGTAAATAGAATTTGATGGCATCAAGGTACATATTTGAAAGTATAATGTCATACTTAAAGCTGTCTACTGCTTCCTTTATTGACATGTCAATTTAAGAGGAAACTAAGAAACTGTTTCTTGTTAAAGTACTGCCGCCTGAACAGGGACTTGAACCCTGGACCCTCAGATTAAAAGTCTGATGCTCTACCGACTGAGCTATCCAGGCTCTGAAAAAGCTCTCACTGAGATAGAAAAAAATACTGAGGTTAAATGAAGGAGAATATAAGGTCCTCATAGTCCATTAACGGCAAAATGAAAAGTTCTTGATTTCATAAATACTTTGGAGTATTACTGTTGAAGTTGTTAGAGATCTTCATGCAAATGGACATAATCACTCAATCAAGAAATATATGCTAAACTTCCACACTGTAAATATGGTTTTAAAGAAACATCAAAGATATAAATGTATCTATTCTCAGTGAGTTTACAATGTCCCTAGATCTTTAACATACAGTAGCCAAACTTTCCAAAGGACGTAAATAGAATTTGATGGCATCAAGGTACATATTTGAAAGTATAATGTCATACTTAAAGCTGTCTACTGCTTCCTTTATTGACATGTCAATTTAAGAGGAAACTAAGAAACTGTTTCTTGTAAAAGGACTGCCGCCTGAACAGGGACTTGAACCCTGGACCCTCAGATTAAAAGTCTGATGCTCTACCGACTGAGCCATCCAGGCACTGAAACATCTCTCACTGAGATAGAAAAAAATACTGAGGTTAAATGAAGGAGAATATAAGGTCCTCATAGTCCATTAACGGCAAAATGAAAAGTTCTTGATTTCATAAATACTTTGGAGTATTACTGTTGAAGTTGTTAGAGATCTTCATGCAAATGGACATAATCACTCAATCAAGAAATATATGCTAAACTTCCACACTGTAAATATGGTTTTAAAGAAACATCAAAGATATAAATGTATCTATTCTCAGTGAGTTTACAATGTCCCTAGATCTTTAACATACAGTAGCCAAACTTTCCAAAGGACGTAAATAGAATTTGATGGCATCAAGGTACATATTTGAAAGTATAATGTCATACTTAAAGCTGTCTACTGCTTCCTTTATTGACATGTCAATTTAAGAGGAAACTAAGAAACTGTTTCTTGTAAAAGGACTGCCGCCTGAACAGGGACTTGAACCCTGGACCCTCAGATTAAAAGTCTGATGCTCTACCGACTGAGCTATCCAGGCTCTGAAAAAGCTCTCACTGAGATAGAAAAAAATACTGAGGTTAAATGAAGGAGAATATAAGGTCCTCATAGTCCATTAACGGCAAAATGAAAAGTTCTTGATTTCATAAATACTTTGGAGTATTACTGTTGAAGTTGTTAGAGATCTTCATGCAAATGGACATAATCACTCAATTAAGAAATATATGCTAAACTTCCACACTGTAAATATGGTTTTAAAGAAACATCAAAGATATAAATGTATCTATTCTCAGTGAGTTTACAATGTCCCTAGATCTTTAACATACAGTAGCCAAACTTTCCAAAGGACGTAAATAGAATTTGATGGCATCAAGGTACATATTTGAAAGTATAATGTCATACTTAAAGCTGTCTACTGCTTCCTTTATTGACATGTCAATTTAAGAGGAAACTAAGAAACAGTTTCTTGTAAAAGGACTGCCGCCTGAACAGGGACTTGAACCCTGGACCCTCAGATTAAAAGTCTGATGTTCTACCGACTGAGCTATCCAGGCTCTGAAAAAGCTCTCACTGAGATAGAAAAAAATACTGAGGTTAAATGAAGGAGAATATAAGGTCCTCATAGTCCATTAACGGCAAAATGAAAAGTTCTTGATTTCATAAATACTTTGGAGTATTACTGTTGAAGTTGTTAGAGATCTTCATGCAAATGGACATAATCACTCAATTAAGAAATATATGCTAAACTTCCACACTGTAAATATGGTTTTAAAGAAACATCAAAGATATAAATGTATCTATTCTCAGTGAGTTTACAATGTCCCTAGATCTTTAACATACAGTAGCCAAACTTTCCAAAGGACGTAAATAGAATTTGATGGCATCAAGGTACATATTTGAAAGTATAATGTCATACTTAAAGCTGTCTACTGCTTCCTTTATTGACATGTCAATTTAAGAGGAAACTAAGAAACAGTTTCTTGTAAAAGGACTGCCGCCTGAACAGGGACTTGAACCTTGGACCCTCAGATTAAAAGTCTGATGCTCTACCGACTGAGCTTTCCAGGCTCTGAAAAAGCTCTCACTGAGATAGAAAAAAATACTGAGGTTTAATGAAGGAGAATATAAGGTCCTCATAGTCCATTAACGGCAAAATGAAAAGTTCTTGATTTCATAAATACTTTGGAGTATTACTGTTGAAGTTGTTAGAGATCTTCATGCAAATGGACATAATCACTCAATCAAGAAATATATGCTAAACTTCCACACTGTAAATATGGTTTTAAAGAAACATCAAAGATATAAATGTATCTATTCTCAGCGAGTTTACAATGTCCCTAGATCTTTAACATACAGTAGCCAAACTTTCCAAAGGACGTAAATAGAATTTGATGGCATCAAGGTACATATTTGAAAGTATAATGTCATACTTAAAGCTGTCTACTGCTTCCTTTATTGACATGTCAATTTAAGAGGAAACTAAGAAACTTTTTCTTGTAAAAGGACTGCCGCCTGAACAGGGACTTGAACCCTGGACCCTCAGATTAAAAGTCTGATGCTCTACCGACTGAGCTATCCAGGCTCTGAAAAAGCTCTCACTGAGATAGAAAAAAATACTGAGGTTAAATGAAGGAGAATATAAGGTCCTCATAGTCCATTAACGGCAAAATGAAAAGTTCTTGATTTCATAAATACTTTGGAGTATTACTGTTGAAGTTGTTAGAGATCTTCATGCAAATGGACATAATCACTCAATTAAGAAATATATGCTAAACTTCCACACTGTAAATATGGTTTTAAAGAAACATCAAAGATATAAATGTATCTATTCTCAGTGAGTTTACAATGTCCCTAGATCTTTAACATACAGTAGCCAAACTTTCCAAAGGACGTAAATAGAATTTGATGGCATCAAGGTACATATTTGAAAGTATAATGTCATACTTAAAGCTGTCTACTGCTTCCTTTATTGACATGTCAATTTAAGAGGAAACTAAGAAACTGTTTCTTGTAAAAGGACTGCCGCCTGAACAGGGACTTGAACCCTGGACCCTCAGATTAAAAGTCTGATGCTCTACCGACTGAGCTATCCAGGCTCTGAAAAAGCTCTCACTGAGATAGAAAAAAATACTGAGGTTAAATGAAGGAGAATATAAGGTCCTCATAGTCCATTAACGGCAAAATGAAAAGTTCTTGATTTCATAAATACTTTGGAGTATTACTGTTGAAGTTGTTAGAGATCTTCATGCAAATGGACATAATCACTCAATCAAGAAATATATGCTAAACTTCCACACTGTAAATATGGTTTTAAAGAAACATCAAAGATATAAATGTATCTATTCTCAGTGAGTTTACAATGTCCCTAGATCTTTAACATACAGTAGCCAAACTTTCCAAAGGACGTAAATAGAATTTGATGGCATTAAGGTACATATTTGAAAGTATAATGTCATACTTAAAGCTGTCTACTGCTTCCTTTATTGACATGTCAATTTAAGAGGAAACTAAGAAACTGTTTCTTGTAAAAGGACTGCCGCCTGAACAGGGACTTGAACCCTGGACCCTCAGATTAAAAGTCTGATGCTCTACCGACTGAGCTATCCAGGCACTGAAACAGCTCTCACTGAGATAGAAAAAAATACTGAGGTTAAATGAAGGAGAATATAAGGTCCTCATAGTCCATTAACGGCAAAATGAAAAGTTCTTGATTTCATAAATACTTTGGAGTATTACTGTTGAAGTTGTTAGAGATCTTCATGCAAATGGACATAATTACTCAATCAAGAAATATATGCTAAACTTCCACACTGTAAATATGGTTTTAAAGAAACATCAAAGATATAAATGTATCTATTCTCAGTGAGTTTACAATGTCCCTAGATCTTTAACATACAGTAGCCAAACTTTCCAAAGGACGTAAATAGAATTTGATGGCATCAAGGTACATATTTGAAAGTATAATGTCATACTTAAAGCTGTCTACTGCTTCCTTTATTGACATGTCAATTTAAGAGGAAACTAAGAAACTGTTTCTTGTAAAAGGACTGCCGCCTGAACAGGGACTTGAACCCTGGACCCTCAGATTAAAAGTCTGATGCTCTACCGACTGAGCTATCCAGGCTCTGAAAAAGCTCTCACTGAGATAGAAAAAAATACTGAGGTTAAATGAAGGAGAATATAAGGTCCTCATAGTCCATTAACGGCAAAATGAAAAGTTCTTGATTTCATAAATACTTTGGAGTATTACTGTTGAAGTTGTTAGAGATCTTCATGCAAATGGACATAATCACTCAATCAAGAAATATATGCTAAACTTCCACACTGTAAATATGGTTTTAAAGAAACATCAAAGATATAAATGTATCTATTCTCAGCGAGTTTACAATGTCCCTAGATCTTTAACATACAGTAGCCAAACTTTCCAAAGGACGTAAATAGAATTTGATGGCATCAAGGTACATATTTGAAAGTATAATGTCATACTTAAAGCTGTCTACTGCTTCCTTTATTGACATGTCAATTTAAGAGGAAACTAAGAAACTTTTTCTTCTAAAAGGACTGCCGCCTGAACAGGGACTTGAACCCTGGACCCTCAGATTAAAAGTCTGATGCTCTACCGACTGAGCTATCCAGGCTCTGAAAAAGCTCTCACTGAGATAGAAAAAAATACTGAGGTTAAATGAAGGAGAATATAAGGTCCTCATAGTCCATTAACGGCAAAATGAAAAGTTCTTGATTTCATAAATACTTTGGAGTATTACTGTTGAAGTTGTTAGAGATCTTCATGCAAATGGACATAATCACTCAATCAAGAAATAAATGCTAAACTTCCACACTGTAAATATGGTTTTAAAGAAACATCAAAGATATAAATGTATCTATTCTCAGTGAGTTTACAATGTCCCTAGATCTTTAACATACAGTAGCCAAACTTTCCAAAGGACGTAAATAGAATTTGATGGCATCAAGGTACATATTTGAAAGTATAATGTCATACTTAAAGCTGTCTACTGCTTCCTTTATTAACATGTCAATTTAAGAGGAAACTAAGAAACTGTTTCTTGTAAAAAGACTGCCGCCTGAACAGGGACTTGAACCCTGGACCCTCAGATTTAAAGTCTGATGCTCTACCGACTGAGCTATCCAGGCTCTGAAAAAGCTCTCACTGAGACAGAAAAAAATACTGAGGTTAAATGAAGGAGAATATAAGGTCCTCATAGTCCATTAACGGCAAAATGAAAAGTTCTTGATTTCATAAATACTTTGGAGTATTACTGTTGAAGTTGTTAGAGATCTTCATGCAAATGGACATAATCACTCAATCAAGAAATATATGCTAAACTTCCACACTGTAAATATGGTTTTAAAGAAACATCAAAGATATAAATGTATCTATTCTCAGTGAGTTTACAATGTCCCTAGATCTTTAACATACAGTAGCCAAACTTTCCAAAGGACGTAAATAGAATTTGATGGCATCAAGGTACATATTTGAAAGTATAATGTCATACTTAAAGCTGTCTACTGCTTCCTTTATTGACATGTCAATTTAAGAGGAAACTAAGAAACTGTTTCTTGTAAAAGGACTGCCGTCTGAACAGGGACTTGAACCCTGGACCCTCAGATTAAAAGTCTGATGCTCTACCGACTGAGCTATCCAGGCTCTGAAAAAGCTCTCACTGAGATAGAAAAAAATACTGAGGTTAAATGAAGGAGAATATAAGGTCCTCATAGTCCATTAACGGCAAAATGAAAAGTTCTTGATTTCATAAATACTTTGGAGTATTACTGTTGAAGTTGTTAGAGATCTTCATGCAAATGGACATAATCACTCAATTAAGAAATATATGCTAAACTTCCACACTGTAAATATGGTTTTAAAGAAACATCAAAGATATAAATGTATCTATTCTCAGTGAGTTTACAATGTCCCTAGATCTTTAACATACAGTAGCCAAACTTTCCAAAGGACGTAAATAGAATTTGATGGCATCAAGGTACATATTTGAAAGTATAATGTCATACTTAAAGCTGTCTACTGCTTCCTTTATTGACATGTCAATTTAAGAGGAAACTAAGAAACTGTTTCTTGTAAAAGGACTGCTGCCTGAACAGGGACTTGAACCCTGGACCCTCAGATTAAAAGTCTGATGCTCTACCGACTGAGCTATCCAGGCTCTGAAAAAGCTCTCACTGAGATAGAAAAAAATACTGAGGTTTAATGAAGGAGAATATAAGGTCCTCATAGTCCATTAACGGCAAAATGAAAAGTTCTTGATTTCATAAATACTTTGGAGTATTACTGTTGAAGTTGTTAGAGATCTTCATGCAAATGGACATAATCACTCAATCAAGAAATATATGCTAAACTTCCACACTGTAAATATGGTTTTAAAGAAACATCAAAGATATAAATGTATCTATTCTCAGCGAGTTTACAATGTCCCTAGATCTTTAACATACAGTAGCCAAACTTTCCAAAGGACGTAAATAGAATTTGATGGCATCAAGGTACATATTTGAAAGTATAATGTCATACTTAAAGCTGTCTACTGCTTCCTTTATTGACATGTCAATTTAAGAGGAAACTAAGAAACTTTTTCTTGTAAAAGGACTGCTGCCTGAACAGGGACTTGAACCCTTGACCCTCAGATTAAAAGTCTGATGCTCTACCGACTGAGCTATCCAGGCTCTGAAAAAGCTCTCACTGAGATAGAAAAAAATACTGAGGTTAAATGAAGGAGAATATAAGGTCCTCATAGTCCATTAACGGCAAAATGAAAAGTTCTTGATTTCATAAATACTTTGGAGTATTACTGTTGAAGTTGTTAGAGATCTTCATGCAAATGGACATAATCACTCAATTAAGAAATATATGCTAAACTTCCACACTGTAAATATGGTTTTAAAGAAACATCAAAGATATAAATGTATCTATTCTCAGTGAGTTTACAATGTCCCTAGATCTTTAACATACAGTAGCCAAACTTTCCAAAGGACGTAAATAGAATTTGATGGCATCAAGGTACATATTTGAAAGTATAATGTCATACTTAAAGCTGTCTACTGCTTCCTTTATTGACATGTCAATTTAAGAGGAAACTAAGAAACTGTTTCTTGTAAATGGACTGCTGCCTGAACAGGGACTTGAACCCTGGACCCTCAGATTAAAAGTCTGATGCTCTACCGACTGAGCTGTCCAGGCTCTGAAAAAGCTTTCACTGAGATAGAAAAAAATACTGAGGTTAAATGAAGGAGAATATAAGGTCCTCATAGTCCATTAACGGCAAAATGAAAAGTTCTTGATTTCATAAATACTTTGGAGTATTACTGTTGAAGTTGTTAGAGATCTTCATGCAAATGGACATAATCACTCAATTAAGAAATATATGCTAAACTTCCACACTGTAAATATGGTTTTAAAGAAACATCAAAGATATAAATGTATCTATTCTCAGTGAGTTTACAATGTCCCTAGATCTTTAACATACAGTAGCCAAACTTTCCAAAGGACGTAAATAGAATTTGATGGCATCAAGGTACATATTTGAAAGTATAATGTCATACTTAAAGCTGTCTACTGCTTCCTTTATTGACATGTCAATTTAAGAGGAAACTAAGAAACTGTTTCTTGTAAAAGGACTGCCGCCTGAACAGGGACTTGAACCCTGGACCCTCAGATTAAAAGTCTGATGCTCTACCGACTGAGCTATCCAGGCTCTGAAAAATCTCTCACTGAGATAGAAAAAAATACTGAGGTTAAATGAAGGAGAATATAAGGTCCTCATAGTCCATTAACGGCAAAATGAAAAGTTCTTGATTTCATAAATACTTTGGAGTATTACTGTTGAAGTTGTTAGAGATCTTCATGCAAATGGACATAATCACTCAATCAAGAAATATATGCTAAACTTCCACACTGTAAATATGGTTTTAAAGAAACATCAAAGATATAAATGTATCTATTCTCAGTGAGTTTACAATGTCCCTAGATCTTTAACATACAGTAGCCAAACTTTCCAAAGGACGTAAATAGAATTTGATGGCATCAAGGTACATATTTGAAAGTATAATGTCATACTTAAAGCTGTCTACTGCTTCCTTTATTGACATGTCAATTTAAGAGGAAACTAAGAAACTGTTTCTTGTAAAAGGACTGCCGCCTGAACAGGGACTTGAACCCTGGACCCTCAGATTAAAAGTCTGATGCTCTACCGACTGAGCTATCCAGGCTCTGAAAAAGCTCTCACTGAGATAGAAAAAAATACTGAGGTTAAATGAAGGAGAATATAAGGTCCTCATAGTCCATTAACGGCAAAATGAAAAGTTCTTGATTTCATAAATACTTTGGAGTATTACTGTTGAAGTTGTTAGAGATCTTCATGCAAATGGACATAATCACTCAATTAAGAAATATATGCTAAACTTCCACACTGTAAATATGGTTTTAAAGAAACATCAAAGATATAAATGTATCTATTCTCAGTGAGTTTACAATGTCCCTAGATCTTTAACATACAGTAGCCAAACTTTCCAAAGGACGTAAATAGAATTTGATGGCATCAAGGTACATATTTGAAAGTATAATGTCATACTTAAAGCTGTCTACTGCTTCCTTTATTGACATGTCAATTTAAGAGGAAACTAAGAAACAGTTTCTTGTAAAAGGACTGCCGCCTGAACAGGGACTTGAACCCTGGACCCTCAGATTAAAAGTCTGATGCTCTACCGACTGAGCTATCCAGGCTCTGAAAAAGCTCTCACTGACATAGAAAAAAATACTGAGGTTAAATGAAGGAGAATATAAGGTCCTCATAGTCCATTAACGGCAAAATGAAAAGTTCTTGATTTCATAAATACTTTGGAGTATTACTGTTGAAGTTGTTAGAGATCTTCATGCAAATGGACATAATCACTCAATTAAGAAATATATGCTAAACTTCCACACTGTAAATATGGTTTTAAAGAAACATCAAAGATATAAATGTATCTATTCTCAGTGAGTTTACAATGTCCCTAGATCTTTAACATACAGTAGCCAAACTTTCCAAAGGACGTAAATAGAATTTGATGGCATCAAGGTACATATTTGAAAGTATAATGTCATACTTAAAGCTGTCTACTGCTTCCTTTATTGACATGTCAATTTAAGAGGAAACTAAGAAACAGTTTCTTGTAAAAGGACTGCCGCCTGAACAGGGACTTGAACCCTGGACCCTCAGATTAAAAGTCTGATGCTCTACCGACTGAGCTTTCCAGGCTCTGAAAAAGCTCTCACTGAGATAGAAAAAAATACTGAGGTTTAATGAAGGAGAATATAAGGTCCTCATAGTCCATTAACGGCAAAATGAAAAGTTCTTGATTTCATAAATACTTTGGAGTATTACTGTTGAAGTTGTTAGAGATCTTCATGCAAATGGACATAATCACTCAATCAAGAAATATATGCTAAACTTCCACACTGTAAATATGGTTTTAAAGAAACATCAAAGATATAAATGTATCTATTCTCAGCGAGTTTACAATGTCCCTAGATCTTTAACATACAGTAGCCAAACTTTCCAAAGGACGTAAATAGAATTTGATGGCATCAAGGTACATATTTGAAAGTATAATGTCATACTTAAAGCTGTCTACTGCTTCCTTTATTGACATGTCAATTTAAGAGGAAACTAAGAAACTTTTTCTTGTAAAAGGACTGCCGCCTGAACAGGGACTTGAACCCTGGACCCTCAGATTAAAAGTCTGATGCTCTACCGACTGAGCTATCCAGGCTCTGAAAAAGCTCTCACTGAGATAGAAAAAAATACTGAGGTTAAATGAAGGAGAATATAAGGTCCTCATAGTCCATTAACGGCAAAATGAAAAGTTCTTGATTTCATAAATACTTTGGAGTATTACTGTTGAAGTTGTTAGAGATCTTCATGCAAATGGACATAATCACTCAATTAAGAAATATATGCTAAACTTCCACACTGTAAATATGGTTTTAAAGAAACATCAAAGATATAAATGTATCTATTCTCAGTGAGTTTACAATGTCCCTAGATCTTTAACATACAGTAGCCAAACTTTCCAAAGGACGTAAATAGAATTTGATGGCATCAAGGTACATATTTGAAAGTATAATGTCATACTTAAAGCTGTCTACTGCTTCCTTTATTGACATGTCAATTTAAGAGGAAACTAAGAAACTGTTTCTTGTAAAAGGACTGCCGCCTGAACAGGGACTTGAACCCTGGACCCTCAGATTAAAAGTCTGATGCTCTACCGACTGAGCTATCCAGGCTCTGAAAAAGCTCTCACTGAGATAGAAAAAAATACTGAGGTTAAATGAAGGAGAATATAAGGTCCTCATAGTCCATTAACGGCAAAATGAAAAGTTCTTGATTTCATAAATACTTTGGAGTATTACTGTTGAAGTTGTTAGAGATCTTCATGCAAATGGACATAATCACTCAATCAAGAAATATATGCTAAACTTCCACACTGTAAATATGGTTTTAAAGAAACATCAAAGATATAAATGTATCTATTCTCAGTGAGTTTACAATGTCCCTAGATCTTTAACATACAGTAGCCAAACTTTCCAAAGGACGTAAATAGAATTTGATGGCATTAAGGTACATATTTGAAAGTATAATGTCATACTTAAAGCTGTCTACTGCTTCCTTTATTGACATGTCAATTTAAGAGGAAACTAAGAAACTGTTTCTTGTAAAAGGACTGCCGCCTGAACAGGGACTTGAACCCTGGACCCTCAGATTAAAAGTCTGATGCTCTACCGACTGAGCTATCCAGGCACTGAAACAGCTCTCACTGAGATAGAAAAAAATACTGAGGTTAAATGAAGGAGAATATAAGGTCCTCATAGTCCATTAACGGCAAAATGAAAAGTTCTTGATTTCATAAATACTTTGGAGTATTACTGTTGAAGTTGTTAGAGATCTTCATGCAAATGGACATAATTACTCAATCAAGAAATATATGCTAAACTTCCACACTGTAAATATGGTTTTAAAGAAACATCAAAGATATAAATGTATCTATTCTCAGTGAGTTTACAATGTCCCTAGATCTTTAACATACAGTAGCCAAACTTTCCAAAGGACGTAAATAGAATTTGATGGCATCAAGGTACATATTTGAAAGTATAATGTCATACTTAAAGCTGTCTACTGCTTCCTTTATTGACATGTCAATTTAAGAGGAAACTAAGAAACTGTTTCTTGTAAAAGGACTGCCACCTGAACAGGGACTTGAACCCTGGACCCTCAGATTAAAAGTCTGATGCTCTACCGACTGAGCTATCCAGGCTCTGAAAAAGCTCTCACTGAGATAGAAAAAAATACTGAGGTTAAATGAAGGAGAATATAAGGTCCTCATAGTCCATTAACGGCAAAATGAAAAGTTCTTGATTTCATAAATACTTTGGAGTATTACTGTTGAAGTTGTTAGAGATCTTCATGCAAATGGACATAATCACTCAATCAAGAAATATATGCTAAACTTCCACACTGTAAATATGGTTTTAAAGAAACATCAAAGATATAAATGTATCTATTCTCAGCGAGTTTACAATGTCCCTAGATCTTTAACATACAGTAGCCAAACTTTCCAAAGGACGTAAATAGAATTTGATGGCATCAAGGTACATATTTGAAAGTATAATGTCATACTTAAAGCTGTCTACTGCTTCCTTTATTGACATGTCAATTTAAGAGGAAACTAAGAAACTTTTTCTTCTAAAAGGACTGCCGCCTGAACAGGGACTTGAACCCTGGACCCTCAGATTAAAAGTCTGATGCTCTACCGACTGAGCTATCCAGGCTCTGAAAAAGCTCTCACTGAGATAGAAAAAAATACTGAGGTTAAATGAAGGAGAATATAAGGTCCTCATAGTCCATTAACGGCAAAATGAAAAGTTCTTGATTTCATAAATACTTTGGAGTATTACTGTTGAAGTTGTTAGAGATCTTCATGCAAATGGACATAATCACTCAATCAAGAAATATATGCTAAACTTCCACACTGTAAATATGGTTTTAAAGAAACATCAAAGATATAAATGTATCTATTCTCAGTGAGTTTACAATGTCCCTAGATCTTTAACATACAGTAGCCAAACTTTCCAAAGGACGTAAATAGAATTTGATGGCATTAAGGTACATATTTGAAAGTATAATGTCATACTTAAAGCTGTCTACTGCTTCCTTTATTGACATGTCAATTTAAGAGGAAACTAAGAAACTGTTTCTTGTAAAAGGACTGCCGCCTGAACAGGGACTTGAACCCTGGACCCTCAGATTAAAAGTCTGATGCTCTACCGACTGAGCTATCCAGGCACTGAAACAGCTCTCACTGAGATAGAAAAAAATACTGAGGTTAAATGAAGGAGAATATAAGGTCCTCATAGTCCATTAACGGCAAAATGAAAAGTTCTTGATTTCATAAATACTTTGGAGTATTACTGTTGAAGTTGTTAGAGATCTTCATGCAAATGGACATAATTACTCAATCAAGAAATATATGCTAAACTTCCACACTGTAAATATGGTTTTAAAGAAACATCAAAGATATAAATGTATCTATTCTCAGTGAGTTTACAATGTCCCTAGATCTTTAACATACAGTAGCCAAACTTTCCAAAGGACGTAAATAGAATTTGATGGCATCAAGGTACATATTTGAAAGTATAATGTCATACTTAAAGCTGTCTACTGCTTCCTTTATTGACATGTCAATTTAAGAGGAAACTAAGAAACTGTTTCTTGTAAAAGGACTGCCACCTGAACAGGGACTTGAACCCTGGACCCTCAGATTAAAAGTCTGATGCTCTACCGACTGAGCTATCCAGGCTCTGAAAAAGCTCTCACTGAGATAGAAAAAAATACTGAGGTTAAATGAAGGAGAATATAAGGTCCTCATAGTCCATTAACGGCAAAATGAAAAGTTCTTGATTTCATAAATACTTTGGAGTATTACTGTTGAAGTTGTTAGAGATCTTCATGCAAATGGACATAATCACTCAATCAAGAAATATATGCTAAACTTCCACACTGTAAATATGGTTTTAAAGAAACATCAAAGATATAAATGTATCTATTCTCAGCGAGTTTACAATGTCCCTAGATCTTTAACATACAGTAGCCAAACTTTCCAAAGGACGTAAATAGAATTTGATGGCATCAAGGTACATATTTGAAAGTATAATGTCATACTTAAAGCTGTCTACTGCTTCCTTTATTGACATGTCAATTTAAGAGGAAACTAAGAAACTTTTTCTTCTAAAAGGACTGCCGCCTGAACAGGGACTTGAACCCTGGACCCTCAGATTAAAAGTCTGATGCTCTACCGACTGAGCTATCCAGGCTCTGAAAAAGCTCTCACTGAGATAGAAAAAAATACTGAGGTTAAATGAAGGAGAATATAAGGTCCTCATAGTCCATTAACGGCAAAATGAAAAGTTCTTGATTTCATAAATACTTTGGAGTATTACTGTTGAAGTTGTTAGAGATCTTCATGCAAATGGACATAATCACTCAATCAAGAAATATATGCTAAACTTCCACACTGTAAATATGGTTTTAAAGAAACATCAAAGATATAAATGTATCTATTCTCAGTGAGTTTACAATGTCCCTAGATCTTTAACATACAGTAGCCAAACTTTCCAAAGGACGTAAATAGAATTTGATGGCATCAAGGTACATATTTGAAAGTATAATGTCATACTTAAAGCTGTCTACTGCTTCCTTTATTAACATGTCAATTTAAGAGGAAACTAAGAAACTGTTTCTTGTAAAAAGACTGCCGCCTGAACAGGGACTTGAACCCTGGACCCTCAGATTTAAAGTCTGATGCTCTACCGACTGAGCTATCCAGGCTCTGAAAAAGCTCTCACTGAGACAGAAAAAAATACTGAGGTTAAATGAAGGAGAATATAAAGTCCTCATAGTCCATTAACGGCAAAATGAAAAGTTCTTGATTTCATAAATACTTTGGAGTATTACTGTTGAAGTTGTTAGAGATCTTCATGCAAATGGACATAATCACTCAATTAAGAAATATATGCTAAACTTCCACACTGTAAATATGGTTTTAAAGAAACATCAAAGATATAAATGTATCTATTCTCAGTGAGTTTACAATGTCCCTAGATCTTTAACATACAGTAGCCAAACTTTCCAAAGGACGTAAATAGAATTTGATGGCATAAAGGTACATATTTGAAAGTATAATGTCATACTTAAAGCTGTCTACTGCTTCCTTTATTGACATGTCAATTTAAGAGGAAACTAAGAAACTTTTTCTTGTAAAAGGACTGCCGCCTGAACAGGGACTTGAACCCTGGACCCTCAGATTAAAAGTCTGATGCTCTACCGACTGAGCTATCCAGGCTCTGAAAAAGCTCTCACTGAGATAGAAAAAAATACTGAGGTTAAATGAAGGAGAATATAAGGTCCTCATAGTCCATTAACGGCAAAATGAAAAGTTCTTGATTTCATGAATACTTTGGAGTATTACTGTTGAAGTTGTTAGAGATCTTCATGCAAATGGACATAATCACTCAATCAAGAAATATATGCTAAACTTCCACACTGTAAATATGGTTTTAAAGAAACATCAAAGATATAAATGTATCTATTCTCGGTGAGTTTACAATGTCCCTAGATCTTTAACATACAGTAGCCAAACTTTCCAAAGGACGTAAATAGAATTTGATGGCATCAAGGTACATATTTGAAAGTATAATGTCATACTTAAAGCTGTCTACTGCTTCCTTTATTGACATGTCAATTTAAGAGGAAACTAAGAAACTGTTTCTTGTAAAAGGACTGCCGCCTGAACAGGGACTTGAACCCTGGACCCTCAGATTAAAAGTCTGATGCTCTACCGACTGAGCCATCCAGGCACTGAAACATCTCTCACTGAGATAGAAAAAAATACTGAGGTTAAATGAAGGAGAATATAAGGTCCTCATAGTCCATTAACGGCAAAATGAAAAGTTCTTGATTTCATAAATACTTTGGAGTATTACTGTTGAAGTTGTTAGAGATCTTCATGCAAATGGACATAATCACTCAATTAAGAAATATATGCTAAACTTCCACACTGTAAATATGGTTTTAAAGAAACATCAAAGATATAAATGTATCTATTCTCAGTGAGTTTACAATGTCCCTAGATCTTTAACATACAGTAGCCAAACTTTCCAAAGGACGTAAATAGAATTTGATGGCATCAAGGTACATATTTGAAAGTATAATGTCATACTTAAAGCTGTCTACTGCTTCCTTTATTGACATGTCAATTTAAGAGGAAACTAAGAAACAGTTTCTTGTAAAAGGACTGCCGCCTGTACAGGGACTTGAACCCTGGACCCTCAGATTAAAAGTCTGATGCTCTACCGACTGAGCTATCCAGGCTCTGAAAAAGCTCTCACTGAGATAGAAAAAAATACTGAGGTTAAATGAAGGAGAATATAAGGTCCTCATAGTCCATTAACGGCAAAATGAAAAGTTCTTGATTTCATAAATACTTTGGAGTATTACTGTTGAAGTTGTTAGAGATCTTCATGCAAATGGACATAATCACTCAATTAAGAAATATATGCTAAACTTCCACACTGTAAATATGGTTTTAAAGAAACATCAAAGATATAAATGTATCTATTCTCAGTGAGTTTACAATGTCCCTAGATCTTTAACATACAGTAGCCAAACTTTCCAAAGGACGTAAATAGAATTTGATGGCATCAAGGTACATATTTGAAAGTATAATGTCATACTTAAAGCTGTCTACTGCTTCCTTTATTGACATGTCAATTTAAGAGGAAACTAAGAAACAGTTTCTTGTAAAAGGACTGCCGCCTGAACAGGGACTTGAACCCTGGACCCTCAGATTAAAAGTCTGATGCTCTACCGACTGAGCTTTCCAGGCTCTGAAAAAGCTCTCACTGAGATAGAAAAAAATACTGAGGTTTAATGAAGGAGAATATAAGGTCCTCATAGTCCATTAACGGCAAAATGAAAAGTTCTTGATTTCATAAATACTTTGGAGTATTACTGTTGAAGTTGTTAGAGATCTTCATGCAAATGGACATAATCACTCAATCAAGAAATATATGCTAAACTTCCACACTGTAAATATGGTTTTAAAGAAACATCAAAGATATAAATGTATCTATTCTCAGCGAGTTTACAATGTCCCTAGATCTTTAACATACAGTAGCCAAACTTTCCAAAGGACGTAAATAGAATTTGATGGCATCAAGGTACATATTTGAAAGTATAATGTCATACTTAAAGCTGTCTACTGCTTCCTTTATTAACATGTCAATTTAAGAGGAAACTAAGAAACTTTTTCTTGTAAAAGGACTGCCGCCTGAACAGGGACTTGAACCCTGGACCCTCAGATTAAAAGTCTGATGCTCTACCGACTGAGCTATCCAGGCTCTGAAAAAGCTCTCACTGAGATAGAAAAAAATACTGAGGTTAAATGAAGGAGAATATAAGGTCCTCATAGTCCATTAACGGCAAAATGAAAAGTTCTTGATTTCATAAATACTTTGGAGTATTACTGTTGAAGTTGTTAGAGATCTTCATGCAAATGGACATAATCACTCAATTAAGAAATATATGCTAAACTTCCACACTGTAAATATGGTTTTAAAGAAACATCAAAGATATAAATGTATCTATTCTCAGTGAGTTTACAATGTCCCTAGATCTTTAACATACAGTAGCCAAACTTTCCAAAGGACGTAAATAGAATTTGATGGCATCAAGGTACATATTTGAAAGTATAATGTCATACTTAAAGCTGTCTACTGCTTCCTTTATTGACATGTCAATTTAAGAGGAAACTAAGAAACTGTTTCTTGTAAAAGGACTGCCGCCTGAACAGGGACTTGAACCCTGGACCCTCAGATTAAAAGTCTGATGCTCTACCGACTGAGCTATCCAGGCTCTGAAAAAGCTCTCACTGAGATAGAAAAAAATACTGAGGTTAAATGAAGGAGAATATAAGGTCCTCATAGTCCATTAACGGCAAAATGAAAAGTTCTTGATTTCATAAATACTTTGGAGTATTACTGTTGAAGTTGTTAGAGATCTTCATGCAAATGGACATAATCACTCAATCAAGAAATATATGCTAAACTTCCACACTGTAAATATGGTTTTAAAGAAACATCAAAGATATAAATGTATCTATTCTCAGTGAGTTTACAATGTCCCTAGATCTTTAACATACAGTAGCCAAACTTTCCAAAGGACGTAAATAGAATTTGATGGCATTAAGGTACATATTTGAAAGTATAATGTCATACTTAAAGCTGTCTACTGCTTCCTTTATTGACATGTCAATTTAAGAGGAAACTAAGAAACTGTTTCTTGTAAAAGGACTGCCGCCTGAACAGGGACTTGAACCCTGGACCCTCAGATTAAAAGTCTGATGCTCTACCGACTGAGCTATCCAGGCACTGAAACAGCTCTCACTGAGATAGAAAAAAATACTGAGGTTAAATGAAGGAGAATATAAGGTCCTCATAGTCCATTAACGGCAAAATGAAAAGTTCTTGATTTCATAAATACTTTGGAGTATTACTGTTGAAGTTGTTAGAGATCTTCATGCAAATGGACATAATTACTCAATCAAGAAATATATGCTAAACTTCCACACTGTAAATATGGTTTTAAAGAAACATCAAAGATATAAATGTATCTATTCTCAGTGAGTTTACAATGTCCCTAGATCTTTAACATACAGTAGCCAAACTTTCCAAAGGACGTAAATAGAATTTGATGGCATCAAGGTACATATTTGAAAGTATAATGTCATACTTAAAGCTGTCTACTGCTTCCTTTATTGACATGTCAATTTAAGAGGAAACTAAGAAACTGTTTCTTGTAAAAGGACTGCCACCTGAACAGGGACTTGAACCCTGGACCCTCAGATTAAAAGTCTGATGCTCTACCGACTGAGCTATCCAGGCTCTGAAAAAGCTCTCACTGAGATAGAAAAAAATACTGAGGTTAAATGAAGGAGAATATAAGGTCCTCATAGTCCATTAACGGCAAAATGAAAAGTTCTTGATTTCATAAATACTTTGGAGTATTACTGTTGAAGTTGTTAGAGATCTTCATGCAAATGGACATAATCACTCAATCAAGAAATATATGCTAAACTTCCACACTGTAAATATGGTTTTAAAGAAACATCAAAGATATAAATGTATCTATTCTCAGCGAGTTTACAATGTCCCTAGATCTTTAACATACAGTAGCCAAACTTTCCAAAGGACGTAAATAGAATTTGATGGCATCAAGGTACATATTTGAAAGTATAATGTCATACTTAAAGCTGTCTACTGCTTCCTTTATTGACATGTCAATTTAAGAGGAAACTAAGAAACTTTTTCTTCTAAAAGGACTGCCGCCTGAACAGGGACTTGAACCCTGGACCCTCAGATTAAAAGTCTGATGCTCTACCCACTGAGCTATCCAGGCTCTGAAAAAGCTCTCACTGAGATAGAAAAAAATACTGAGGTTAAATGAAGGAGAATATAAGGTCCTCATAGTCCATTAACGGCAAAATGAAAAGTTCTTGATTTCATAAATACTTTGGAGTATTACTGTTGAAGTTGTTAGAGATCTTCATGCAAATGGACATAATCACTCAATCAAGAAATATATGCTAAACTTCCACACTGTAAATATGGTTTTAAAGAAACATCAAAGATATAAATGTATCTATTCTCAGTGAGTTTACAATGTCCCTAGATCTTTAACATACAGTAGCCAAACTTTCCAAAGGACGTAAATAGAATTTGATGGCATCAAGGTACATATTTGAAAGTATAATGTCATACTTAAAGCTGTCTACTGCTTCCTTTATTAACATGTCAATTTAAGAGGAAACTAAGAAACTGTTTCTTGTAAAAAGACTGCCGCCTGAACAGGGACTTGAACCCTGGACCCTCAGATTTAAAGTCTGATGCTCTACCGACTGAGCTATCCAGGCTCTGAAAAAGCTCTCACTGAGACAGAAAAAAATACTGAGGTTAAATGAAGGAGAATATAAAGTCCTCATAGTCCATTAACGGCAAAATGAAAAGTTCTTGATTTCATAAATACTTTGGAGTATTACTGTTGAAGTTGTTAGAGATCTTCATGCAAATGGACATAATCACTCAATTAAGAAATATATGCTAAACTTCCACACTGTAAATATGGTTTTAAAGAAACATCAAAGATATAAATGTATCTATTCTCAGTGAGTTTACAATGTCCCTAGATCTTTAACATACAGTAGCCAAACTTTCCAAAGGACGTAAATAGAATTTGATGGCATTAAGGTACATATTTGAAAGTATAATGTCATACTTAAAGCTGTCTACTGCTTCCTTTATTGACATGTCAATTTAAGAGGAAACTAAGAAACTGTTTCTTGTAAAAGGACTGCCGCCTGAACAGGGACTTGAACCCTGGACCCTCAGATTAAAAGTCTGATGCTCTACCGACTGAGCTATCCAGGCACTGAAACAGCTCTCACTGAGATAGAAAAAAATACTGAGGTTAAATGAAGGAGAATATAAGGTCCTCATAGTCCATTAACGGCAAAATGAAAAGTTCTTGATTTCATAAATACTTTGGAGTATTACTGTTGAAGTTGTTAGAGATCTTCATGCAAATGGACATAATTACTCAATCAAGAAATATATGCTAAACTTCCACACTGTAAATATGGTTTTAAAGAAACATCAAAGATATAAATGTATCTATTCTCAGTGAGTTTACAATGTCCCTAGATCTTTAACATACAGTAGCCAAACTTTCCAAAGGACGTAAATAGAATTTGATGGCATCAAGGTACATATTTGAAAGTATAATGTCATACTTAAAGCTGTCTACTGCTTCCTTTATTGACATGTCAATTTAAGAGGAAACTAAGAAACTGTTTCTTGTAAAAGGACTGCCACCTGAACAGGGACTTGAACCCTGGACCCTCAGATTAAAAGTCTGATGCTCTACCGACTGAGCTATCCAGGCTCTGAAAAAGCTCTCACTGAGATAGAAAAAAATACTGAGGTTAAATGAAGGAGAATATAAGGTCCTCATAGTCCATTAACGGCAAAATGAAAAGTTCTTGATTTCATAAATACTTTGGAGTATTACTGTTGAAGTTGTTAGAGATCTTCATGCAAATGGACATAATCACTCAATCAAGAAATATATGCTAAACTTCCACACTGTAAATATGGTTTTAAAGAAACATCAAAGATATAAATGTATCTATTCTCAGCGAGTTTACAATGTCCCTAGATCTTTAACATACAGTAGCCAAACTTTCCAAAGGACGTAAATAGAATTTGATGGCATCAAGGTACATATTTGAAAGTATAATGTCATACTTAAAGCTGTCTACTGCTTCCTTTATTGACATGTCAATTTAAGAGGAAACTAAGAAACTTTTTCTTCTAAAAGGACTGCCGCCTGAACAGGGACTTGAACCCTGGACCCTCAGATTAAAAGTCTGATGCTCTACCCACTGAGCTATCCAGGCTCTGAAAAAGCTCTCACTGAGATAGAAAAAAATACTGAGGTTAAATGAAGGAGAATATAAGGTCCTCATAGTCCATTAACGGCAAAATGAAAAGTTCTTGATTTCATAAATACTTTGGAGTATTACTGTTGAAGTTGTTAGAGATCTTCATGCAAATGGACATAATCACTCAATCAAGAAATATATGCTAAACTTCCACACTGTAAATATGGTTTTAAAGAAACATCAAAGATATAAATGTATCTATTCTCAGTGAGTTTACAATGTCCCTAGATCTTTAACATACAGTAGCCAAACTTTCCAAAGGACGTAAATAGAATTTGATGGCATCAAGGTACATATTTGAAAGTATAATGTCATACTTAAAGCTGTCTACTGCTTCCTTTATTAACATGTCAATTTAAGAGGAAACTAAGAAACTGTTTCTTGTAAAAAGACTGCCGCCTGAACAGGGACTTGAACCCTGGACCCTCAGATTTAAAGTCTGATGCTCTACCGACTGAGCTATCCAGGCTCTGAAAAAGCTCTCACTGAGACAGAAAAAAATACTGAGGTTAAATGAAGGAGAATATAAAGTCCTCATAGTCCATTAACGGCAAAATGAAAAGTTCTTGATTTCATAAATACTTTGGAGTATTACTGTTGAAGTTGTTAGAGATCTTCATGCAAATGGACATAATCACTCAATTAAGAAATATATGCTAAACTTCCACACTGTAAATATGGTTTTAAAGAAACATCAAAGATATAAATGTATCTATTCTCAGTGAGTTTACAATGTCCCTAGATCTTTAACATACAGTAGCCAAACTTTCCAAAGGACGTAAATAGAATTTGATGGCATAAAGGTACATATTTGAAAGTATAATGTCATACTTAAAGCTGTCTACTGCTTCCTTTATTGACATGTCAATTTAAGAGGAAACTAAGAAACTTTTTCTTGTAAAAGGACTGCCGCCTGAACAGGGACTTGAACCCTGGACCCTCAGATTAAAAGTCTGATGCTCTACCGACTGAGCTATCCAGGCTCTGAAAAAGCTCTCACTGAGATAGAAAAAAAAACTGAGGTTAAATGAAGGAGAATATAAGGTCCTCATAGTCCATTAACGGCAAAATGAAAAGTTCTTGATTTCATGAATACTTTGGAGTATTACTGTTGAAGTTGTTAGAGATCTTCATGCAAATGGACATAATCACTCAATCAAGAAATATATGCTAAACTTCCACACTGTAAATATGGTTTTAAAGAAACATCAAAGATATAAATGTATCTATTCTCAGTGAGTTTACAATGTCCCTAGATCTTTAACATACAGTAGCCAAACTTTCCAAAGGACGTAAATAGAATTTGATGGCATCAAGGTACATATTTGAAAGTATAATGTCATACTTAAAGCTGTCTACTGCTTCCTTTATTGACATGTCAATTTAAGAGGAAACTAAGAAACTGTTTCTTGTAAAAGGACTGCCGCCTGAACAGGGACTTGAACCCTGGACCCTCAGATTAAAAGTCTGATGCTCTACCGACTGAGCTATCCAGGCTCTGAAACAGCTCTCACTGAGATAGAAAAAAATACTGAGGTTAAATGAAGGAGAATATAAGGTCCTCATAGTCCATTAACGGCAAAATGAAAAGTTCTTGATTTCATAAATACTTTGGAGTATTACTGTTGAAGTTGTTAGAGATCTTCATGCAAATGGACATAATCACTCAATCAAGAAATATATGCTAAACTTCCACACTGTAAATATGGTTTTAAAGAAACATCAAAGATATAAATGTATCTATTCTCAGTGAGTTTACAATGTCCCTAGATCTTTAACATACAGTAGCCAAACTTTCCAAAGGACGTAAATAGAATTTGATGGCATCAAGGTACATATTTGAAAGTATAATGTCATACTTAAAGCTGTCTACTGCTTCCTTTATTGACATGTCAATTTAAGAGGAAACTAAGAAACTGTTTCTTGTAAAAGGACTGCCGCCTGAACAGGGACTTGAACCCTGGACCCTCAGATTAAAAGTCTGATGTTCTACCGACTGAGCTATCCAGGCTCTGAAAACGCTCTCACTGAGATAGAAAAAAATACTGAGGTTAAATGAAGGAGAATATAAGGTCCTCATAGTCCATTAACGGCAAAATGAAAAGTTCTTGATTTCATAAATACTTTGGAGTATTACTGTTGAAGTTGTTAGAGATCTTCATGCAAATGGACATAATCACTCAATCAAGAAATACATGCTAAACTTCCACACTGTAAATATGGTTTTAAAGAAACATCAAAGATATAAATGATTATATTCTCAGTGAGTTTACAATGTCCCTAGATCTTTAACAAACAGTAGCCAAACTTTCCAAAGGACGTAAATAGAATTTGATGGCATCAAGGTACATATTTGAAAGTATAATGTCATACTTAAAGCTGTCTACTGCTTCCTTTATTAACATGTCAATTTAAGAGGAAACTAAGAAACTGTTTCTTGTAAAAAGACTGCCGCCTGAACAGGGACTTGAACCCTGGACCCTCAGATTAAAAGTCTGATGCTCTACCGACTGAGCTATCCAGGCTCTGAAAAACTGTCACTGAGATAGAAAAAAATACTGAGGTTAAATGAAGGAGAATATAAGGTCCTCATAGTCCATTAACGGCAAAATGAAAAGTTCTTGATTTCATAAATACTTTGGAGTATTACTGTTGAAGTTGTTAGAGATCGTCATGCAAATGGACATAATCACTCAATCAAGAAATATATGCTAAACTTCCACACTGTAAATATGGTTTTAAAGAAACATCAAAGATATAAATGTATCTATTCACAGTGAGTTTACAATGTCCCTAGATCTTTAACATACAGTAGCCAAACTTTCCAAAGGACGTAAATAGAATTTGATGGCATCAAGGTACATATTTGAAAGTATAATGTCATACTTAAAGCTGTCTACTGCTTCCTTTATTTACATGTCAATTTAAGAGGAAACTAAGAAACTGTTTCTTGTAAAAGGACTGCCGCCTGAACAGGGACTTGAACCCTGGACCCTCAGATTAAAAGTCTGATGCTCTACCGACTGAGCTATCCAGGCTCTGAAAAAGCTCTCACTGAGATAGAAAAAAATACTGAGGTTAAATGAAGGAGAATATAAGGTCCTCATAGTCCATTAACGGCAAAATGAAAAGTTCTTGATTTCATAAATACTTTGGAGTATTACTGTTGAAGTTGTTAGAGATCTTCATGCAAATGGACATAATCACTCAATTAAGAAATATATGCTAAACTTCCACACTGTAAATATGGTTTTAAAGAAACATCAAAGATATAAATGTATCTATTCTCAGTGAGTTTACAATGTCCCTAGATCTTTAACATACAGTAGCCAAACTTTCCAAAGGACGTAAATAGAATTTGATGGCATCAAGGTACATATTTGAAAGTATAATGTCATACTTAAAGCTGTCTACTGCTTCCTTTATTGACATGTCAATTTAAGAGGAAACTAAGAAACTGTTTCTTGTAAAAGGACTGCCGCCTGAACAGGGACTTGAACCCTGGACCCTCAGATTAAAAGTCGGATGCTCTACCGACTGAGCTATCCAGGCTCTGAAAAAGCTCTCACTGAGATAGAAAAAAATACTGAGGTTAAATGAAGGAGAATATAAGGTCCTCATAGTCCATTAACGGCAAAATGAAAAGTTCTTGATTTCATAAATACTTTGGAGTATTACTGTTGAAGTTGTTAGAGATCTTCATGCAAATGGACATAATCACTCAATTAAGAAATATATGCTAAACTTCCACACTGTAAATATGGTTTTAAAGAAACATCAAAGATATAAATGTATCTATTCTCAGTGAGTTTACAATGTCCCTAGATCTTTAACATACAGTAGCCACACTTTCCAAAGGACGTAAATAGAATTTGATGGCATCAAGGTACATATTTGAAAGTATAATGTCATACTTAAAGCTGTCTACTGCTTCCTTTATTGACATGTCAATTTAAGAGGAAACTAAGAAACTGTTTCTTGTAAAAGGACTGCCGCCTGAACAGGGACTTGAACCCTGGACCCTCAGATTAAAAGTCTGATGCTCTACCGACTGAGCTATCCAGGCTCTGAAAACGCTCTCACTAAGATAGAAAAAAATACAGAGGTTAAATGAAGGAGAATATAAGGTCCTCATAGTCCATTAACGGCAAAATGAAAAGTTCTTGATTTCATAAATACTTTGGAGTATTACTGTTGAAGTTGTTAGAGATCTTCATGCAAATGGACATAATCACTCAATCAAGAAATACATGCTAAACTTCCACACTGTAAATATGGTTTTAAAGAAACATCAAAGATATAAATGATTATATTCTCAGTGAGTTTACAATGTCCCTAGATCTTTAACAAACAGTAGCCAAACTTTCCAAAGGACGTAAATAGAATTTGATGGCATCAAGGTACATATTTGAAAGTATAATGTCATACTTAAAGCTGTCTACTGCTTCCTTTATTAACATGTCAATTTAAGAGGAAACTAAGAAACTGTTTCTTGTAAAAAGACTGCCGCCTGAACAGGGACTTGAACCCTGGACCCTCAGATTAAAAGTCTGATGCTCTACCGACTGAGCTATCCAGGCTCTGAAAAAGCTCTCACTGAGATAGAAAAAAATACTGAGGTTAAATGAAGGCGAATATAAGGTCCTCATAGTCCATTAACGGCAAAATGAAAAGTTCTTGATTTCATAAATACTTTGGAGTATTACTGTTGAAGTTGTTAGAGATCTTCATGCAAATGGACATAATCACTCAATTAAGAAATATATGCTAAACTTCCACACTGTAAATATGGTTTTAAAGAAACATCAAAGATATAAATGTATCTATTCTCAGTGAGTTTACAATGTCCCTAGATCTTTAACATACAGTAGCCAAACTTTCCAAAGGACGTAAATAGAATTTGATGGCATCAAGGTACATATTTGAAAGTATAATGTCATACTTAAAGCTGTCTACTGCTTCCTTTATTGACATGTCAATTTAAGAGGAAACTAAGAAACTGTTTCTTGTAAAAGGACTGCCGCCTGAACAGGGACTTGAACCCTGGACCCTCAGATTAAAAGTCTGATGTTCTACCGACTGAGCTATCCAGGCTCTGAAAACGCTCTCACTGAGATAGAAAAAAATACTGAGGTTAAATGAAGGAGAATATAAGGTCCTCATAGTCCATTAACGGCAAAATGAAAAGTTCTTGATTTCATAAATACTTTGGAGTATTACTGTTGAAGTTGTTAGAGATCTTCATGCAAATGGACATAATCACTCAATCAAGAAATACATGCTAAACTTCCACACTGTAAATATGGTTTTAAAGAAACATCAAAGATATAAATGATTATATTCTCAGTGAGTTTACAATGTCCCTAGATCTTTAACAAACAGTAGCCAAACTTTCCAAAGGACGTAAATAGAATTTGATGGCATCAAGGTACATATTTGAAAGTATAATGTCATACTTAAAGCTGTCTACTGCTTCCTTTATTAACATGTCAATTTAAGAGGAAACTAAGAAACTGTTTCTTGTAAAAAGACTGCCGCCTGAACAGGGACTTGAACCCTGGACCCTCAGATTAAAAGTCTGATGCTCTACCGACTGAGCTATCCAGGCTCTGAAAAACTGTCACTGAGATAGAAAAAAATACTGAGGTTAAATGAAGGAGAATATAAGGTCCTCATAGTCCATTAACGGCAAAATGAAAAGTTCTTGATTTCATAAATACTTTGGAGTATTACTGTTGAAGTTGTTAGAGATCTTCATGCAAATGGACATAATCACTCAATCAAGAAATATATGCTAAACTTCCACACTGTAAATATGGTTTTAAAAAAACATCAAAGATATAAATGTATCTATTCTCAGTGAGTTTACAATGTCCCTAGATCTTTAACATACAGTAGCCAAACTTTCCAAAGGACGTAAATAGAATTTGATGGCATCAAGGTACATATTTGAAAGTATAATGTCATACTTAAAGCTGTCTACTGCTTCCTTTATTGACATGTCAATTTAAGAGGAAACTAAGAAACTGTTTCTTGTAAAAGGACTGCCGCCTGAACAGGGACTTGAACCCTGGACCCTCAGATTAAAAGTCTGATGCTCTACCGACTGAGCTATCCAGGCTCTGAAACAGCTCTCACTGAGATAGAAAAAAATACTGAGGTTAAATGAGGGAGAATATAAGGTCCTCATAGTCCATTAACGGCAAAATGAAAAGTTCTTGATTTCATAAATACTTTGGAGTATTACTGTTGAAGTTGTTAGAGATCTTCATGCAAATGGACATAATCACTCAATCAAGAAATATATGCTAAACTTCCACACTGTAAATATGGTTTTAAAGAAACATCAAAGATATAAATGTATCTATTCTCAGTGAAATTACAATGTCCCTAGATCTTTAACATACAGTAGCCAAACTTTCCAAAGGACGTAAATAGAATTTGATGGCATCAAGGTACATATTTGAAAGTATAATGTCATACTTAAAGCTGTCTACTGCTTCCTTTATTAACATGTCAATTTAAGAGGAAACTAAGAAACTGTTTCTTGTAAAAGGACTGCCGCCTGAACAGGGACTTGAACCCTGGACCCTCAGATTAAAAGTCTGATGCTCTACCGACTGAGCTATCCAGGCTCTGAAAAAGCTCTCACTGAGATAGAAAAAAATACTGAGGTTAAATGAAGGAGAATATAAGGTCCTCATAGTCCATTAACGGCAAAATGAAAAGTTCTTGATTTCATAAATACTTTGGAGTATTACTGTTGAAGTTGTTAGAGATCTTCATGCAAATGGACATAATCACTCAATCAAGAAATATATGCTAAACTTCCACACTGTAAATATGGTTTTAAAGAAACATCAAAGATATAAATGTATCTATTCTCAGTGAGTTTACAATGTCCCTAGATCTTTAACATACAGTAGCCAAACTTTCCAAAGGACGTAAATAGAATTTGATGGCATCAAGGTACATATTTGAAAGTATAATGTCATACTTAAAGCTGTCTACTGCTTCCTTTATTAACATGTCAATTTAAGAGGAAACTAAGAAACTGTTTCTTGTAAAAGGACTGCCGCCTGAACAGGGACTTGAACCCTGGACCCTCAGATTAAAAGTCTGATGCACTACCGACTGAGCTATCCAGGCTCTGAAAAAGCTCTCACTGAGATAGAAAAAAATACTGAGGTTAAATGAAGGAGAATATAAGGTCCTCATAGTCCATTAACGGCAAAATGAAAAGTTCTTGATTTCATAAATACTTTGGAGTATTACTGTTGAAGTTGTTAGAGATCGTCATGCAAATGGACATAATCACTCAATCAAGAAATATATGCTAAACTTCCACACTGTAAATATGGTTTTAAAGAAACATCAAAGATATAAATGTATCTATTCACAGTGAGTTTACAATGTCCCTAGATCTTTAACATACAGTAGCCAAACTTTCCAAAGGACGTAAATAGAATTTGATGGCATCAAGGTACATATTTGAAAGTATAATGTCATACTTAAAGCTGTCTACTGCTTCCTTTATTTACATGTCAATTTAAGAGGAAACTAAGAAACTGTTTCTTGTAAAAGGACTGCCGCCTGAACAGGGACTTGAACCCTGGACCCTCAGATTAAAAGTCTGATGCTCTACCGACTGAGCTATTCAGGCTCTGAAAAAGCTCTCACTGAGATAGAAAAAAATACTGAGGTTAAATGAAGGAGAATATAAGGTCCTCATAGTCCATTAACGGCAAAATGAAAAGTTCTTGATTTCATAAATACTTTGGAGTATTACTGTTGAAGTTGTTAGAGATCTTCATGCAAATGGACATAATCACTCAATCAAGAAATACATGCTAAACTTCCACACTGTAAATATGGTTTTAAAGAAACATCAAAGATATAAATGATTATATTCTCAGTGAGTTTACAATGTCCCTAGATCTTTAACAAACAGTAGCCAAACTTTCCAAAGGACGTAAATAGAATTTGATGGCATCAAGGTACATATTTGAAAGTATAATGTCATACTTAAAGCTGTCTACTGCTTCCTTTATTAACATGTCTATTTAAGAGGAAACTAAGAAACTGTTTCTTGTAAAAGGACTGCCGCCTGAACAGGGACTTGAACCCTGGACCCTCAGATTAAAAGTCTGATGCTCTACCGACTGAGCTATCCAGGCTCTGAAACAGCTCTCACTGAGATAGAAAAAAATACTGAGGTTAAATGAAGGAGAATATAAGGTCCTCATAGTCCATTAACGGCAAAATGAAAAGTTCTTGATTTCATAAATACTTTGGAGTATTACTGTTGAAGTTGTTAGAGATCTTCATGCAAATGGACATAATCACTCAATCAAGAAATATATGCTAAACTTCCACACTGTAAATATGGTTTTAAAGAAACATCAAAGATATAAATGTATCTATTCTCAGTGAGTTTAAAATGTCCCTAGATCTTTAACATACAGTAGCCAAACTTTCCAAAGGACGTAAATAGAATTTGATGGCATCGAGGTACATATTTGAAAGTATAATGTCATACTTAAAGCTGTCTACTGCTTCCTTTATTAACATGTCTATTTAAGAGGAAACTAAGAAACTGTTTCTTGTAAAAGGACTGCCGCCTGAACAGGGACTTGAACCCTGGACCCTCAGATTAAAAGTCTGATGCTCTACCGACTGAGCTATCCAGGCTCTGAAACAGCTCTCACTGAGATAGAAAAAAATACTGAGGTTAAATGAAGGAGAATATAAGGTCCTCATAGTCCATTAACGGCAAAATGAAAAGTTCTTGATTTCATAAATACTTTGGAGTATTACTGTTGAAGTTGTTAGAGATCTTCATGCAAATGGACATAATCACTCAATCAAGAAATATATGCTAAACTTCCACACTGTAAATATGGTTTTAAAGAAACATCAAAGATATAAATGTATTTATTCTCAGTGAGTTTACAATGTCCCTAGATCTTTAACATACAGTAGCCAAACTTTCCAAAGGACGTAAATAGAATTTGATGGCATCAAGGTACATATTTGAAAGTATGATGTCATACTTAAAGCTGTCTACTGCTTCCTTTATTAACATGTCTATTTAAGAGGAAACTAAGAAACTGTTTCTTGTAAAAGGACTGCTGCCTGAACAGGGACTTGAACCCTGGACCCTCAGATTAAAAGTCTGATGCTCTACCGACTGAGCTATCCAGGCTCTGAAAAAGCTCTCACTGAGATAGAAAAAAATACTGAGGTTAAATGAAGGAGAATATAAGGTCCTCATAGTCCATTAACCGCAAAATGAAAAGTTCTTGATTTCATAAATACTTTGGAGTATTACTGTTGAAGTTGTTAGAGATCTTCATGCAAATGGACATAATCACTCAATCAAGAAATATATGCTAAACTTCCACACTGTAAATATGGTTTTAAAGAAACATCAAAGATATAAATGTATTTATTCTCAGTGAGTTTACAATGTCCCTAGATCTTTAACATACAGTAGCCAAACTTTCCAAAGGACGTAAATAGAATTTGATGGCATCAAGGTACATATTTGAAAGTATGATGTCATACTTAAAGCTGTCTACTGCTTCCTTTATTAACATGTCTATTTAAGAGGAAACTAAGAAACTGTTTCTTGTAAAAGGACTGCTGCCTGAACAGGGACTTGAACCCTGGACCCTCAGATTAAAAGTCTGATGCTCTACCGACTGAGCTATCCAGGCTCTGAAAAAGCTCTCACTGAGATAGAAAAAAATACTGAGGTTAAATGAAGGAGAATATAAGGTCCTCATAGTCCATTAACCGCAAAATGAAAAGTTCTTGATTTCATAAATACTTTGGAGTATTACTGTTGAATTTGTTAGAGATCTTCATGCAAATGGACATAATCACTCAATCAAGAAATATATGCTAAACTTCCACACTGTAAATATGGTTTTAAAGAAACATCAAAGATATAAATGTATCTATTCTCAGTGAGTTTACAATGTCCCTAGATCTTTAACATACAGTAGCCAAACTTTCCAAAGGACGTAAATAGAATTTGATGGCATCAAGGTACATATTTGAAAGTATAATGTCATACTTAAAGCTGTCTACTGCTTCCTGTATTGACATGTCAATTTAAGAGGAAACTAAGAAACTGTTTCTTGTAAAAGGACTGCCGCCTGAACAGGGACTTGAACCCTGGACCCTCAGATTAAAAGTCTGGTGCTCTACCGACTGAGCTATCCAGGCTCTGAAAAAGCTCTCACTGAGATAGAAAAAAATACTGAGGTTAAATGAAGGAGAATATAAGGTCCTCATAGTCCATTAACGGCAAAATGAAAAGTTCTTGATTTCATAAATACTTTGGAGTATTACTGTTGAAGTTGTTAGAGATCTTCATGCAAATGGACATAATCACTCAATCAAGAAATATATGCTAAACTTCCACACTGTAAATATGGTTTTAAAGAAACATCAAAGATATAAATGTATCTATTCTCAGTGAGTTTACAATGTCCCTAGATCTTTAACATACAGTAGCCAAACTTTCCAAAGGACGTAAATAGAATTTGATGGCATCAAGGTACATATTTGAAAGTATAATGTCATACTTAAAGCTGTCTACTGCTTCCTTTATTAACATGTCTATTTAAGAGGAAACTAAGAAACTGTTTCTTGTAAAAGGACTGCCGCCTGAACAGGGACTTGAACCCTGGACCCTCAGATTAAAAGTCTGATGCTCTACCGACTGAGCTATCCAGGCTCTGAAAAAGCTCTCACTGAGATAGAAAAAAATACTGAGGTTAAATGAAGGAGAATATAAGGTCCTCATAGTCCATTAACCGCAAAATGAAAAGTTCTTGATTTCATAAATACTTTGGAGTATTACTGTTGAAGTTGTTAGAGATCTTCATGCAAATGGACATAATCACTCAATCAAGAAATATATGCTAAACTTCCACACTGTAAATATGGTTTTAAAGAAACATCAAAGATATAAATGTATTTATTCTCAGTGAGTTTACAATGTCCCTAGATCTTTAACATACAGTAGCCAAACTTTCCAAAGGACGTAAATAGAATTTGATGGCATCAAGGTACATATTTGAAAGTATGATGTCATACTTAAAGCTGTCTACTGCTTCCTTTATTAACATGTCTATTTAAGAGGAAACTAAGAAACTGTTTCTTGTAAAAGGACTGCTGCCTGAACAGGGACTTGAACCCTGGACCCTCAGATTAAAAGTCTGATGCTCTACCGACTGAGCTATCCAGGCTCTGAAAAAGCTCTCACTGAGATAGAAAAAAATACTGAGGTTAAATGAAGGAGAATATAAGGTCCTCATAGTCCATTAACCGCAAAATGAAAAGTTCTTGATTTCATAAATACTTTGGAGTATTACTGTTGAATTTGTTAGAGATCTTCATGCAAATGGACATAATCACTCAATCAAGAAATATATGCTAAACTTCCACACTGTAAATATGGTTTTAAAGAAACATCAAAGATATAAATGTATCTATTCTCAGTGAGTTTACAATGTCCCTAGATCTTTAACATACAGTAGCCAAACTTTCCAAAGGACGTAAATAGAATTTGATGGCATCAAGGTACATATTTGAAAGTATAATGTCATACTTAAAGCTGTCTACTGCTTCCTGTATTGACATGTCAATTTAAGAGGAAACTAAGAAACTGTTTCTTGTAAAAGGACTGCCGCCTGAACAGGGACTTGAACCCTGGACCCTCAGATTAAAAGTCTGATGCTCTACCGACTGAGCTATCCAGGCTCTGAAAAAGCTCTCACTGAGATAGAAAAAAATACTGAGGTTAAATGAAGGAGAATATAAGGTCCTCATAGTCCATTAACGGCAAAATGAAAAGTTCTTGATTTCATAAATACTTTGGAGTATTACTGTTGAAGTTGTTAGAGATCTTCATGCAAATGGACATAATCACTCAATCAAGAAATATATGCTAAACTTCCACACTGTAAATATGGTTTTAAAGAAACATCAAAGATATAAATGTATCTATTCTCAGTGAGTTTACAATGTCCCTAGATCTTTAACATACAGTAGCCAAACTTTCCAAAGGACGTAAATAGAATTTGATGGCATCAAGGTACATATTTGAAAGTATAATGTCATACTTAAAGCTGTCTACTGCTTCCTTTATTAACATGTCTATTTAAGAGGAAACTAAGAAACTGTTTCTTGTAAAAGGACTGCCGCCTGAACAGGGACTTGAACCCTGGACCCTCAGATTAAAAGTCTGATGCTCTACCGACTGAGCTATCCAGGCTCTGAAACAGCTCTCACTGAGATAGAAAAAAATACTGAGGTTAAATGAAGGAGAATATAAGGTCCTCATAGTCCATTAACGGCAAAATGAAAAGTTCTTGATTTCATAAATACTTTGGAGTATTACTGTTGAAGTTGTTAGAGATCTTCATGCAAATGGACATAATCACTCAATCAAGAAATATATGCTAAACTTCCACACTGTAAATATGGTTTTAAAGAAACATCAAAGATATAAATGTATTTATTCTCAGTGAGTTTACAATGTCCCTAGATCTTTAACATACAGTAGCCAAACTTTCCAAAGGACGTAAATAGAATTTGATGGCATCAAGGTACATATTTGAAAGTATGATGTCATACTTAAAGCTGTCTACTGCTTCCTTTATTAACATGTCTATTTAAGAGGAAACTAAGAAACTGTTTCTTGTAAAAGGACTGCCGCCTGAACAGGGACTTGAACCCTGGACCCTCAGATTAAAAGTCTGATGCTCTACCGACTGAGCTATCCAGGCTCTGAAAAAGCTCTCACTGAGATAGAAAAAAATACTGAGGTTAAATGAAGGAGAATATAAGGTCCTCATAGTCCATTAACCGAAAAATGAAAAGTTCTTGATTTCATAAATACTTTGGAGTATTACTGTTGAATTTGTTAGAGATCTTCATGCAAATGGACATAATCACTCAATCAAGAAATATATGCTAAACTTCCACACTGTAAATATGGTTTTAAAGAAACATCAAAGATATAAATGTATCTATTCTCAGTGAGTTTACAATGTCCCTAGATCTTTAACATACAGTAGCCAAACTTTCCAAAGGACGTAAATAGAATTTGATGGCATCAAGGTACATATTTGAAAGTATAATGTCATACTTAAAGCTGTCTACTGCTTCCTGTATTGACATGTCAATTTAAGAGGAAACTAAGAAACTGTTTCTTGTAAAAGGACTGCCGCCTGAACAGGGACTTGAACCCTGGACCCTCAGATTAAAAGTCTGATGCTCTACCGACTGAGCTATCCAGGCTCTGAAAAAGCTCTCACTGAGATAGAAAAAAATACTGAGGTTAAATGAAGGAGAATATAAGGTCCTCATAGTCCATTAACGGCAAAATGAAAAGTTCTTGATTTCATAAATACTTTGGAGTATTACTGTTGAAGTTGTTAGAGATCTTCATGCAAATGGACATAATCACTCAATCAAGAAATATATGCTAAACTTCCACACTGTAAATATGGTTTTAAAGAAACATCAAAGATATAAATGTATCTATTCTCAGTGAGTTTACAATGTCCCTAGATCTTTAACATACAGTAGCCAAACTTTCCAAAGGACGTAAATAGAATTTGATGGCATCAAGGTACATATTTGAAAGTATAATGTCATACTTAAAGCTGTCTACTGCTTCCTTTATTGACATGTCAATTTAAGAGGAAACTAAGAAACTGTTTCTTGTAAAAGGACTGCCGCCTGAACAGGGACTTGAACCCTGGACCCTCAGATTAAAAGTCTGATGCTCTACCGACTGAGCTATCCAGGCTCTGAAAAAGCTCTCACTGAGATAGAAAAAAATACTGAGGTTAAATGAAGGAGAATATAAGGTCCTCATAGTCCATTAACGGCAAAATGAAAAGTTCTTGATTTCATAAATACTTTGGAGTATTACTGTTGAAGTTGTTAGAGATCTTCATGCAAATGGACATAATCACTCAATCAAGAAATATATGCTAAACTTCCACACTGTAAATATGGTTTTAAAGAAACATCAAAGATATAAATGTATCTATTCTCAGTGAGTTTACAATGTCCCTAGATCTTTAACATACAGTAGCCAAACTTTCCAAAGGACGTAAATAGAATTTGATGGCATCAAGGTACATATTTGAAAGTATAATGTCATACTTAAAGCTGTCTACTGCTTCCTTTATTGACATGTCAATTTAAGAGGAAACTAAGAAACTGTTTCTTGTAAAAGGACTGCCGCCTGAACAGGGACTTGAACCCTGGACCCTCAGATTAAAAGTCTGATGCTCTACCGACTGAGCTATCCAGGCTCTGAAAAAGCTCTCACTGAGATAGAAAAAAATACTGAGGTTAAATGAAGGAGAATATAAGGTCCTCATAGTCCATTAACGTGAAAAGTTCTTGATTTCATAAATACTTTGGAGTATTACTGTTGAAGTTGTTAGAGATCTTCATGCAAATGGACATAATCACTCAATCAAGAAATATATGCTAAACTTCCACACTGTAAATATGGTTTTAAAGAAACATCAAAGATATAAATGTATCTATTCTCAGTGAGTTTACAATGTCCCTAGATCTTTAACATACAGTAGCCAAACTTTCCAAAGGACGTAAATAGAATTTGATGGCATCAAGGTACATATTTAAAAGTATAATGTCATACTTAAAGCTGTCTACTGCTTCCTTTATTTACATGTCAATTTAAGAGGAAACTAAGAAACTGTTTCTTGTAAAAGGACTGCCGCCTGAACAGGGACTTGAACCCTGGACCCTCAGATTAAAAGTCTGATGCTCTACCGACTGAGCTATCCAGGCTCTGAAAAAGCTCTCACTGAGATAGAAAAAAATACTGAGGTTAAATGAAGGAGAATATAAGGTCCTTATAGTCCATTAACGGCAAAATGAAAAGTTCTTGATTTCATAAATACTTTGGAGTATTACTGTTGAAGTTGTTAGAGATCTTCATGCAAATGGACATAATCACTCAATCAAGAAATATATGCTAAACTTCCACACTGTAAATATGGTTTTAAAGAAACATCAAAGATATAAATGTATCTATTCACAGTGAGTTTACAATGTCCCTAGATCTTTAACATACAGTAGCCAAACTTTCCAAAGGACGTAAATAGAATTTGATGGCATCAAGGTACATATTTGAAAGTATAATGTCATACTTAAAGCTGTCTACTGCTTCCTTTATTTACATGTCAATTTAAGAGGAAACTAAGAAACTGTTTCTTGTAAAAGGACTGCCGCCTGAACAGGGACTTGAACCCTGGACCCTCAGATTAAAAGTCTGATGCTCTACCGACTGAGCTATCCAGGCTCTGAAAAAGCTCTCACTGAGATAGAAAAAAATACTGAGGTTAAATGAAGGAGAATATAAGGTCCTCATAGTCCATTAACGGCAAAATGAAAAGTTCTTGATTTCATAAATACTTTGGAGTATTACTGTTGTAGTTGTTAGAGATCTTCATGCAAATGGACATAATCACTCAATTAAGAAATATATGCTAAACTTCCACACTGTAAATATGGTTTTAAAGAAACATCAAAGATATAAATGTATCTATTCTCAGTGAGTTTACAATGTCCCTAGATCTTTAACATACAGTAGCCAAACTTTCCAAAGGACGTAAATAGAATTTGATGGCATCAAGGTACATATTTGAAAGTATAATGTCATACTTAAAGCTGTCTACTGCTTCCTTTATTTACATGTCAATTTAAGAGGAAACTAAGAAACTGTTTCTTGTAAAAGGACTGCTGCCTGAACAGGGACTTGAACCCTGGACCCTCAGATTAAAAGTCTGATGCTCTACCGACTGAGCTATCCAGGCTCTGAAAAAGCTCTCACTGAGATAGAAAAAAATACTGAGGTTAAATGAAGGAGAATATAAGGTCCTTATAGTCCATTAACGGCAAAATGAAAAGTTCTTGATTTCATAAATACTTTGGAGTATTACTGTTGAAGTTGTTAGAGATCTTCATGCAAATGGACATAATCACTCAATCAAGAAATATATGCTAAACTTCCACACTGTAAATATGGTTTTAAAGAAACATCAAAGATATAAATGTATCTATTCACAGTGAGTTTACAATGTCCCTAGATCTTTAACATACAGTAGCCAAACTTTCCAAAGGACGTAAATAGAATTTGATGGCATCAAGGTACATATTTGAAAGTATAATGTCATACTTAAAGCTGTCTACTGCTTCCTTTATTTACATGTCAATTTAAGAGGAAACTAAGAAACTGTTTCTTGTAAAAGGACTGCCGCCTGAACAGGGACTTGAACCCTGGACCCTCAGATTAAAAGTCTGATGCTCTACCGACTGAGCTACCCAGGCTCTGAAAAAGCTCTCACTGAGATAGAAAAAAATACTGAGGTTAAATGAAGGAGAATATAAGGTCCTCATAGTCCATTAACGGCAAAATGAAAAGTTCTTGATTTCATAAATACTTTGGAGTATTACTGTTGTAGTTGTTAGAGATCTTCATGCAAATGGACATAATCACTCAATTAAGAAATATATGCTAAACTTCCACACTGTAAATATGGTTTTAAAGAAACATCAAAGATATAAATGTATCTATTCTCAGTGAGTTTACAATGTCCCTAGATCTTTAACATACAGTAGCCAAACTTTCCAAAGGACGTAAATAGAATTTGATGGCATCAAGGTACATATTTGAAAGTATAATGTCATACTTAAAGCTGTCTACTGCTTCCTTTATTGACATGTCAATTTAAGAGGAAACTAAGAAACTGTTTCTTGTAAAAGGACTGCCGCCTGAACAGGGACTTGAACCCTGGACCCTCAGATTAAAAGTCTGATGCTCTACCGACTGAGCTATCCAGGCTCTGAAAACGCTCTCACTGAGATAGAAAAAAATACTGAGGTTAAATGAAGGAGAATATAAGGTCCTCATAGTCCATTAACGGCAAAATGAAAAGTTCTTGATTTCATAAATACTTTGGAGTATTACTGTTGAAGTTGTTAGAGATCTTCATGCAAATGGACATAATCACTCAATCAAGAAATATATGCTAAACTTCCACACTGTAAATATGGTTTTAAAGAAACATCAAAGATATAAATGATTATATTCTCAGTGAGTTTACAATGTCCCTAGATCTTTAACAAACAGTAGCCAAACTTTCCAAAGGACGTAAATAGAATTTGATGGCATCAAGGTACATATTTGAAAGTATAATGTCATACTTAAAGCTGTCTACTGCTTCCTTTATTAACATGTCAATTTAAGAGGAAACTAAGAAACTGTTTCTTGTAAAAAGACTGCCGCCTGAACAGGGACTTGAACCCTGGACCCTCAGATTAAAAGTCTGATGCTCTACCGACTGAGCTATCCAGGCTCTGAAAAAGCTCTCACTGAGATAGAAAAAAATACTGAGGTTAAATGAAGGAGAATATAAGGTCCTCATAGTCCATTAACCGAAAAATGAAAAGTTCTTGATTTCATAAATACTTTGGAGTATTACTGTTGAATTTGTTAGAGATCTTCATGCAAATGGACATAATCACTCAATTAAGAAATATATGCTAAACTTCCACACTGTAAATATGGTTTTAAAGAAACATCAAAGATATAAATGTATCTATTCTCAGTGAGTTTACAATGTCCCTAGATCTTTAACATACAGTAGCCAAACTTTCCAAAGGACGTAAATAGAATTTGATGGCATCAAGGTACATATTTGAAAGTATAATGTCATACTTAAAGCTGTCTACTGCTTCCTTTATTGACATGTCAATTTAAGAGGAAACTAAGAAACTGTTTCTTGTAAAAGGACTGCCGCCTGAACAGGGACTTGAACCCTGGACCCTCAGATTAAAAGTCTGATGCTCTACCGATGGAGCTATCCAGGCTCTGAAAACGCTCTCACTGAGATAGAAAAAAATACTGAGGTTAAATGAAGGAGAATATAAGGTCCTCATAGTCCATTAACGGCAAAATGAAAAGTTCTTGATTTCATAAATACTTTGGAGTATTACTGTTGAAGTTGTTAGAGATCTTCATGCAAATGGACATAATCACTCAATCAAGAAATACATGCTAAACTTCCACACTGTAAATATGGTTTTAAAGAAACATCAAAGATATAAATGATTATATTCTCAGTGAGTTTACAATGTCCCTAGATCTTTAACAAACAGTAGCCAAACGTTCCAAAGGACGTAAATAGAATTTGATGGCATCAAGGTACATATTTGAAAGTATAATGTCATACTTAAAGCTGTCTACTGCTTCCTTTATTAACATGTCAATTTAAGAGGAAACTAAGAAACTGTTTCTTGTAAAAAGACTGCCGCCTGAACAGGGACTTGAACCCTGGACCCTCAGATTAAAAGTCTGATGCTCTACCGACTGAGCTATCCAGGCTCTGAAAAAGCTCTCACTGAGATAGAAAAAAATACTGAGGTTAAATGAAGGAGAATATAAGGTCCTCATAGTCCATTAACCGAAAAATGAAAAGTTCTTGATTTCATAAATACTTTGGAGTATTACTGTTGAATTTGTTAGAGATCTTCATGCAAATGGACATAATCACTCAATTAAGAAATATATGCTAAACTTCCACACTGTAAATATGGTTTTAAAGAAACATCAAAGATATAAATGTATCTATTCTCAGTGAGTTTACAATGTCCCTAGATCTTTAACATACAGTAGCCAAACTTTCCAAAGGACGTAAATAGAATTTGATGGCATCAAGGTACATATTTGAAAGTATAATGTCATACTTAAAGCTGTCTACTGCTTCCTTTATTGACATGTCAATTTAAGAGGAAACTAAGAAACTGTTTCTTGTAAAAGGACTGCCGCCTGAACAGGGACTTGAACCCTGGACCCTCAGATTAAAAGTCTGATGCTCTACCGATGGAGCTATCCAGGCTCTGAAAACGCTCTCACTGAGATAGAAAAAAATACTGAGGTTAAATGAAGGAGAATATAAGGTCCTCATAGTCCATTAACGGCAAAATGAAAAGTTCTTGATTTCATAAATACTTTGGAGTATTACTGTTGAAGTTGTTAGAGATCTTCATGCAAATGGACATAATCACTCAATCAAGAAATACATGCTAAACTTCCACACTGTAAATATGGTTTTAAAGAAACATCAAAGATATAAATGATTATATTCTCAGTGAGTTTACAATGTCCCTAGATCTTTAACAAACAGTAGCCAAACGTTCCAAAGGACGTAAATAGAATTTGATGGCATCAAGGTACATATTTGAAAGTATAATGTCATACTTAAAGCTGTCTACTGCTTCCTTTATTAACATGTCAATTTAAGAGGAAACTAAGAAACTGTTTCTTGTAAAAAGACTGCCGCCTGAACAGGGACTTGAACCCTGGACCCTCAGATTAAAAGTCTGATGCTCTACCGACTGAGCTATCCAGGCTCTGAAAAAGCTCTCACTGAGATAGAAAAAAATACTGAGGTTAAATGAAGGAGAATATAAGGTCCTTATAGTCCATTAACGGCAAAATGAAAAGTTCTTGATTTCATAAATACTTTGGAGTATTACTGTTGAAGTTGTTAGAGATCTTCATGCAAATGGACATAATCACTCAATCAAGAAATATATGCTAAACTTCCACACTGTAAATATGGTTTTAAAGAAACATCAAAGATATAAATGTATCTATTCACAGTGAGTTTACAATGTCCCTAGATCTTTAACATACAGTAGCCAAACTTTCCAAAGGACGTAAATAGAATTTGATGGCATCAAGGTACATATTTGAAAGTATAATGTCATACTTAAAGCTGTCTACTGCTTCCTTTATTTACATGTCAATTTAAGAGGAAACTAAGAAACTGTTTCTTGTAAAAGGACTGCCGCCTGAACAGGGACTTGAACCCTGGACCCTCAGATTAAAAGTCTGATGCTCTACCGACTGAGCTACCCAGGCTCTGAAAAAGCTCTCACTGAGATAGAAAAAAATACTGAGGTTAAATGAAGGAGAATATAAGGTCCTCATAGTCCATTAACGGCAAAATGAAAAGTTCTTGATTTCATAAATACTTTGGAGTATTACTGTTGTAGTTGTTAGAGATCTTCATGCAAATGGACATAATCACTCAATTAAGAAATATATGCTAAACTTCCACACTGTAAATATGGTTTTAAAGAAACATCAAAGATATAAATGTATCTATTCTCAGTGAGTTTACAATGTCCCTAGATCTTTAACATACAGTAGCCAAACTTTCCAAAGGACGTAAATAGAATTTGATGGCATCAAGGTACATATTTGAAAGTATAATGTCATACTTAAAGCTGTCTACTGCTTCCTTTATTGACATGTCAATTTAAGAGGAAACTAAGAAACTGTTTCTTGTAAAAGGACTGCCGCCTGAACAGGGACTTGAACCCTGGACCCTCAGATTAAAAGTCTGATGCTCTACCGACTGAGCTATCCAGGCTCTGAAAACGCTCTCACTGAGATAGAAAAAAATACTGAGGTTAAATGAAGGAGAATATAAGGTCCTCATAGTCCATTAACGGCAAAATGAAAAGTTCTTGATTTCATAAATACTTTGGAGTATTACTGTTGAAGTTGTTAGAGATCTTCATGCAAATGGACATAATCACTCAATCAAGAAATATATGCTAAACTTCCACACTGTAAATATGGTTTTAAAGAAACATCAAAGATATAAATGATTATATTCTCAGTGAGTTTACAATGTCCCTAGATCTTTAACAAACAGTAGCCAAACTTTCCAAAGGACGTAAATAGAATTTGATGGCATCAAGGTACATATTTGAAAGTATAATGTCATACTTAAAGCTGTCTACTGCTTCCTTTATTAACATGTCAATTTAAGAGGAAACTAAGAAACTGTTTCTTGTAAAAAGACTGCCGCCTGAACAGGGACTTGAACCCTGGACCCTCAGATTAAAAGTCTGATGCTCTACCGACTGAGCTATCCAGGCTCTGAAAAAGCTCTCACTGAGATAGAAAAAAATACTGAGGTTAAATGAAGGAGAATATAAGGTCCTCATAGTCCATTAACCGAAAAATGAAAAGTTCTTGATTTCATAAATACTTTGGAGTATTACTGTTGAATTTGTTAGAGATCTTCATGCAAATGGACATAATCACTCAATTAAGAAATATATGCTAAACTTCCACACTGTAAATATGGTTTTAAAGAAACATCAAAGATATAAATGTATCTATTCTCAGTGAGTTTACAATGTCCCTAGATCTTTAACATACAGTAGCCAAACTTTCCAAAGGACGTAAATAGAATTTGATGGCATCAAGGTACATATTTGAAAGTATAATGTCATACTTAAAGCTGTCTACTGCTTCCTTTATTGACATGTCAATTTAAGAGGAAACTAAGAAACTGTTTCTTGTAAAAGGACTGCCGCCTGAACAGGGACTTGAACCCTGGACCCTCAGATTAAAAGTCTGATGCTCTACCGATGGAGCTATCCAGGCTCTGAAAACGCTCTCACTGAGATAGAAAAAAATACTGAGGTTAAATGAAGGAGAATATAAGGTCCTCATAGTCCATTAACGGCAAAATGAAAAGTTCTTGATTTCATAAATACTTTGGAGTATTACTGTTGAAGTTGTTAGAGATCTTCATGCAAATGGACATAATCACTCAATCAAGAAATACATGCTAAACTTCCACACTGTAAATATGGTTTTAAAGAAACATCAAAGATATAAATGATTATATTCTCAGTGAGTTTACAATGTCCCTAGATCTTTAACAAACAGTAGCCAAACGTTCCAAAGGACGTAAATAGAATTTGATGGCATCAAGGTACATATTTGAAAGTATAATGTCATACTTAAAGCTGTCTACTGCTTCCTTTATTAACATGTCAATTTAAGAGGAAACTAAGAAACTGTTTCTTGTAAAAAGACTGCCGCCTGAACAGGGACTTGAACCCTGGACCCTCAGATTAAAAGTCTGATGCTCTACCGACTGAGCTATCCAGGCTCTGAAAAACTGTCACTGAGACAGAAAAAAATACTGAGGTTAAATGAAGGAGAATATAAGGTCCTCATAGTCCATTAACGGCAAAATGAAAAGTTCTTGATTTCATAAATACTTTGGAGTATTACTGTTGAAGTTGTTAGAGATCTTCATGCAAATGGACATAATCACTCAATCAAGAAATATATGCTAAACTTCCACACTGTAAATATGGTTTTAAAGAAACATCAAAGATATAAATGTATCTATTCTCAGTGAGTTTACAATGTCCCTAGATCTTTAACATACAGTAGCCAAACTTTCCAAAGGACGTAAATAGAATTTGATGGCATCAAGGTACATATTTGAAAGTATAATGTCATTCTTAAAGCTGTCTACTGCTTCCTTTATTGACATGTCAATTTAAGAGGAAACTAAGAAACTGTTTCTTGTAAAAGGACTGCCGCCTGAACCGGGATTTGAACCCTGGACCCTCAGATTAAAAGTCTGATGCTCTACCGACTGAGCTATCCAGGCTCTGAAAAAGCTCTCACTGAGATAGAAAAAAATACTGAGGTTAAATGAAGGAGAATATAAGGTCCTCATAGTCCATTAACGGCAAAATGAAAAGTTCTTGATTTCATAAATACTTTGGAGTATTACTGTTGAAGTTGTTAGAGATCTTCATGCAAATGGACATAATCACTCAATCAAGAAATATATGCTAAACTTCCACACTGTAAATATGGTTTTAAAGAAACATCAAAGATATAAATGTATCTATTCTCAGTGAGTTTACAATGTCCCTAGATCTTTAACATACAGTAGCCAAACTTTCCAAAGGACGTAAATAGAATTTGATGGCATCAAGGTACATATTTGAAAGTATAATGTCATACTTAAAGCTCTCTACTGCTTCCTTTATTAACATGTCAATTTAAGAGGAAACTAAGAAACTGTTTCTTGTAAAAAGACTGCCGCCTGAACAGGGACTTGAACCCTGGACCCTCAGATTAAAAGTCTGATGCTCTACCGACTGAGCTATCCAGGCTCTGAAAAAGCTCTCACTGAGATAGAAAAAAATACTGAGGTTAAATGAATTAGAATATAAGGTCCTCATAGTCCATTAACGGCAAAATGAAAAGTTCTTGATTTCATAAATACTTTGGAGTATTACTGTTGAAGTTGTTAGAGATCTTCATGCAAATGGACATAATCACTCAATCAAGAAATATATGCTAAATAGAGATGAGCGAACATGCTCGTCCGAGCTTGATGCTCGGTCGAGCATTAGGGTACTCGAAACTGCTCGTTACTCGGACGAATACTTCGCCCGCTCGAGAAAATGGCAGCTCCCGCCGTTTTGCTTTTTGGCGGCCAGAAACAGAGCCAATCACAAGCCAGGAGACTCTGCACTCCACCCAGCATGACGTGGTACCCTTACACGTCGATAGCAGTGGTTGGCTGGCCAGATCAGGTGACCCTGGGATAGACTAGCCGCTGGCCGCGCTGCTCGGATCATTCTGTCTCTGGATGCCGCTAGGGAGAGAGCTGCTGCTGGTCAGGGAAAGCGTTAGGGTGTTCTATTAGCTTACTGTTAGGCAGGAGTGATTCTCAAAGAACCCAACAGCCCTTCTTAGGGCTACAATAACGTTCTACTTTTTTTATTTTAATTTGCATCTTTTACCATTTTGTGAGGAATTAGCAGGGGGACTTGCTACCGTTGTGTTTAGCTCTTAGTGGCACACATATCCATAGCAAAGACCGAAGTGGGAAAATTCAGTAGGGGTTGGATTTCTATTAGGCAATAACTCAGTGTCATCTCATCTGGCATAGTAGTGTGCTTCCTTTGATACTTGGCTAGAAAATAGCCATAGGAGAATACAAACAGCTTCTTGAAGCCTACAGTAGCGTTCTATATATTTGATTTCTGGTTGATCTGCTGGTGGCTGTAGTTTCTGCAGTGCATGTACTTGCCAATTCTGAGCAATTTGTAGTGAGACTTGCGACCGCTGTGTTCTGCGCTTAGTGGCGCACATATCCATAGCAAAGGCCGAAGTGGCAAAATTCAGTAGGGGTTGGATTTCTATTAGGCAATAACTCAGTGTCATCTCATCTGGCATAGTAGTGTGCTTCCTTTGATACTTGGCTAGAAAATAGCCATAGGAGAATACAAACAGCTTCTTGAAGCCTACAGTAGCGTTCTATATATTTGATTTCTGGTTGATCTGCTGGTGGCTGTAGTTTCTGCAGTGCATGTACTTGCCAATTCTGAGCAATTTGTAGTGAGACTTGCGACCGCTGTGTTCTGCGCTTAGTGGCGCACATATCCATAGCAAAGGCCGAAGTGGCAAAATTCAGTAGGTGTTGGATTTCTATTAGGCAATAACTCAGTGTCATCTCATCTGGCATAGTAGTGTGCTTCCTTTGATACTTGGCTAGAAAATAGCCATAGGAGAATACAAACAGCTTCTTGAAGCCTACAGTAGCGTTCTATATATTTGATTTCTGGTTGATCTGCTGGTGGCTGTAGTTTCTGCAGTGCATGTACTTGCCAATTCTGAGCAATTTGTAGTGAGACTTGCGACCGCTGTGTTCTGCGCTTAGTGGCGCACATATCCATAGCAAAGGCCGAAGTGGCAAAATTCAGTAGGGGTTGGATTTCTATTAGGCAATAACTCAGTGTCATCTCATCTGGCATAGTAGTGTGCTTCCTTTGATACTTGGCTAGAAAATAGCCATAGGAGAATACAAACAGCTTCTTGAAGCCTACAGTAGCGTTCTATATATTTGATTTCTGGTTGATCTGCTGGTGGCTGTAGTTTCTGCAGTGCATGTACTTGCCAATTCTGAGCAATTTGTAGTGAGACTTGCGACCGCTGTGTTCTGCGCTTAGTGGCGCACATATCCATAGCAAAGGCCGAAGTGGCAAAATTCAGTAGGGGTTGGATTTCTATTAGGCAATAACTCAGTGTCATCTCATCTGGCATAGTAGTGTGCTTCCTTTGATACTTGGCTAGAAAATAGCCATAGGAGAATACAAACAGCTTCTTGAAGCCTACAGTAGCGTTCTATATATTTGATTTCTGGTTGATCTGCTGGTGGCTGTAGTTTCTGCAGTGCATGTACTTGCCAATTCTGAGCAATTTGTAGTGAGACTTGCGACCGCTGTGTTCTGCGCTTAGTGGCGCACATATCCATAGCAAAGGCCGAAGTGGCAAAATTCAGTAGGGGTTGGATTTCTATTAGGCAATAACTCAGTGTCATCTCATCTGGCATAGTAGTGTGCTTCCTTTGATACTTGGCTAGAAAATAGCCATAGGAGAATACAAACAGCTTCTTGAAGCCTACAGTAGCGTTCTATATATTTGATTTCTGGTTGATCTGCTGGTGGCTGTAGTTTCTGCAGTGCATGTACTTGCCAATTCTGAGCAATTTGTAGTGAGACTTGCGACCGCTGTGTTCTGCGCTTAGTGGCGCACATATCCATAGCAAAGGCCGAAGTGGCAAAATTCAGTAGGGGTTGGATTTCTATTAGGCAATAACTCAGTGTCATCTCATCTGGCATAGTAGTGTGCTTCCTTTGATACTTGGCTAGAAAATAGCCATAGGAGAATACAAACAGCTTCTTGAAGCCTACAGTAGCGTTCTATATATTTGATTTCTGGTTGATCTGCTGGTGGCTGTAGTTTCTGCAGTGCATGTACTTGCCAATTCTGAGCAATTTGTAGTGAGACTTGCGACCGCTGTGTTCTGCGCTTAGTGGCGCACATATCCATAGCAAAGGCCGAAGTGGCAAAATTCAGTAGGGGTTGGATTTCTATTAGGCAATAACTCAGTGTCATCTCATCTGGCATAGTAGTGTGCTTCCTTTGATACTTGGCTAGAAAATAGCCATAGGAGAATACAAACAGCTTCTTGAAGCCTACAGTAGCGTTCTATATATTTGATTTCTGGTTGATCTGCTGGTGGCTGTAGTTTCTGCAGTGCATGTACTTGCCAATTCTGAGCAATTTGTAGTGAGACTTGCGACCGCTGTGTTCTGCGCTTAGTGGCGCACATATCCATAGCAAAGGCCGAAGTGGCAAAATTCAGTAGGGGTTGGATTTCTATTAGGCAATAACTCAGTGTCATCTCATCTGGCATAGTAGTGTGCTTCCTTTGATACTTGGCTAGAAAATAGCCATAGGAGAATACAAACAGCTTCTTGAAGCCTACAGTAGCGTTCTATATATTTGATTTCTGGTTGATCTGCTGGTGGCTGTAGTTTCTGCAGTGCATGTACTTGCCAATTCTGAGCAATTTGTAGTGAGACTTGCGACCGCTGTGTTCTGCGCTTAGTGGCGCACATATCCATAGCAAAGGCCGAAGTGGCAAAATTCAGTAGGGGTTGGATTTCTATTAGGCAATAACTCAGTGTCATCTCATCTGGCATAGTAGTGTGCTTCCTTTGATACTTGGCTAGAAAATAGCCATAGGAGAATACAAACAGCTTCTTGAAGCCTACAGTAGCGTTCTATATATTTGATTTCTGGTTGATCTGCTGGTGGCTGTAGTTTCTGCAGTGCATGTACTTGCCAATTCTGAGCAATTTGTAGTGAGACTTGCGACCGCTGTGTTCTGCGCTTAGTGGCGCACATATCCATAGCAAAGGCCGAAGTGGCAAAATTCAGTAGGGGTTGGATTTCTATTAGGCAATAACTCAGTGTCATCTCATCTGGCATAGTAGTGTGCTTCCTTTGATACTTGGCTAGAAAATAGCCATAGGAGAATACAAACAGCTTCTTGAAGCCTACAGTAGCGTTCTATATATTTGATTTCTGGTTGATCTGCTGGTGGCTGTAGTTTCTGCAGTGCATGTACTTGCCAATTCTGAGCAATTTGTAGTGAGACTTGCGACCGCTGTGTTCTGCGCTTAGTGGCGCACATATCCATAGCAAAGGCCGAAGTGGCAAAATTCAGTAGGGGTTGGATTTCTATTAGGCAATAACTCAGTGTCATCTCATCTGGCATAGTAGTGTGCTTCCTTTGATACTTGGCTAGAAAATAGCCATAGCAATAGGATAGGATTGTTTGGTTTTAAAAACTCAAAAAAAAACAAAAAACACAAAAAAAAAAAAACACACAAAAAAACACCAAAAAAAACAAAAAGAAGTAAAAAAAAAAAAAAAGTTATAACTCTCATTTTAAAAATGTTTAACCCGAGGGCTAGGGGTAGAGGACGAGGGCGGGGACGTGGGCGTCCAACTACTGCAGGGGTCAGAGGCCGTGGTCCTGGGCGGGGTGAGACACCACCTGCTGATGAGGGAGCAGGGGAACGCCGCAGAGCTACACTCCCTAGGTTCATGTCTGAAGTTACTGGGACTCGTGGTAGAGCACTGTTGAGGCCAGAACAGTGCGAACAGGTGATGTCGTGGATTGCTGACAATGCTTCGAGCAATTTGTCCACCACCAGTCAGTCTTCCACGCAGTCCACCCATGTCACCGAAATCCCCACTCCTCCAGCTCCTGCACCTCAGCCTCCTCCCCCCCAGTCTGCCCCCTCCCAGGAAAATTTGGCATTTGAACCGGCATACTCTGAGGAACTGTTTTCTGGACCCTTCCCACAGTCACAAACCACTTGTCCGGTTGCTGCTGAGCAATTTTCCGATGCCCAGGTTTTCCAACAGTCACAGTCTGTGGGTGATGATGACCTTCTTGACGTAGTGGAAGTGTGTAAAGAGGTGTCCGACGATGAGGAGACACGGTTGTCAGACAGTGGGGAAGTTGTTGTCAGGGCAGGAAGTCCGAGGGGGGAGCAGACTGAGGGATCGGAGGATGATGAGGTGACAGACCCAAGCTGGGTTGAGAGGCCGGGTGAACACAGTGCTTCTGAGACGGAGGAGAGTCCTCGACCTGAACAGGTTGGAAGAGGCAGTGGTGGGGCCAGACGGAGAGGCAGGGCCAGAGCTGGTGCATCAGCGCCACTGTCAACTAGTGAAGCTCCCGTGGTGAGGGCTCTTGCGGCGAGGGCTAGATCTTCAGAAGTGTGGAGGTTCTTTAAGGAAACACCGGATGACCGACGGACTGTGGTGTGCAACATTTGCCAAACCAGGCTCAGCAGGGGTTCCACCACTACTAGCTTAACTACCACCAGTATGCGCAGGCATATGAATGCTAAGCACCCCACTCAGTGGCAACAAGCCCGTTCACCTCCGGCCGTGCACACCACTGCTCCTTCCCCTGTGTCAGCTGCTAGTCAGCCCCCTGCCCAGGACCCTGGCACAAAAACCCCATCGTCGCCTCCACGATCCTCCACAGCATCCACCAGCGTTCAGCTCTCCATACCCCAGACGCTGGAGCGGAAACGCAAATATAGTGCAACCCACCCGCACGCCCAAGCCCTTAATGTGCACATCTCCAGATTGCTTAGCCTGGAGATGCTGCCCTATAGGCTAGTAGAGACCGAGGCCTTTCGCAACCTCATGGCGGCGGCCGCCCCTCGGTATTCGGTCCCCAGCCGCCACTACTTTTCCCGATGTGCCGTCCCAGCCCTGCACCAGCACGTGTCAGACAACATCATCCGTGCCCTGACCAACGCCGTTTCTGACAAGGTCCACCTGACCACGGACACGTGGACGAGTGCTGCCGGGCAGGGCCACTATATATCGCTGACGGCACATTGGGTTAACTTGGTGGAGGCTGGGACCGAGTCTGACCCTGGGGCTGCTCATATACTGCCGACGCCGAGGATTGCGGGGCCTACCTCGGTCCAGGTGTTTCAGGCCTACTATGCCTCCTCCTCCTCCCACCCCTCCTCCACCTCCTCCTCCGAACTACCATCCGTGGGCACGGCGCCATCAGTCGGTAGCTCTAGGCACAGCAGCAGTGCCGTCGCTAAGCGACAGCAGGCGGTGCTCAAACTGCTGAGCCTAGGCGACAAAAGGCACACCACCCAAGAGCTATTACAGGGCATCACGGCGCAGACTGATCTGTGGCTGGCACCGCTGAACCTCAAGCCGGGAATGGTTGTGTGTGACAACGGCCGTAACCTGGTGGCGGCTCTGCAACTCGGCAGACTGACACATGTGCCATGCCTGGCCCATGTGTTAAATCTGATAGTGCAGCGTTTCCTCAAGACATACCCCAATCTGTCTGATTTGCTCACGAAGGTGCGCCGCATCTGTGCGCATTTCAGGACGTCCAGCCCAGATGCTGCCACTCTCAGGGCAGCGCAGCGCCGCCTCCAACTGCCCGCTCACCGACTGTTGTGCGACGTGCCCACGAGGTGGAATTCAACACTGACCATGTTATCCAGAGTTTACCAGCAGCGCAGAGCGATTGTAGACTGCCAGATGTCAACTTCCACCAGAACTGGTAGTCAGGTCAGTCAGCTTCCTCAAGTCTACAATGAGGAGTGGACGTGGATGTCTGATATCTGTCAGGTGCTGAGTAACTTTGAGGAGTCAACACAGATGGTCAGTGGCGATGCCGCCATCATCAGCCTCACCATCCCGCTGCTTGGCCTGTTGAAAAACTCTCTGGTCAGCATGAAGTCGGAAGCTTTGCGCTCGTCACAAGAGACGGGGGAAGAATATTCCCTTGTTGATAGCCAAAGCACCCTGAGGTCTGTTTCTCAGCGCATATCGGAGGAGGTGGAGGTGGAGGAGGATGAGGAGGAAGAGGAGGAGAATGTTGGCGAGACACAAGAGGGGACCATTGTTGAGTCCTTCACTGTTCAGCGTGTATGGGCAGAAGAAGAGGAGTTGGAGGAGTTGGAGGAGGAGGAAATGGACAGTCAGGCCAGTGAGGGGAGTGAATTCTTACGCGTTGGTACTCTGGCGCATATGGCAGATTTCATGCTAGGCTGCCTATCCCGTGACCCTCGCGTTCAAAGAATTTATTCCAGCACCGATTACTGGGTGTTCACTCTCCTGGACCCACGGTACAAGCAAAATCTTCCCACTCTCATCCCTGGAGTGGAAAGGAGTGTGAGAATGCATGAATACCAGCAGGCCCTGGTGCACAAGCTGAAACAGTATTTCCCTTCTGACAGCGCTAGCGGCAGAGTGCGTAGTTCTGCGGGACAAGTAGCGAGGGAGAGTAGGCGAGCAGGCAGCTTGTCCAGCACTGGCAAGGGTACGCTTTACAAGGCTTTTGCCAGCTTTATGTCACCCCAGCAAGACACTGTCACCTGTCCCCAGTCTCGGCAGAGTAGGGCTGATCTTTACAGAAAGATGGTGAGGGAGTACGTAGCTGACCATACCATCGTCCTAAATGATCACACAGCTCCCTACAACTACTGGGTTTCAAAGCTGGACATGTGGCACGAACTGGCGCTGTACGCCTTGGAGGTTCTTGCCTGCCCTGCCGCTAGCGTCTTGTCCGAGCGGGTTTTCAGTGCAGCTGGTGGCATCATCACCGATAAGCGTACACGCCTGTCGACTGACAGCGCTGACAGGCTGACGCTTATTAAAATGAATAAAGGCTGGATTTCTCAGAATTTCCAATCTCCACCAGGTGAAGGAAGCTCAACCTGAATAATTGATCCACTCCTCCTCCTCCTCCTCATTTTCCTCCTTCTCCTCCTCTTTGTACAGTAAAGCAGAGGAAAATGGCTATTTTTTGACAGGGCCCACTGGCTCTTGCTATAGTACTTCATGCATTTAATTTTTCTGGAGGGCCACCTACCCGGTCCTCTGTTTGAAACAATTTTTGTGAGTGCCACATACAGGCACTCAATCTATTCCATTTTTCTGGAGGGCCACCTACCCGGTCCTCTGTTTTAAAAAATTTTTGGGACTGCCACATACAGGCACTCAATCTATTCCATTTTACTGGAGGGCCACCTACCTGCTCCTCTGGTTTGAAACATTTTTGGGACTGCCACATACAGGCACTCAATCTATTCCATTTTACTGCAGGGCCACCTACCTGCTCCTCTGGTTTGAACAATTTTTGGGACTGCCACATACAGGCACTCAATCTATTCCATTTTACTGGAGGGCCACCTACCTGCTCCTCTGGTTTGAAACATTTTTGGGACTGCCACATACAGGCACTCAATCTATTCCATTTTACTGCAGGGCCACCTACCTGCTCCTCTGGTTTGAACAATTTTTGGGACTGCCACATACAGGCACTCAATCTATTCCATTTTACTGCAGGGCCACCTACCTGCTCCTCTGGTTTGAACAATTTTTGGGACTGCCACATACAGGCACTCAATCTATTCCATTTTACTGGAGGGCCACCTACCTGCTCCTCTGGTTTGAAACATTTTTGGGACTGCCACATACAGGCACTCAATCTATCCCATTTTACTGGAGGGCCACCTACCTGCTCCTCTGGTTTGAAAAATGTTTGGGACTGCCACATACAGGCACTATCCAAATTAAATTGTCTCCATAGCAGCCTCCACACGTTGTCTCCATTGCTACCTCCAAAAGTCGTCCATATAGCTGCCTCCATACATCGTCCCTTTATCAAACGAGGTGTGTCAGGCAGAAATTTGGGTTGTTTTCATGGATTCCACATCAAAGTTGTTAACTTTGTCGCCACCCTGCTGTGTTATCCACAAAATATACTGGCAAACTTTTACCATTTAGGGATATTATTTCAGCGCTTCTTGCGCATCTGTTTACATTCCCCTCACCCGGCATATCCTAAACTTATAAGAACGCTACTACACTTGATCTTATACAAAAGGTTCTTAGAAGTGCTGTTTGGGGAGTAGCCTAGAGACAGGGGCTTGGATTGGCGAAAGCTCGCCTGGCAGCGGAACGCCAGCTCCATGCGCATCATGCGCTTCTTGCGCATCTGTTTACATTCCCCTCACCCGCCATATCCCAAACTTATAAGAACGCTACTACACTTAACTTGGTGCAGGCTGGGACCGAGTCTGACCCTGGGGCTGGTCATATACTGCCGACGCAGAGAATTGCGGGGCCTACCTCGGTCCAGGTCTCAAAGGCCTACTATACCTCCTCCCACCCCTCCTCCACCTCCTCCTCCTCCGAATTACCATCCGTGGGCATGGCGCCATCAGTCGGTAGCTCTAGGCACAGCAGCAGTGCCGTCGCTAAGCGACAGCAGGCGGTGCTGAAACTGCTGAGCCTAGGCGATAAAAGGCACACCGCCCAAGAGCTATTACAGGGCATTCCACATCAAAGTTGTTAACTTTGTCGCCACCCTGCTGTGTAATCCCCAAAATATACTTGCAAACTTTTACCATTTAGGGATATTATTTCAGCGCTTCTTGCGCATCTGTTTACATTCCCCTCACCCGCCATATCCTAAACTTATAAGAACGCTACTACACTTGATCTTATACAAAAGGTTCTTAGAAGTGCTGTTTGGGGAGTAGCCTATAGACAGGGGCTTGGATTGGCGAAAGCTCGCCTGGCAGCGGAGCGCCAGCTCCATGCCAAGATCCAACTAACATAGTTTTAACTGCAGCACCTTTAATCTACTACTAGTTCACTGCCTCCATACATGGTCCCCTTATCAAACGAGCTGTGTCAGGCAGAATTTTGGGTTGTTTTCATGGCTTCCATGTTAACTTTGTCGCCACCCTGCTGTGTAATCCACAAAATATACTGGCAAACTTTTATCATGTACCGATATTATTTGAGCGCTTCTTGCTCACCTCCTTTGGTTCCTCTCTGCCACCCATTGGTTTGAAGCCTGAGTCCATTTAGGGTATGTCGCCATGCCACTCTCTAGCCTGCCGCTGCTGCCGCTGCCTCTGCATGCCGTCCCCTATAGTGTCAGGGTCAATTATTGGATGTTTTAGATGCTATCTAGCTTCATTCTGTCACTCTGTCATGGCCATGCTGTTGGCCATAATTTTGGCATAATGGTGCGATTATGCAGCCTCAGAGGCATCCATGCATGCTGCCCCTGCTGTTTCCTGTCCATTTCCGTGGTGTTTCCATCCTTTTCTGAGGTTCCCAGGTGTTTGGCCAAGCTTCCCTGTGCAGAGCCTTGGTCCCCTTGAAAAATGCTCGAGTCTCCCATTGACTTCAATGGGGTTCGTTATTCGAGACGAGCACTCGAGCATCGGGAAAAGTTCGTCTCGAATAACGAGTACCCGAGCATTTTAGTGTTCGCTCATCTCTAATGCTAAACTTCCACACTGTAAATATGGTTTTAAAGAAACATCAAAGATATAAATGTATCTATTCTCAGTGAGTTTACAATGTCCCTAGATCTTTAACATACAGTAGCCAACCTTTCCAAAGGACGTAAATAGAATTTGATGGCATCAAGGTACATATTTGAAAGTATAATGTCATACTTAAAGCTGTCTACTGCTTCCTTTATTGACATGTCAATTTAAGAGGAAACTAAGAAACTGTTTCTTGTAAAAGGACTGCCGCCTGAACAGGGACTTGAACCCTGGACCCTCAGATTAAAAGTCTGATGCTCTACCGACTGAGCTATCCAATCTCTGAAACAGCTCTCACTGAGATAGAAAAAAATACTGAGGTTAAATGAAGGAGAATATAAGGTCCTCATAGTCCATTAACGGCAAAATGAAAAGTTCTTGATTTCATAAATACTTTGGAGTATTACTGTTGAAGTTGTTAGAGATCTTCATGCAAATGGACATAATCACTCAATCAAGAAATATATGCTAAACTTCCACACTGTAAATATGGTTTTAAAGAAACATCAAAGATATAAATGTATCTATTCTCAGTGAGTTTACAATGTCCCTAGATCTTTAACATACAGTAGCCAAACTTTCCAAAGGACGTAAATAGAATTTGATGGCATCAAGGTACATATTTGAAAGTATAATGTCATACTTAAAGCTGTCTACTGCTTCCTTTATTAACATGTCAATTTAAGAGGAAACTAAGAAACTGTTTCTTGTAAAAGGACTGCCGCCTGAACAGGGACTTGAACCCTGGACCCTCAGATTAAAAGTCTGATGTTCTACCGACTGAGCTATCCAGGCTCTGAAAAAGCTCTCACTGAGATAGAAAAAAATACTGAGGTTAAATGAAGGAGAATATAAGGTCCTCATAGTCCATTAACGGCAAAATGAAAAGTTCTTGATTTCATAAATACTTTGGAGTATTACTGTTGAAGTTGTTAGAGATCTTCATGCAAATGGACATAATCACTCAATCAAGAAATATATGCTAAACTTCCACACTGTAAATATGGTTTTAAAGAAACATCAAAGATATAAATGTATCTATTCTCAGTGAGTTTACAATGTCCCTAGATCTTTAACATACAGTAGCCAAACTTTCCAAAGGACGTAAATAGAATTTGATGGCATCAAGGTACATATTTGAAAGTATAATGTCATACTTAAAGCTGTCTACTGCTTCCTTTATTAACATGTCAATTTAAGAGGAAACTAAGAAACTGTTTCTTGTAAAAGGACTGCCGCCTGAACAGGGACTTGAACCCTGGACCCTCAGATTAAAAGTCTGATGCTCTACCGACTGAGCTACCCAGGCTCTGAAAAAGCTCTCACTGAGATAGAAAAAAATACTGAGGTTAAATGAAGGAGAATATAAGGTCCTCATAGTCCATTAACGGCAAAATGAAAAGTTCTTGATTTCATAAATACTTTGGAGTATTACTGTTGAAGTTGTTAGAGATCGTCATGCAAATGGACATAATCACTCAATCAAGAAATATATGCTAAACTTCCACACTGTAAATATGGTTTTAAAGAAACATCAAAGATATAAATGTATCTATTCACCGTGAGTTTACAATGTCCCTAGATCTTTAACATACAGTAGCCAAACTTTCCAAAGGACGTAAATAGAATTTGATGGCATCAAGGTACATATTTGAAAGTATAATGTCATACTTAAAGCTGTCTACTGCTTCCTTTATTGACATGTCAATTTAAGAGGAAACTAAGAAACTGTTTCTTGTAAAAGGACTGCCGCCTGAACAGGGACTTGAACCCTGGACCCTCAGATTAAAAGTCTGATGCTCTACCGACTGAGCTATCCAGGCTCTGAAAAAGCTCTCACTGAGATAGAAAAAAATACTGAGGTTAAATGAAGGAGAATATAAGGTCCTCATAGTCCATTAACGGCAAAATGAAAAGTTCTTGATTTCATAAATACTTTGGAGTATTACTGTTGAAGTTGTTAGAGATCTTCATGCAAATGGACATAATCACTCAATTAAGAAATATATGCTAAACTTCCACACTGTAAATATGGTTTTAAAGAAACATCAAAGATATAAATGTATCTATTCTCAGTGAGTTTACAATGTCCCTAGATCTTTAACATACAGTAGCCAAACTTTCCAAAGGACGTAAATAGAATTTGATGGCATCAAGGTACATATTTGAAAGTATAATGTCATACTTAAAGCTGTCTACTGCTTCCTTTATTGACATGTCAATTTAAGAGGAAACTAAGAAACTGTTTCTTGTAAAAGGACTGCTGCCTGAACAGGGACTTGAACCCTGGACCCTCAGATTAAAAGTCTGATGCTCTACCGACTGAGCTATCCCGGCTCTGAAAACGCTCTCACTGAGATAGAAAAAAATACTGAGGTTAAATGAAGGAGAATATAAGGTCCTCATAGTCCATTAACGGCAAAATGAAAAGTTCTTGATTTCATAAATACTTTGGAGTATTACTGTTGAAGTTGTTAGAGATCTTCATGCAAATGGACATAATCACTCAATCAAGAAATACATGCTAAACTTCCACACTGTAAATATGGTTTTAAAGAAACATCAAAGATATAAATGTATCTATTCTCAGTGAGTTTACAATGTCCCTAGATCTTAAACATACAGTAGCCAAACTTTCCAAAGGACGTAAATAGAATTTGATGGCATCAAGGTACATATTTGAAAGTATAATGTCATACTTAAAGCTGTCTACTGCTTCCTTTATTGACATGTCAATTTAAGAGGAAACTAAGAAACTGTTTCTTGTAAAAGGACTGCCGCCTGAACAGGGACTTGAACCCTGGACCCTCAGATTAAAAGTCTGATGCTCTACCGACTGAGCTATCCAGGCTCTGAAAACGCTCTCACTGAGATAGAAAAAAATACTGAGGTTAAATGAAGGAGAATATAAGGTCCTCATAGTCCATTAACGGCAAAATGAAAAGTTCTTGATTTCATAAATACTTTGGAGTATTACTGTTGAAGTTGTTAGAGATCTTCATGCAAATGGACATAATCACTCAATCAAGAAATACATGCTAAACTTCCACACTGTAAATATGGTTTTAAAGAAACATTAAAGATATAAATGATTATATTCTCAGTGAGTTTACAATGTCCCTAGATCTTTAACAAACAGTAGCCAAACTTTCCAAAGTACGTAAATAGAATTTGATGGCATGAAGGTACATATTTGAAAGTATAATGTCATACTTAAAGCTGTCTACTGCTTCCTTTATTAACATGTCAATTTAAGAGGAAACTAAGAAACTGTTTCTTGTAAAAAGACTGCTGCCTGAACAGGGACTTGAACCCTGGACCCTCAGATTAAAAGTCTGATGCTCTACCGACTGAGCTATCCAGGCTCTGAAAAACTCTCACTGAGACAGAATAAAATACTGAGGTTAAATGAAGGAGAATATAAGGTCCTCATAGTCCATTAACGGCAAAATGAAAAGTTCTTGATTTCATAAATACTTTGGAGTATTACTGTTGAAGTTGTTAGAGATCTTCATGCAAATGGACATAATCACTCAATCAAGAAATATATGCTAAACTTCCACACTGTAAATATGGTTTTAAAGAAACATCAAAGATATAAATGTATCTATTCTCAGTGAGTTTACAATGTCCCTAGATCTTTAACATACAGTAGCCAAACTTTCCAAAGGACGTAAATAGAATTTGATGGCATCAAGGTACATATTTGAAAGTATAATGTCATACTTAAAGCTGTCTACTGCTTCCTTTATTAACATGTCAATTTAGGAGGAAACTAAGAAACTGTTTCTTGTAAAAAGACTGCCGCCTGAACAGGGACTTGAACCCTGGACCCTCAGATTAAAAGTCCGACGCTCTACCGACTGAGCTATCCAGGCTCTGAAAAAGCTTTCACTGAGATAGAAAAAAATACTGAGGTTAAATGAAGGAGAATATAAGGTCCTCATACTCCATTAACGGCAAAATGAAAAGTTCTTGATTTCATAAATACTTTGGAGTATTACTGTTGAAGTTGTTAGAGATCTTCATGCAAATGGACATAATCACTCAATCAAGAAATATATGCTAAACTTCCACACTGTAAATATGGTTTTAAAGAAACATCAAAGATATAAATGTATCTATTCTCAGTGAGTTTACAATGTCCCTAGATCTTTAACATACAGTAGCCAACCTTTCCAAAGGACGTAAATAGAATTTGATGGCATCAAGGTACATATTTGAAAGTATAATGTCATACTTAAAGCTGTCTACTGCTTCCTTTATTGACATGTCAATTTAAGAGGAAACTAAGAAACTGTTTCTTGTAAAAGGACTGCCGCCTGAACAGGGACTTGAACCCTGGACCCTCAGATTAAAAGTCTGATGCTCTACCGACTGAGCTATCCAGGCTCTGAAACAGCTCTCACTGAGATAGAAAAAAATACTGAGGTTAAATGAAGGAGAATATAAGGTCCTCATAGTCCATTAACGGCAAAATGAAAAGTTCTTGATTTCATAAATACTTTGGAGTATTACTGTTGAAGTTGTTAGAGATCTTCATGCAAATGGACATAATCACTCAATCAAGAAATATATGCTAAACTTCCACACTGTAAATATGGTTTTAAAGAAACATCAAAGATATAAATGTATCTATTCTCAGTGAGTTTACAATGTCCCTAGATCTTTAACATACAGTAGCCAAACTTTCCAAAGGACGTAAATAGAATTTGATGGCATCAAGGTACATATTTGAAAGTATAATGTCATACTTAAAGCTGTCTACTGCTTCCTTTATTAACATGTCAATTTAAGAGGAAACTAAGAAACTGTTTCTTGTAAAAGGACTGCCGCCTGAACAGGGACTTGAACCCTGGACCCTCAGATTAAAAGTCTGATGCTCTACCGACTGAGCTATCCAGGCTCTGAAAAAGCTCTCACTGAGATAGAAAAAAATACTGAGGTTAAATGAAGGAGAATATAAGGTCCTCATAGTCCATTAACGGCAAAATGAAAAGTTCTTGATTTCATAAATACTTTGGAGTATTACTGTTGAAGTTGTTAGAGATCTTCATGCAAATGGACATAATCACTCAATCAAGAAATATATGCTAAACTTCCACACTGTAAATATGGTTTTAAAGAAACATCAAAGATATAAATGTATCTATTCTCAGTGAGTTAACAATGTCCCTAGATCTTTAACATACAGTAGCCAAACTTTCCAAAGGACGTAAATAGAATTTGATGGCATCAAGGTACATATTTGAAAGTATAATGTCATACTTAAAGCTGTCTACTGCTTCCTTTATTAACATGTCAATTTAAGAGGAAACTAAGAAACTGTTTCTTGTAAAAGGACTGCCGCCTGAACAGGGACTTGAACCCTGGACCCTCAGATTAAAAGTCTGATGCACTACCGACTGAGCTATCCAGGCTCTGAAAAAGCTCTCACTGAGATAGAAAAAAATACTGAGGTTAAATGAAGGAGAATATAAGGTCCTCATAGTCCATTAACGGCAAAATGAAAAGTTCTTGATTTCATAAATACTTTGGAGTATTACTGTTGAAGTTGTTAGAGATCGTCATGCAAATGGACATAATCACTCAATCAAGAAATATATGCTAAACTTCCACACTGTAAATATGGTTTTAAAGAAACATCAAAGATATAAATGTATCTATTCACAGTGAGTTTACAATGTCCCTAGATCTTTAACATACAGTAGCCAAACTTTCCAAAGGACGTAAATAGAATTTGATGGCATCAAGGTACATATTTGAAAGTATAATGTCATACTTAAAGCTGTCTACTGCTTCCTTTATTGACATGTCAATTTAAGAGGAAACTAAGAAACTGTTTCTTGTAAAAGGATTGCCGCCTGAACAGGGACTTGAACCCTGGACCCTCAGATTAAAAGTCTGATGCTCTACCGACTGAGCTATCCAGGCTCTGAAAAAGCTCTCACTGAGATAGAAAAAAATACTGAGGTTAAATGAAGGAGAATATAAGGTCCTCATAGTCCATTAACGGCAAAATGAAAAGTTCTTGATTTCATAAATACTTTGGAGTATTACTGTTGAAGTTGTTAGAGATCTTCATGCAAATGGACATAATCACTCAATCAAGAAATACATGCTAAACTTCCACACTGTAAATATGGTTTTAAAGAAACATCAAAGATATAAATGATTATATTCTCAGTGAGTTTACAATGTCCCTAGATCTTTAACAAACAGTAGCCAAACTTTCCAAAGGACGTAAATAGAATTTGATGGCATCAAGGTACATATTTAAAAGTATAATGTCATACTTAAAGCTGTCTACTGCTTCCTTTATTTACATGTCAATTTAAGAGGAAACTAAGAAACTGTTTCTTGTAAAAGGACTGCCGCCTGAACAGGGACTTGAACCCTGGACCCTCAGATTAAAAGTCTGATGCTCTACCGACTGAGCTATCCAGGCTCTGAAAAAGCTCTCACTGAGATAGAAAAAAATACTGAGGTTAAATGAAGGAGAATATAAGGTCCTTATAGTCCATTAACGGCAAAATGAAAAGTTCTTGATTTCATAAATACTTTGGAGTATTACTGTTGAAGTTGTTAGAGATCTTCATGCAAATGGACATAATCACTCAATCAAGAAATATATGCTAAACTTCCACACTGTAAATATGGTTTTAAAGAAACATCAAAGATATAAATGTATCTATTCACAGTGAGTTTACAATGTCCCTAGATCTTTAACATACAGTAGCCAAACTTTCCAAAGGACGTAAATAGAATTTGATGGCATCAAGGTACATATTTGAAAGTATAATGTCATACTTAAAGCTGTCTACTGCTTCCTTTATTTACATGTCAATTTAAGAGGAAACTAAGAAACTGTTTCTTGTAAAAGGACTGCCGCCTGAACAGGGACTTGAACCCTGGACCCTCAGATTAAAAGTCTGATGCTCTACCGACTGAGCTATCCAGGCTCTGAAAAAGCTCTCACTGAGATAGAAAAAAATACTGAGGTTAAATGAAGGAGAATATAAGGTCCTCATAGTCCATTAACGGCAAAATGAAAAGTTCTTGATTTCATAAATACTTTGGAGTATTACTGTTGAAGTTGTTAGAGATCTTCATGCAAATGGACATAATCACTCAATCAAGAAATATATGCTAAACTTCCAGACTGTAAATATGGTTTTAAAGAAACATCAAAGATATAAATGTATCTATTCTCAGTGAGTTTACAATGTCCCTAGATCTTTAACATACAGTAGCCAAACTTTCCAAAGGACGTAAATAGAATTTGATGGCATCAAGGTACATATTTGAAAGTATAATGTCATACTTAAAGCTGTCTACTGCTTCCTTTATTGACATGTCAATTTAAGAGGAAACTAAGAAACTGTTTCTTGTAAAAGGACTGCCGCCTGAACAGGGACTTGAACCCTGGACCCTCAGATTAAAAGTCTGATGCTCTACCGACTGAGCTATCCAGGCTCTGAAAAAGCTCTCACTGAGATAGAAAAAAATACTGAGGTTAAATGAAGGAGAATATAAGGTCCTCATAGTCCATTAACGGCAAAATGAAAAGTTCTTGATTTCATAAATACTTTGGAGTATTACTGTTGAAGTTGTTAGAGATCTTCATGCAAATGGACATAATCACTCAATTAAGAAATATATGCTAAACTTCCACACTGTAAATATGGTTTTAAAGAAACATCAAAGATATAAATGTATCTATTCTCAGTGAGTTTACAATGTCCCTAGATCTTTAACATACAGTAGCCAAACTTTCCAAAGGACGTAAATAGAATTTGATGGCATCAAGGTACATATTTGAAAGTATAATGTCATACTTAAAGCTGTCTACTGCTTCCTTTATTGACATGTCAATTTAAGAGGAAACTAAGAAACTGTTTCTTGTAAAAGGACTGCCGCCTGAACAGGGACTTGAACCCTGGACCCTCAGATTAAAAGTCTGATGCTCTACCGACTGAGCTATCCAGGCTCTGAAAACGCTCTCACTGAGATAGAAAAAAATACTGAGGTTAAATGAAGGAGAATATAAGGTCCTCATAGTCCATTAACGGCAAAATTAAAAGTTCTTGATTTCATAAATACTTTGGAGTATTACTGTTGAAGTTGTTAGAGATCTTCATGCAAATGGACATAATCACTCAATCAAGAAATACATGCTAAACTTCCACACTGTAAATATGGTTTTAAAGAAACATCAAAGATATAAATGATTATATTCTCAGTGAGTTTACAATGTCCCTAGATCTTTAACAAACAGTAGCCAAACTTTCCAAAGGATGTAAATAGAATTTGATGGCATCAAGGTACATATTTAAAAGTATAATGTCATACTTAAAGCTGTCTACTGCTTCCTTTATTTACATGTCAATTTAAGAGGAAACTAAGAAACTGTTTCTTGTAAAAGGACTGCCGCCTGAACAGGGACTTGAACCCTGGACCCTCAGATTAAAAGTCTGATGCTCTACCGACTGAGCTATCCAGGCTCTGAAAAAGCTCTCACTGAGATAGAAAAAAATACTGAGGTTAAATGAAGGAGAATATAAGGTCCTTATAGTCCATTAACGGCAAAATGAAAAGTTCTTGATTTCATAAATACTTTGGAGTATTACTGTTGAAGTTGTTAGAGATCTTCATGCAAATGGACATAATCACTCAATCAAGAAATATATGCTAAACTTCCAGACTGTAAATATGGTTTTAAAGAAACATCAAAGATATAAATGTATCTATTCACAGTGAGTTTACAATGTCCCTAGATCTTTAACATACAGTAGCCAAACTTTCCAAAGGACGTAAATAGAATTTGATGGCATCAAGGTACATATTTGAAAGTATAATGTCATACTTAAAGCTGTCTACTGCTTCCTTTATTTACATGTCAATTTAAGAGGAAACTAAGAAACTGTTTCTTGTAAAAGGACTGCCGCCTGAACAGGGACTTGAACCCTGGACCCTCAGATTAAAAGTCTGATGCTCTACCGACTGAGCTATCCAGGCTCTGAAAAAGCTCTCACTGAGATAGAAAAAAATACTGAGGTTAAATGAAGGAGAATATAAGGTCCTCATAGTCCATTAACGGCAAAATGAAAAGTTCTTGATTTCATAAATACTTTGGAGTATTACTGTTGAAGTTGTTAGAGATCTTCATGCAAATGGACATAATCACTCAATCAAGAAATATATGCTAAACTTCCAGACTGTAAATATGGTTTTAAAGAAACATCAAAGATATAAATGTATCTATTCACAGTGAGTTTACAATGTCCCTAGATCTTTAACATACAGTAGCCAAACTTTCCAAAGGACGTAAATAGAATTTGATGGCATCAAGGTACATATTTGAAAGTATAATGTCATACTTAAAGCTGTCTACTGCTTCCTTTATTTACATGTCAATTTAAGAGGAAACTAAGAAACTGTTTCTTGTAAAAGGACTGCCGCCTGAACAGGGACTTGAACCCTGGACCCTCAGATTAAAAGTCTGATGCTCTACCGACTGAGCTATCCAGGCTCTGAAAAAGCTCTCACTGAGATAGAAAAAAATACTGAGGTTAAATGAAGGAGAATATAAGGTCCTCATAGTCCATTAACGGCAAAATGAAAAGTTCTTGATTTCATAAATACTTTGGAGTATTACTGTTGAAGTTGTTAGAGATCTTCATGCAAATGGACATAATCACTCAATCAAGAAATACATGCTAAACTTCCACACTGTAAATATGGTTTTAAAGAAACATCAAAGATATAAATGATTATATTCTCAGTGAGTTTACAATGTCCCTAGATCTTTAACAAACAGTAGCCAAACTTTCCAAAGGACGTAAATAGAATTTGATGGCATCAAGGTACATATTTAAAAGTATAATGTCATACTTAAAGCTGTCTACTGCTTCCTTTATTTACATGTCAATTTAAGAGGAAACTAAGAAACTGTTTCTTGTAAAAGGACTGCCGCCTGAACAGGGACTTGAACCCTGGACCCTCAGATTAAAAGTCTGATGCTCTACCGACTGAGCTATCCAGGCTCTGAAAAAGCTCTCACTGAGATAGAAAAAAATACTGAGGTTAAATGAAGGAGAATATAAGGTCCTTATAGTCCATTAACGGCAAAATGAAAAGTTCTTGATTTCATAAATACTTTGGAGTATTACTGTTGAAGTTGTTAGAGATCTTCATGCAAATGGACATAATCACTCAATCAAGAAATATATGCTAAACTTCCACACTGTAAATATGGTTTTAAAGAAACATCAAAGATATAAATGTATCTATTCACAGTGAGTTTACAATGTCCCTAGATCTTTAACATACAGTAGCCAAACTTTCCAAAGGACGTAAATAGAATTTGATGGCATCAAGGTACATATTTGAAAGTATAATGTCATACTTAAAGCTGTCTACTGCTTCCTTTATTTACATGTCAATTTAAGAGGAAACTAAGAAACTGTTTCTTGTAAAAGGACTGCCGCCTGAACAGGGACTTGAACCCTGGACCCTCAGATTAAAAGTCTGATGCTCTACCGACTGAGCTATCCAGGCTCTGAAAAAGCTCTCACTGAGATAGAAAAAAATACTGAGGTTAAATGAAGGAGAATATAAGGTCCTCATAGTCCATTAACGGCAAAATGAAAAGTTCTTGATTTCATAAATACTTTGGAGTATTACTGTTGAAGTTGTTAGAGATCTTCATGCAAATGGACATAATCACTCAATCAAGAAATATATGCTAAACTTCCAGACTGTAAATATGGTTTTAAAGAAACATCAAAGATATAAATGTATCTATTCACAGTGAGTTTACAATGTCCCTAGATCTTTAACATACAGTAGCCAAACTTTCCAAAGGACGTAAATAGAATTTGATGGCATCAAGGTACATATTTGAAAGTATAATGTCATACTTAAAGCTGTCTACTGCTTCCTTTATTTACATGTCAATTTAAGAGGAAACTAAGAAACTGTTTCTTGTAAAAGGACTGCCGCCTGAACAGGGACTTGAACCCTGGACCCTCAGATTAAAAGTCTGATGCTCTACCGACTGAGCTATCCAGGCTCTGAAAAAGCTCTCACTGAGATAGAAAAAAATACTGAGGTTAAATGAAGGAGAATATAAGGTCCTCATAGTCCATTAACGGCAAAATGAAAAGTTCTTGATTTCATAAATACTTTGGAGTATTACTGTTGAAGTTGTTAGAGATCTTCATGCAAATGGACATAATCACTCAATCAAGAAATACATGCTAAACTTCCACACTGTAAATATGGTTTTAAAGAAACATCAAAGATATAAATGATTATATTCTCAGTGAGTTTACAATGTCCCTAGATCTTTAACAAACAGTAGCCAAACTTTCCAAAGGACGTAAATAGAATTTGATGGCATCAAGGTACATATTTAAAAGTATAATGTCATACTTAAAGCTGTCTACTGCTTCCTTTATTTACATGTCAATTTAAGAGGAAACTAAGAAACTGTTTCTTGTAAAAGGACTGCCGCCTGAACAGGGACTTGAACCCTGGACCCTCAGATTAAAAGTCTGATGCTCTACCGACTGAGCTATCCAGGCTCTGAAACAGCGCTCACTGAGATAGAAAAAAATACTGAGGTTAAATGAAGGAAAATATAAGGTCCTCATAGTCCATTAATGGCAAAATGAAAAGTTCTTGATTTCATAAATACTTTGGAGTATTACTGTTGAAGTTGTTAGAGATCTTCATGCAAATGGACATAATCACTCAATCAAGAAATATATGCTAAACTTCCACACTGTAAATATGGTTTTAAAGAAACATCAAAGATATAAATGTATCTATTCTCAGTGAGTTTACAATGTCCCTAGATCTTTAACATACAGTAGCCAAACTTTCCAAAGGACGTAAATAGAATTTGATGGCATCAAGGTACATATTTGAAAGTATAATGTCATACTTAAAGCTGTCTACTGCTTCCTTTATTGACATGTCAATTTAAGAGGAAACTAAGAAAGTGTTTCTTGTAAAAGGACTGCCGCCTGAACAGGGACTTGAACCCTGGACCCTCAGATTAAAAGTCTGATGCTCTACCGACTGAGCTATCCAGGCTCTGAAAAAGCTCTCACTGAGATAGAAAAAAATACTGAGGTTAAATGAGGGAGAATATAAGGTCCTCATAGTCCATTAACGGCAAAATGAAAAGTTCTTGATTTCATAAATACTTTGGAGTATTACTGTTGAAGTTGTTAGAGATCTTCATGCAAATGGACATAATCACTCAATCAAGAAATATATGCTAAACATCCACACTGTAAATATGGTTTTAAAGAAACATCAAAGATATAAATGTATCTATTCTCAGTGAGTTTACAATGTCCCTAGATCTTTAACATACAGTAGCCAAACTTTCCAAAGGACGTAAATAGAATTTGATGGCATCAAGATACATATTTGAAAGTATAATGTCATACATAAAGCTGTCTACTGCTTCCTTTATTAACATGTCAATTTAAGAGGAAACTAAGAAACTGTTTCTTGTAAAAAGACTGCCACCTGAACAGGGACTTGAACCCTGGACCCTCAGATTAAAAGTCTGATGCTCTACCGACTGAGCTATCCAGGCTCTGAAAAAGCTCTCACTGAGATAGAAAAAAATACTGAGGTTAAATGAAGGAGAATATAAGGTCCTCATAGTCCATTAACGGCAAAATGAAAAGTTCTTGATTTCATAAATACTTTGGAGTATTACTGTTGAAGTTGTTAGAGATCTTCATGCAAATGGACATAATCACTCAATCAAGAAATATATGCTAAACTTCCAGACTGTAAATATGGTTTTAAAGAAACATCAAAGATATAAATGTATCTATTCACAGTGAGTTTACAATGTCCCTAGATCTTTAACATACAGTAGCCAAACTTTCCAAAGGACGTAAATAGAATTTGATGGCATCAAGGTACATATTTGAAAGTATAATGTCATACTTAAAGCTGTCTACTGCTTCCTTTATTTACATGTCAATTTAAGAGGAAACTAAGAAACTGTTTCTTGTAAAAGGACTGCCGCCTGAACAGGGACTTGAACCCTGGACCCTCAGATTAAAAGTCTGATGCTCTACCGACTGAGCTATCCAGGCTCTGAAAAAGCTCTCACTGAGATAGAAAAAAATACTGAGGTTAAATGAAGGAGAATATAAGGTCCTCATAGTCCATTAACGGCAAAATGAAAAGTTCTTGATTTCATAAATACTTTGGAGTATTACTGTTGAAGTTGTTAGAGATCTTCATGCAAATGGACATAATCACTCAATCAAGAAATACATGCTAAACTTCCACACTGTAAATATGGTTTTAAAGAAACATCAAAGATATAAATGATTATATTCTCAGTGAGTTTACAATGTCCCTAGATCTTTAACAAACAGTAGCCAAACTTTCCAAAGGACGTAAATAGAATTTGATGGCATCAAGGTACATATTTAAAAGTATAATGTCATACTTAAAGCTGTCTACTGCTTCCTTTATTTACATGTCAATTTAAGAGGAAACTAAGAAACTGTTTCTTGTAAAAGGACTGCCGCCTGAACAGGGACTTGAACCCTGGACCCTCAGATTAAAAGTCTGATGCTCTACCGACTGAGCTATCCAGGCTCTGAAAAAGCTCTCACTGAGATAGAAAAAAATACTGAGGTTAAATGAAGGAGAATATAAGGTCCTTATAGTCCATTAACGGCAAAATGAAAAGTTCTTGATTTCATAAATACTTTGGAGTATTACTGTTGAAGTTGTTAGAGATCTTCATGCAAATGGACATAATCACTCAATCAAGAAATATATGCTAAACTTCCACACTGTAAATATGGTTTTAAAGAAACATCAAAGATATAAATGTATCTATTCACAGTGAGTTTACAATGTCCCTAGATCTTTAACATACAGTAGCCAAACTTTCCAAAGGACGTAAATAGAATTTGATGGCATCAAGGTACATATTTGAAAGTATAATGTCATACTTAAAGCTGTCTACTGCTTCCTTTATTTACATGTCAATTTAAGAGGAAACTAAGAAACTGTTTCTTGTAAAAGGACTGCCGCCTGAACAGGGACTTGAACCCTGGACCCTCAGATTAAAAGTCTGATGCTCTACCGACTGAGCTATCCAGGCTCTGAAAAAGCTCTCACTGAGATAGAAAAAAATACTGAGGTTAAATGAAGGAGAATATAAGGTCCTCATAGTCCATTAACGGCAAAATGAAAAGTTCTTGATTTCATAAATACTTTGGAGTATTACTGTTGAAGTTGTTAGAGATCTTCATGCAAATGGACATAATCACTCAATCAAGAAATATATGCTAAACTTCCAGACTGTAAATATGGTTTTAAAGAAACATCAAAGATATAAATGTATCTATTCACAGTGAGTTTACAATGTCCCTAGATCTTTAACATACAGTAGCCAAACTTTCCAAAGGACGTAAATAGAATTTGATGGCATCAAGGTACATATTTGAAAGTATAATGTCATACTTAAAGCTGTCTACTGCTTCCTTTATTTACATGTCAATTTAAGAGGAAACTAAGAAACTGTTTCTTGTAAAAGGACTGCCGCCTGAACAGGGACTTGAACCCTGGACCCTCAGATTAAAAGTCTGATGCTCTACCGACTGAGCTATCCAGGCTCTGAAAAAGCTCTCACTGAGATAGAAAAAAATACTGAGGTTAAATGAAGGAGAATATAAGGTCCTCATAGTCCATTAACGGCAAAATGAAAAGTTCTTGATTTCATAAATACTTTGGAGTATTACTGTTGAAGTTGTTAGAGATCTTCATGCAAATGGACATAATCACTCAATTAAGAAATATATGCTAAACTTCCACACTGTAAATATGGTTTTAAAGAAACATCAAAGATATAAATGTATCTATTCTCAGTGAGTTTACAATGTCCCTAGATCTTTAACATACAGTAGCCAAACTTTCCAAAGGACGTAAATAGAATTTGATGGCATCAAGGTACATATTTGAAAGTATAATGTCATACTTAAAGCTGTCTACTGCTTCCTTTATTGACATGTCAATTTAAGAGGAAACTAAGAAACTGTTTCTTGTAAAAGGACTGCCGCCTGAACAGGGACTTGAACCCTGGACCCTCAGATTAAAAGTCTGATGCTCTACCGACTGAGCTATCCAGGCTCTGAAAACGCTCTCACTGAGATAGAAAAAAATACTGAGGTTAAATGAAGGAGAATATAAGGTCCTCATAGTCCATTAACGGCAAAATGAAAAGTTCTTGATTTCATAAATACTTTGGAGTATTACTGTTGAAGTTGTTAGAGATCTTCATGCAATTGGACATAATCACTCAATCAAGAAATACATGCTAAACTTCCACACTGTAAATATGGTTTTAAAGAAACATCAAAGATATAAATGTATCTATTCTCAGTGAGTTTACAATGTCCCTAGATCTTTAACATACAGTAGCCAAACTTTCCAAAGGACGTAAATAGAATTTGATGGCATCAAGGTACATATTTGAAAGTATAATGTCATACTTAAAGCTGTCTACTGCTTCCTTTATTAACATGTCAATTTAAGAGGAAACTAAGAAACTGTTTCTTGTAAAAAGACTGCCGCCTGAACAGGGACTTGAACCCTGGACCCTCAGATTAAAAGTCTGATGCTCTACCGACTTAGCTATCCAGGCTCTGAAACAGCTCTCACTGAGATAGAAAAAAATACTGAGGTTAAATGAAGGAGAATATAAGGTCCTCATAGTCCATTAACGGCAAAATGAAAAGTTCTTGATTTCATAAATACTTTGGAGTATTACTGTTGAAGTTGTTAGAGATCTTCATGCAAATGGACATAATCCCTCAATTAAAAAAAATATATGCTAAACTTCCACACTGTAAATATGGTTTTAAAGAAACATCAAAGATATAAATGTATCTATTCTCAGTGAGTTTACAATGTCCCTAGATCTTTAACATACAGTAGCCAAACTTTCCAAAGGACGTAAATAGAATTTGATGGCATCAAGGTACATATTTGAAAGTATAATGTCATACTTAAAGCTGTCTACTGCTTCCTTTATTGACATGTCAATTTAAGAGGAAACTAAGAAACTGTTTCTTGTAAAAGGACTGCCGCCTGAACAGGGACTTGAACCCTGGACCCTCAGATTAAAAGTCTGATGCTCTACCGACTGAGCTATCCAGGCTCTGAAAACGCTCTCACTGAGATAGAAAAAAATACTGAGGTTAAATGAAGGAGAATATAAGGTCCTCATAGTCCATTAACGGCAAAATTAAAAGTTCTTGATTTCATAAATACTTTGGAGTATTACTGTTGAAGTTGTTAGAGATCTTCATGCAAATGGACATAATCACTCAATCAAGAAATACATGCTAAACTTCCACACTGTAAATATGGTTTTAAAGAAACATCAAAGATATAAATGATTATATTCTCAGTGAGTTTACAATGTCCCTAGATCTTTAACAAACAGTAGCCAAACTTTCCAAAGGATGTAAATAGAATTTGATGGCATCAAGGTACATATTTAAAAGTATAATGTCATACTTAAAGCTGTCTACTGCTTCCTTTATTTACATGTCAATTTAAGAGGAAACTAAGAAACTGTTTCTTGTAAAAGGACTGCCGCCTGAACAGGGACTTGAACCCTGGACCCTCAGATTAAAAGTCTGATGCTCTACCGACTGAGCTATCCAGGCTCTGAAAAAGCTCTCACTGAGATAGAAAAAAATACTGAGGTTAAATGAAGGAGAATATAAGGTCCTTATAGTCCATTAACGGCAAAATGAAAAGTTCTTGATTTCATAAATACTTTGGAGTATTACTGTTGAAGTTGTTAGAGATCTTCATGCAAATGGACATAATCACTCAATCAAGAAATATATGCTAAACTTCCACACTGTAAATATGGTTTTAAAGAAACATCAAAGATATAAATGTATCTATTCACAGTGAGTTTACAATGTCCCTAGATCTTTAACATACAGTAGCCAAACTTTCCAAAGGACGTAAATAGAATTTGATGGCATCAAGGTACATATTTGAAAGTATAATGTCATACTTAAAGCTGTCTACTGCTTCCTTTATTTACATGTCAATTTAAGAGGAAACTAAGAAACTGTTTCTTGTAAAAGGACTGCCGCCTGAACAGGGACTTGAACCCTGGACCCTCAGATTAAAAGTCTGATGCTCTACCGACTGAGCTATCCAGGCTCTGAAAAAGCTCTCACTGAGATAGAAAAAAATACTGAGGTTAAATGAAGGAGAATATAAGGTCCTCATAGTCCATTAACGGCAAAATGAAAAGTTCTTGATTTCATAAATACTTTGGAGTATTACTGTTGAAGTTGTTAGAGATCTTCATGCAAATGGACATAATCACTCAATCAAGAAATATATGCTAAACTTCCAGACTGTAAATATGGTTTTAAAGAAACATCAAAGATATAAATGTATCTATTCACAGTGAGTTTACAATGTCCCTAGATCTTTAACATACAGTAGCCAAACTTTCCAAAGGACGTAAATAGAATTTGATGGCATCAAGGTACATATTTGAAAGTATAATGTCATACTTAAAGCTGTCTACTGCTTCCTTTATTTACATGTCAATTTAAGAGGAAACTAAGAAACTGTTTCTTGTAAAAGGACTGCCGCCTGAACAGGGACTTGAACCCTGGACCCTCAGATTAAAAGTCTGATGCTCTACCGACTGAGCTATCCAGGCTCTGAAAAAGCTCTCACTGAGATAGAAAAAAATACTGAGGTTAAATGAAGGAGAATATAAGGTCCTCATAGTCCATTAACGGCAAAATGAAAAGTTCTTGATTTCATAAATACTTTGGAGTATTACTGTTGAAGTTGTTAGAGATCTTCATGCAAATGGACATAATCACTCAATCAAGAAATACATGCTAAACTTCCACACTGTAAATATGGTTTTAAAGAAACATCAAAGATATAAATGATTATATTCTCAGTGAGTTTACAATGTCCCTAGATCTTTAACAAACAGTAGCCAAACTTTCCAAAGGACGTAAATAGAATTTGATGGCATCAAGGTACATATTTAAAAGTATAATGTCATACTTAAAGCTGTCTACTGCTTCCTTTATTTACATGTCAATTTAAGAGGAAACTAAGAAACTGTTTCTTGTAAAAGGACTGCCGCCTGAACAGGGACTTGAACCCTGGACCCTCAGATTAAAAGTCTGATGCTCTACCGACTGAGCTATCCAGGCTCTGAAAAAGCTCTCACTGAGATAGAAAAAAATACTGAGGTTAAATGAAGGAGAATATAAGGTCCTCATAGTCCATTAACGGCAAAATGAAAAGTTCTTGATTTCATAAATACTTTGGAGTATTACTGTTGAAGTTGTTAGAGATCTTCATGCAAATGGACATAATCCCTCAATTAAAAAAAATATATGCTAAACTTCCACACTGTAAATATGGTTTTAAAGAAACATCAAAGATATAAATGTATCTATTCTCAGTGAGTTTACAATGTCCCTAGATCTTTAACATACAGTAGCCAAACTTTCCAAAGGACGTAAATAGAATTTGATGGCATCAAGGTACATATTTGAAAGTATAATGTCATACTTAAAGCTGTCTACTGCTTCCTTTATTGACATGTCAATTTAAGAGGAAACTAAGAAACTGTTTCTTGTAAAAGGACTGCCGCCTGAACAGGGACTTGAACCCTGGACCCTCAGATTAAAAGTCTGATGCTCTACCGACTGAGCTATCCAGGCTCTGAAAACGCTCTCACTGAGATAGAAAAAAATACTGAGGTTAAATGAAGGAGAATATAAGGTCCTCATAGTCCATTAACGGCAAAATTAAAAGTTCTTGATTTCATAAATACTTTGGAGTATTACTGTTGAAGTTGTTAGAGATCTTCATGCAAATGGACATAATCACTCAATCAAGAAATACATGCTAAACTTCCACACTGTAAATATGGTTTTAAAGAAACATCAAAGATATAAATGATTATATTCTCAGTGAGTTTACAATGTCCCTAGATCTTTAACAAACAGTAGCCAAACTTTCCAAAGGATGTAAATAGAATTTGATGGCATCAAGGTACATATTTAAAAGTATAATGTCATACTTAAAGCTGTCTACTGCTTCCTTTATTTACATGTCAATTTAAGAGGAAACTAAGAAACTGTTTCTTGTAAAAGGACTGCCGCCTGAACAGGGACTTGAACCCTGGACCCTCAGATTAAAAGTCTGATGCTCTACCGACTGAGCTATCCAGGCTCTGAAAAAGCTCTCACTGAGATAGAAAAAAATACTGAGGTTAAATGAAGGAGAATATAAGGTCCTTATAGTCCATTAACGGCAAAATGAAAAGTTCTTGATTTCATAAATACTTTGGAGTATTACTGTTGAAGTTGTTAGAGATCTTCATGCAAATGGACATAATCACTCAATCAAGAAATATATGCTAAACTTCCACACTGTAAATATGGTTTTAAAGAAACATCAAAGATATAAATGTATCTATTCACAGTGAGTTTACAATGTCCCTAGATCTTTAACATACAGTAGCCAAACTTTCCAAAGGACGTAAATAGAATTTGATGGCATCAAGGTACATATTTGAAAGTATAATGTCATACTTAAAGCTGTCTACTGCTTCCTTTATTTACATGTCAATTTAAGAGGAAACTAAGAAACTGTTTCTTGTAAAAGGACTGCCGCCTGAACAGGGACTTGAACCCTGGACCCTCAGATTAAAAGTCTGATGCTCTACCGACTGAGCTATCCAGGCTCTGAAAAAGCTCTCACTGAGATAGAAAAAAATACTGAGGTTAAATGAAGGAGAATATAAGGTCCTCATAGTCCATTAACGGCAAAATGAAAAGTTCTTGATTTCATAAATACTTTGGAGTATTACTGTTGAAGTTGTTAGAGATCTTCATGCAAATGGACATAATCACTCAATCAAGAAATATATGCTAAACTTCCAGACTGTAAATATGGTTTTAAAGAAACATCAAAGATATAAATGTATCTATTCACAGTGAGTTTACAATGTCCCTAGATCTTTAACATACAGTAGCCAAACTTTCCAAAGGACGTAAATAGAATTTGATGGCATCAAGGTACATATTTGAAAGTATAATGTCATACTTAAAGCTGTCTACTGCTTCCTTTATTTACATGTCAATTTAAGAGGAAACTAAGAAACTGTTTCTTGTAAAAGGACTGCCGCCTGAACAGGGACTTGAACCCTGGACCCTCAGATTAAAAGTCTGATGCTCTACCGACTGAGCTATCCAGGCTCTGAAAAAGCTCTCACTGAGATAGAAAAAAATACTGAGGTTAAATGAAGGAGAATATAAGGTCCTCATAGTCCATTAACGGCAAAATGAAAAGTTCTTGATTTCATAAATACTTTGGAGTATTACTGTTGAAGTTGTTAGAGATCTTCATGCAAATGGACATAATCACTCAATCAAGAAATACATGCTAAACTTCCACACTGTAAATATGGTTTTAAAGAAACATCAAAGATATAAATGATTATATTCTCAGTGAGTTTACAATGTCCCTAGATCTTTAACAAACAGTAGCCAAACTTTCCAAAGGACGTAAATAGAATTTGATGGCATCAAGGTACATATTTAAAAGTATAATGTCATACTTAAAGCTGTCTACTGCTTCCTTTATTTACATGTCAATTTAAGAGGAAACTAAGAAACTGTTTCTTGTAAAAGGACTGCCGCCTGAACAGGGACTTGAACCCTGGACCCTCAGATTAAAAGTCTGATGCTCTACCGACTGAGCTATCCAGGCTCTGAAAAAGCTCTCACTGAGATAGAAAAAAATAGTGAGGTTAAATGAAGGAGAATATAAGGTCCTTATAGTCCATTAACGGCAAAATGAAAAGTTCTTGATTTCATAAATACTTTGGAGTATTACTGTTGAAGTTGTTAGAGATCTTCATGCAAATGGACATAATCACTCAATCAAGAAATATATGCTAAACTTCCACACTGTAAATATGGTTTTAAAGAAACATCAAAGATATAAATGTATCTATTCACAGTGAGTTTACAATGTCCCTAGATCTTTAACATACAGTAGCCAAACTTTCCAAAGGACGTAAATAGAATTTGATGGCATCAAGGTACATATTTGAAAGTATAATGTCATACTTAAAGCTGTCTACTGCTTCCTTTATTTACATGTCAATTTAAGAGGAAACTAAGAAACTGTTTCTTGTAAAAGGACTGCCGCCTGAACAGGGACTTGAACCCTGGACCCTCAGATTAAAAGTCTGATGCTCTACCGACTGAGCTATCCAGGCTCTGAAAAAGCTCTCACTGAGATAGAAAAAAATACTGAGGTTAAATGAAGGAGAATATAAGGTCCTCATAGTCCATTAACGGCAAAATGAAAAGTTCTTGATTTCATAAATACTTTGGAGTATTACTGTTGAAGTTGTTAGAGATCTTCATGCAAATGGACATAATCACTCAATCAAGAAATATATGCTAAACTTCCAGACTGTAAATATGGTTTTAAAGAAACATCAAAGATATAAATGTATCTATTCACAGTGAGTTTACAATGTCCCTAGATCTTTAACATACAGTAGCCAAACTTTCCAAAGGACGTAAATAGAATTTGATGGCATCAAGGTACATATTTGAAAGTATAATGTCATACTTAAAGCTGTCTACTGCTTCCTTTATTTACATGTCAATTTAAGAGGAAACTAAGAAACTGTTTCTTGTAAAAGGACTGCCGCCTGAACAGGGACTTGAACCCTGGACCCTCAGATTAAAAGTCTGATGCTCTACCGACTGAGCTATCCAGGCTCTGAAAAAGCTCTCACTGAGATAGAAAAAAATACTGAGGTTAAATTAAGGAGAATATAAGGTCCTCATAGTCCATTAACGGCAAAATGAAAAGTTCTTGATTTCATAAATACTTTGGAGTATTACTGTTGAAGTTGTTAGAGATCTTCATGCAAATGGACATAATCACTCAATTAAGAAATATATGCTAAACTTCCACACTGTAAATATGGTTTTAAAGAAACATCAAAGATATAAATGTATCTATTCTCAGTGAGTTTACAATGTCCCTAGATCTTTAACATACAGTAGCCAAACTTTCCAAAGGACGTAAATAGAATTTGATGGCATCAAGGTACATATTTGAAAGTATAATGTCATACTTAAAGCTGTCTACTGCTTCCTTTATTGACATGTCAATTTAAGAGGAAACTAAGAAACTGTTTCTTGTAAAAGGACTGCCGCCTGAACAGGGACTTGAACCCTGGACCCTCAGATTAAAAGTCTGATGCTCTACCGACTGAGCTATCCAGGCTCTGAAAACGCTCTCACTGAGATAGAAAAAAATACTGAGGTTAAATGAAGGAGAATATAAGGTCCTCATAGTCCATTAACGGCAAAATGAAAAGTTCTTGATTTCATAAATACTTTGGAGTATTACTGTTGAAGTTGTTAGAGATCTTCATGCAATTGGACATAATCACTCAATCAAGAAATACATGCTAAACTTCCACACTGTAAATATGGTTTTAAAGAAACATCAAAGATATAAATGTATATATTCTCAGTGAGTTTACAATGTCCCTAGATCTTTAACAAACAGTAGCCAAACTTTCCAAAGGACGTAAATAGAATTTGATGGCATCAAGGTACATATTTGAAAGTATAATGTCATACTTAAAGCTGTCTACTGCTTCCTTTATTAACATGTCAATTTAAGAGGAAACTAAGAAACTGTTTCTTGTAAAAAGACTGCCGCCTGAACAGGGACTTGAACCCTGGACCCTCAGATTAAAAGTCTGATGCTCTACCGACTGAGCTATCCAGGCTCTGAAACAGCTCTCACTGAGATAGAAAAAAATACTGAGGTTAAATGAAGGAGAATATAAGGTCCTCATACTCCATTAACGGCAAAATGAAAAGTTCTTGATTTCATAAATACTTTGGAGTATTACTGTTGAAGTTGTTAGAGATCTTCATGCAAATGGACATAATCACTCAATCAAGAAATATATGCTAAACTTCCACACTGTAAATATGGTTTTAAAGAAACATCAAAGATATAAATGTATCTATTCTCAGTGAGTTTACAATGTCCCTAGATCTTTAACATACAGTAGCCAAACTTTCCAAAGGACGTAAATAGAATTTGATGGCATCAAGGTACATATTTGAAAGTATAATGTCATACTTAAAGCTGTCTACTGCTTCCTTTATTTACATGTCAATTTAAGAGGAAACTAAGAAACTGTTTCTTGTAAAAGGACTGCCGCCTGAACAGGGACTTGAACCCTGGACCCTCAGATTAAAAGTCTGATGCTCTACCGACTGAGCTATCCAGGCTCTGAAAAAGCTCTCACTGAGATAGAAAAAAATACTGAGGTTAAATGAAGGAGAATATAAGGTCCTCATAGTCCATTAACGGCAAAATGAAAAGTTCTTGATTTCATAAATACTTTGGAGTATTACTGTTGAAGTTGTTAGAGATCTTCATGCAAATGGACATAATCCCTCAATTAAAAAAAATATATGCTAAACTTCCACACTGTAAATATGGTTTTAAAGAAACATCAAAGATATAAATGTATCTATTCTCAGTGAGTTTACAATGTCCCTAGATCTTTAACATACAGTAGCCAAACTTTCCAAAGGACGTAAATAGAATTTGATGGCATCAAGGTACATATTTGAAAGTATAATGTCATACTTAAAGCTGTCTACTGCTTCCTTTATTAACATGTCAATTTAAGAGGAAACTAAGAAACTGTTTCTTGTAAAAAGACTGCCGCCTGAACAGGGACTTAAACCCTGGACCCTCAGATTAAAAGTCTGATGCTCTACCGACTGAGCTATCCAGGCTCTGAAAAACTCTCACTGAGACAGAAAAAAATACTGAGGTTAAATGAAGGAGAATATAAGGTCCTCATAGTCCATTAACGGCAAAATGAAAAGTTCTTGATTTCATAAATACTTTGGAGTATTACTGTTGAAGTTGTTAGAGATCTTCATGCAAATGGACATAATCACTCAATCAAGAAATATATGCTAAACTTCCACACTGTAAATATGGTTTTAAAGAAACATCAAAGATATAAATGTATCTATTCTCAGTGAGTTTAAAATGTCCCTAGATCTTTAACATACAGTAGCCAAACTTTCCAAAGGACGTAAATAGAATTTGATGGCATCGAGGTACATATTTGAAAGTATAATGTCATACTTAAAGCTGTCTACTGCTTCCTTTATTAACATGTCTATTTAAGAGGAAACTAAGAAACTGTTTCTTGTAAAAGGACTGCCGCCTGAACAGGGACTTGAACCCTGGACCCTCAGATTAAAAGTCTGATGCTCTACCGACTGAGCTATCCAGGCTCTGAAACAGCTCTCACTGAGATAGAAAAAAATACTGAGGTTAAATGAAGGAGAATATAAGGTCCTCATAGTCCATTAACGGCAAAATGAAAAGTTCTTGATTTCATAAATACTTTGGAGTATTACTGTTGAAGTTGTTAGAGATCTTCATGCAAATGGACATAATCACTCAATCAAGAAATATATGCTAAACTTCCACACTGTAAATATGGTTTTAAAGAAACATCAAAGATATAAATGTATTTATTCTCAGTGAGTTTACAATGTCCCTAGATCTTTAACATACAGTAGCCAAACTTTCCAAAGGACGTAAATAGAATTTGATGGCATCAAGGTACATATTTGAAAGTATGATGTCATACTTAAAGCTGTCTACTGCTTCCTTTATTAACATGTCTATTTAAGAGGAAACTAAGAAACTGTTTCTTGTAAAAGGACTGCCGCCTGAACAGGGACTTGAACCCTGGACCCTCAGATTAAAAGTCTGATGCTCTACCGACTGAGCTATCCAGGCTCTGAAAAAGCTCTCACTGAGATAGAAAAAAATACTAAGGTTAAATGAAGGAGAATATAAGGTCCTCATAGTCCATTAACCGCAAAATGAAAAGTTCTTGATTTCATAAATACTTTGGAGTATTACTGTTGAATTTGTTAGAGATCTTCATGCAAATGGACATAATCACTCAATCAAGAAATATATGCTAAACTTCCACACTGTAAATATGGTTTTAAAGAAACATCAAAGATATAAATGTATCTATTCTCAGTGAGTTTACAATGTCCCTAGATCTTTAACATACAGTAGCCAAACTTTCCAAAGGACGTAAATAGAATTTGATGGCATCAAGGTACATATTTGAAAGTATAATGTCATACTTAAAGCTGTCTACTGCTTCCTGTATTGACATGTCAATTTAAGAGGAAACTAAGAAACTGTTTCTTGTAAAAGGACTGCCGCCTGAACAGGGACTTGAACCCTGGACCCTCAGATTAAAAGTCTGATGCTCTACCGACTGAGCTATCCAGGCTCTGAAAAAGCTCTCACTGAGATAGAAAAAAATACTGAGGTTAAATGAAGGAGAATATAAGGTCCTCATAGTCCATTAACGGCAAAATGAAAAGTTCTTGATTTCATAAATACTTTGGAGTATTACTGTTGAAGTTGTTAGAGATCTTCATGCAAATGGACATAATCACTCAATCAAGAAATATATGCTAAACTTCCACACTGTAAATATGGTTTTAAAGAAACATCAAAGATATAAATGTATCTATTCTCAGTGAGTTTACAATGTCCCTAGATCTTTAACATACAGTAGCCAAACTTTCCAAAGGACGTAAATAGAATTTGATGGCATCAAGGTACATATTTAAAAGTATAATGTCATACTTAAAGCTGTCTACTGCTTCCTTTATTAACATGTCAATTTAAGAGGAAACTAAGAAACTGTTTCTTGTAAAAAGACTGCCGCCTGAACAGGGACTTGAACCCTGGACCCACAGATTAAAAGTCTGATGCTCTAGCGACTGAGCTATCCAGGCTCTAAAAAAGCTCTCACTGAGATTGAAAAAAATACTGAGGTTAAATGAAGGAGAATATAAGGTCCTTATAGTCCATTAACGGCAAAATGAAAAGTTCTTGATTTCATAAATACTTTGGAGTATTACTGTTGAAGTTGTTAGAGATCTTCATGCAAATGGACATAATCACTCAATCAAGAAATATATGCTAAACTTCCACACTGTAAATATGGTTTTAAAGAAACATCAAAGATATAAATGTATCTATTCTCAATGAGTTTACAATGTCCCTAGATCTTTAACATACAGTAGCCAAACTTTCCAAAGGACGTAAATAGAATTTGATGGCATCAAGGTACATATTTGAAAGTATAATGTCATACTTAAAGCTGTCTACTGCTTCCTTTATTGACATGTCAATTTAAGAGGAAACTAAGAAACTGTTTCTTGTAAAAGGACTGCCGCCTGAACAGGGACTTGAACCCTGGACCCTCAGATTAAAAGTCTGATGCTCTACCGACTGAGCTATCCAGGCTCTGAAAAAGCTCTCACTGAGATAGAAAAAAATACTGAGGTTAAATGAAGGAGAATATAAGGTCCTCATAGTCCATTAACGGCAAAATGAAAAGTTCTTGATTTCATAAATACTTTGGAGTATTACTGTTGAAGTTGTTAGAGATCTTCATGCAAATGGACATAATCACTCAATCAAGAAATATATGCTAAACTTCCACACTGTAAATATGGTTTTAAAGAAACATCAAAGATATAAATGTATCTATTCTCAGTGAGTTTACAATGTCCCTAGATCTTTAACATACAGTAGCCAAACTTTCCAAAGGACGTAAATAGAATTTGATGGCATCAAGGTACATATTTGAAAGTATAATGTCATACTTAAAGCTGTCTACTGCTTCCTTTATTGACATGTCAATTTAAGAGGAAACTAAGAAACTGTTTCTTGTAAAAGGACTGCCGCCTGAACAGGGACTTGAACCCTGGACACTCAGATTAAAAGTCTGATGCTCTACCGACTGAGCTATCCAGGCTCTGAAAAAGCTCTCCCTGAGATAGAAAAAAATACTGAGGTTAAATGAAGGAGAATATAAGGTCCTCATAGTCCATTAACGTGAAAAGTTCTTGATTTCATAAATACTTTGGAGTATTACTGTTGAAGTTGTTAGAGATCTTCATGCAAATGGACATAATCACTCAATCAAGAAATATATGCTAAACTTCCACACTGTAAATATGGTTTTAAAGAAACATCAAAGATATAAATGTATCTATTCTCAGTGAGTTTACAATGTCCCTAGATCTTTAACATACAGTAGCCAAACTTTCCAAAGGACGTAAATAGAATTTGATGGCATCAAGGTACATATTTAAAAGTATAATGTCATACTTAAAGCTGTCTACTGCTTCCTTTATTTACATGTCAATTTAAGAGGAAACTAAGAAACTGTTTCTTGTAAAAGGACTGCCGCCTGAACAGGGACTTGAACCCTGGACCCTCAGATTAAAAGTCTGATGCTCTACCGACTGAGCTATCCAGGCTCTGAAAAAGCTCTCACTGAGATAGAAAAAAATACTGAGGTTAAATGAAGGAGAATATAAGGTCCTTATAGTCCATTAACGGCAAAATGAAAAGTTCTTGATTTCATAAATACTTTGGAGTATTACTGTTGAAGTTGTTAGAGATCTTCATGCAAATGGACATAATCACTCAATCAAGAAATATATGCTAAACTTCCAGACTGTAAATATGGTTTTAAAGAAACATCAAAGATATAAATGTATCTATTCTCAGTGAGTTTACAATGTCCCTAGATCTTTAACATACAGTAGCCAAACTTTCCAAAGGACGTAAATAGAATTTGATGGCATCAAGGTACATATTTGAAAGTATAATGTCATACTTCAAGCTGTCTACTGCTTCCTTTATTTACATGTCAATTTAAGAGGAAACTAAGAAACTGTTTCTTGTAAAAGGACTGCCGCCTGAACAGGGACTTGAACCCTGGACCCTCAGATTAAAAGTCTGATGCTCTACCGACTGAGCTATCCAGGCTCTGAAAAAGCTCTCACTGAGATAGAAAAAAATACTGAGGTTAAATGAAGGAGAATATAAGGTCCTCATAGTCCATTAACGGCAAAATGAAAAGTTCTTGATTTCATAAATACTTTGGAGTATTACTGTTGAAGTTGTTAGAGATCTTCATGCAAATGGACATAATCACTCAATCAAGAAATATATGCTAAACTTCCAGACTGTAAATATGGTTTTAAAGAAACATCAAAGATATAAATGTATCTATTCACAGTGAGTTTACAATGTCCCTAGATCTTTAACATACAGTAGCCAAACTTTCCAAAGGACGTAAATAGAATTTGATGGCATCAAGGTACATATTTGAAAGTATAATGTCATACTTAAAGCTGTCTACTGCTTCCTTTATTTACATGTCAATTTAAGAGGAAACTAAGAAACTGTTTCTTGTAAAAGGACTGCCGCCTGAACAGGGACTTGAACCCTGGACCCTCAGATTAAAAGTCTGATGCTCTACCGACTGAGCTATCCAGGCTCTGAAAAAGCTCTCACTGAGATAGAAAAAAATACTGAGGTTAAATGAAGGAGAATATAAGGTCCTCATAGTCCATTAACGGCAAAATGAAAAGTTCTTGATTTCATAAATACTTTGGAGTATTACTGTTGAAGTTGTTAGAGATCTTCATGCAAATGGACATAATCACTCAATTAAGAAATATATGCTAAACTTCCACACTGTAAATAGGGTTTTAAAAAAAACATCAAAGATATAAATGTATCTATTCTCAGTGAGTTTACAATGTCCCTAGATCTTTAACATACAGTAGCCAAACTTTCCAAAGGACGTAAATAGAATTTGATGGCATCAAGGTACATATTTGAAAGTATAATGTCATACTTCAAGCTGTCTACTGCTTCCTTTATTGACTTGTCAATTTAAGAGGAAACTAAGAAACTGTTTCTTGTAAAAGGACTGCCGCCTGAACAGGGACTTGAACCCTGGACCCTCAGATTAAAAGTCTGATGCTCTACCGACTGAGCTATCCAGGCTCTGAAAAAGCTCTCACTGAGATAGAAAAATATACTGAGGTTAAATGAAGGAGAATATAAGGTCCTCATAGTCCATTAACGGCAAAATGAAAAGTTCTTGATTTCATAAATACTTTGGAGTATTACTGTTGAAGTTGTTAGAGATCTTCATGCAAATGGACATAATCACTCAATTAAGAAATATATGCTAAACTTCCACACTGTAAATAGGGTTTTAAAAAAAACATCAAAGATATAAATGTATCTATTCTCAGTGAGTTTAAAATGTCCCTAGATCTTTAACATACAGTAGCCAAACTTTCCAAAGGACGTAAATAGAATTTGATGGCATCAAGGTACATATTTGAAAGTATAATGTCATACTTCAAGCTGTCTACTGCTTCCTTTATTGACTTGTCAATTTAAGAGGAAACTAAGAAACTGTTTCTTGTAAAAGGACTGCCGCCTGAACAGGGACTTGAACCCTGGACCCTCAGATTAAAAGTCTGATGCTCTACCGACTGAGCTATCCAGGCTCTGAAAAAGCTCTCACTGAGATAGAAAAATATACTGAGGTTAAATGAAGGAGAATATAAGGTCCTCATAGTCCATTAACGGCAAAATGAAAAGTTCTTGATTTCATAAATACTTTGGAGTATTACTGTTGAAGTTGTTAGAGATCTTCATGCAAATGGACATAATCACTCAATTAAGAAATATATGCTAAACTTCCACACTGTAAATATGGTTTTAAAGAAACATCAAAGATATAAATGTATCTATTCTCAGTGAGTTTACAATGTCCCTAGATCTTTAACATACAGTAGCCAAACTTTCCAAAGGATGTAAATAGAATTTGATGGCATCAAGGTACATATTTGAAAGTATAATGTCATACTTAAAGCTGTCTACTGCTTCCTTTATTGACATGTCAATTTAAGAGGAAACTAAGAAACTGTTTCTTGTAAAAGGACTGCCGCCTGAACAGGGACTTGAACCCTGGACCCTCAGATTAAAAGTCTGATGCTCTACCGACTGAGCTATCCAGGCTCTGAAAACGCTCTCACTGAGATAGAAAAAAATACTGAGGTTAAATGAAGGAGAATATAAGGTCCTCATAGTCCATTAACGGCAAAATGAAAAGTTCTTGATTTCATAAATACTTTGGAGTATTACTGTTGAAGTTGTTAGAGATCTTCATGCAAATGGACATAATCACTCAATCAAGAAATACATGCTAAACTTCCACACTGTAAATATGGTTTTAAAGAAACATCAAAGATATACATGTATATATTCTCAGTGAGTTTACAATGTCCCTAGATCTTTAACAAACAGTAGCCAAACTTTCCAAAGGACGTAAATAGAATTTGATGGCATCAAGGTACATATTTGAAAGTATAATGTCATACTTAAAGCTGTCTACTGCTTCCTTTATTAACATGTCAATTTAAGAGGAAACTAAGAAACTGTTTCTTGTAAAAAGACTGCCACCTGAACAGGGACTTGAACCCTGGACCCTCAGATTAAAAGTCTGATGCTCTACCGACTGAGCTATCCAGGCTCTGAAACAGCTCTCACTGAGATAGAAAAAAATACTGAGGTTAAATGAAGGAGAATATAAGGTCCTCATACTCCATTAACGGCAAAATGAAAAGTTCTTGATTTCATAAATACTTTGGAGTATTACTGTTGAAGTTGTTAGAGATCTTCATGCAAATGGACATAATCACTCAATCAAGAAATATATGCTAAACTTCCACACTGTAAATATGGTTTTAAAGAAACATCAAAGATATAAATGTATCTATTCTCAGTGAGTTTACAATGTCCCTAGATCTTTAACATACAGTAGCCAAACTTTCCAAAGGACGTAAATAGAATTTGATGGCATCAAGGTACATATTTGAAAGTATAATGTCATACTTAAAGCTGTCTACTGCTTCCTTTATTTACATGTCAATTTAAGAGGAAACTAAGAAACTGTTTCTTGTAAAAGGACTGCCGCCTGAACAGGGACTTGAACCCTGGACCCTCAGATTAAAAGTCTGATGCTCTACCGACTGAGCTATCCAGGCTCTGAAAAAGCTCTCACTGAGATAGAAAAAAATACTGAGGTTAAATGAAGGAGAATATAAGGTCCTCATAGTCCATTAACTGCAAAATGAAAAGTTCTTGATTTCATAAATACTTTGGAGTATTACTGTTGAAGTTGTTAGAGATCTTCATGCAAATGGACATAATCACTCAATTAAAAAAATATATGCTAAACTTCCACACTGTAAATATGGTTTTAAAGAAACATCAAAGATATAAATGTATCTATTCTCAGTGAGTTTACAATGTCCCTAGATCTTTAACATACAGTAGCCAAACTTTCCAAAGGACGTAAATAGAATTTGATGGCATCAAGGTACATATTTGAAAGTATAATGTCATACTTCAAGCTGTCTACTGCTTCCTTTATTGACTTGTCAATTTAAGAGGAAACTAAGAAACTGTTTCTTGTAAAAGGACTGCCGCCTGAACAGGGACTTGAACCCTGGACCCTCAGATTAAAAGTCTGATGCTCTACCGACTGAGCTATCCAGGCTCTGAAAAAGCTCTCACTGAGATAGAAAAAAATACTGAGGTTAAATGAAGGAGAATATAAGGTCCTCATAGTCCATTAACGGCAAAATGAAAAGTTCTTGATTTCATAAATACTTTGGAGTATTACTGTTGAAGTTGTTAGAGATCTTCATGCAAATGGACATAATCACTCAATTAAGAAATATATGCTAAACTTCCACACTGTAAATATGGTTTTAAAGAAACATCAAAGATATAAATGTATCTATTCTCAGTGAGTTTACAATGTCCCTAGATCTTTAACATACAGTAGCCAAACTTTCCAAAGGACGTAAATAGAATTTGATGGCATCAAGGTACATATTTGAAAGTATAATGTCATACTTAAAGCTGTCTACTGCTTCCTTTATTGACATGTCAATTTAAGAGGAAACTAAGAAACTGTTTCTTGTAAAAGGACTGCCGCCTGAACAGGGACTTGAACCCTGGACCCTCAGATTAAAAGTCTGATGCTCTACCGACTGAGCTATCCAGGCTCTGAAAAAGCTCTCACTGAGATAGAAAAAAATACTGAGGTTAAATGAAGGAGAATATAAGGTCCTCATAGTCCATTAACGGCAAAATGAAAAGTTCTTGATTTCATAAATACTTTGGAGTATTACTGTTGAAGTTGTTAGAGATCCTCATGCAAATGGACATAATCACTCAATCAAGAAATACATGCTAAACTTCCACACTGTAAATATGGTTTTAAAGAAACATCAAAGATATAAATGTATATATTCTCAGTGAGTTTACAATGTCCCTAGATCTTTAACAAACAGTAGCCAAACTTTCCAAAGGACGTAAATAGAATTTGATGGCATCAAGGTACATATTTGAAAGTATAATGTCATACTTAAAGCTGTCTACTGCTTCCTTTATTAACATGTCAATTTAAGAGGAAACTAAGAAACTGTTTCTTGTAAAAAGACTGCCGCCTGAACAGGGACTTGAACCCTGGACCCTCAGATTAAAAGTCTGATGCTCTACCGACTGAGCTATCCAGGCTCTGAAACAGCTCTCACTGAGATAGAAAAAAATACTGAGGTTAAATGAAGGAGAATATAAGGTCTTCATACTCCATTAACGGCAAAATGAAAAGTTCTTGATTTCATAAATACTTTGGAGTATTACTGTTGAAGTTGTTAGAGATCTTCATGCAAATGGACATAATCACTCAATCAAGAAATATATGCTAAACTTCCACACTGTAAATATGGTTTTAAAGAAACATCAAAGATATAAATGTATCTATTCTCAGTGAGTTTACAATGTCCCTAGATCTTTAACATACAGTAGCCAAACTTTCCAAAGGACGTAAACAGAATTTGATGGCATCAAGGTACATATTTGAAAGTATAATGTCATACTTAAAGCTGTCTACTGCTTCCTTTATTTACATGTCAATTTAAGAGGAAACTAAGAAACTGTTTCTTGTAAAAGGACTGCCGCCTGAACAGGGACTTGAACCCTGGACCCTCAGATTAAAAGTCTGATGCTCTACCGACTGAGCTATCCAGGCTCTGAAAAAGCTCTCACTGAGATAGAAAAAAATACTGAGGTTAAATGAAGGAGAATATAAGGTCCTCATAGTCCATTAACGGCAAAATGAAAAGTTCTTGATTTCATAAATACTTTGGAGTATTACTGTTGAAGTTGTTAGAGATCTTCATGCAAATGGACATAATCACTCAATTAAAAAAAATATATGCTAAACTTCCACACTGTAAATATGGTTTTAAAGAAACATCAAAGATATAAATGTATCTATTCTCAGTGAGTTTACAATGTCCCTAGATCTTTAACATACAGTAGCCAAACTTTCCAAAGGACGTAAATGGAATTTGATGGCATCAAGGTACATATTTGAAAGTATAATGTCATACTTCAAGCTGTCTACTGCTTCCTTTATTGACTTGTCAATTTAAGAGGAAACTAAGAAACTGTTTCTTGTAAAAGGACTGCCGCCTGAACAGGGACTTGAACCCTGGACCCTCAGATTAAAAGTCTGATGCTCTACCGACTGAGCTATCCAGGCTCTGAAAAAGCTCTCACTGAGATAGAAAAAAATACTGAGGTTAAATGAAGGAGAATATAAGGTCCTCATAGTCCATTAACGGCAAAATGAAAAGTTCTTGATTTCATAAATACTTTGGAGTATTACTGTTGAAGTTGTTAGAGATCTTCATGCAAATGGACATAATCACTCAATTAAGAAATATATGCTAAACTTCCACACTGTAAATATGGTTTTAAAGAAACATCAAAGATATAAATGTATCTATTCTCAGTGAGTTTACAATGTCCCTAGATCTTTAACATACAGTAGCCAAACTTTCCAAAGGACGTAAATAGAATTTGATGGCATCAAGGTACATATTTGAAAGTATAATGTCATACTTAAAGCTGTCTACTGCTTCCTTTATTGACATGTCAATTTAAGAGGAAACTTAGAAACTGTTTCTTGTAAAAGGACTGCCGCCTGAACAGGGACTTGAACCCTGGACCCTCAGATTAAAAGTCTGATGCTCTACCGACTGAGCTATCCAGGCTCTGAAAACGCTCTCACTGAGATAGAAAAAAATACTGAGGTTAAATGAAGGAGAATATAAGGTCCTCATAGTCCATTAACGGCAAAATGAAAAGTTCTTGATTTCATAAATACTTTGGAGTATTACTGTTGAAGTTGTTAGAGATCTTCATGCAAATGGACATAATCACTCAATCAAGAAATACATGCTAAACTTCCACACTGTAAATATGGTTTTAAAGAAACATCAAAGATATAAATGTATATATTCTCAGTGAGTTTACAATGTCCCTAGATCTTTAACAAACAGTAGCCAAACTTTCCAAAGGACGTAAATAGAATTTGATGGCATCAAGGTACATATTTGAAAGTATAATGTCATACTTAAAGCTGTCTACTGCTTCCTTTATTAACATGTCAATTTAAGAGGAAACTAAGAAACTGTTTCTTGTAAAAGGACTGCCACCTGAACAGGGACTTGAACCCTGGACCCTCAGATTAAAAGTCTGATGCTCTACCGACTGAGCTATCCAGGCTCTGAAACAGCTCTCACTGAGATAGAAAAAAATACTGAGGTTAAATGAAGGAGAATATAAGGTCCTCATAGTCCATTAACGGCAAAATGAAAAGTTCTTGATTTCATAAATACTTTGGAGTATTACTGTTGAAGTTGTTAGAGATCTTCATGCAAATGGACATAATCACTCAATCAAGAAATATATGCTAAACTTCCACACTGTAAATATGGTTTTAAAGAAACATCAAAGATATAAATGTATCTATTCTCAGTGAGTTTACAATGTCCCTAGATCTTTAACATACAGTAGCCAAACTTTCCAAAGGACGTAAATAGAATTTGATGGCATCAAGGTACATATTTGAAAGTATAATGTCATACTTAAAGCTGTCTACTGCTTCCTTTATTAACATGTCAATTTAAGAGGAAACTAAGAAACTGTTTCTTGTAAAAGGACTGCCGCCTGAACAGGGACTTGAACCCTGGACCCTCAGATTAAAAGTCTAATGCTCTACCGACTGAGCTACCCAGGCTCTGAAAAAGCTCGCACTGAGATAGAAAAAAATACTGAGGTTAAATGAAGGAGAATATAAGGTCCTCATAGTCCATTAACGGCAAAATGAAAAGTTCTTGATTTCATAAATACTTTGGAGTATTACTGTTGAAGTTGTTAGAGATCTTCATGCAAATGGACATAATCACTCAATCAAGAAATATATGCTAAACTTCCACACTGTAAATATGGTTTTAAAGAAACATCAAAGATATAAATGTATCTATTCTCAGTGAGTTTACAATGTCCCTAGATCTTTAACATACAGTAGCCAAACTTTCCAAAGGATGTAAATAGAATTTGATGGCATCAAGGTACATATTTGAAAGTATAATGTCATACTTAAAGCTGTCTACTGCTTCCTTTATTGACATGTCAATTTAAGAGGAAACTAAGAAACTGTTTCTTGTAAAAGGACTGCCGCCTGAACCGGGACTTGAACCCTGGACCCTCAGATTAAAAGTCTGATGCTCTACCGACTGAGCTATCCAGGCTCTGAAAAAGCTCTCACTGAGATAGAAAAAAATACTGAGGTTAAATGAAGGAGAATATAAGGTCCTCATAGTCCATTAACGGCAAAATGAAAAGTTCTTGATTTCATAAATACTTTGGAGTATTACTGTTGAAGTTGTTAGAGATCTTCATGCAAATGGACATAATCACTCAATCAAGAAATATATGCTAAACTTCCACACTGTAAATATGGTTTTAAAGAAACATCAAAGATATAAATGTATCTATTCTCAGTGAGTTTACAATGTCCCTAGATCTTTAACATACAGTAGCCAAACTTTCCAAAGGACGTAAATAGAATTTGATGGCATCAAGGTACATATTTGAAAGTATAATGTCATACTTAAAGCTGTCTACTGCTTCCTTTATTGACTTGTCAATTTAAGAGGAAACTAAGAAACTGTTTCTTGTAAAAGGGCTGCCGCCTGAACAGGGACTTGAACCCTGGACCCTCAGATTAAAAGTCTGATGCACTACCGACTGAGCTATCCAGGCTCTGAAAAAGCTCTCACTGAGATAGAAAAAAATACTGAGGTTAAATGAAGGAGAATATAAGGTCCTCATAGTCCATTAACAGCAAAATGAAAAGTTCTTGATTTCATAAATACTTTGGAGTATTACTGTTGAAGTTGTTAGAGATCTTCATGCAAATGGACATAATCACTCAATCAAGAAATATATGCTAAACTTCCACACTGTAAATATGGTTTTAAAGAAACATCAAAGATATAAATGTATCTATTCTCAGTGAGTTTACAATGTCCCTAGATCTTTAACATACAGTAGCCAAACTTTCCAAAGGACCTAAATAGAATTTGATGGCATCAAGGTACATATTTGAAAGTATAATGTCATACTTAAAGCTGTCTACTGCTTCCTTTATTGACATGTCAATTTAAGAGGAAACTAAGAAACTGTTTCTTGTAAAAGGACTGCCGCCTGAACCGGGATTTGAACCCTGGACCCTCAGATTAAAAGTCTGATGCTCTACCGACTGAGCTATCCAGGCTCTGAAAAAGCTCTCACTGAGATAGAAAAAAATACTGAGGTTAAATGAAGGAGAATATAAGGTCCTCATAGTCCATTAACGGCAAAATGAAAAGTTCTTGATTTCATAAATACTTTGGAGTATTACTGTTGAAGTTGTTAGAGATCTTCATGCAAATGGACATAATCACTCAATCAAGAAATATATGCTAAACTTCCACACTGTAAATATGGTTTTAAAGAAACATCAAAGATATAAATGTATCTATTCTCAGTGAGTTTACAATGTCCCTAGATCTTTAACATACAGTAGCCAAACTTTCCAAAGGACGTAAATAGAATTTGATGGCATCAAGGTACATATTTGAAAGTATAATGTCATACTTAAAGCTGTCTACTGCTTCCTTTATTAACATGTCAATTTAAGAGGAAACTAAGAAACTGTTTCTTGTAAAAAGACTGCCGCCTGAACAGGGACTTGAACCCTGGACCCACAGATTAAAAGTCTGATGCTCTACCGACTGAGCTATCCAGGCTCTGAAACAGCTCTCACTGAGATAGCAAAAAATACTGAGGTTAAATGAAGGAGAATATAAGGTCCTCATAGTCCATTAACGGCAAAATTAAAAGTTCTTGATTTCATAAATACTTTGGAGTATTACTGTTGAAGTTGTTAGAGATCTACATCCAAATGGACATAATCACTCAATTAAGAAATATATTCTAAACTTCCACACTGTAAATATGGTTTTAAAGAAACATCAAAGATATAAATGTATCTATTCTCAGTGAGTTTACAATGTCCCTAGATCTTTAACATACAGTAGCCAATCTTTCCAAAGGACGTAAATAGAATTTGATGGCATCAAGGTACATATTTGAAAGTATAATGTCATACTTAAAGCTGTCTACTGCTTCCTTTATTAACATGTCAATTTAAGAGGAAACTAAGAAACTGTTTCTTGTAAAAGGACTGCCGCCTGAACAGGGACTTGAACCCTGGACCCTCAGATTAAAAGTCTGATGCTCTACCGACTGAGCTACCCAGGCTCTGAAAAAGCTCTCACTGAGACAGAAAAAAATACTGAGGTTAAATGAAGGAGAATATAAGGTCCTCATAGTCCATTAACCGCAAAATGAAAAGTTCTTGATTTCATAAATACTTTGGAGTATTACTGTTGAAGTTGTTAGAGATCTTCATGCAAATGGACATAATCACTCAATCAAGAAATATATGCTAAACTTCCACACTGTAAATATGGTTTTAAAGAAACATCAAAGATATAAATGTATCTATTCTCAGTGAGTTTACAATGTCCCTAGATCTTTAACATACAGTAGCCAAACTTTCCAAAGGACGTAAATAGAATTTGATGGCATCAAGATACATATTTGAAAGTATAATGTCATACTTAAAGCTGTCTACTGCTTCCTTTATTGACATGTCAATTTAAGAGGAAACTAAGAAACTCTTTCTTGTAAAAGGACTGCCGCCTGAACAGGGACTTGAACCCTGGACCCTCAGATTAAAAGTCTGATGCTCTACCGACTGAGCTATCCAGGCTCTGAAACAGCTCTCACTGAGATAGCAAAAAATACTGAGGTTAAATGAAGGAGAATATAAGGTCCTCATAGTCCATTAACGGCAAAATGAAAAGTTCTTGATTTCATAAATACTTTGGAGTATTACTGTTGAAGTTGTTAGAGATCTTCATGCAAATGGACATAATCACTCAATCAAGAAATATATGCTAAACTTCCACACTGTAAATATGGTTTTAAAGAAACATCAAAGATATAAATGTATCTATTCTCAGTGAGTTTACAATGTCCCTAGATCTTTAACATACAGTAGCCAAACTTTCCAAAGGACGTAAATAGAATTTGATGGCATCAAGGTACATATTTGAAAGTATAATGTCATACTTAAAGCTGTCTACTGCTTCCTTTATTAACATGTCAATTTAAGAGGAAACTAAGAAACTGTTTCTTGTAAAAAGACTGCCGCCTGAACAGGGACTTGAACCCTGGACCCACAGATTAAAAGTCTGATGCTCTACCGACTGAGCTATCCAGGCTCTAAAAAAGCTCTCACTGAGATTGAAAAAAATACTGAGGTTAAATGAAGGAGAATATAAGGTCCTTATAGTCCATTAACGGCAAAATGAAAAGTTCTTGATTTCATAAATACTTTGGAGTATTACTGTTGAAGTTGTTAGAGATCTTCATGCAAATGGACATAATCACTCAATCAAGAAATATATGCTAAACTTCCACACTGTAAATATGGTTTTAAAGAAACATCAAAGATATAAATGTATCTATTCTCAGTGAGTTTACAATGTCCCTAGATCTTTAACATACAGTAGCCAAACTTTCCAAAGGACGTAAATAGAATTTGATGGCATCAAGGTACATATTTGAAAGTATAATGTCATACTTAAAGCTGTCTACTGCTTCCTTTATTGACTTGTCAATTTAAGAGGAAACTAAGAAACTGTTTCTTGTAAAAGGGCTGCCGCCTGAACAGGGACTTGAACCCTGGACCCTCAGATTAAAAGTCTGATGCACTACCGACTGAGCTATCCAGGCTCTGAAAAAGCTCTCACTGAGATAGAAAAAAATACTGAGGTTAAATGAAGGAGAATATAAGGTCCTCATAGTCCATTAACAGCAAAATGAAAAGTTCTTGATTTCATAAATACTTTGGAGTATTACTGTTGAAGTTGTTAGAGATCTTCATGCAAATGGACATAATCACTCAATCAAGAAATATATGCTAAACTTCCACACTGTAAATATGGTTTTAAAGAAACATCAAAGATATAAATGTATCTATTCTCAGTGAGTTTACAATGTCCCTAGATCTTTAACATACAGTAGCCAAACTTTCCAAAGGACCTAAATAGAATTTGATGGCATCAAGGTACATATTTGAAAGTATAATGTCATACTTAAAGCTGTCTACTGCTTCCTTTATTGACATGTCAATTTAAGAGGAAACTAAGAAACTGTTTCTTGTAAAAGGACTGCCGCCTGAACCGGGATTTGAACCCTGGACCCTCAGATTAAAAGTCTGATGCTCTACCGACTGAGCTATCCAGGCTCTGAAAAAGCTCTCACTGAGATAGAAAAAAATACTGAGGTTAAATGAAGGAGAATATAAGGTCCTCATAGTCCATTAACGGCAAAATAAAAAGTTCTTGATTTCATAAATACTTTGGAGTATTACTGTTGAAGTTGTTAGAGATCTTCATGCAAATGGACATAATCACTCAATCAAGAAATATATGCTAAACTTCCACACTGTAAATATGGTTTTAAAGAAACATCAAAGATATAAATGTATCTATTCTCAGTGAGTTTACAATGTCCCTAGATCTTTAACATACAGTAGCCAAACTTTCCAAAGGACGTAAATAGAATTTGATGGCATCAAGGTACATATTTGAAAGTATAATGTCATACTTAAAGCTGTCTACTGCTTCCTTTATTAACATGTCAATTTAAGAGGAAACTAAGAAACTGTTTCTTGTAAAAAGACTGCCGCCTGAACAGGGACTTGAACCCTGGACCCACAGATTAAAAGTCTGATGCTCTACCGACTGAGCTATCCAGGCTCTGAAACAGCTCTCACTGAGATAGCAAAAAATACTGAGGTTAAATGAAGGAGAATATAAGGTCCTCATAGTCCATTAACGGCAAAATGAAAAGTTCTTGATTTCATAAATACTTTGGAGTATTACTGTTGAAGTTGTTAGAGATCTTCATCCAAATGGACATAATCACTCAATTAAGAAATATATTCTAAACTTCCACACTGTAAATATGGTTTTAAAGAAACATCAAAGATATAAATGTATCTATTCTCAGTGAGTTTACAATGTCCCTAGATCTTTAACATACAGTAGCCAATCTTTCCAAAGGACGTAAATAGAATTTGATGGCATCAAGGTACATATTTGAAAGTATAATGTCATACTTAAAGCTGTCTACTGCTTCCTTTATTAACATGTCAATTTAAGAGGAAACTAAGAAACTGTTTCTTGTAAAAAGACTGCCGCCTGAACAGGGACTTGAACCCTGGACCCTCAGATTAAAAGTCTGATGCTCTACCGACTGAGCTACCCAGGCTCTGAAAAAGCTCTCACTGAGACAGAAAAAAATACTGAGGTTAAATGAAGGAGAATATAAGGTCCTCATAGTCCATTAACCGCAAAATGAAAAGTTCTTGATTTCATAAATACTTTGGAGTATTACTGTTGAAGTTGTTAGAGATCTTCATGCAAATGGACATAATCACTCAATCAAGAAATATATGCTAAACTTCCACACTGTAAATATGGTTTTAAAGAAACATCAAAGATATAAATGTATCTATTCTCAGTGAGTTTACAATGTCCCTAGATCTTTAACATACAGTAGCCAAACTTTCCAAAGGACGTAAATAGAATTTGATGGCATCAAGATACATATTTGAAAGTATAATGTCATACTTAAAGCTGTCTACTGCTTCCTTTATTGACATGTCAATTTAAGAGGAAACTAAGAAACTCTTTCTTGTAAAAGGACTGCCGCCTGAACAGGGACTTGAACCCTGGACCCTCAGATTAAAAGTCTGATGCTCTACCGACTGAGCTATCCAGGCTCTGAAACAGCTCTCACTGAGATAGCAAAAAATACTGAGGTTAAATGAAGGAGAATATAAGGTCCTCATAGTCCATTAACGGCAAAATGAAAAGTTCTTGATTTCATAAATACTTTGGAGTATTACTGTTGAAGTTGTTAGAGATCTTCATGCAAATGGACATAATCACTCAATCAAGAAATATATGCTAAACTTCCACACTGTAAATATGGTTTTAAAGAAACATCAAAGATATAAATGTATCTATTCTCAGTGAGTTTACAATGTCCCTAGATCTTTAACATACAGTAGCCAAACTTTACAAAGTACGTAAAGAGAATTTGATGGCATCAAGGTACATATTTGAAAGTATAATGTCATACTTAAAGCTGTCTACTGCTTCCTTTATTAACATGTCAATTTAAGAGGAAACTAAGAAACTGTTTCTTGTAAAAGGACTGCCGCCTGAACAGGGACTTGAACCCTGGACCCTCAGATTAAAAGTCTGATGCTCTACCGACTGAGCTATCCAGGCTCTGAAAAAGCTCTCACTGAGATAGAAAAAAATACTGAGGTTTAATGAAGGAGAATATAAGGTCCTCATAGTCCATTAACGGCAAAATGAAAAGTTCTTGATTTCATAAATACTTTGGAGTATTACTGTTGAAGTTGTTAGAGATCTTCATGCAAATGGACATAATCACTCAATTAAGAAATATATGCTAAACTTCCACACTGTAAATATGGTTTTAAAGAAACATCAAAGATATAAATGTATCTATTCTCAGTGAGTTTACAATGTCCCTAGATCTTTAACATACAGTAGCCAAACTTTCCAAAGGACGTAAATAGAATTTGATGGCATCAAGGTACATATTTGAAAGTATAATGTCATACTTAAAGCTGTCTACTGCTTCCTTTATTGACATGTCAATTTAAGAGAAAACTAAGAAACTGTTTCTTGTAAAAGCACTGCCGCCTGAACAGGGACTTGAACCCTGGACCCTCAGATTAAAAGTCTGATGCTCTACCGACTGAGCTATCCAGGCTCTGAAAAAGCTCTCACTGAGATAGAAAAAAATACTGAGGTTAAATGAAGGAGAATATAAGGTCCTCATAGTCCATTAACCGCAAAATGAAAAGTTCTTGATTTCATAAATACTTTGGAGTATTACTGTTGAAGTTGTTAGAGATCTTCATGCAAATGGACATAATCACTCAATCAAGAAATATATGCTAAACTTCCACACTGTAAATATGGTTTTAAAGAAACATCAAAGATATAAATGTATCTATTCTCAGTGAGTTTACAATGTCCCTAGATCTTTAACATACAGTAGCCAATCTTTCCAAAGGACGTAAATAGAATTTGATGGCATCAAGGTACATATTTGAAAGTATAATGTCATACTTAAAGCTGTCTACTGCTTCCTTTATTAACATGTCAATTTAAGAGGAAACTAAGAAACTGTTTCTTTTAAAAAGACTGCCGCCTGAACAGGGACTTGAACCCTGGACCCTCAGATTAAAAGTCTGATGCTCTACCGACTGAGCTATCCAGGCTCTGAAAAAGCTCTCACTGAGACAGAAAAAAATACTGAGGTTAAATGAAGGAGAATATAAGGTCCTCATAGTCCATTAACGGCAAAATGAAAAGTTCTTGATTTCATAAATACTTTGGAGTATTACTGTTGAAGTTGTTAGAGATCTTCATGCAAATGGACATAATCACTCAATCAAGAAATATATGCTAAACTTCCACACTGTAAATATGGTTTTAAAGAAACATCAAAGATATAAATGTATCTATTCTCAGTGAGTTTACAATGTCCCTAGATCTTTAACATACAGTAGCCAAACTTTCCAAAGGACGTAAATAGAATTTGATGGCATCAAGGTACATATTTGAAAGTATAATGTCCTACTTAAAGCTGTCTACTGCTTCCTTTAATGACATGTCAATTTAAGAGGAAACTAAGAAACTGTTTCTTGTAAAAGGACTGCCGCCTGAACAGGGACTTGAACCCTGGAACCTCAGATTAAAAGTCTGATGCTCTACCGACTGAGCTATCCAGGCTCTGAAACAGCTCTCACTGAGATAGAAAAAAATACTGAGGTTAAATGAAGGGGAATATAAGGTCCTCATAGTCCATTAACGGCAAAATGAAAAGTTCTTGATTTCATAAATACTTTGGAGTATTACTGTTGAAGTTGTTAGAGATCTTCATGCAAATGGACATAATCACTCAATCAAGAAATATATGCAAAACTTCCACACTGTAAATATGGTTTTAAAGAAACATCATAGATATAAATGTATCTATTCTCAGTGAGTTTACAATGTCCCTAGATCTTTAACATACAGTAGCCAAACTTTCCAAAGGACGTAAATAGAATTTGATGGCATCAAGGTACATATTTGAAAGTATAATGTCATACTTAAAGCTGTCTACTGCTTCCTTTATTGACATGTCAATTTAAGAGGAAACTAAGAAACTGTTTCTTGTAAAAGGACTGCCGCCTGAACAGGGACTTGAACCCTGGACCCTCAGATTAAAAGTCTGATGCTCTACCGACTGAGCTATCCAGGCTCTGAAACAGCGCTCACTGAGATAGAAAAAAATACTGAGGTTAAATGAAGGAAAATATAAGGTCCTCATAGTCCATTAATGGCAAAATGAAAAGTTCTTGATTTCATAAATACTTTGGAGTATTACTGTTGAAGTTGTTAGAGATCTTCATGCAAATGGACATAATCACTCAATCAAGAAATATATGCTAAACTTCCACACTGTAAATATGGTTTTAAAGAAACATCAAAGATATAAATGTATCTATTCTCAGTGAGTTTACAATGTCCCTAGATCTTTAACATACAGTAGCCAAACTTTCCAAAGGACGTAAATAGAATTTGATGGCATCAAGGTACATATTTGAAAGTATAATGTCATACTTAAAGCTGTCTACTGCTTCCTTTATTGACATGTCAATTTAAGAGGAAACTAAGAAACTGTTTCTTGTAAAAGGACTGCCGCCTGAACAGGGACTTGAACCCTGGACCCTCAGATTAAAAGTCTGATGCTCTACCGACTGAGCTATCCAGGCTCTGAAAAAGCTCTCACTGAGATAGAAAAAAATACTGAGGTTAAATGAGGGAGAATATAAGGTCCTCATAGTCCATTAACGGCAAAATGAAAAGTTCTTGATTTCATAAATACTTTGGAGTATTACTGTTGAAGTTGTTAGAGATCTTCATGCAAATGGACATAATCACTCAATCAAGAAATATATGCTAAACATCCACACTGTAAATATGGTTTTAAAGAAACATCAAAGATATAAATGTATCTATTCTCAGTGAGTTTACAATGTCCCTAGATCTTTAACATACAGTAGCCAAACTTTCCAAAGGACGTAAATAGAATTTGATGGCATCAAGATACATATTTGAAAGTATAATGTCATACATAAAGCTGTCTACTGCTTCCTTTATTAACATGTCAATTTAAGAGGAAACTAAGAAACTGTTTCTTGTAAAAAGACTGCCACCTGAACAGGGACTTGAACCCTGGACCCTCAGATTAAAAGTCTGATGCTCTACCGACTGAGCTATCCAGGCTCTGAAAAAGCTCTCACTGAGATAGAAAAAAATACTGAGGTTAAATGAAGGAGAATATAAGGTCCTCATAGTCCATTAACCGCAAAATGAAAAGTTCTTGATTTCATAAATACTTTGGAGTATTACTGTTGAAGTTGTTAGAGATCTTCATGCAAATGGACATAATCACTCAATCAAGAAATATATGCTAAACTTCCACACTGTAAATATGGTTTTAAAGAAACATCAAAGATATAAATGTATCTATTCTCAGTGAGTTTACAATGTCCCTAGATCTTTAACATACAGTAGCCAAACTTTCCAAAGGACCTAAATAGAATTTGATGGCATCAAGATACATATTTGAAAGTATAATGTCATACTTAAAGCTGTCTACTGCTTCCTTTATTGACATGTCAATTTAAGAGGAAACTAAGAAACTCTTTCTTGTAAAAGGACTGCCGCCTGAACAGGGACTTGAACCCTGGACCCTCAGATTAAAAGTCTGATGCTCTACCGACTGAGCTATCCAAGCTCTGAAACAGCTCTCACTGAGATAGAAAAAAATACTGAGGTTAAATGAAGGAGAATATAAGGTCCTCATAGTCCATTAACCGCAAAATGAAAAGTTCTTGATTTCATAAATACTTTGGAGTATTACTGTTGAAGTTGTTAGAGATCTTCATGCAAATGGACATAATCACTCAATCAAGAAATATATGCTAAACTTCCACACTGTAAATATGGTTTTAAAGAAACATCAAAGATATAAATGTATCTATTCTCAGTGAGTTTACAATGTCCCTAGATCTTTAACATACAGTAGCCAATCTTTCCAAAGGACGTAAATAGAATTTGATGGCATCAAGGTACATATTTGAAAGTATAATGTCATACTTAAAGCTGTCTACTGCTTCCTTTATTAACATGTCAATTTAAGAGGAAACTAAGAAACTGTTTCTTTTAAAAAGACTGCCGCCTGAACAGGGACTTGAACCCTGGACCCTCAGATTAAAAGTCTGATGCTCTACCGACTGAGCTATCCAGGCTCTGAAAAAGCTCTCACTGAGACAGAAAAAAATACTGAGGTTAAATGAAGGAGAATATAAGGTCCTCATAGTCCATTAACGGCAAAATGAAAAGTTCTTGATTTCATAAATACTTTGGAGTATTACTGTTGAAGTTGTTAGAGATCTTCATGCAAATGGACATAATCACTCAATCAAGAAATATATGCTAAACTTCCACACTGTAAATATGGTTTTAAAGAAACATCAAAGATATAAATGTATCTATTCTCAGTGAGTTTACAATGTCCCTAGATCTTTAACATACAGTAGCCAAACTTTCCAAAGGACGTAAATAGAATTTGATGGCATCAAGATACATATTTGAAAGTATAATGTCATACTTAAAGCTGTCTACTGCTTCCTTTATTGACATGTCAATTTAAGAGGAAACTAAGAAACTCTTTCTTGTAAAAGGACTGCCGCCTGAACAGGGACTTGAACCCTGGACCCTCAGATTAAAAGTCTGATGCTCTACCGACTGAGCTATCCAGGCTCTGAAACAGCTCTCACTGAGATAGCAAAAAATACTGAGGTTAAATGAAGGAGAATATAAGGTCCTCATAGTCCATTAACGGCAAAATGAAAAGTTCTTGATTTCATAAATACTTTGGAGTATTACTGTTGAAGTTGTTAGAGATCTTCATCCAAATGGACATAATCACTCAATCAAGAAATATATTCTAAACTTCCACACTGTAAATATGGTTTTAAAGAAACATCAAAGATATAAATGTATCTATTCTCAGTGAGTTTACAATGTCCCTAGATCTTTAACATACAGTAGCCAAACTTTCCAAAGGACGTAAATAGAATTTGATGGCATCAAGGTACATATTTGAAAGTATAATGTCCTACTTAAAGCTGTCTACTGCTTCCTTTAATGACATGTCAATTTAAGAGGAAACTAAGAAACTGTTTCTTGTAAAAGGACTGCCGCCTGAACAGGGACTTGAACCCTGGACCCTCAGATTAAAAGTCTGATGCTCTACCGACTGAGCTATCCAGGCTCTGAAACAGCTCTCACTGAGATAGAAAAAAATACTGAGGTTAAATGAAGGAGAATATAAGGTCCTCATAGTCCATTAACGGCAAAATGAAAAGTTCTTGATTTCATAAATACTTTGGAGTATTACTGTTGAAGTTGTTAGAGATCTTCATGCAAATGGACATAATCACTCAATCAAGAAATATATGCAAAACTTCCACACTGTAAATATGGTTTTAAAGAAACATCATAGATATAAATGTATCTATTCTCAGTGAGTTTACAATGTCCCTAGATCTTTAACATACAGTAGCCAAACTTTCCAAAGGACGTAAATAGAATTTGATGGCATCAAGGTACATATTTGAAAGTATAATGTCATACTTAAAGCTGTCTACTGCTTCCTTTATTGACATGTCAATTTAAGAGGAAACTAAGAAACTGTTTCTTGTAAAAGGACTGCCGCCTGAACAGGGACTTGAACCCTGGACCCTCAGATTAAAAGTCTGATGCTCTACCGACTGAGCTATCCAGGCTCTGAAACAGCTCTCACTGAGATAGCAAAAAATACTGAGGTTAAATGAAGGAGAATATAAGGTCCTCATAGTCCATTAACGGCAAAATGAAAAGTTCTTGATTTCATAAATACTTTGGAGTATTACTGTTGAAGTTGTTAGAGATCTTCATCCAAATGGACATAATCACTCAATCAAGAAATATATTCTAAACTTCCACACTGTAAATATGGTTTTAAAGAAACATCAAAGATATAAATGTATCTATTCTCAGTGAGTTTACAATGTCCCTAGATCTTTAACATACAGTAGCCAAACTTTCCAAAGGACGTAAATAGAATTTGATGGCATCAAGGTACATATTTGAAAGTATAATGTCCTACTTAAAGCTGTCTACTGCTTCCTTTATTGACATGTCAATTTAAGAGGAAACTAAGAAACTGTTTCTTGTAAAAGGACTGCTGCCTGAACAGGGACTTGAACCCTGGACCCTCAGATTAAAAGTCTGATGCTCTACCGACTGAGCTATCCAGGCTCTGAAACAGCTCTCACTGAGATAGAAAAAAATACTGAGGTTAAATGAAGGAGAATATAAAGTCCTCATAGTCCATTAACGGCAAAATGAAAAGTTCTTGATTTCATAAATACTTTGGAGTATTACTGTTGAAGTTGTTAGAGATCTTCATGCAAATGGACATAATCACTCAATCAAGAAATATATGCTAAACTTCCACACTGTAAATATGGTTTTAAAGAAACATCAAAGATATAAATGTATCTATTCTCAGTGAGTTTACAATGTCCCTAGATCTTTAACATACAGTAGCCAAACTTTACAAAGTACGTAAAGAGAATTTGATGGCATCAAGGTACATATTTGAAAGTATAATGTCATACTTAAAGCTGTAAACTGCTTCCTTTATTGACATGTCAATTTAAGAGGAAACTAAGAAACTCTTTCTTGTAAAAGGACTGCCGCCTGAACAGGGACTTGAACCCTGGACCCTCAGATTAAAAGTCTGATGCTCTACCGACTGAGCTATCCAGGCTCTGAAAAAGCTCTCACTGAGATAGAAAAAAATACTGAGGTTAAATGAAGGAGAATATAAGGTCCTCATAGTCCATTAACCGCAAAATGAAAAGTTCTTGATTTCATAAATACTTTGGAGTATTACTGTTGAAGTTGTTAGAGATCTTCATGCAAATGGACATAATCACTCAATCAAGAAATATATGCTAAACTTCCACACTGTAAATATGGTTTTAAAGAAACATCAAAGATATAAATGTATCTATTCTCAGTGAGTTTACAATGTCCCTAGATCTTTAACATACAGTAGCCAATCTTTCCAAAGGACGTAAATAGAATTTGATGGCATCAAGGTACATATTTGAAAGTATAATGTCATACTTAAAGCTGTCTACTGCTTCCTTTATTAACATGTCAATTTAAGAGGAAACTAAGAAACTGTTTCTTGTAAAAAGACTGCCGCCTGAACAGGGACTTGAACCCTGGACCCTCAGATTAAAAGTCTGATGCTCTACCGACTGAGCTATCCAGGCTCTGAAAAAGCTCTCACTGAGACAGAAAAAAATACTGAGGTTAAATGAAGGAGAATATAAGGTCCTCATAGTCCATTAACGGCAAAATGAAAAGTTCTTGATTTCATAAATACTTTGGAGTATTACTGTTGAAGTTGTTAGAGATCTTCATCCAAATGGACATAATCACTCAATCAAGAACTATATATTCTAAACTTCCACACTGTAAATATGGTTTTAAAGAAACATCAAAGATATAAATGTATCTATTCTCAGTGAGTTTACAATGTCCCTAGATCTTTAACATACAGTAGCCAAACTTTCCAAAGGACGTAAATAGAATTTGATGGCATCAAGGTATATATTTGAAAGTATAATGTCCTACTTAAAGCTGTCTACTGCTTCCTTTATTAACATGTCAATTTAAGAGGAAACTAAGAAACTGTTTCTTGTAAAAGGACTGCCGCCTGAACAGGGACTTGAACCCTGGACCCTCAGATTAAAAGTCTGATGCTCTACCGACTGAGCTATCCAGGCTCTGAAACAGCTCTCACTGAGATAGAAAAAAATACTGAGGTTAAATGAAGGAAAATATAAGGTCCTCATAGTCCATTAATGGCAAAATGAAAAGTTCTTGATTTCATAAATACTTTGGAGTATTACTGTTGAAGTTGTTAGAGATCTTCATGCAAATGGACATAATCACTCAATCAAGAAATATATGCTAAACTTCCACACTGTAAATATGGTTTTAAAGAAACATCAAAGATATAAATGTATCTATTCTCAGTGAGTTTACAATGTCCCTAGATCTTTAACATACAGTAGCCAAACTTTCCAAAGGACGTAAATAGAATTTGATGGCATCAAGGTACATATTTGAAAGTATAATGTCATACTTAAAGCTGTCTACTGCTTCCTTTATTGACATGTCAATTTAAGAGGAAACTAAGAAACTGTTTCTTGTAAAAGGACTGCCGCCTGAACAGGGACTTGAACCCTGGACCCTCAGATTAAAAGTCTGATGCTCTACCGACTGAGCTATCCAGGCTCTGAAACAGCTCTCACTGAGATAGAAAAAAATACTGAGGTTAAATGAAGGAGAATATAAGGTCCTCATAGTCCATTAACGGCAAAATGAAAAGTTCTTGATTTCATAAATACTTTGGAGTATTACTGTTGAAGTTGTTAGAGATCTTCATGCAAATGGACATAATCACTCAATCAAGAAATATATGCTAAACTTCCACACTGTAAATATGGTTTTAAAGAAACATCAAAGATATAAATGTATCTATTCTCAGTGAGTTTACAATGTCCCTAGATCTTTAACATACAGTAGCCAATCTTTCCAAAGGACGTAAATAGAATTTGATGGCATCAAGGTACATATTTGAAAGTATAATGTCATACTTAAAGCTGTCTACTGCTTCCTTTATTAACATGTCAATTTAAGAGGAAACTAAGAAACTGTTTCTTGTAAAAAGACTGCCGCCTGAACAGGGACTTGAACCCTGGACCCTCAGATTAAAAGTCTGATGCTCTACCGACTGAGCTATCCAGGCTCTGAAAAAGCTCTCACTGAGACAGAAAAAAATACTGAGGTTAAATGAAGGAGAATATAAGGTCCTCATAGTCCATTAACGGCAAAATGAAAAGTTCTTGATTTCATAAATACTTTGGAGTATTACTGTTGAAGTTGTTAGAGATCTTCATGCAAATGGACATAATCACTCAATCAAGAAATATATGCTAAACTTCCACACTGTAAATATGGTTTTAAAGAAACATCAAAGATATAAATGTATCTATTCTCAGTGAGTTTACAATGTCCCTAGATCTTTAACATACAGTAGCCAAACTTTCCAAAGGACGTAAATAGAATTTGATGGCATCAAGATACATATTTGAAAGTATAATGTCATACTTAAAGCTGTCTACTGCTTCCTTTATTGACATGTCAATTTAAGAGGAAACTAAGAAACTCTTTCTTGTAAAAGGACTGCCGCCTGAACAGGGACTTGAACCCTGGACCCTCAGATTAAAAGTCTGATGCTTTACCGACTGAGCTATCCAGGCTCTGAAACAGCTCTCACTGAGATAGCAAAAAATACTGAGGTTAAATGAAGGAGAATATAAGGTCCTCATAGTCCATTAACGGCAAAATGAAAAGTTCTTGATTTCATAAATACTTTGGAGTATTACTGTTGAAGTTGTTAGAGATCTTCATCCAAATGGACATAATCACTCAATCAAGAACTATATATTCTAAACTTCCACACTGTAAATATGGTTTTAAAGAAACATCAAAGATATAAATGTATCTATTCTCAGTGAGTTTACAATGTCCCTAGATCTTTAACATACAGTAGCCAAACTTTCCAAAGGACGTAAATAGAATTTGATGGCATCAAGGTATATATTTGAAAGTATAATGTCCTACTTAAAGCTGTCTACTGCTTCCTTTATTAACATGTCAATTTAAGAGGAAACTAAGAAACTGTTTCTTGTAAAAGGACTGCCGCCTGAACAGGGACTTGAACCCTGGACCCTCAGATTAAAAGTCTGATGCTCTACCGACTGAGCTATCCAGGCTCTGAAACAGCTCTCACTGAGATAGAAAAAAATACTGAGGTTAAATGAAGGAAAATATAAGGTCCTCATAGTCCATTAATGGCAAAATGAAAAGTTCTTGATTTCATAAATACTTTGGAGTATTACTGTTGAAGTTGTTAGAGATCTTCATGCAAATGGACATAATCACTCAATCAAGAAATATATGCTAAACTTCCACACTGTAAATATGGTTTTAAAGAAACATCAAAGATATAAATGTATCTATTCTCAGTGAGTTTACAATGTCCCTAGATCTTTAACATACAGTAGCCAAACTTTCCAAAGGACGTAAATAGAATTTGATGGCATCAAGGTACATATTTGAAAGTATAATGTCATACTTAAAGCTGTCTACTGCTTCCTTTATTGACATGTCAATTTAAGAGGAAACTAAGAAACTGTTTCTTGTAAAAGGACTGCCGCCTGAACAGGGACTTGAACCCTGGACCCTCAGATTAAAAGTCTGATGCTCTACCGACTGAGCTATCCAGGCTCTGAAAAAGCTCTCACTGAGATAGAAAAAAATACTGAGGTTAAATGAAGGAGAATATAAGGTCCTCATAGTCCATTAACGGCAAAATGAAAAGTTCTTGATTTCATAAATACTTTGGAGTATTACTGTTGAAGTTGTTAGAGATCTTCATGCAAATGGACATAATCACTCAATCAAGAAATATATGCTAAACTTCCACACTGTAAATATGGTTTTAAAGAAACATCAAAGATATAAATGTATCTATTCTCAGTGAGTTTACAATGTCCCTAGATCTTTAACATACAGTAGCCAAACTTTCCAAAGGACGTAAATAGAATTTGATGGCATCAAGATACATATTTGAAAGTATAATGTCATACTTAAAGCTGTCTACTGCTTCCTTTATTAACATGTCAATTTAAGAGGAAACTAAGAAACTGTTTCTTGTAAAAGGACTGCCGCCTGAACAGGGACTTGAACCCTGGACCCTCAGATTAAAAGTCTGATGCTCTACCAACTGAGCTATCCAGGCTCTGAAAAAGCTCTCACTGAGATAGAAAAAAATACTGAGGTTAAATGAAGGAGAATATAAGGTCCTCATAGTCCATTAACGGCAAAATGAAAAGTTCTTGATTTCATAAATACTTTGGAGTATTACTGTTGAAGTTGTTAGAGATCTTCATGCAAATGGACATAATCACTCAATCAAGAAATATATGCTAAACTTCCACACTGTAAATATGGTTTTAAAGAAACATCAAAGATATAAATGTATCTATTCTCAGTGAGTTTACAATGTCCCTAGATCTTTAACATACAGTAGCCAAACTTTCCAAAGGACGTAAATAGAATTTGATGGCATCAAGATACATATTTGAAAGTATAATGTCATACTTAAAGCTGTCTACTGCTTCCTTTATTAACATGTCAATTTAAGAGGAAACTAAGAAACTGTTTCTTGTAAAAGGACTGCCGCCTGAACAGGGACTTGAACCCTGGACCCTCAGATTAAAAGTCTGATGCTCTACCGACTGAGCTATCCAGGCTCTGAAACAGCTGTCACTGAGATAGAAAAAAATACTGAGGTTAAATGAAGGAAAATATAAGGTCCTCATAGTCCATTAACGGCAAAATGAAAAGTTCTTGATTTCATAAATACTTTGGAGTATTACTGTTGAAGTTGTTAGAGATCTTCATCCAAATGGACATAATCACTCAATCAAGAAATATATTCTAAACTTCCACACTGTAAATATGGTTTTAAAGAAACATCAAAGATATAAATGTATCTATTCTCAGTGAGTTTACAATGTCCCTAGATCTTTAACATACAGTAGCCAAACTTTCCAAAGGACGTAAATAGAATTTGATGGCATCAAGGTACATATTTGAAAGTATAATGTCCTACTTAAAGCTGTCTACTGCTTCCTTTATTGACATGTCAATTTAAGAGGAAACTAAGAAACTGTTTCTTGTAAAAGGACTGCTGCCTGAACAGGGACTTGAACCCTGGACCCTCAGATTAAAAGTCTGATGCTCTACCGACTGAGCTATCCAGGCTCTGAAACAGCTCTCACTGAGATAGAAATAAATACTGAGGTTAAATGAAGGAGAATATAAGGTCCTCATAGTCCATTAACGGCAAAATGAAAAGTTCTTGATTTCATAAATACTTTGGAGTATTACTGTTGAAGTTGTTAGAGATCTTCATGCAAATGGACATAATCACTCAATCAAGAAATATATGCTAAACTTCCACACTGTAAATATGGTTTTAAAGAAACATCAAAGATATAAATGTATCTATTCTCAGTGAGTTTACAATGTCCCTAGATCTTTAACATACAGTAGCCAAACTTTCCAAAGGACGTAAATAGAATTTGATGGCATCAAGATACATATTTGAAAGTATAATGTCATACTTAAAGCTGTCTACTGCTTCCTTTATTGACATGTCAATTTAAGAGGAAACTAAGAAACTCTTTCTTGTAAAAGGACTGCCGCCTGAACAGGGACTTGAACCCTGGACCCTCAGATTAAAAGTCTGATGCTTTACCGACTGAGCTATCCAGGCTCTGAAACAGCTCTCACTGAGATAGCAAAAAATACTGAGGTTAAATGAAGGAGAATATAAGGTCCTCATAGTCCATTAACGGCAAAATGAAAAGTTCTTGATTTCATAAATACTTTGGAGTATTACTGTTGAAGTTGTTAGAGATCTTCATCCAAATGGACATAATCACTCAATCAAGAACTATATATTCTAAACTTCCACACTGTAAATATGGTTTTAAAGAAACATCAAAGATATAAATGTATCTATTCTCAGTGAGTTTACAATGTCCCTAGATCTTTAACATACAGTAGCCAAACTTTCCAAAGGACGTAAATAGAATTTGATGGCATCAAGGTATATATTTGAAAGTATAATGTCCTACTTAAAGCTGTCTACTGCTTCCTTTATTAACATGTCAATTTAAGAGGAAACTAAGAAACTGTTTCTTGTAAAAGGACTGCCGCCTGAACAGGGACTTGAACCCTGGACCCTCAGATTAAAAGTCTGATGCTCTACCGACTGAGCTATCCAGGCTCTGAAACAGCTCTCACTGAGATAGAAAAAATACTGAGGTTAAATGAAGGAGAATATAAGGTCCTCATAGTCCATTAACGGCAAAATGAAAAGTTCTTGATTTCATAAATACTTTGGAGTATTACTGTTGAAGTTGTTAGAGATCTTCATGCAAATGGACATAATCACTCAATCAAGAAATATATGCAAAACTTCCACACTGTAAATATGGTTTTAAAGAAACATCATAGATATAAATGTATCTATTCTCAGTGAGTTTACAATGTCCCTAGATCTTTAACATACAGTAGCCAAACTTTCCAAAGGACGTAAATAGAATTTGATGGCATCAAGGTACATATTTGAAAGTATAATGTCATACTTAAAGCTGTCTACTGCTTCCTTTATTGACATGTCAATTTAAGAGGAAACTAAGAAACTGTTTCTTGTAAAAGGACTGCCGCCTGAACAGGGACTTGAACCCTGGACCCTCAGATTAAAAGTCTGATGCTCTACCGACTGAGCTATCCAGGCTCTGAAACAGCTCTCACTGAGATAGAAAAAAATACTGAGGTTAAATGAAGGAAAATATAAGGTCCTCATAGTCCATTAATGGCAAAATGAAAAGTTCTTGATTTCATAAATACTTTGGAGTATTACTGTTGAAGTTGTTAGAGATCTTCATGCAAATGGACATAATCACTCAATCAAGAAATATATGCTAAACTTCCACACTGTAAATATGGTTTTAAAGAAACATCAAAGATATAAATGTATCTATTCTCAGTGAGTTTACAATGTCCCTAGATCTTTAACATACAGTAGCCAAACTTTCCAAAGGACGTAAATAGAATTTGATGGCATCAAGGTACATATTTGAAAGTATAATGTCATACTTAAAGCTGTCTACTGCTTCCTTTATTGACATGTCAATTTAAGAGGAAACTAAGAAACTGTTTCTTGTAAAAGGACTGCCGCCTGAACAGGGACTTGAACCCTGGACCCTCAGATTAAAAGTCTGATGCTCTACCGACTGAGCTATCCAGGCTCTGAAAAAGCTCTCACTGAGATAGAAAAAAATACTGAGGTTAAATGAAGGAGAATATAAGGTCCTCATAGTCCATTAACGGCAAAATGAAAAGTTCTTGATTTCATAAATACTTTGGAGTATTACTGTTGAAGTTGTTAGAGATCTTCATGCAAATGGACATAATCACTCAATCAAGAAATATATGCTAAACTTCCACACTGTAAATATGGTTTTAAAGAAACATCAAAGATATAAATGTATCTATTCTCAGTGAGTTTACAATGTCCCTAGATCTTTAACATACAGTAGCCAAACTTTCCAAAGGACGTAAATAGAATTTGATGGCATCAAGATACATATTTGAAAGTATAATGTCATACTTAAAGCTGTCTACTGCTTCCTTTATTAACATGTCAATTTAAGAGGAAACTAAGAAACTGTTTCTTGTAAAAGGACTGCCGCCTGAACAGGGACTTGAACCCTGGACCCTCAGATTAAAAGTCTGATGCTCTACCAACTGAGCTATCCAGGCTCTGAAAAAGCTCTCACTGAGATAGAAAAAAATACTGAGGTTAAATGAAGGAGAATATAAGGTCCTCATAGTCCATTAACGGCAAAATGAAAAGTTCTTGATTTCATAAATACTTTGGAGTATTACTGTTGAAGTTGTTAGAGATCTTCATGCAAATGGACATAATCACTCAATCAAGAAATATATGCTAAACTTCCACACTGTAAATATGGTTTTAAAGAAACATCAAAGATATAAATGTATCTATTCTCAGTGAGTTTACAATGTCCCTAGATCTTTAACATACAGTAGCCAAACTTTCCAAAGGACGTAAATAGAATTTGATGGCATCAAGGTACATATTTGAAAGTATAATGTCATACTTAAAGCTGTCTACTGCTTCCTTTATTGACATGTCAATTTAAGAGGAAACTAAGAAACTGTTTCTTGTAAAAGGACTGCCGCCTGAACAGGGACTTGAACCCTGGACCCTCAGATTAAAAGTCTGATGCTCTACCGACTGAGCTATCCAGGCTCTGAAACAGCTGTCACTGAGATAGAAAAAAATACTGAGGTTAAATGAAGGAAAATATAAGGTCCTCATAGTCCATTAACGGCAAAATGAAAAGTTCTTGATTTCATAAATACTTTGGAGTATTACTGTTGAAGTTGTTAGAGATCTTCATCCAAATGGACATAATCACTCAATCAAGAAATATATTCTAAACTTCCACACTGTAAATATGGTTTTAAAGAAACATCAAAGATATAAATGTATCTATTCTCAGTGAGTTTACAATGTCCCTAGATCTTTAACATACAGTAGCCAAACTTTCCAAAGGACGTAAATAGAATTTGATGGCATCAAGGTACATATTTGAAAGTATAATGTCCTACTTAAAGCTGTCTACTGCTTCCTTTATTGACATGTCAATTTAAGAGGAAACTAAGAAACTGTTTCTTGTAAAAGGACTGCTGCCTGAACAGGGACTTGAACCCTGGACCCTCAGATTAAAAGTCTGATGCTCTACCGACTGAGCTATCCAGGCTCTGAAACAGCTCTCACTGAGATAGAAAAAAATACTGAGGTTAAATGAAGGAGAATATAAGGTCCTCATAGTCCATTAACGGCAAAATGAAAAGTTCTTGATTTCATAAATACTTTGGAGTATTACTGTTGAAGTTGTTAGAGATCTTCATGCAAATGGACATAATCACTCAATCAAGAAATATATGCTAAACTTCAACACTGTAAATATGGTTTTAAAGAAACATCAAAGATATAAATGTATCTATTCTCAGTGAGTTTACAATGTCCCTAGATCTTTAACATACAGTAGCCAAACTTTACAAAGTACGTAAAGAGAATTTGATGGCATCAAGGTACATATTTGAAAGTATAATGTCATACTTAAAGCAGTCTACTGCTTCCTTTATTAACATGTCAATTTAAGAGGAAACTAAGAAACTGTTTCTTGTAAAAGGACTGCCGCCTGAACAGGGACTTGAACCCTGGACCCTCAGATTAAAAGTCTGATGCTCTACCGACTGAGCTATCCAGGCTCTGAAATAGCTCTCACTGAGATAGAAAAAAATACTGAGGTTTAATGAAGGAGAATATAAGGTCCTCATAGTCCATTAACGGCAAAATGAAAAGTTCTTGATTTCATAAATACTTTGGAGTATTACTGTTGAAGTTGTTAGAGATCTTCATGCAAATGGACATAATCACTCAATTAAGAAATATATGCTAAACTTCCACACTGTAAATATGGTTTTAAAGAAACATCAAAGATATAAATGTATCTATT